>NC_090437.1:795161327-795782264 GCF_031143425.1 Pleurodeles waltl | reverse complement strand
AGGGTACAAGGTATAGTTTTGAGTGGCTACAGGATAATGATGTTACTGTGGGTAGGCCATCGGGTTTACCAACTTGAATGTTACTAATAGATAGGTTTGAGGTTACTGCTATTGTTGACTCATATGCCTAGTTGTGAGGAAATGTTTGACAAATTGTGGTCAAATAGGGAGTTAATTCCAACAGATGTGAATCCTGGGAGTTATACAGGCCTCAGAGTTCCTATAGTGGGGTATACCAATGTACACATTGAGTTAGGAAGCATGCAGTGTAATGGCAAGTTGTACATATCTGAGAAGGGTCAGTTAATTTTGGGATGGCGGCATAGCAAGAAACTTGGCATTAAGATTGACTCTACAAAAGCTTCTCCAGTGTATGGGGTATATGAGCATGAATTTCTCGACTAATCGAGTAATGATGAGTTGGACAAAAGCTTTCCTACTGTGTTTTCTAAATCATTAGGTAAACTTAAAGAATTCAAACACAAAATCATTTTACGAGAAAATGTAAGTTCTGTAAGGCATAAAATGTAGTGTACCTGTGAATTACAGATCTAAACTTAAGGAAATGTTAAAAGATTTGTGTGAGACAAATATTATAGAAAAATCGAGAGTTTGGATTGGATTTCCCCAGCAGTGATATCTCTAAAGGGGAATGGGGATCTCAGATTGTGTGTTGATCTGAGATCATCGAATGAAGCAATTTGGGTTGAAACATTTCAGTTACCAAATCTACAAGAATTAGTGTCATCCATGTGCCAATCCTCAATTTTTTCTACCATTGACTTATCCAGCACTTACCATCAGATTGAGTTGGATGATAACTCCAAACATTACACAGCATTCATAACAACGGAAGGTGCATTTCAATACAGAAGAATGCCCTTTGGCCTTGCTAGTGCCTCTGCTGTTTTCCAAAGAGAGAATGAATAGAATGTTCAGTGGCGTGAAGAATGTCAGTGTGTTTCGGGATGATATCTTAATTTATGGTAAAGACTGATTAGAACATGACAAATTTTTAAGGGATGTACTAGTCATACTTCATGAGAATGGTTTGACAGTAAGGAAGGAGAAATGCAAGTTTGGCCAAACTCAAGTTGAATATTTGGGCCATATCATTTCTCGTGAAGGAATTCGTCCTAAGATAAGACATGTAAAAGCTATTATGGATGCTCCTGAGCCAAATTGTAAGGAGCAATTGGTGTCATTTTTAGGCCTTAATGAATTTTATTCATGTTTTATAGAGAACTATGCAACAAAAGTGGAGAACTTGAGAAAACTCTTGAATTTTTTTTTCCGATTGAATGGGGTAAGGAACAGTCTGAATGTTTTGAATGTATCAAACAAGAAATAATACAAGCTCAATGTTTAGAACCGTTTGAAACTAATACGGACTGTATGATTGCAGTAGATGCAAGCAACCATGGAATTGGGACTGTTTTGTCACAAAGCAAATGTCATGAGAAATGGATTGTAGCGTATGCTTCACGAACGCTATCGCAATCTGAAAGAAATTATTCGGTGATTGAGAAGAAATTGTTAGCAGCGTCACAGGCTATGCAAAGGTTTAGAATGTACTTATGGGGAAGAAAGTTCAAGTTGTGTACAGACCATAAACCCCTGGTTAATATTTTGAATCCTGGTGGTGGGAAGAATTTATCACCAAGATTTGCAAGGCTTGCTTCTAAGTTGCAAATGTAGTTCTTTGAAGTAGAATATATACCTGGAAGGAACAACTTTATTGCGGATGGTCTTTCCCGGTTACCAATTGAAGATGGCAGTGTAGAAGTATAGTGTGATGTAGCATTTACGTATGAGGATGGGTTGTCGGGATTGGAATTGCATGAGGAATAATAACAAGAAGTTTGAACTAAACAGAATGGAATCAAGAAATGATGAAAGATGATGAAATACAAATGGTGAAGGGGTACATACTTAATGGGTGGCCTAGTGAATGTGTGTTGAGGGATGAGAGTGCTGCTTTATGGAAGTTAAAAGACGAACTTGGTTTATGTGGTATGGTGATTCTAAGAGGTAACAGAATAATTACCCCAAAGGGCATGCGTGAAATGATTGTAAGGAAGATTCATATTGGTCATAGTGGTATGTCTAGGAATAAAAGGAAAGTGAAGGAATATTTCTGGTGGCCTGGTGTTAATGCACTGATTGACAGATTTGTAAGGAATTGTGCTATTGTGCCCAGAGAGATAAAAGTGTGCAAGCATGTACTGCGCCATTAATATCTGTTGAGTTACCTGATAGGCCTTAGAGGAAGCTGGCAATTGATTTTATGGGTCCATTTTCTACTTTGCCGGTGAAAGAAGCATATGCCATAGTATTGATCGATTATTTTTCTAAATGGCCTAAAGTGAAAATGGTGAGCAAAATCTCTACGGATATAGTAATAGAATTTTTAGAAAACATATTTGCCAGGGAGGGGGTACCAGAAGTCCTAGTATCGGATAATGGTGTACAATTCACTTCTGAGAAAAGGTCTGGATTCTTAAAAAAAAATAGTATCAAAAATGTGAAGGTCGCTTTAAATAATCACTCTTCGAATGGTCAAGTTGAAAGATTCAATAGAGTTGTTAAAGAAACAATACAATTAGCTCTAAAATCTAGTATTCCATGGAAACAGTCCTTAAGACACATGCTTTCATCATAAAGAGTGACCCCTCATTTCTGTGACGGGGAAGATGCCTTTTGAATTGTTAAGAGGAAGGAAACCGTCTACTAGTTTGGTTCCATGGTGGTTAATGAAGAGAAATCAGGTGAAATTTGGGGTTGAATGCAAAAAGGAAATGAGGAATAGAGTACAGGATTATCAATTACGCACTAAATTGTATCACAATGCCAGGTCTGGTATGTATGGATTGAAGGTGGGGCAGTGTGACCGTGTTAAAATACCTGGGTTTGTTGATAAGGGGAAACCACGATGGTAACAACCAAGGAAAGTTGTTAAAATTCTGAGAAATGCAGTACAATTGGATGATGGTAGAATTTGGAATGTAAGGTGTCTGTCGATATATAGGAAGGAGGATTCTGGAGTGGATTGTAAGGAAGATAAAGAGTGTGCGGAGGAATGTAATGGTTACTTATTGGAGAGACTAGGCGCTCTCGATGTAGTCGATGATGTAATTCACAATGAGAGTTGTGTAAACGTGGATAGTGTTCCGACGCCGTGAGAGGGAAAGGAAAGCTTCTAATTATTTGGAAGACTATGTAACAAACTAATGTGATGATTTCTGTGTTTTATATATGTTGTTAAGTGGTCAGTTTTACACTAAGTAAATGTATATAGTTCAAATTGTTTTGGGGGAAGATGTGTGGTAATGTTGTATTAGATAATGAAATGTAGAATGTAGAGCCTAGGTATGTTTTAGAATGTATGATTAGGAATGTAGAAGGCGGTTTGTGAAGAAACTGAACTGGAGAGGAGTGTGAACGGTGGCGCTCCTTGTGTATGTGATGATTCATAATAAATATCACAAAGACCTTACTGCGTAGAGCAGATTATTTTAACACTACGCCTCTGCTCTGGTAATTCATGGAGTAAGTTTGTGTCACATACAGAAAACAAAATTAGTTATATGCATAAGGACAAGCTAGAGCAATAAGCAGTACACTGGATCATAGCCATCTTATAGAAATGTAGAGCCAAAGGTTCAGACTGGGGCAGAATATAGGCCCAGGCAAAAAAACAGAAGTGGACCCCATTAGTGTATTAGATCCCTAAAAAAGGGACCCGTGTTTGCGAATTGGGAGGATTTTGAACTTGTATAAGCATTTTACAACGTATGGAAGACTGCATGGTTTTGAACTTTATGTAGGCAATGTTTGTTTTAATATCAGATAAATCAACAGTAATAACTGGCCCAGAAAACCATAAAGCAGGCCCACAAACAGCCAAAAGAACAGTGACCTGTCATGCCAGCCATGGGTCATTGCCCGATTGCTCTATAGGCCTGTCTGACCCCTGGAGAGACACACAAGTTATATTGTGCTACAAAAGTTTGAAGATCCACAAATATACGAATGAACAATAATCAAAAATGTTAAGATACAGATGTTTTTCATTTGAAAATTTAACTATAACTAGCAAATTAAGAATGGCTTGTTACATCAATAGTAAGACGGAGAGCAAGATAGGATGATTTTTGTAATCTTAACTACACACAATGAGTCACCTTAAAAAAACAGTCCATAAGGCAAAAGGTATTTTCATATTTCATCTGAGCCATTTATTTTACATAGTTGTAATGCTAACGCCTACTGAATCCAGAAATGTACTCAATGCTGTGCAAATTTAGTAAACCATATACTGGCACCGCGCAAAATTGGTTTAGCAGTTTTGGGCAATGATACTGTGGCGACTGCTACAGAAACTGTGATAAACAACAGATATGAGAAAATATATCAATTATTCAACCCATCGCATCTGTAAACATGAAAAATAAATAGATCAAATTATGTCCAAAGTATATTGCCAAAATTAGGGAGTTAATGCACTTAAAGAAACATGAAATAAAAATCATTGCCCGATTCACGGGCCGTTTTCGCATCTAATTTCAACTTAAGTGCGCAAATGCCAAGATTTAAAAAGCTGATTCATTCACTTGTAAACCGATTAACTCACACAAAATATTGCAACAATCTGGTGCAATTTTATTTGTAAGTAAAACTCTTCGAAGTGGCAGGCAGTACAAGTGACAGGGTGCGGAAAGTTTGCATGGTACATTCATCCCTGACGAAAGAAAGAATGGTACATTCATCCCTGAAGAAAGAAAGAAAGAAAGAAAGTTATTTCTGCCAAGAGCAAGGGTCAAAAGTGAGCTGCAGGAGCAGGGAGTGCCTGTAAATGGATTAAAGAGGCCCGAGATGGCTTCAGGATTGCTCTGCCTCAGTATTTTGTGCACGCACATTTAATTGCAGCAGCCGCGTGTTTCAGAGGACAGCTTTGGGCACCGGATTGTTTTTTATTTACATATTAAACACTGGTGTAAACCCAGGGAGAGTGGTTAACATTTTTTCTGAACTGTGATCAGAGTGTTTCTTGGTGGTAGCACCGCCATGAAAAGGCTGGTGGAGAACGGGTGCAGGAGGCCCAAGGGGGGCCCCCTCACTGTTGCAATGTTCACTGTATGCTTTGCAGACAGTGAACATTGTGAGGGTGCTGGTGCACCCTGCAGGCAAGAGCTATACCGCTGGTTTGATTCCGTGCGGGAGACAATGCTGTAGCCTGTTTCCCACTAGGCCAGCGCCCACCGACCTAGCAGGAAATCCAAAATAGGTCTGGCAGGGAGGTCGCTACATAGGCGGCATCCACCCTGTCAGGAGTTTTGCAGATGGAGTTTTCCGTCCGCCAAACTCATAATGGGGCCCTATATGTCCCATTATGCTTCATGTTCAATGTCTAATCTTTACATCTAAATGCAGGTGTGCCCCCTCTGTTATGCGGAGGAGCGTTGCCCCTGCCAGCAAAGGCAAACGAAAAATGAAATGATAATAACATGTTTATTATCATTTCATTTTTTGTTAGGACCCGAGTTTTGGGAACAGGGCCATAAAAAATGGTGGAGGACCAAGAGGAGTGGTGGGCACTCCTGCTAGTGCCCATGCCAGTTTGGCCGGCCATCTTAGGATAGCCACACAGACATGCGCACTGACATCTATCCAACCCAGCTGCATTGCTAGGTGGAGAACAACAACAGTGAGTGGCGAATGACGAGAGGCAGGTAAGCTTTTTTTTCTTTACTTATTGTACCCTCCTTCCCAAGAAAGCCCTCCCCCCGCCCCACTACCTTTCCCTGGTTCTGGTGGCTGTCTAAATGACGTAAACCAATTGCCCATGTTTTTATCATTATTTTTCCTACTAGGCACAGCCATTTAGCATGATAGTTTCCTTTTTCTCAGATAGTTTTACTCATACAGTTTATAATAAACATTTTTACTGCCTACACGTGCATTATGGTAGGTATAATAATCAGCCTTCCTGTGTACACTCATTATGAAATAAGAACTACACCTCCCATTATTCTTACTGCACAACAGATGTAGGTTTGATATCTCTGACAATTTGAACTACATTTCCCTCCGCGCTTGGCACTCTGCCTGTACATACTGTAGGCGTGTCTCGGCTTCATGATAGCGACCACCTTGACTCACGCCACTTTCCTCGCTGGGCATACTGTGGAGAGGACTCAGAGACCGATTAAATCTACTGCTAATCGCCCCTTCTTTTTAGATCATTTTTTGTATTACTCTTGGGTCACTGTGCTGTTTTCTCTCTTTTGCTTTCCAATGCATTTATTGTAGGAGACGTTATGGGTACTAGCAAGCATGAGTAGCATTGCAGCTCATAACAACTGCTTATAATGGCTCTCTACAGGTACCAAACTATATAGTAGACAATCTGTGACTTATTATTGTTCTGTGGGCTAGGATAAACTTTAATAAGTCAGCATTTTAGTCATATGTTCATTAAAAGAAGAGAACAGATTGATAGCATTGATGATCTCACTAATTATTTTCTTTTTCTTGCACGATTGTGTATGCAGCACTGCAATCTATGCTGCCTTCATAAAGGCTTAAGAAGGAGCTAAAAACCATACAACTATAGGGTAAGACTTATGCTTCTAACAAATGCCATTCATTAACAGTACAACACTGGTGACGGGCACATTAACCCATGCATGCCCACGCTTGCATAGGATGGACTATTTTTTACGAAGTTAGAAACAGATTTGTTCTTGAAGTACGATGATCAAATAAATAATAGTCAATATTTAGGAAGAGCTCATATCCATGATAAATACATCCAGTCCAGGGCTAAATCCCCAATTCGCATGGCTGCATGGTCAGTCCGGTTTGAGTCCGTACTGAATCATGAATGAAACTATACTGTAGACTGTACCTAAAGCCTTGAAAGAGCCCCAGGCTTTCAGCCATGTAAAGGGTGAAACACATGTTGGCTATACCTTTAAGGAAATCTGAACAATTGGATCAATTGCTTGATGCACAATAAAATCTTATTGGAAAAATTAAAGACTCACTTCAAATTCTTATTGTTGGGCGGGCTCACTTATTTGTTTGTACAAGATACTCTTTTACAATGCCTCTCAGCAGCCAATGATGCACATATGCACGAGTAGGCATACTTTCAAAACAAAACTTCCCCTGCCCACAAGGGTGATAAAAAAAATACCTCACACAAGACAAACAGGACAGCTATGTAGATGAGGGTCATGGACACATCCTAGTAAGGTGCTAAGATGATTGAGGCAGACTTCAAACCAAAAGCCATTCAGGATCCAGGGATGATGGGCCACACTTCCAGCCAATCCACATGCCTTACAATGTTAGTCACATATTACATTTATTTAGTTATTTATTTCTTACTAGCCAGCGGTATACCCCAATGTATAAGGTAAAATGGCAAGAATGTCCAAGTAATACATTGTGCTAGATACATGGACTATTTTAATTTCAGAGAAAAAGGGGCCCTGAAACAAAATATTAAAAAATACCACCACAATTCCCGATAGCAACTAATAATGACATCACACTTGAAAGTAGACCTTCTGCTTTGACATATGGTGGCAACCATGTAGCTGCTCTAGAGCTTGATGAAGACACCTTCCAGGGATGCAGTGAACCATGCTCTGATATTACATTCATACCACTCGCCACAGAGGGAAATGCAAAAGTTTAGGACAGTAGACGGCATACAAACATGCACACTACCCAAATTCCAAGAAAAGTTAAATAGTTTCATATTCACTGCTGCATAATAGTCAGCAGCATTAAATGGCTACGTCTGTTTTGAAAACTAGGTAATTTATTGTAAATGTAGTTCCATGCAATATTCCACATTTTATTGTAGGTATTTACCTCGCTGAAAAATGTGCAGAAATGAAAACAAACTATTGTAGAAGGGTTTATCTAATAGAAGCTGAAAATCAAGATAGAATAAGTAAATTGATTCAATGACTTGCATCACAACATGGATCACACAGTAGCTCAAAGATATTCTGTCTGCATTCTATACTACAGAATTCACCCCCTTTGTTCAGCTATAACTCTAAGTCTTACAAACACTTCGCCTCACAAATCAAAACAAATAAACAAAAATATTTCATTCATGATTGCAGCTATACTCTTTAAAACCTAATTAAAAATATTCTGGATCTTTGCGATATTCTTGCCACGGAAAGTGTGCTTGGGCAATCTGACCTACCTCTGTAAAGTGCAACTGAGTAATCTAGATAATTCTCCGTTTCAGATACTCATCACTGCATCCCACCCACCCACCAGAATACTGCTTCTTGGCAAGCACAATTTAATTATGGCTTCAGAACCCGTAGCATTAATGTGATGTAGGTCTGCTGACAACCAATGTTTCCATTAGGGTTTCACGATCATATCAGACAGCAAGTAAAGTGATTGTAGACAAACAAAAATGTCTCAGACCTAATTCAGTATCCTGCATGTTTAGGTTCTTCAGCTAGCTTTGGTTTTAGCATTTTGTTCTTACTTGTGCAGGTTTGGCTTACAACTTCTGATAGTCCAGGACGTATAAATAAAAGGAGGATTGGACCATATAAAAGGCTTCTGTGGATCTAAGTTTTCTGCAGGTCAGTACTCCATCACTCATATGGCTGTAACCAAGAGTGGATACAGATGCTATTTGCTTCAAGCCCAGACTATACCTTGGTCATTCCAGACTTAAAGTCTCCCACAACCAGAAATGGTTATCCATATCTGATTAAGGAGTTGTCAAGGTCTGTTAGGTTGTCCTCAAGACTTAGTTGAGCCTCAGGTGGTATGTACAAGAGCATTAATACTATTGCAAACTGGGGAGCCCTGATACACCTGCAGACTACGGCCTCAGAAATAGCGGACTTCGCCACCTCAGAGGGTACAAGCCTCCAAATGCTCTTGGCCATTAATGTCACACCTCCCCTGGTCCCTTCCAAGTTTTATCCGAGTGACAGAAAAAAATTCTACCAAAATGGAATTTACATCAATGTTATAACAGTCTATAGCATATCCCCTCACAGCACTGAAGGTTTTTTGAGAGGACACATTGTTTTAAGCACGCACTCGGCAAATTCACTTGTTTAGAGAAAACTCATAAATCCCAACGAAGCAGTTTATTTTCTTGTACGTAAAAAATAGCTCTGATACACGGGGAGATTTCTCTCTGCATATGGAGGAGGTTCTGCCTTTTAACTACCCCTGCGGACATGGCGGACAGGGGATATCAGTGATGGTTACAAAGGATACAACAGGGCAGCGTCACTATTACAGTGACCTAGCAGCCCTTTGACAGATGTGCGACTACCCTAGAAGTTTCCTTTGGCAAAGCCAGCAGTTGCCCACAAGTTTGAATAGACCCGGGAAACACAACTTTAGAACAACTGATTCACAGCAGTTTTCAAAGCTACCGAACTCTAAATACGGACCTAAATATCCATCTTTCTGAATCCGGCCATATTGGTGCAGCACATCTAAGCTTGCAAGATTTAGCAATACAGCCAAGCTGCACAGAATACTGAAATCATTTCTATGAAGTACAGTAAAGTGACTAGTGTAAGAAAATGTGTGCATCCTGGATACACTATCACACGAACGTCACAATGCAGAAAACATACAGAATAAGCACATCCAATTAGTAATACATTATTTTACCACCTGCCCTTTATGAGCCATACTGAAATTGTCACTAGACAACATAAACTTGCTAGATTGTGTGTTGTAACACAACAAATGTCGAAGTTTGAAGTACTTCAATATACAAAAAAGATATCCAAGGAACAGACTAACAGATAATCAGAAGTGCAAACCTGCTGACGCACACAGTGCTCTCTTCACACTGTCACCCTATGAAAAGCCTCTATCGGTGCAAAACAGAGGTGAACTAGAAACCTTACAAAGAATGGGTTTCCATGTCGTATTTAAAGGCTCTGCGCAGCTGATGTCCATCAGGGGTCTTGCACCCACCCCCGGACAACACTGGAAGTTTCTGTCCGGGTTTCAGTAGGATCGGACCTTTCAGTGCTCTGCATCAAGACTCAGCCCCCTCCACAGCCCATCCACGTCTCTTTCACACACAGCAATCACTTAGGAAGTTGGCAATAAGCGTGACATAGTAAGTTGACGTTTTCAGTTTATAAATATGATATAGACAAAAACAATAAAGTAAATAAGAATGCTAAAATCTGCAGTAAAATATTACAGTGTCTGTCATGTATGTACAGACCAAATGCCTAAAATACATTCAATATGTTGTAAGGTCAGGCGCAGTAAGTGACTAACTTTAAAGTCCCAACATAGTCTGTACTTTTTCCTGATAACGGATGTTCTTCTCAACAACACACTTGACCAACATAACTGCGCCTACAATTAGGATGCACTTTTCATAACTACTACTAGTAACATCTGCTCTATATTGGTTAAAGGACACACATTATTCTCGCACATCTATCAACAGGTGTAAGGGCCAACATTGCACATCCTACTATGCCCTCACCCTTAGCAGGAAGTATCAAAGGACTTTATCCATTCTGTGTCTATGGGTAAAGGCGTTCATACATCAGGGGCCTTTGTTATTTCATCGAGGTGCATGCTCCTGCGGGAACTGACAAAACACTGACTACCACAATGGTTTCTCTACTACATACAAAAGAAACTACAACAAAGAGAAATTAACTATAACAATATTCAACAATTCACAACTTTTCACATTTCTTTTTGAGAACAGAACTTGCATGTTTTCTAACTTACAACACCAACTCAGCCAAAGTATTTTGTAAGCCGGAAGAACAAGATCCATGATGTCAGTTCACCTTTGTTGACTTTTCATTGCGCTTTAGTAAATACTGATTGGTTCAGCAAATGATTATGGCACTGCGCTGCTGAAATGTATCACCCGGAAGTTCCAGTGATTTAGGGGTTCCGATTGTGAGCTTATTTAGAACATGCAAATGACCGGTTTCAAGTTCCGGTTTAATTGACAGTATACCAAACCAGGGATACACAGAAGCCACAAGCAATCAGGAGCCATTGTTGCCAAAGAATGTTTGTCACATATCCTGCCATATAGACTCAGTCATCCCAGTGCTATTAACCAACTCTTTCCCTAGGCTTACCTGACAAGGGGTGCTGGGTTTCCAGAGACTCTGCATTCCAGCCGAACCATACTTCCTTCTGCAACTTCTTGACTCTTCAACTTTTGAATAAACCGTGGAGGCAGAGGGTGATCACGCACAGGTGTAACCTGGCAATCAGCCACAGGTTCACATGGAACTAAAGGGGTGTTGCTTATATTTGCAACATGGTTGTCAGCAACCTGTTCCTGTGGAAGTAAAGGGGGGTTGCTTATTTTTGGAACCTGGTTGTCAGCAACCTGTTTCTGTGGAAGTAAAGGGTGGTCATTTACAGCCGCAACATGGCGTTCAGCTACAGTTTCTCCCTTCTGAATGACTTGGTTCTTAGTTTCAAGGGAAGAACCTACAGTGCAAGAATCTCCAGGAATCTTTATTGGTAGCTTTGCTTCAGACTTAACTTCTGGTTGAGGTTTGACTTGTTTACTAATCGAAGAAGCTTTGCTATGAGGTATCTGGACGTTTTTTGGGGAAAGATAACCACTATCAGGTGAAGAAGAGTTTCCATCAGAACTTCTTCCCCGGGGTTTTGACTTGTCTCTAAAAATGGAGGAAAGTTCTTCAATAAAATTAGCAGCTTTGTTACAAAGGTCATTTCGAGAGGATGCATCATTGTATCCTGGCTTCACGGGGTTCGGAGCATGTTTTGCTGTACTTTTTGCAGCAGAGGACTGAGACTGAAGGCTTCGGATCAAGCTGGGCCTTGCGACTAAAAGAGGTGTAATGATAGTTTGAATCTCATTTGCAACAGCAGCATTTTTTTTGCGTGGTTGTGTGGTTGGAACTTGTTTTGACGTAGCACTAGCAGTTGTTGTTGTTGTCATTTGGCAACTGACATGAGGTATGTTTAATGTCTCTGGCTTAATAATTTGAGTGTCCTCATTAGGCGTTGGGGACGGATCCAAAGAAGACAGGCTTAAAAATTGCTCACTTTCTGGTTCCGGGCTCAAGTTTCCAGCTTCTGAGCTAGAAAACGCCTCACGGGCAAGGTCAAGACTCTTGTCGATCTCATCTTGGCTGAGAAAATCTGACAGTTCAGGCGGTAAGTCGCCATCCATGTCTGCCACATTCAGGTCAGATAATGAATCATAGAAAGAATCAAGTGAGGAACCTTCGGACATAGTTTCAGAGCAAGCCTATAGAGTTTTTGTCTCAGAGCAATATGCCTCCTTCAACTGTAAAGAGACCGGTACGTCTGCTCACAGGTCTGATCTTGCATGCCGTTTGGTCATACATACAAATCTGGGTTCTGCAAAAAAAAAAGAAAGAAAGAAAAAGTGTACTTAGTAGGAAATTTTTATGTTAAAATGTACGCACTTAACGCTTTACCAAATCTGGCCAATGTTATGTAGAAACTAAATCCCAATTATCTAGAATTCATAAACTACTTTGGGAACTTTACCGAAGACCATCTCGTAAGGGCAGCTTTTGAATATTTGCACTAACTATGTACATCATAATATAATTGTGAAACTTTGAAAAATGACCAACTCCTGTGTTAGAGTTGAAATGCATTTAAAAAGGGGAATGGCCCCCTAAAAAACATTTTTGGGGCGTAGGTAATGGTCCACTGTAAATTCTTAAACTTTTGTTTTAAAAAAACCTTTCCTTTTTTATGCATCCCCAATTTTTTGAAAGAAGAGCCACTGTGGCATGTTAATACAAGCAGACCATCATCCCTGTGAATTTAATCAATCACAATGAGTCGCAATTTGTGACCTACCTCATTAATGTTCAAGAGGTAGGTTGGGTGGTGACCCAAGGTGAATCACGCTTTTACAAACTGACCTATTAGTCATGTGTCAGTTCATAAAATTGTTTTCTGGTCACAATTAATGACCATATTTCTGCAACCGTTTTTTCCTAAATCTGCCCCTTTGTGTATCTTAAAAAAAGTTTTTATGGGAGTAGACAGTGGTCCGCTACTGCTATTTTTTGGAAGTTGTTTTAATTTTTTCCTATTAGCAAATACAGCATTATGTTGTCAGACTATTTTTGATTCAGTAATAACTCCAGCATATTGGACAGCATAGTTCCCCAGACATTCAGTTGAGACCCTTTCCCCTTTTACAGAATTTACTGGTTCCCTTACCCCTAAGCTCTTCAGTCCCTCCCAGAGGTCCATGGACAATTCTTACACTTTTATAAATAAAAACTTTTTTTAAGGCAGCCTTGTTTCCTCCTAGGACAGGTTCTCAACCTGTAGTTCAGGGACCACTGAGAGTCCACCAAGCATACTCAGGAGGTCCGGAAATGCTTAGAAAACAGATAAAGTGTATCTAAATAAAGAAGCAATATGTACAACTGAAAATGTTAAAACCTTCTTTAAATGTGGAGAAATCTGAAATTGAAGGTTAAAAGTTAGCATCCTCTGATTGATTTGTGGGAGCAGTGTAAGTGCATCAAACAGAATATAGTATGAACTGTGAGTAGATGCAGCTTAATTTAGATAAGCTCCGACCTTCCAATTAAAGTCAACATGTTTATTGTTTTATATTTGTTTGTAAATCAAATAGAATATATATTTGTGTACTTAATTGATGAATGTTTGTTTCTGTAATTTTTCTGTATGGCTTTGCGGTTCAAATGATCGAAAATGCTTGGGTGGGGATGTTCCCATCTTCCAATAATGCTGCAGTGGGGGTCCCCAAGCTCCAATAATGATTAATTGGGGGTCCAGAGAAGTCAAACGTTTACAAACCACTGTCTTAGGAAAATGGGCTGCACTTAAATAAATAAAAAAGTCTGCTTTATTGCGAGGTGGTCACCACCATTGTGCTGTGTTTATCCTAGGAGGCCACCATCCCTGTGATGGCCTTCACACACAAAGAGTCGCAGTTGGCCACCTACCTAATTAATATTCATGAGGTAGTTCGGACTGTGATTCACTGTGGATCAGAATTTTATGAATCGACCTATTAGTCATACGTCACTTCATAAAATTCTTTACTGGTCGCAATTTGCGACTATTTTTTGCAGCTAGATCTTCCTACATCTGACCCCTTGTTCTAACTGATCTGCCGACATCTACTGATTATGAAAATCATACATCAAACAGCCTGCATTTCCTTCCATCAGAGATAAGGTCTTCAAACTGTGCGGTAGGCCCCTCTAGGGGTTTGTGGATATATTTCAGAGGGGCGCAAATGTCTCTGCTAGTACTTGTAAATGAAGATTTCCTGGAAGTGCAACCTTGTTTATTTGTCACTTTTTCAAGCTGCCTGCATTTACAACACTTGAAGTTCATAAAAAACGGAACTGGAATTTTGAGAGCTAAAAAACGATGTTGTTGTTTTTTTACTTTCAGGTAACTGCATCTAAAATAACACACACCTTTTTAAATGAAAACAAATTGTAGTTGAACTATTGGCTGCTATATCCACACACGATCACTGCAAATGTCTGTATGTGTGACAGGAGAGTCACAGAATTCAATCCTCATTCGTGCCTTGTGTATTAACAGTGCTATGAGTTCCCAACATGTGACAAAAACATTGTTAATATGTAAGTTATTGTTTTTAAATTGTATTGCCTGTCACACAATGATTTAGGGCATGATTTAGATCTCGAGGGAGAGGTTGCTCCGTAATAATGGAAACGGATATCCCATCTGCCAAAATCTAAATACCATTGTTTTCTATGGCGTTTAGATTTCCACATACGGGATATCTGTCACCGTTGGAACTGAGTAACCCCTGCGCCAAGATCTAAATCAGGAGGAGATAAAGCAAGTGCTTTCCAAGTATATATTTTGCCAATTCCTAGTCAGACTATACGTAGTGCAAACATTTTCATGTGTCCATTAAAAAAAATTGTTGCAGAACTCAGCTGATAACCCCCTTACATTATCTCCCAAACAGAATAAATCTTTGTGCATGTGAAGCTTCAGGTGACTCCATCAACTAAGGTTTAAACAGGCTCCCAATCACCCTTTGCCTTTGGTGATTAACAAATTGTACAGATTTATATTTCTTTCAGGAAGCAGACACACTGGTGATAAGGCTTGTTTCTTTGGCTCGCATCCCTTTCAGTGGAGCTGGAAGTAGGGAATCCAGAAGTGCTGCAGCACATCCACAACATTTAAAAGGGTTTAGAAGAGAATGAACAGCAAAGGGAGTCCTTAAATGTTTTTTCTGACAGCACATTTGTATTTTCAAAGAAACACTGTCAAATATCTCATATGCCTTAGTGAGATTAAATTATTGGTCAGCACCCGCACTCAAAAAATCATTCCAGCACTAATGTCCCTTTCAGCTTCAAGGCACAGGATGCACAACACCCTCTTCATTTCCAACCGGAGGGTCCTCAAAGTCAGCATTAACCACCCAGGCATGGTTTTTATGTTTTTGTAAATTGAAAAACAACATGGGCACATTGGCCCCAATAGGTGCCATCCATCCACTTCCACCTCTGTTTACAGGCGTCCTTTCAGGTGAGTTGAGGGGGTGTCAGGGAGGAGGTCAGCAGGCTCACATTCAGATGGAGCATTGATAGCCCGGGCATCCGGGACCTCAACTAATGGCCTATAGGAAAGAGAAAATGACTGAAATTTGTGGATATTTTCAAAGAGATGTCTCAAAGATGCACTATCTGGCCTTCCAGCTGCGATAGGACTTGTGAAGGCTCAGTGATAGAAACACTTCCTAGGTTGGTGAGAGTGGCATTGGGCTGTTGTTGGACTTCAGTTAGTTTTTTTTTTTTTAAAGGTAAGCTCCTATACTCCAGAAATTCCACTGGGTAGACTATCCAAAGGCTGTGGATATTACATGGCTATGGGACCCACAAACTGGGAACTGGTTGGTATCAATACAGTGGGTGATTTATTTAAAGATGGTCTCTGATTACATTTGATTCACTGATGGTAGATAACTGTCTCCCTAAGAGTCAATTTCTTGCACCAGTTTCCTAAGGGACAATTTCTTGTCTACGGGGCACTGAGAGAGGTGTTGCCTAAGTAATGGGATGTTAGAAATACTGTACCCCATTACTACTTCTTCTCTGTGCAATGGTGGACAGCAGAGGATACACATCCTGGCTTTATAGGGCATTACTAAACATGATAGGTATACCCTTATTTGAGCTTTCAAGTTAAGCAGGGTCTGGTTTTGGAAGGGTACTTAAACAATTAGAATGTTCATACAGATTAGCTTAGTCACATAGTGTCAAGAAGTGCAACATTTAAATATATACAGTGCACTTTCTAATTAGAGAAAACATGACCCCCAAAGAAAACTCACTGTTTTGTTTTTCCTCAGTAAGCTATGACTGCCCTCACTGTGCCCAAACAGAAGCACACATCTACCAGATGACACGTGGCTCTCAACAATTCTACAATCCTTGTAGGAAATAACAAGAATGCTTGAAAAATCATCAACAGGGTTATACAACACTATCTTGTGTATTAGGTCATTGTCCCAAAAGTGGGACAACAGTTGCTAAATTTCCAGATTTCTCACTGTTGCTAGAAAGAATGGCAACTGCAATTTCCTGGAAGTCTCAGATGGCTCCATCACTACTCAAAGAGAGAAGTGTAGTGGTGAAACGGACAGGGGCACAGAGTACTGTGCTCCGTGTTGGAGAATATAGAGGGCTTAGAAAACTCCTTCAATAGTCAAAAGGGGGTGAATTGTTCCAAGTCTCAATAATCAACGCCGGGAATGATGTCAAACCTCCCGGAGTTCTGAAACATCCGAATAAACACGACAATTGTGACAGTACATATGAAAAGTGGTGCAATGAGCAAAATAATATAATTGAGTCTCGTCAATGGCAGAACTCATGTGAGCATACACAGTCACTCGCCAGTGATAATCCATGTGACGAAAGGAATCCCATGTACCGATCTCAATATCAAAGAGATAGTTGTTACAAAAAAAGCACAACAGACTGCATAATGATGTCAGAATCTCAGCATACAGTTTGAAAAGCAAAAAAGGAATCTCAGTTGTCATTTAATCAAAATCTATGTTAAGGTATGTCCCGGCTGGTAGTAACAAGTTGCATGATATTACTGATAAAGAGTATATATTAATGTTGTGAAGTTCAGCTGCACAAATTGTTCTAAGTGGTAATAATGCTCCCTATACACACTTTACATGCAAAAGAAAACAACAATAATCATGCACCAACAGTTTCCGAGTAATTTTCAGACAATTTTAGGGAGAAGCAGAGATAATAGATTTTGGTACAACAGATGGGTTTCCAAGGCTTTCCTGATCACAGAGAGGAGGATCATTACAGTTCTCGGTGAATGGAGAGAGAATTCCAAACAGTAGTGGTATCCTGGTGAAGAAATGTTAAGGTTTATGTTGACTTTTGGAGATTTTATCAAGAGCTAGAGCTTCTTCCTCGGTCATCACTGGCCTCCTGAGACCATGAGAAGATTAGGTAGGTAGTCCTTCAGAATATGTTACCCATTCATTAACGGTAAGAATGTAGGCAATCAAGTTACACAATAAATGCAACACATTGGAGTACTGCAGAAAATATACACCTATTGTAGATTTTATTTTATTCCTGTAATTCTTCAGTAACAGTTTCTAAAGACTCCAGAGCAGTTGTCAATGTCTTGCATTCCTTACGGAATGCCAGTCACAACCTTCCAGCAGTGTTTGTCAACAATCACAAGCTTGCATGTTTGTAGGCATTTACCTGTTTCTACATGTGTACTCACAATTAAAATTCTGCCAAATTGGCAGCATTTTAAGAGTGTGTAAACCAATTTAGGTATGCAATGATTGATTCTTATTTACATAAATGCATTGCCTCTTCCCTTGCAATACCTCTAGTACATTACATTCTTATGATTAAAATAACAAAGAACTCAATAAAAAACTTATTTTTAATGCAGATGTTCATCTGGTGCATCACTGACATGACAATGCAGTTGCAAATAATGGCATTTGTGAAAGTAATCTGCTCTATGCGTCTTTCAGTTGCTACGGGCCCTGAAGAACTTCCCATCTCTGTGATAAAACAAGATATTTGCTCTTAGCGTAAGATCTTCTTTGTGTTCTTCAGAAGGTGCTTTCTCTCCAGAAGCATTCCCCCCTCCTGGATTATTAGTATTATTGTGCCTTTATATAAGAAGGGGGATTGTAATTGTCCCGTCAACTATCGGCAGATTGCCCTTTTGGACGCAGTTGGGAAAGTCTTTACTAAATGTCTGCTTTCCAGACTTACCACTTGGGCAGAAGAGAATGATATTATCCCCCTGGAGCAAACAGGGTTTAGACGTAGTCATAGCAACCTGGATAATATTGCAGCGCTTCAAGTTATTACTGAAAAGTACTTAAAACTAAGACAGGGAGTGGTCTATGCCGCTTTCATTGATTTTTCTATGGTGTTTGAGAAAGTGGACAGAGATCTGCTATGGAGAAAGCAGGCCAATTTGGATTTGCCTCCTATTCTTCTTGAGTTAGTTATAGCACTTCACTTCTCTATTTGGTGGAAAATTCTCTTAGAGGGAGAAAAGATTTATCTCAAGAGATATTCACTCCGAATGGACTAAAGCAAGGATGTTTCTTGGCACCTCTGCTTTTCTCCCAATTTATGTCTCAGATTTTCCCTTTTTCTTCTCTCAGAGCAAGGGTTTCCTGCCGCAAATAGGTGGGTACTCAGTTGGTTGATTATTATATGCCGACGACATTATAATCGTTGACTTAACTCTTGAAGGTCTACAGAATCTTGTCCAGTCTTTGTCAAAGTATTCTGAGTCCCATTTTGTAAAGGTTAATGTCACAAAAAGCAAGGTTCTTTGTTTCCATGGAAATAAAAAGATGAAACTTCCTAATTTCCATTGGTCTTTAGGAAATCAAAACTTGGAAATTGTGAACTCGTATCCATTTTTAGGGAAAATAGTTTGTGGGAATCTTAGAGATACAGCTCATATTTCTTCCAACAAATTGAAAGCCGGTTCTCAAGCAAGAGGTTTAGGTGCTCTATATATATCCACAGGAAGAAGGCATTTTGTGCACTTCCTATCAGTCTATTGAGCTAAAGTTCCCGCATCCCTTCTTTATGGCTTGGAATTCATTGATACCTCTAAATGGGGGTTCTTGAATCAGTTGGAAGGTAAAATCCTTAGAAAACTTCTGTCTGTTAATACAGCTGTTTCTGTGGTGGCCTTGAGCCTGGAAATGGGTCTACGAAGTGTGTTTGTCCAGGGATTAGCAGGAGTTTGTATGTTGGCCCGCTTCGCTTTCAAGGAGCGAGGAGAATACTCTAAGGGCTGTGTTAAGGATAGACTTTTTTTCATATAATAATAACGTCAAGTACTCCCTTCATAAGTATTTCTCCTATGCTCTAGAAAGGTTGGAATTAGACCGTCATCAGGTCTTGGCAATATCCCCCTTGCAATTGAAAATTGGATTGAAGCAGGCAACGTGGTCCATAGGCTTTCCACTGGACCTTGAGAGCTGTGCAAAAAAGAGTTTCTTTTTGAATTAGGCAAATTCTTTAATAGTAAAAAAAAAAAAACACACAACCCTACATTTCGTGGAATATCCCACATAGGGTTAGGCGTTTTTGGATGCTGCTCCGGCAGGGATTGTTACCCTTGAATGTGCTTATGGCGAAATGGCATGGATCAGCTAAAATGTGCCATTTTTGCTTTGCCGAACCATATTTTATTTGTCTGTCCATCCCTTGCCCCATTTCGACATAAATGGCTACAGCCTATCTGTCTCCAGCTTTCTCTGTTGTCCACATCTGAGTTTCTCTGCGCCCTGTGTGATCCTCCTAATGAACTGTTCTGTTTTAGATATATGTATATATTTTTTTATGTTTCTTATATTTATTCTAAGTATATTCATAGTAAAGTTGGTGCCTTGGCTTCTATGGTAACTGGGTAGGAGGTGCTGTATGAAATAATATAATTAGATGGCTCTCTTACTATGATGCATTTTTATTATAACTACACCTCACAGGTAGAAAGGCAATGTATTTGTGTGCTTTTCTATATATATAACTGTGTTTTTTTATGAGCGGATGAGCAAGGTATTTGAAGGTTTTTGCACATATTTAAGCTTTTTTGTCTTTTATATACGGTTCTTGTTTAAAGGCATTTGACTATAATGCACTCTATGAGTACACAGGTACAGGCTGTAAGTACCTTTTTTATGCATCTTTTTATGGGTGGATGGGTAAAGTAATTGACTATCTATGTACCTATTTTATCTTTCCGTTTTTATGTGGACCTCGTTGTGAGTTCCTAAACATAAATACAAATTTGATTATTGAGCCGGATGAACAGCTAAGCGCACATAGCCCTGTACAATCATGGACGTCATACAGGGGTAGCCAGTGGTCGCAGCTGCGACTCTTGGCGTCCGAGGTCGCAAACTCAGTGCCAAGAACACAGGGGCAGCTGACTGCTGCTCTACTCCCCTTTTCCGGAAATTTAGTTTATAATACTAATAGTGAACAATATTACTTTATTCACTATTAGTGTAACAAAAAAATGAAGTACACTTAGCTGGAATATACCATTCCCTAGTAGCTGAGGTAACTAAAAATTGCTTCTAGATGCATGTTATGTGGGTGCATGCCGGTGAGAGTGTGTTTATATGAGAGACATTGTGTGAATGTGTGTCTATGTGTAAGCATGTGTGTGCGTGACTGAAAGGGAAGGTCAAACAGCATGCGATGTCACCTTTCGCTACCCCTGGCGTTTTGGTGAATTGACGTCCATGTGTACAATACAGACAAAAACGTGGACTGATTTTTTTGACTTACATGAAATTAAATTGGTCACCAATGAGTGCCAAAAATCCGCAGTACAACAATCACACAAATTGCTATCATTTGCGATGTCACTGTCTTCGAGGACAGTAGAGGTGGATATTTTACTTTATCTTTTATTTTTATGTGTCCCCAAGCATGAATGAATTGCTTAGTGTAATTGCACTTTTCATATTTTCATACAATCTTGTAATTTCTGAACTACACAAATTGAGAGACTTTTGTTCTGGCTTTCAAAATAACATTTTCAAAAGCATCTTTCTATCCTTAAGTAAGTGTAAAACTGAAATTACCGCCCCCGGCCCCAACACACACAGAGTGTGGGACATGAGTGAATGTGCGATGCAAATTATGAAAAGGCTATTTTTAGCGTGCATCGTTTGAACAACGCCATGTTAGTATGGCTTTTTCACACTGTATGCAAGTAACCAGCGAGGGAACTGGTGAACAAATGCTGGAGTGACAGAATACAACTATTATGTATACACAAATGGCACACATATTGAGAATGATTTAGGCACATTAAAGAGAGATAAACACTTAAAAGTTGTTTGGCAACCATAACAAATATACTTACCGCAGGTATATTTTCAAAATATATGGACATTTCTGACATTCGTGTGCACGAATTACGCACAGTACCATAAGGTTTGGGGTGTGCTACAAGCATATCAAGCAAAACAGAAAGAGGATAGAAACACTAATAAGTGTTTCAGTATTAACTTCAGTTCACAGGCTATATAATAAATCAAAACTTCTACCTGGAAAGGATTCACAATTATTAATGTCATGTCAAACGCGTTTCTGAAACGAATGATCAGCGTAACACTGTCTGCTTTTCTTTTAAAACGAATTTGTTTTTGAGACAACACAGCCACACACGTTTTGGAAGCGCAGCGTTCTTTTACGGACAACCCCCCGCTAAACTTACAGCGAATGCAGTGACACTGTTTTAAGAAATAGTTCGGTGTTAGCCATATAATACCGGAATAAAACTCAACACTGACAGACCTTTACGTGCCGTCCAATGCGTAGACCTCAGAGCAGCTGACGCGTTTCCAGGCAAAGTGTGACAGGCTTTTGCTCGCTTTCCCACAAAACTACAAACTTGGCTACTCATTAAAGGCTGGTTGGTCCAACCAGCTCCAGTGGCGACCGAGGCCTGCTGCTCCCATCTGTTCCCACAGGCCTCTGCAGTCCTCGGTGCTGCCGTCTATATTTGGTAACTGAACTCATGTTTCAGCTGGCCGCAGGAGGAGCGCTATCTGACATTCCAACAGGGGAGCTGTCAGTCCTGGGGGGCGGAGGGACAACAATCTTTGTCACACTCGGGACTTAGACATTCAAGCCCTTCGAAAACAAGAGCTGACCAGGTATTGATGAAATCTCTGGGAAGACAAATAAGAACTGCTCGTTTGCTCATGGTGCAGTGGTTGCAGATCTCAACTTCCACGTGCCAACTTAACACATTCTGGGAGCAGTTGTCCGGGTTCACGCCAATTCAACCATTTATTTAGAAGTATTATACTACATTGCTTTTTTAAAGTAAAACGCAGAGAAAAAGCAAAGAGTGCAGCATATGCTTTAGCATAATTAGAGGCAGGACTGACACGTGGTGGTTCCCTGTGTAATCATGTAACAATAAGTGAAGGTAAATTTCAGCTGTTGGGGATTATTTCTTTAATTCCAGTTTATTTCATTTGATGTTTCCTTGACTTAGTTATCAACTACATTTCTCTGAGAGAAGGGTCAGGTAGTGTCATATACAGAATTGGCAAAATGGCAGGTGTAACCGTGCCAATGCACAGTTAGGTCTTGCAAAATGCAAATCAAATTGCCCCATTCCCCCCTCACTTCCCCCCCCCCCCCCCAGCAGTTAATGTGTTATAGAGGCAGCAACTGTGCTTCTGAAATTACAAATAGATGTGTTAATCCCCAGGAAAAGCACATTTTATTATTTTAATACAAATTGTACCTTTGTTCAATCCTTGAACATTTTGTAAATAAAAAATAGGGATGAGGGGAAAGCAAAGTGATAGTTAGGTGCAATTAGGAGAATTATGATTTTTCCAAGGTAACTCCTTTAGATAGTTTTGTGGTCATCCATAGATAATAGCCCTGGATTGAATGATACCAAATTTGGAATGCCTACAGCAACCAGTTTCTTTGGTCTGCTTTTTAGGTCTGGCATTAGTCAAGACCTTGTGATTTTACTAACGTATATCAATATATAAAAATATGTAACTCAAGTTACAGTTAATTGGAGGAACAATAATTTGAGCCCTGAAGTAACTATAACTCATGCCCCTGCCATTCACAGTGTTGTAATCAATGATGTAATTTCAGATGTGAGCAGTGATGTTACCGATTATGTAATAGAAAATGCCACGAGTGATGTATTATGTGAGGATATAAGCAGTGCATGGCAAGGGTGTGAGCTATAGTTACTTCAGGACTAGAGTTTAAGTTACTTCAGTTAATTATAACTAGTGAATTTCAGAGTTTGTTTAGTTTATAATGTAATGTTTCAAATGGCATTGTCACATAACTGTAAAATCACTTTAACCTTTGCTTTTGCAGTGAATTTCCAAAGCTTTATTGAATACCTAACTATACCTGTCAATTTAACTTTTTTTAGTGAATTTCTAAGGTTTTTTAATAGTATAAGTTAATGCAATTTTATAAAAGGCAGACCCATTGGTTTAGTCTAGAAGTCACTGCAACATCTGTCAATGAACATTTAAATAAAGCACCTGCAATCAAAACAATATTAAAGAAGTGAGACTCTTTCTTGGGGGAGGAGCCAAGATGGCGGCCGGGATGGACGGCTAGAGCGAGCGCTCCATCCCGGACCCACCACAAATATCCTGCAGGAAGCCCCTGGGGCGCGGGGGACGAGGAATAGATCGCGCAGGGGACGAGGAAGCGTCCTCAGATGGATCGCCTAGAAAGAGGAGAGCCTGGCATTGCCGAGATGGGGGCCCCTGTTCAGTGACTTTCCCCCGGACGGAGGATCGGGGGACTGAGCGCCCGCCATCTTGAGCCCGACAACGCTGGAGGCGCGGTCCGAGGCTCCTGAGCGCCGAAGCTGCGAGGTAGTACTGTGAGCACGGGGGCCGCAGCGGGACCTCCGGAGATTGTTAAGAACTGGACGGCGCGATGGGACGAGGCTGGGAAGTACTCCAGGCCAGATGCACTCGCTGGGGTGGGCGCTGCCATCCTGAGCCCACCTCACGGACAGCGGGCGCGAGCGCGGAGCACCCACCTGACTGGAACAAGATGGCTACGGGCGGCACCTGAAGGTATGGGGCGCGCGGAGCAGGTCTGTAAGCCGAGAGATACCGCAGGGCTCCTTAAGCCCGTATAACATTCCACAATTGGATCTTGCAGCTAGGCCCCCTTGGGTGAATCTGCCGGAGGGAGCACGACCAGCGCTGGGGCTTGGGAGACCCGGGCGCGCCAAGGCTAAATAGAAGTGAGTCACCTCTTGGCCCCCAAAATAAAGGAGAGACGCTGCTCCGGAACGAGCAGCTCAGTTTGGTTTGAACGGGGGTAACGGCACAGGATCTCGCCTCCCTACACGCCGCCAGAGCGAAACGCGTGACAAAGAGCAGAGGAATAGCAGCTGTGGACTATTGTCTACGGCGGGGGCGACGAGGGCGCTCCTGCGTTTCCCATCTCCCCCCCCCCTTTTTTCCCCCGATTTGGCGCTTGCTCAGAGGTGTGCACCCCCCTGGAACAGGCTACAACAGGAGCAGGGGCTTGTGCGGTGGGTCCAGGGGAACGGATCTAGAGACGGGAGGAATAAAGACCGGCACAGATGCTCCCCAACCAACCTGGTACAGACAAATATCAGTGAACGTTGGATACCGCTGCCCCCTCAACACCCTGCAAGCAAATAGGGACATAACCAAAGATGCTAGGCCTGCACATCAGGCCCTACTAAAACCTGCCCCCCTGACACGTGACCGAACGGAAGGGGATTACAACCTGATTCGGCGGAGAGGGACTGAGGAGCAGATAAAGTGGTGGTAAAGGGAAGGAAGAAAAGAGGGGGTACCGGTCATCATACTGAGACACTCCACGGAACGAACACAATGGCGGGCAGGCTGAAATCAGCCAAAAATCAGGACAGAACCACGCAAGGTTCAGCTTCCACCGACCAACCAGCAAACCCGACCCTGGAGTACACTTGCATCACAATCCACGCAACTAGAGAGGGTACTTCAAGCGATAATGGACACTAAAACTTCCCTGGAGAACAGAATCGACGCAGTATCGCAAGACTTGAATTTACCCCGTGTGGACCACCGCAAGCTAGCGGAAAGAGTTAAGGTGGTGGAGGAGGGGGTGACAGAGGTATCTCCCACGGTTCAGGACAACCAAAAACAGATTCAACGCATGGATGCGGAATTGATGGCACTATGGAGGCGGGCGGAAGAGGCCGAGAGCAGATCGCGCCGGAATAATATCCGTTTCCTGGGGTTTCCCGAAAGCACGCAACACCAAAGCACGGAAATAATGCTAGAACAATGGCTAATCAAAGAGGTGCTAGGCGGGGCCCCATCCAAGCTATTTACAGTGGAACGGGCATACAGAATTCCGAGTAGGCCCCCACTCCCCGGACAACCACCCAGACCAGTGATCGCCAGATTCCTAAATTTCCGGGACAGAGATGCAATCCTACAACAGTTCTGCAACAAAGGCCCATTTAACTTTGAGGAATCCCCCATTAACGCATATCCAGACTTCACACAAGAGGTGCAAAGAAAACGCAACTCATATGTTAGGGTTAAGCAACACCTGCGCAAACTCAACATTAAATACGCATTACTTTTCCCCGCCAAGCTGAGAGTGACGTCAGATGATCGTAACCACATATTTAACTCTCCGGAAGACGTCTGGACATGGCTTCACGCCAAAGGCCTTGCGAGCATGGCAGATGAAGCTGATAGAGAAGAGTGGTCGATCTCGACATCAAGGAAACGCTAAAAAAAAACGGACTAGGGCCTAACCGTCCGCCCAACAGGTAGCAGAGGAGAGAGCAAAAGTTCTGAAAGAAACCCCTCTGCTAACACAAAACACATTCAAAATAATTCGGGAGCTACCGGAGTTTAACTCGGACACGTTCAGCTCTGTCTCCACTATAACGAATGATGCAAAAGGTCCAAGGATCACCCCTAGAGCGGCAGATGACCTCTGAACACGACCAAGAACACTGCTCATGTTCTGCTGCTGGGGGGAGAGCTGGCTGGACATCCCGGAGTCCCCCTGAAGCTTCGGGGTAACCTGGAGCACGAGTATCCTTCAAAAATGTGTATCTCAAGTATTCCTTTTCCCTTTATTTTCTATTTTTGTTCTTATGCGGGGGGGTGTACACGCCGCGGGGGCGACCGCTGACAACAGCGGACGTAGTCTGTGGTCTGATGTGAGCCCCACAAGTGAGCCACATTAGGCAGTTATGATGTCACCACCACGGATATCCACAAGGATACAGGATTTTTTTATATATAAACAAGTTAAGTAGTTTTATATCAATAGATAAGAGTGAGTGGGGAATAGTTGGGGGGAGGGTAGTTGCAAATTAATAAAAACACACAACACAGATCCATTACAAACATGCAATCACTGCTGGTACAAACAAATATATTTAACAGCTTTCTCAGAGAGGCAGCAAATCAGAAGTCTAATGATCGAGATTGCGGAAAACGCACAGACGCACCCCACACTTTGCTATGGCAACACAAACTAAACGCAACAGCAATCAATTCGACATAATGACATGGAATGTGAGGGGGATGGGTACATTAAATAAGAGATCTCGTATTCACGCACGCCTCAAGCGACTGGGAATACATATAGCTATCCTCAAGAGACACACTTATTGGAACCAGATTTGCAGGAAATACGCGCGAAGTGGGGCGGACAAATGATAGGCACAACATACTCTGTGTTTGCACAGTGATACTGATATGGATCGCAAGAGGAGTCCCATATCACCAAACAGCACACAGAATAGACCCAGGGGGTAGATTTGTGGTGACGGAAGGCCAACTAGATGGCAGACAACTTTCTATAGTCGGTATATATGCCCCAAATGGGGGCACAGCGGGATTCTTGGGTACCCTCACTCCGGCATTGCTAGCAAACCCATCAGCCCCGGCTGTTTGGGCAGGGGATTTCAACAGTATACCAGACCCCATATTGGATAGAACCGGCGCCCCATCGAGCGCAGAAGCGAGGAAGAATATCTTAACCCCTCTGCAACATTGGGCGGGCGACTTGAGGCTTTATGATATATGGCGTACAAAACACCCCCTTCAGAAGGAATACTCATTTTACTCAGCTCCACACAGAACACACACTAGAATAGACACCATCTGGGGCACCCTGGATATAGCCGCGCTGGTAGTTGGAACGGAATATCTAGCGAGGACACTCTCGGACCACTTGCCGTTGAGAGTGTCACTTAACTGGGGTAGGAGCCGGCAGGTGATCCCAACTTGGTGTTTACAAGTAGACGCGCTCCAAGACCAGGCACTTGTGGACACGTTAAATACCACAATACGAGAGTTCTGGGAAATAAATGAACTAACGGCAAACACACGTGCAGTGGAATGGGACGCCCACAAGGCAGTGGTCAGAGGGCAGTGCATTACTACAAGCTGGGGAGTAAGGCGCACACTACACACCAAAATTGTTAAATTGGAAAAGGATCTAAGATCAGCTGAAATAGCAATCGCACAGGGGGATTCCCCCTACACGACATTACAAGAAGCCCGCAGAAAGTATAATGAAGCAGACAACAGACTCCGTTACCATGATTATAACTACCACTTAATGCGCTTGCAAACAGAGGGCGACAGGTCGGGTAAAATGCTGGCCTGGTTATTGCGAGAAGACAAACAACATTCTCCCATAGGCGCCATCCGGGTCGATGCTCACACCACGGTTACCACACAGGCAGAGATAAATGAAAAGTTCAGAGATTACTACAAGAATTTATACACTAAGCGCACCTCGTGGACTGTTACACAATTTGAGTCATTCCTGGGGGGCTCCCTCTTGCCGCAATTATCTCAAGCAGACGGGGACACACTAGAAGCACCTCTAACAACAGGTGAAATAGACTTAGTCTTAATACAGATGCCCAGAAACAAATCGCCGGGAATAGATGGCCTCCCAATAGAGTATTAAATTTCCGCAGACTCCTGAGTGAAATGGGAGACACCCCCTCAGATGCATATGATGAAATGGTGCTGTCACTAGACATTGAAAAGGCGTTCGATACCCTGGAATGGGATTTCCTCTGGACAACAATGAGACAGATGGGAATAGGTCCCAACTATGTAAGATGGGTCCGCACACTATACTCAAAACCACAAGCTAGAGTGAAGACAGGCACAGCGATTTCTGAAAGTTTCCCTATAACAAGAGGTACGAGACAGGGCTGTCCCCTCTCTCCACTATTGTTTGCAATTGCAATGGAGCCACTAGCAACTAAAGTGCGCTCCATGGCAGACGAATGGGGATTAATTAGGAATGAAACACATCACGCAATCTCGCTATATGCAGACGATGCTCTTATATACACTCGGAAAGGTGTGGAGTCGATACCCTCCATAATGACACTCCTAGCGGAGTTCGGTAGGATCTCTGGGCTAGCAGTAAACTGGGACAAATCGTGTGTGTTCCCACTGACTAGATGGCCACCAGAACGACAGGAAGGGGTACTACGCAGGCGCCTGAAATGGTGCTATGAAACATTTAAATACTTAGGGGTCCATATTTACCACAGCACAGAAGATCTCAGAGATGGTAATTTGGGGAGAGCCCTAACCTCCATGAAGGGCTCTTTACGCTTTTGGAATAAACTTCCGCTCTCTCCACCGGGCAGGGTAGCGATCGCAAACATGTTGGTCTTGCCCAGACTACTGTATTACTTCACGGCTCTGCTAATTGTTCTCCCACAAAGCTTTTTCAGCAACCTGAACACAATGCTGATACAGCTCATATGGGGGGGAGGGAGAGCGCGGGTGGCGCTATCCACACTGCAGCGACCAGTGGATTTGGGTGGACTGGGGCTCCCAACTTCGAGCTTTATTATGCAGCGGCACAACTTCAATGGCTCCAGCATTGGCTCCACAGGCCGCTGTCAGCTGAAGCTATATGGATGCAGACCAAGTTAAAAGGAGACCGCCTGTTAACATGGCTATCACACAAGCACCCTAAAAACGAACCTATTAATGCACTACTGGCTGTGGCACACGCTTGCTGGGGGAGGTATATCCAGAAGGGACAAGGAACAGTCCCATACACCCCGTTGGAGTGTCTTCTGGAGCAGCAGAGGATCGCGCCGCACATGTCTTTAGTGTGGTCGGAGGCGGGTATACGACTGGTGGGTGACTGTTTTGAAGACGGTAAACTAATGTCATTTGAGGCTATCCAGGCTCTCACAGATGTGAACCCTGATCAATTCTTATCGTATTATACGATATGCCACGCAATAAAGAAAACATGGGGAATGGGTACTCTAGAGCCAGAGACTTCCCCCACAACACATCACATACTACAGGACGGCGCCCAAACTAAAGCAATCTCTAACCTATACAAAATACTTAGCAAGCCTTCAGAACCCCACTTAGAAAGAGCTAGGGAAAGGTGGAACACTGTCCTCCCCACCCCGATCCTACAGGACGACTGGGTGAAAGAATTGTCACACGTCCGGGGGGTATCAAGGAACCCCAGATTCCGCTACACCCAGTTTAACTTTTTACATCAGACGTATCTGTCCCCGGCCAGGCTGAAACGTATGTTTCCTGAAACGGCGCCGACGTGTCCTAGATGCATGGAACCAGCTGCCCATTTTTACCATATGGTTTGGGAGTGCCCCCGGGCGCAAACAGAATGGAACAGGGTGGTGAAGGAGCTATCAGACTGGATGGGACTAGAATTGGAAGCGGACCCTAGATCTTGCCTATTGGGTGTGAGGACAAGAACAAAAAAGCACAGACATTTACATAAATTTGTAGATCTATCCTTTGCGATGTACAAAAGGTTGATAGCAATGCACTGGAAAGCCCCCAATGTTCCGGACCAGAAATCTTGGCATACCCTCACATTACGGTGGGCCCGCACAGAACACCAGGAGCTTATAAAAATGACATGAGAAGGTCAGACACACACGGGATGCAACACCTGGGAAACAATGGTATCCAAACTCGAAGCAAAAAATGACGATAAACCTCCATGAAGGGGATTAGATAACACTTAAATTGCACCTAACAGAAACATACCCAGACACAACAACATAGATCACGACCAAGACAAGAAAACGGCTGTAGGGGCGCACACTCTCTCACCCATCCAGGAGGAGCCATTCGGTAAGAACACATTTTTAAAGGAATATAAGAGAGGATGCCGAGGAAATTAGGCATTCCCACTACCTACCTTCACTTAAGGCTATGAAGTGCACCTATGGCTTCCAGGGGGGCGCGGACACAAATAGCAAGTGCCACACCATAACCACAAAGAGAGCCTCTCTGATATCCAGCATCAGCGCAACATCACGAACTAAGCAGCAGAAAATTAACACTGTATGTAATAAATGGCTAGTTAAGTGTGTTAACGGGGGGGTTGAGTGGTTTAAATGTAAAGTTAACCAGATAAAAGTGATCCTGTAAGTATTTCTGACTACTGCATGTATTGTACATCTGCTTTATAAAAATTAATAAAAAATATTTAAAAAAAAAAAGTGAGACTCTTTCTTTTACACTCTTCAAGACACATAACGCAACCATAAGGCCAACCACAAGGGGTCCCTGTATTCCCAAGCTTAAGAGCAAAAACTCTAGATAGGGACCGCTTAAAAAAGGACCGTTTTTTCTAGGGGTCATGCTCTATACACCCCAGGAAAGACTGGGTTATTTTTTAAAAGAATTTCTGGGGGGCTGCTGTACTCTCTGCAGCCCCCATAACACCTATAACATATGTTGGTGGTGCTCCTGCCCAGATTAGGGCACTACCATGCATGAAAATATATCTAAATTAACCCATGAAGGGCATTATGAGGTGCTCATTTGTGGAGCAGTGAATAAAAAATGACAGGCTCCGAATACGCATTCATTATTCTATGTCCTCTATTATACATTTTTTTTAATTATTTTTAAGGGTGGCTCAGTCCCACCTGGGATAACCACATCTTTAAAATCAGTTTGTTTAGTTTTTTTATTGGGGGCTGTAAGGGAAACCAACATCTGATGACAGCTCCCCAGCCAGCATCCATTGTGGCTGCTGGTTGGAGGCAGACACTTTATTTTTTGGTGGGTGTCCTGGGGCCCATCTACTAAATCCGTTGGGGCATACTGGGGGAGCCACAGGGCCCTTGCGGTCCCTGTAGGCTCACCTGGTGGTCCCTGTAGGCTCACCTGGTGGGAGTCAGCCACTTTTTGTTTTTGGTGGTAGCCCTGGTACCAACCCGGAGCACCGAAATTGACCAAATGTGTTGCGTGATGTGGGGGAGAATCAAGAGCCCTGCAGACCCTGCCAGCTCCCCTGGCAGGGGCCAACTTCTCTATGTTTTTTGATGGGTGCCCAGGTGCCCACCCTGGGCACGTGTATCTATGAAATATGTTGGGAGCCTCTGCAGCCCCTGATGGCTCCCCAGCAAGCACCCATTGTGGTACTGGCTGAAGCAGGTTTTTACTCTGCTACCACAGTGGGAGCTAACATTTGAACAAGGTCAGGGAAGAAAACCAAAGTTGCTCCTGTCTGGCTCTGGGGGTGGGTTCACTGGGGCTTTACCAAGGCTCGGGGGGGGGGGCACACCTAAATATTTAAGCAACCCCCAGGCCCTGCACTACCCAGGGGGTAATGTTGCCTTAAAGAGTGGGACCCCGCCCTGGATGGGGCTGTGGATCTGAGCTCTCATTAAAAAAAAAAAAAAATGGCCCCATGGGAGTCCCTCAGGCCCCTGCCCCCCAACCAGGCCTACCCTGGCCCTATATGTTTTTTTAATTACTTATTTTTAGGAGGAGGGACTGAACCCCCCTAGTCCAAATCTGGCTACCATTGCATTTTTATTGATGTGCACCAGCCAATCAGATCTTATCTCTAGATCTGTCAGCTCTGCAAATCCTTTGCAGTGTGATATATATACATACATTTCCAACCTTAATTTCTCAAAAACTACTGAACAAATTTACACTAAATCAAAAAAAGAACACTCTCTGAACCAAGATCTAGCTTTCTGTCAAATCTGGTGCAATTCCGTTCAGCCATTTTAGCTTTAGCTGTGTCTAATTTTCCTATGGAAAATTGCATAAGAAAAACACATTTGGCCTCCCCACTTTTTCTTGGCCCTGCTTGACAGACCACCCTGAAATGTTTCAGGAAGTACATGAGGTGGATGATTTTTTGGAAAGTTTTATGAAGATTCATCACATGGTGGCAAAGTTATCAGCAAACTAAAAAATGCTTTTCCTGTGGAAACATGGTCTTAACTATAACTACGCTGTGGGGACTGGGTATCTATATATATCTATACACACCCTCTTACGTACAGGGTCTTTCAGTCAGGTCTCTTCATCCACTTGTCTGTGGGAGTGTCATTTACATTTTGCTTTGGCACACTACAGTATAAAGCATGGGGCACAAGGTCAGCCCACATCATCTAGTTTCTGAGCTTACTTAAGTGATAGCATTGTGCTTGTGCACAACATCTGCAGACAAAGTAGCCCCCTTCACTGTCAGGGAGTACCTGCCCATTTAAATTTTTCCTGTTTTTTCAACTAGTTTTGGAATACTTTGTACGAGAGTCTGGTCACTAACTAGACACTACTGCTGGAAAAACGTTTCAATTTGGAGTGCACTGTATCTCATGCGCACATGGTTACTGGCCACTACCTTTGAAAATAGCTTTTTAAATCATTCCAAGATGGTCATTGTAGGAGGGTGGCTCAGTTTATGGTGTACACCTATGATGTGGCACCCTATACTGAGTCTAGGCAACCCTTAGTGATAGTGAATAGGTGTCCACATAGCAAAAGCTCTCTAGAGGTAGCTGAGACGAACAGCTGGAGCTTGTCAAGGAGGAATGTAAAGCACTTGCAATACATTCCACAGTAATCAGTAACTCACTCTCAAGAAAGAACCACACAAGTGTTGCAAAAATAAAGGGTTCTTTATTACAGCACTGACTACTAGACTACCATTGGTATATCACCCTTTGGAGATATCTACACACACTATATACACAGAATAACATGCAGAAATAGCATAAAATATACAGGGCCCTATGGGGGGGGGGGGAATCATATACTAAGTTAGTGTAATGCGAAATAGTGAACCCAACCAAGGTGAGTGGTAGTTAGCTAGGGGCCGGTGGTAGATGAAAACACCAGCGGTAAGTACGGTAAGTGTCCCCAGCGATCAGGTGCTGAGTGATTACCTACCCAGTCGTCCCATAGGCTAACACAGGGAAGTAGTGGTATGAGTTTGTGTGTTTCAGTACCTTTCCATGTGATGCCAGAGGAAACCAACAGACAAGAGGAAGGTTGGAGAGTGCCTCCACTCGAGGATACCCGGTGTACAGGAGTACCTACACCAGGGGACCGGATGCAGAGGGGAGAAGGGATTCTCCCTGAAGTCAGTGGAAGCCTTGGATTGTCCAGCTGATGTCGTGACCCGTGGACCAGGCCGGTGGAACGCAAGGACTGATTCCAGATGTGGATGAACTGTCAGGGAAATGGACAGAGTCCAGCACCCTTGGAGGTGCCCAGGTGGTGCAGGTGGCAATGCCCACCCTCCTAGAGATGAAGTTCCTACAAGTTAGTGGAGGAAGAAGTCCAACTGAGGGGTCGATGAGCTGCAGAAGATCCTAGGAGTCACCTATGAGCTGTCCCTCGATGGTCACCGGATTGCAGGAGTGCCAGAGACCAGCAGGGTCACCAACAAACACTGGCAAATGCAAGCAGAAGCTGACAATATATTTGCAGAGTTTTGGGGAGCAGCAAGGTCTAGGAGACTCTACCCCGGAGAGGGAGTCAGGGCTGGCCCTCACCATGCAGGAAGGCCAGCAGAAGTTGGAGGCCCCACGAGTGACACAGGGATTCATATGTATAAACCAAGGAACACCATTTACGTCCAATTCTTGTTGTTGTATCAGTAAAGATTCCAAATCAAAATTTATGTGTATTAGCGTTTTTATTCCTCCAATTGTTACATATAATGATATCCATCATACATCCAGAGAAACAACAGCCAACACATGTTTCGTCAACATGACTTCCTCAAGGCAAAAGGAAAGTACATTTTCAAGTAACAAATGTTTCGATGACGCAATTCATAAGCACCAAATCATCCTAAAGGTGCATTTCTTGAGACCATATAGTAGAAGCCTCTTCCCAGATTTGCCACTCACCTGTCAGGTCTGAGAAGTCCTGCAGAATGCATCAGAGTTCGTCTTCATTTGGGGCAAATAAAAGAGGGTAAGAAGCCTGTCAAAGGTCTTGCCCTGCCCCAAATGACCTCCCAGTGGCACATTATGAGCCAGAACCAGTAGGAAGGCTTTTAAACACTTGGGTACCACCAGCACACGGGCTGCCCCAGGCTCAGCAATCTCAGGCTCATTACACAGATCATTCTCCCGGTCAATCAGGTGAGATCCAGAGGTGTCATCAGCTGCCTGGGCCTCGGCTTGTTTCCGAAGGCCCTCAAGGGTGGAGCGTGCTTTCTGCGCTGCACAAAACTACACAAAAAAAGATACATACATATTTAGAGTAAAAGGAGTCTTAATCCAGAGAAATCAAGGTATATGTTGTTTTAGCACTAAGTAACTGGCATGCATCAAAAAAGCAAGCGATGCGTAGATTCCTTACTCACAAGTGAGGCCATGCGTCAATTCTTTCTCCGCTGAGTAAGCAATGAGTCGATTCTTTCCTCGCAGGGAAGGGATGCTTCGGTTTCAGGACAAGCAGCCTCGGTATGTGCGGTGATGTTAAAGATTTTGACGCCTACGGATGCGTGGAAAATCCAGACGCATGGCAGCGATGAATCCACACTGAAGTGGCAATGCCTCAATTTCACCAGAGCTGTGTCGATTTTTCAGCCACGGTGCAGGTGCGGTGTCGATTTTTCTGCCGCTTGGCTCCAGTGCATGGATTTTCACCTTTGGTTCACCAGATTCTCCTTTTAAGGGCCCAGGGACTGGATGTGGCAGCACGTGGCAGGGTAGGGGTTTCAGAAAGGGAACCCAGGTGCTGGCAGATGATGTTTTTGATGGCCTTCAGACTGCAGAACAGGGGGCAAGCTCAGTCCAAGCCCTTGGAGTAACTTCACAAGTAGGATTTCTGAATTCCAATCCTTTCCCTCTTAAGGCAGAAGGAACAGCAGCAGGCCAGCACAGCAAAGCAAGAGGCAGAGTGGCAGGTTCTCCACAAGCATCAAGCTCTTCTCCTTGGCAGAGGTTCCTTTTGATCCAGAAGTAATCTTGAATTGTGAGGTCACCAGTACAATACTTATACTCCTTTCTGACTTTAAAGTAGGCAAAGTTCAAAGGGAAGTCTATGTAGTGCGCAAGACCCTACCTCTTCCTTGCCCTGCCGCAGATACACACCAGGGGGTTGGAGACTGTATTGTGAGAGGACAGGCACAGCTCTTTCAAATGCAGGGGTCCGCTCCCCTCTCTCCCCCCACTCTAGCACAGGAAGACTCATCAGGAAATGCACAACACACCTCAGCTCCCTTTGTGTCATTGTCTAGAGGGAAGTCACAACCAGCCCAACTGTCAGTCTGACCCAGACGTGCATTAAGTAGCCAGGTAGAAGCACAGAATGGTTAAACAAGAAAATCCACACTTTCTAAAAGTGGCATTTGCAAACTTACAATCTAAAAACCTACTACACTAAAAGACATTTTTAAATTGTGAGTTCAGAGACCCCAAGCTCCAGGCATATCTGCTCCCAATGGGAAATTTCACTTAAGAGATTTAAAGGCAATCCCCATGTTAACCTATCGGAGGGATAGACCTTGCAATAGTGAAAACAGATTTTGGCAGTTTTTCACTATCAGGACATTTAAAGCACACCAGTACATGTCCTACCCTTTAAATGCACTGTACCCTGCCCCTAGGGGTGACTTGCTTATAGTAAAGGGGAAGGTTTAGTCCTGGCAAGTGGGTACTTTCCAGGTCAAACTGGCAGTACAAAACTGCACACACAGACACTGCAATGGCAGGTCTGAGACATGTTTACAGGGCTACTCATGTGAGTGGCACAATCAGTGTTGCAGGCCCACTATTAACATTTAATTTACAGGCCCTGGGCACAAGTCGTGCACTATAATGGGGACTTATCAGTAAATCAAATGTGCCAATCATGGAAAACCAATTACCAATATCATTTAGATAGCGAGCACTTGCACTTTAGCACTGGTTAGCAGTGTTAAAGTGCCCAGAGTATCAAAACCAGCAAAAACAAATTACAGCACAGGATCCAAAAACAGGAGGTCAGAAGCAAAAAAGTACAGGGAAACAACACCAAGAGCTGGTAGGTCCCACAGCCAGAATCGCCAAAACCCACAGACTCAACTTCATATCCAATGCCACTGACACACAACTCATCCACTCCCTCACTAGGGACACCACCAACATCAAGACCAACCACTACAACTGCATGACAGAGATCACCAAATGGATGAAGGACCACTGCCTGAAGCTCAACACAGACAAGACTGAGGTACTGATTTTTGGAAACAAACGTTTCCCATGGGATGAACCCCAGTGGCCCTCAGAATTTCAACCTACTCCTAGCCCCACTGACCACGCTAGAAACCTAATGGCAATAGACAATGGTGAGCGCAGGAACAAAAGAATCTACCATAAGTAAATATGCCAAACAACAAAATTGTTTGTGCAGCACAATAATAAATTGTGGCAAATTAAGTTGCAATGATTCGTTAGAACTATATATCTTTGTGTTCAACCTTTGGAGCAATTTATTTTTCTTTAACATGCATTTGAGGGTATGTCAGTAGTAAAAAAATGATAAAGATATCTACATTACAAAACAAACATGGCAAATATGTACAGACATATATTACATCTAATTACAAAGAACATGAACACATCAGTCATCTTTAATTACCAATGACGACCACACTTTTTTGAAAAAAGTAATTGTTGAATATAATTATTCTTCAAATGGTCTATAATTCACCCAGAGGTAGCCTGGGAAAACAACAAATAGCTTCTTTTTTGTGCCAACATATGCACTTTCCCTCTGTGGAAAATTATCAAAATTCACCCTTTGTCAGCTCCTCCAAAGAATAGTTGGTACCTTAATAGGATTACAGGCCTCATCAGGACCGGCAATTGACAGGTGACAAATTACTCTAAAATCAAAACAGTACTGTATAAAACAGACTAGTATTAGCCGTTTCTCGCATTTCTACTAAATGTGAAACTGTAAATAAAACCCCATCAATAGTGCCCGAAGGAAAACTGACAGTGCTGTCTGCATGTAAATACAAAGTCTAAATATGTGTTAGTCATTTATTGTGTTAATGAAAAGGTGATTGCCCCTTAATATGGAAAGTGGTCAAAGCGCAGAATGCATGCAAGGATCTACCTCCTTCTGGCCATTCACTCAGAAAGTGGAAAGCAACATGCAGGTGTTTCAATAGTGGCATTTGCGGCATGCCCTTAAGGTTGTTAGATTCTCAAACATATACAGATTTTTAATAAAGAATAAGAACTTGGAATAGGAGCTACCAAGGAGTAATGAGCCTTGAGGAAGCCCTTGCCTTGCAGCATCTAAAAGGGTGAAACGTGTTGGCTACAGTATACCAGTAAGCGCCCAATGGAGAGGGCGGCGAACGGTTGTATCTTATAATGGTGAATCATGAAAAATAAAGAAATTTAAACTGATCAAATAGATTGTTTTGAATATATGACAAAGCGGAGGGTTGATTTAAAAAAAAGTTTTTCTGGAAAAATGTTTAAGGAAAATTTGGACCCTCAACACAATGGCCCTCATTCTGACCTTGGCGGTCTTTTCGCGAGACCGCCGAGTTACCGCCGCGGTGAAGACCGCCGACCGCGGCGGTATGCCGCTGTGCGCATTCCGACCGCTGGGAGCGTTCCGCCGGGAAACCGCCAGCAGCCACACTGGCGGTCGGCGGAAAAGTGGAGACTGGTCAACCTCCACCGCCACGCCAGCAGAACACCGCCCACAGAATTACGACCCACATATCTGTGTGGCGGTCTTCTGTTGGCGGTGTTCTGTTGGCGGTCACCTCCCCATGGCTCCCGTCGCCTCCCGGAGGACCAACGCACAAGGTAAGTTGACTGTCCGTGAGGGGAGGGGGCGGGGGGGTGTTGTGTGATGAGGGCGTGCATGGGGGTGTGCGTGTGAGTGTGTAGAGGGGGTGTGTGAGTGCGTGTATGCGGGCGGGGGGTGCTGCTGTGTCTATGGGTAATGTGTGCTGTTCGGCAGGTGCGCATGTCTGCATGTATGTGTGTGGGTATGTGTCCCCGTTGTGTATGTGTGTGTAGGGGGTGTGTATATGTGCATGTTGGGGGTGTGTGCATGTCGGGGTGCATGTATGTGCATGTCGGGGTGGGGGTGGGGAGGGGGTTCGTACCACCTCTGGGGGGTGGCAGGGGGGTGGAGGGTGTGGGGGGAGGACTCGGGTGGGTAGTGGGGGGTGGGGGAGACCCCTATCAGTGCCAGGGAAGGAATTCCCTGGCCCCGATAGTGCTTACCGCCATGGTTCGCATGGCGGTTCCCGACCGCCAGAAACCGCGGCGGTAGGCAGGGTCATGATACCGTTGGCGGTCTTGGGACGACCGCCGGGCCGGAGTGCGCAAACTCCAGCCCGGCGGTCATGACCGCCGTGGCGGTCGGAGTGGGGAAGTGGTGGTCGATCGCGGCGGTGACCGCCGCGGTCAGAATGCCATTTTTCTGACCGCCGGTCTGTTCGCGGTCCGACCGCCGCCTCTCCGCCGACCGCCAAGGTCAGAATGAGGGCCAATATGTATGTTATGGGTTAGTGTTCTATACATCTAGCCAAATCTGTTTCTTTCCTATCTATTACAAAACAATCCAATTTTCTTGCCCAGTGCCCATATCTTGCACTGATGACTATACCCTCTCATGTCCCCTGCTCTAGGATTTCTAATGAGGCAGATCGCAAACTCCTTCAATAATGACCGATAAAAAAAGCGATTTTTAACTGCATACACGTTTAGTTGATCAGTCAAATGTGCAGCCCATTAAGAAAGTAAAATCCCCCCATGTAATGATCAGCAGTTATACTCCAAACAATTAATGACAACCTCCTTTAGAGGGTCTGGCCCATTAATATTAGGGCCACAGTATCGGACACATAAAAACTTCTTCTGTTGTACTTGAATCTTTGCTTTCACCCACCAATACCTTTCGTCTATCCTGGATTACAAAACTTCTAACCCCGTCTTTTGCCTTACCGATATAGCCAACCCTTTTGTACGAAATATTTGAGATGTAAAAATTATCTGCAAGATCCTGTTCTAATTACTAAAAACGGACTCACATTCTGATTTCAGCAGATGTGTTTCCTCAAGGAACATTATGGAAGAATTCTGGTCTTAAGATACTGCATTACTAAACGTTTTCTCCTATTCATTAAACCATTTACGTTTTATGTGAAAAATGATAATTAATGGACAACCCTATTTCCTATTTAGGTCATCTTTGGTTTATCTTTTTGAAAATCTAAAACTGTCTTTGGTGCATAAAATATTACAATTTTGAGAACCATTTTCCCCACATGGTCCCCACCCAGTGCACTCCAACCCTCCCCATTAAAATGTTTGACAATAGCCTAATCAGACACATAAGGTAAGAGGGGTAGGAAGCAGCTCAAGAGGCCATAACAAATATAAAAATGATCAAAATCATAACTTCTGCTGCATCACCTCTGTGTTCCTTGCCAGTACATACAAGGCTGGGGTATCCTGACACTTTGCAACCCCACTCCACTCTGCAGGCAAGCTCTGCTCAGTGCACTAAGCAGGTCCCCATGTTCCCCAAATACTCTCTCAGAAACAGTGGTTTCCGAACAGATTTGAATTCTGTTTAAAATGCGTGTCTATGGGCTATAAGAACAGTCCTGGTTTATTTGCAGCATGCTTCATGGACATTTTACAGGAAGATCCAGAGGCCCTATCCCATATTGGTGGTATTTAGATTATAGATAATGACTTAAATCAACACCGACAAGGGTGGACTAGATAGTGACAATACTGACCATACAAAAATATAAAATTAATTTAAAAAAATCTAAAATTGTTTGAGTGTGATTTTCCTCAAATAGGAACCATCCAGTGAGTATAAGCGTCTAGCACTGCCTGCAGAAGTGTGCCACTTTACAACCCCTGAATACGTAAAGAAAGTTACAAGCCCTAATGGAATTTCTTAACTTTGGAAGGAATTATTGGCCACATTATGTTGAGTGAGTGCAGCCCTTGCATGCCTTCATATCTACCATATATTCTGAGAAACACTGGACAGAAAATACACAGCTATCTTACTTGGACTCCAAGCAGACGTGTTAGACACTTTGGGCCTGATTTAGAGTTTAGCAGAGGGGGTACTCCGTCACAAACTTGATGGATATCCTATCTGCTGTATTATGATCCCATTATGGCCTATGGAGATCGTGATATGGCAGAAGGGATATCCACCACATTTGTGACGGAGTAACCCATCCGCCAAACTCTAAATCAGGCCCTAAATATTCACAGACTAGGGCTAACACACCAAACCTAGTTATTAGAAGTGTTCCCAGTTTCGTAGGCTACACATACGTGGTTTACAATGAGGGGCTGTCAGTTCCCATATCTTCCCATAAAAAAATTCTTACTGCAGTGCAGGCGGCTATTTTAAAAAAAGGACCTGTTGGCCAGGGAAATCTAATCATTATTGTATCTCCTATTCCTACACTAAGTCTGTCAAAACAAGCATATCTAAAGCTCTACACCTTTGTTAGGTGCAGTGGGCTGCGTCTTTAAGTACTGTTTATGTAAATTGTGAGTACAATCTGACTCTCAAAGTGGGAGAGCTAGTTTTAGAAAAGCCTCCCGATTAACAAGTGTGTGTGCCATCGTACAGACCACCCTTTCCAGTTCTTGGGGTAGAAGGCTCATAAATTGTAATACTGCTTCTACTGACTGGTTCAAAGAACAGAAAAGTGTCAATTGATCATGTTAAATAGCACCATGTGGCCATATCTGTCCAGCAGAGCCCCTTGTCCTCAAGGTGCCTTTGAAGTAGAACCTCATACCCTCTCCCTTCTGAAGTAAGTACTCTGAGAAAAAAACAGTCATGCTGAAATATTGAGTCCTAAGCAAAGGACTGCAGAGTCTGTTATGTTTCCAGCTTTAAACCAAGACTCAGAAGCCATGGAGGAGCATGATGCTGCAATTGCAACAATTACAACCATATCAACAACTGCTGTATGTATTGTGAGCATCAAGATGAGCAAAAATTCATTGAAATGTTACCACTTCAAGAAAGAACAATTTTTGGAAAAGATTCTGACTTTGAGTTGGATGACATACCAACATGGTCCACAGTTGCCCAACATCCTCAATGGCTGGCTGTTTGCACTGGTTTCATGATCAGTATCTTATACCACCATGGTACTACTAGGTTGCTACTGGAGTGTCTTTACTCTTAATTAATGATTATCACACATATTACAGTTTTGCTTTTAATTAATGGACATTACATTTCAGATACAACTGTGCCACTTCTTAAGTTTCTAGAATTGTATATCTGCATTTTGTAGGAAAGTGCCCTTTTGACATGGTCACCCCTACCTTTTGTCTAGTAATTGATGCAATTGACTGAAAGTGCACTGGGTTCCTGCTGTCCAGGTCCCCAGTTCCAGATATCTTTCACTAAAACTCTGCAATTGTTCCCCATTTGGCATTACCTATGGCACACCTCCAAGTCCGTAGTAAATGCTACCCCTGGTACCTAGAGAAGGGGTGCAGAAGAGGGTCCCCAAGGGCTGCAGCATGTATTGTGCCACCCTCAGGGACCACTAGCCTAGCACATTTGGCACCTGGACAGGCAGGAAAATTAGTAGTCAGAGAGGCCTGCGCACCTTTCAGGTCAGTCCCATCCCTAAGGTGAGCTGCCTGATGTGGACACAACTTTTAAAAGTCTGGCAGAACTAGGAACTTTGAGACACTGTTATGCCCACTTCCCACAAGAAGTGGTCATATAGGGGGCATAGTGTTGTGGCCTCTTTCTATCTTATGCATTCTCCCTACTACCTTAATGTTCCCTGCTGCTCAGCCAGTGAGTGAGGTCATAGTGTGGTTGGAATGTTGACAGTGTTTGTACTTGGATGAGTGGAGTTGGAGTGAGAAGGGCTGAGCAGCAGGATGCTGCTCCTGGTGGGGCTTTATCTGTAACCTTCAACTAAGTTAATAAACCTACTTCTTTTATAATCTACGAGCATCTTTGATTACAACACTGGCGACGAGGGTGGGATGAACCAACGCGTGAAAAAAAAGAAAGAAACTGAACCTACAGAAAATCTAAGGAGGAACTAGATTACAGAGGAAAACCAAGAGAAGAGAGATTGAAAACCTAAGAGAAAAATGGAAAACAAAAGAGACTGAAGTAAAGAAGAATGCCCTGGAAGCCCCACCAGTGTCTTTTCTACCAGACAGCCTGTACTCAACAGAAGTTAGAGGGCGAGTGACCTGTTTAACTTCAAGGCAAGCTGTTTAGTCTACTAGGTATGCAGCAAACAGGGAGTGCAGTGGCCAGAAGATTGAGAAGGTGGGCTGCTCAGCTGTGCATGGAGCCAGACCTGTTGTACCTGCTTGTATGGACTGGGCATATTGAGGAAATGGTCTGCTGAACTGCCTGTGTACAGAGTTAAAAATGTATGGCACTAAACATTTGGTAACCTAGTAGAAAGTCAGATGGAGGAACAACTGGTGTCAGCATTTAAACACTATCTGTAGAGTGATCAGTGAACCTGCGCAGCAGCCGCTTGAAGCACTTTCCTTAGGGCACACATTGTGAGTAACATTTACAGTCTACCTGTTGACTGGGTTGCTGAGTTTCCCCATCTCCTATTCTACAGGAGAGATCATTGGGTACCTGATCTGTTTCCAGGAAGCTTTCTGAGAGGAAGACTACAGCGCCGACCTGGCACATGGGAACAGCTCATGTGCAGTGAAGAACATGTGTGCCAATTTTTCGTATGAGGATAAAGAACTGTGCGTTCATTTAAATGGGATAAACTGTACAGTGGCAATGTATTCGGGTGAGAAGTCGCTCACCGGCGTGGAGTATTTGAATATTTTCCTGGAATAATTTAACTTTAGGTTTACTGTCATGTGCATTTTACTCAATACCATACATTGCTTGAGTGTATTTTTCAATACTGCTACCCTCTATTTTAAAGATGCATTGGGTTGAATTGAGTAATGTTATGTTTATGCTGACATTGTTTGCTGCTGCTGAAATTAATTTTTATTGGTGTATTGAATTGAGAAATGTTATGCCGTTACTGACATGTTTTAAAGTTGCTGAGTCGTGGCATGTATGTTACGCATGGGAGGTGCACCCTAATGCTATTTTAGCATGAAATTTTGCTTACCATATTTTGCGTGTGCATATTGGCCTGAAGTTTTAAAGCCATGCTTGATTTTAGAGATGTATAATTTGAGGTTGGATGCTAGAGTCACGTGCAGAGTGACATTCTTATGTTGTGATATTAGTATTTTGATCCATATTTGGGATTGTGTTTTTGACCATCCTTCCTAAGGGGTTAAGAATGTGGGGGCAGTGTGTTAAGCCCAATGTTAAGGGGGATACACCCCAGTGATATGTGTCAATCCTTCCTATGGGGTTAAGGATGTGGGGGCAGTGTGTTAAGCCCAATGTTAAGGGAGGTACACCCCAGTGATGCGTGTCAATCCGTCCTATGGGGTTAAGGATGTGGGGCAGTGTGTTAAGCCCAATATCAAGGTGGGGTACACCCCAGTCATATTTGTCAATCCTTCCTATAGGATTCAGGATGTGGGGGCAGTGTGTTAAGCCCAATGTCAAGGGGCGGTACACACCAGTGATATTTGTCAATCCTTCCTATGGGGTTAAGGATGCGGGCAGTGTTTTAGGCCCAATTTTAAGGGGGTAGGTAGTTACATCCCAATGCAGTAGAGGGTAGGTGAAACCCTGGTCCTGTTCGAGTATAGGGTGATGGGAGTGTGTGATTACACCCCAGTGCAGTAGAGGGTAGGTGAAACCCTGGTTCTGTTTAAGTGAATGGTGATAGGGGTACATGTTTACACCCCAATGCAGTGGAGGGTAGGTAAGACCCTGGTTCTCTTTAAGTGAATGGTGATGGGGTAGGTGGTTACACCCCAATGCAGTAGAAGTGAAATAAACTCTAGTCCTGTTGAGTGTTGAGTTGTGGAAGGCAACAGGTTGGTCCTGTTATAGTGTGTATGATGTGGAGGGGAACAGGTAGTTAGTGTTCTCTGTTGGGTGAGCAGGGAAGTTTTGTGTTATTTGTACACTTGTATTGTAAATTTGTGGAACGTATTGATTAACTGTTTTTTACCTTCTTACATCCCATTGGAGTATTGAAGTCATGCAGAGTGAGCGTTTGTTAACCTGTACTGTTTATTTCGATGGGGTGGTACTCAGTTTTGGAGGAAGGTTGATGAAGGGTGTTTTGCCGTTTTCCGCTCTGTTGAATATTTCATTGTTTTGTTAAGGGGGGAGATGTGTTGTGGCCTCTTTCTATCTTATGCATTCTCCCTACTACCTTAATGTTCCCTGCTGCTCAGCCAGTGAGTGAGGTCATAGTGTGGTTGGAATGTTGACAGTGTTTGTCCTTGGATGAGTGGAGTTGGAGTGAGAAGGGCTGAGCAGCAGGATGCTGCTCCTGGTGGGGCTTTATCTGTAACCTTCAACTAAGTTAATAAACCTACTTCTTTTATAATCTACGAGCATCTTTGATTACAACACATAGTGACCCCAGGGGTGAGTAGCCATTGGCTGCTACTCTACACTCCCCTAAACACCCCATTATTCAGTATTTAGAGGAGCCCATGGCACCAGGAAATTAGATTCCTACTGACCTATGAAGAAGGACACTACAAAGCCATGAAAGCAAAGACTGAGGAAGAAGCAACTGACCTGGTACCAGCCCTGCAGGCTTGTCTGCTGCTCCCGCGAATTGCACCAACGTTTTCTCGTCTTGCAAGCTGTTGTGCCTCCAAAAGCCTGGGAGGACTCCCTGCCTTCAACAAAGACCCAGGAACTCCAGTGAAGCAGCAGAACGGCTTCCCTGCATCCTGCAGACACCCCAACAAACCGAGAGGACTCCAGACCACCAAATCCCGACACCGGAAAGCTCCACTGCACCTGTGCCGCCTAGGATGAGCTGAAGTGGGCCAATGGTGCCAGAGTGGTTCCCCCCTCCAGAGATAAAGCCCACCTTGGACTTGCCCACTGTGGACTCACCACCGCTGCCTGCAGCCTCTGTTTGCAGGACTCTCAAATGCGAGTGGTCCCCGTGATGAAACCCAACACCTCAAGACACTTCTGCACCTGTCGCCACTGGCCCATAATGAAGAGGGCCTAAGGTGTCCCTACATCCCAGAGCATCATGAGAACTGAGCCCACTTGCTGGTTCAGCCAGACTGGCCTCCCAGTCAAAACCTGCAGCCTCCTTTTAACGATTCCCATAAACTAACATTGGGCTGAAAAGCACCTCTGGACGCAGCCGCCCCAGTGCCGCCCGAGGTGACCTGTTGGTGCTGCCTTGGACCGTGCCCCATACTTACCTTAAGTCCAGGAGATTGGTCTCATAAGTTGCTGTACTATACCTGTATAAACTATTCATTTTACCTCCACAGGACAACATTGCCCCCTCTGAAAAATTCTCTTGCAAAACTTACTTACTTGATCCTATTGACCCTGCTGCCTAAATATATATAACAATACTTGTTATTTTTGTGAATTAGTGCGGATCTCTTCATTGAATCGTGTGTCTCATTTGTTGACTGTGTGCTTATGGTAAATGTGTAACACTCCTTTCTGATAAACCTAAGGCTGCTTGACCACACTACCACCTAAAGCAAGCCTCTGTCCACTGGTAAGAGAACCCTTGGACTCTTTGCATGGTATACTTTATTTTGGTATACCATATAAAGAACCATATTTCTACACACTTGTTTAGTCACAGAGCCCATCAAGATCAATGTGCAGTGAACTAAACTACATAGCTCGTGATGTATAGTGTGGTGTGTGGAAAAGCTTCCCAATAAGATCATGTCATGGGACCTACTGAGGTGTTTTAGCTTTCATATGTTTTAAAGATTTCATTAGATTACATAATAATACCTGGTTCCTTTTCTGATCAATGGGGCATTTTAATGTTTAAAGGAAGGTTAGAAAACCCTTATTTCAATGCTAACAATCATAAAGTAATGTATTGTATCACTTTGCTCATCACTACCTACAAAGAGCCAGTACTCCCTGAGAAATATATAATTGTACAAAATAGAGGCATCATGGGGTTCTGCCTTCCAATTGACATCCAAGTTTTTCAAAATAAATTTACACATTTCAACAGTGCTGACAGGTCAGACCCATCAGCTTTCCATTTTACACAAAAAGCAGATAGACTTTAAAAGAATCTGATTAATAATCACAAACTGATATGTTCCCATATATTTGCCTAAAACCTTGCTATACAAGATATGAGTAATGGAAAGGAAATATTGATGAAAAACGTATTTGGGGATCAACATTTTGGCAAATTTAAGGCACAGAAGCCTTTTTAGAACAAGCATAGTTACCAAAGAAGTTATTTTTCTTAAAGTCATCCAGATGACAAGTTGTCTGGGATTTGGAAGCACTAGAGATTTGAAGACACTCTCCATTCCAAAGGCTAATGTAACACTTTCACATTGGCAAAGGAAAGAAAAGATTACAGATGCTGAATTAAATGACATGCTCCAGAATGGTACTTACATTTTGGCTGGCGTTAGGCCCTGAAAGATTAGGCTTTTGGCAAATTGATACTGATCCATGCATACATTTCATTTCCAAGACTTCTGGTCCCTTAGGTAACTGCCCATACCCCGGATTTAATAAAGTTACACCTGTAACTGTTACTACAGATAGGATAGAAAAGCTGTGCTAATGTTGGCTAGCACATTCTAGTCTTGAGGCTGTGGAGGAGCACCTGTCCACAATTAGCGAAAATATTGATTTTTAGAGATTTCCTCCTGGGTCCTCACCCTGTTAAAGCTAAACATTTTATATTTGCTGCAGCTTATGCTTTTTTTAATGAAATGCAGAAACAGAAACAGAAGTTGCTGAAGGAATTAGAGTGGATGACAAAGAAATAATGGACACTACATCTAAAGTTGACAATGGCATCAGAACACTCTCCAAATGAGTGTACACTAATGCCATTAGCCTTTGACCAACTAAAAGAAGACTTACGTCTTACAAGAATGAAAGGCTCAGCTGTCCGCTATTGCGCATCTAAATTAGGTACTACAAACATTAAAATCTAATGAAGCACCCTGAAAGCTCATAAATGAGAGAGCCATATTTTAACCTTGTAATTTGACCTCTGCACAAAGAACCATGGCTAGAAAGAAGCCACATACACTCTGTGAAATTGAGGAAATAGAAAATGCCCCATTTTGCATGGCAGAAGACTCACAAATTATGTGGCTCCTACATGACGTAATCACCCTGCCTACCACTACCTTTTATTTTCATGAGTGTTAAAAGTACATGTCCTTGGGTCGGTATTAAAAAATGCACAAAACTTTCCTTAACCATGTATGGAAGTTACCATTTGAATGTTCCTGCTATACCCAAGACATTCCTGCATTCGTAAGTACAGCTGGATGTTACAACTCTCAAGGTCACACATTACTATACTATTCCATCACCTAAACGGGCACATTTTCACCACCAGCCACAGTATATGTATGTAAGTATATGTAGCTGAAGGAAAGAGCAGTCAGCGGAGATAGAGCTTTCTATAATGGCTGCTTTCCCTTCTGCACTGCATGCAAACGGTCTCTGATACTTTTGGGAGTGGGCAACGGTTCCTTTATCCTAGGGACTATGGGGCTGCGGGGGAAAGTCAGGGTGGCTTTCTGATGGCTTCTTTCTCTTCTATCCTGCAGAAGATGAACCCCTATCAAGAAGGCCGCTAATAAGACTACTCCACATTACAAAAAGTGTTGTCTGCCTTTAAGTGTGGACGTAACATGAGAGATAGCCTGTTAAGTCATACAAAGAACCTAAGAAAACATCAAACAACTATGGGGACTCAACCCTATTACAGGTTATTACAAGTATAGTACCTGCACTGCATGTAATTATACCAGTACAACGAAAAGCTGCCTTGTTTATGGCAAAGAGTGGCAGTTAAGACATTTCTCAAACTGTGCTAATACAAATGTTGTTTACTGTATTCTATACCCATATGATTTAAAATATATTACCAAAACAAAACAGGAAGTTAGATATAAAATCCTGTAACATCAATCAAGGATTTGCTGTAATGTGCAAAAGCGCCCCGGTTAAATAGTATCAACCAATGCATCATAGTATTTCAGCTATGCAATGGTTTGTCCTAGAGGTGTTGTAAAGTACACTAGGAATCATGATGTGGATAGACTACTCATGCAAAAAGAAAACAGATAGATTTGCCACTTTAATTTTGTTGCAAGGTGCCTCAATCAACAGATTGAGTGGCACACTTTAGCAGTACCACGATTCAGGACAGTTATATATCGACAGTTAAGAAATGATGTCCATCTCAACATTTAGCTAACTGTACACTTACCTATCTTTACGTGTTGCTATCAAGCTGTTATTTATGTTTGTTGAATAGCTCCCCTGAATAGGAAATTGTGCAACACAATTTAATTGAACAGTTTTTCCTAATTGAAGGGATTAGTACCATGGCTCTCTGTTCTGGATTACATCAGGCATGGTCTTATTAAACATTTGTATTATGTAGTTTATATTGTCTGGAATTTGTTTTTAATTAGTGCCGACAATCAGGTATGGATGTGACAATTTAATGAATGCATCAACTTAACACTTATTCTCCAGTTTTGATTAAATATTTGTGGTTGTTTAAATGTGTTACGTTTTTAATTTGAACGCTTTAGCGATTAAAATATTCTAGACTCCAAATCTTTTGTCTGGAAATTAACTTGGCTTTTTTTTTGCCTATGCCACTATGGCAGCCCTGTGAGATCATTAATATGAAGGACTTATAGCCGTCATGGGTGCCAAGGGTGCGTGCACATATATTAGACTGATGACAACCACAATGCACTAGATTCAATCTTAAGTGCTGCGTAAACTGGGCGCACGCTGGTTTAGATACTGATCTTGGACAGGAATATAATAGTGAATACGCTACTAATGTGCTTTTCACATCCGTCGCAGGATTCGGAAAACCTTCACTGAGGTTGAGGGATCTTTTGACCCATGGAAGAATGTGGTTAACCATACACAATCATTTCAAACCCAACAACACATTTAAACACCATGAACAATGTGGCAACAGAAGGAAAATGCAAATCAATAAAAGTTTCAAAGCTTTATTTTATAATCACAAAGTCAAAGTCATGTAACTTGTATGCAAATCAAATTGTAAAGATAAATGAAAATTATGGGTTGGTCAAATCGACGAAACAAGTTTAATCTACTCAACATCAACACCATTAGATATTCAATAATAATAATATATATTAAATTTTAGAAACAGATATAGGGGGTCATTCGCGAATGACGGAAGCACCGCCAACAGGCTGGCAGTGCTTCCCTGCCCATTCGGACCGCGGCGGTAAAGCTGCGGTCAGAAAACCGGGTCCGGCGGTTTCCCGCCGGATTTCCCCCGGCCTGGCGAATCCGCCAGGGCAGCGCTGCAAGCAGCGCTGCCCAGGGGATTCTGACCCCCTTCCCGCCAGCCTGTTTCTGGCGGTTTACACCGCCAGGAAGAGGCTGGCGGGAACGTGTGTCCTGGGGCCCCTGCACTGCCCATGCCACCGGCATTGGCAGTGCAGGGGCCCCCTAACAGGGCCCCAGCCTGATTTTCACTGTCTGCCTAGCAGACAGTGAAAAGCGCGACGGGTGCAACTGCACCCGTCGCACACCTGCAACACCACCGTCTCCATTCGGAGCCGGCTTCAATGTTGCAGGCCCCCTTTCCCGCTGGGCCGGCGGGCGCTAACATTGTTAGCTCCCGCTGGCCCAGCGGGAAGGTTGGAATGCCGCCAGCGGTCTTTTGAATGATGGAATGACCCCCATAGTCTTTAAATCAGACTGTGAATACATTAGTCAAACCAAATTACAAAGATTTAGAAATCAGGATTTTGACATGGGTTGTCCCTACTGCTAGTCACATTAAGACAAGCATGTTTGGGAACGGGCTAACACATGCGGGCAAAAGTCAAAAGGAGAGACAAAAAATAATTTAGAAAATCATCTATTTCGGGCTAAGTTAAACTAACTAGAAAAATAAAATAGGCAGGTGTCACTTGCTAACATCTACTAAAGAACCGCAGGTCGGGGGTAAGTAACATTTGCCATAGAATATACCTCTCCTAAGGGCAGCATTCAATTCAGTTTCACGAGCAAAGCATGTAGATCATCAGCTAAGTCTGTTAGCAGCACCATCAGGGAAAGTGCAGAACACAAGCTGCACATGGAAACTACTGAAAAATAACATCCAAGGAGCAAGAGGAGAACTCAGAGACAACTGGAGAGCAACTAACTGAAACCTTTGAGGTCCATCCCTATAGTAAAGTTCACAAATGTCTCTGATTCAACAGTTCAGTGGTTCCACATCACGCAAAAGGGGTAATATGCAATCAGTTTTTTAGCACAAATCAGATTTGTAACATGACAGAATTCTCAGGTTTGATATGAAGTCATCTCCAGCTTTGGTGTGAATCCAAAAGTCAATGCCAATTTTGTATATCAATTGATACAATACACATTCTTCCCAGGGAGTAAGACGATTTCAACAGTTCTCAATGTGCATGTTCATGTTAACAGTATCAACTGCTTTAACCTTTAGTGCACAGGCCTAAATGTTCAGAATCAAGGTCACTTGAAAACAAATCTTGTACATTGAACAAATGGGACCCTTCACTATTCATGAGAAACAACCTAACTGAAAAATTCATGTTAGAGAAAGAAGAATGATTCATCAATTTTACATGACTGCAAATACGAGGTTTGCAGGCCTACTTATACTAACACAAAAGCATGAAGACAATATTACAGTTAATCACGCATTAAAATTCAAACTTATTAATTCAATGTTAATTATTATATCAACAAAAGAGAATAACATTTGATTTAATATTGCAAACTTTGTTAAAGCATCACATGAATTATGACAGAAAAGTGCATTTATTTTTTGGCACAGGTAACTTTAGAATAATAAATCACATTAAACATTTTAAATCAATTTGTTTCAGTACTAACAATTACTCTAATGTATAAAATATACTTCAAGAGGAGGTGGACTAGCTTTTATATTCAAACAAGCAATAAATCTCAGTAAAACAGACATTACCATACAAGGTTGTGAAGCCCCCCTCGCCAGATGCCACCTTACTCCAACTTCTTCCTGTAACTTTCTCCTCCTTTACAGACCTCCACCTAACAACTCAACATTCCCAGACACTTTTCTAGATACAGTCTCAAACCTTATTACATTATACTCAAACCTATGCATTCTTGGTGACCTAAATATTTGGGTTGACAAACCCAATATGCCTCATCCGAAAGCTATCACCATTGGCCTAGTCGCACTGAATCTACATCAGATTGTACACAATCTCACACACATCACCGGACACATCCTAGATGTCATTTTTGGCTAAGCCTGAACTAGTTACCGTTCATAGCATCACACCAATCACATGGTCAGACCACCATTTGATAACTTTCCAACATAAAAGACCACAACCCACAACTACTTACATACATGCATCTATTGACCATGGAGCAAACTCAATTTTGATTACTTAGAGACACAACTAACAGCCAACACACATCTAGATACAATTAATTATGTTCCAAATCTTTATGAGTGGCTACAGGAAGCTTTTGATATCCAAATACCACTCAGAAAAACTAAACAGGACAAAAAGAAAAAGAACACCTTGGAGAAACACAGAACTTAAAAAGCTAAAGCAACAAATCAAAAGGTTGCAGCGGACCTGGCTCAAAACAAACAACATTCAAGACAAACTGCAGCTACACAAACTGAACAGAATATACAAATCATCAATCAACACTACTCAGAGAATTCAAAATGCTCAATCTGCAACCACAGAATATTATAAAATTCTCAATGAATTTCGAAAACCTAAATGCATGGAAGGAAGTCATCCCACTACTCAAGATTTCACAAACAAACTGGCAACTCATTACACAACTAAGGCAGACATATTGGACTACTATTTAAAACAGAAGAAAACCACCAGCACCAACCCCTTTCCTGAAATCCCCTCTAAGAATAAACCAACCTAACCTCTACACTCCTTCAAAAAATATCACAAGGTGAATTTATGGATTTTGTCAAAGCAAACAGGCCTTCCGGTTGTCCTTCTGACCCTTGTCCACCAAATATCTTCAAGAACATTATTTTATCTACTTCTGCTGCCACACCTGTAAGAATAATCAACAACTCTACTACAGGAACCTTTCCTGAAGACCTGAAAAAGGCATACATACATCCATTATTAAAGAAAAGAAACCTAGTCCCGCAGGACCCCAACAACTATAGACCAATCACAAATGGACCTTTCCTGGGCAAACTGATAGAAAGAGCAGCATTCGCCTAGATGTCACAGTTCATTGAACACAATTCCATAATTTCAGACTACCAAACTGGATTCCGCCCAGAAAGAGGCACTGAATTGGCAACTCATAGCAATCTGGGATGATCTTAAAAACACAGTCAATCGCAATGGAGTTGCTGCACTACTTCTCTTGGACCTCTCGGCTGCCTTTGATACGGTTGACCATGACACCCTAATTCAAAGACTCCACAAAGCCAGCATAGAAGGGACTGCTCTCGACTGGTTTACATCCTACCTTCAAAACAGAACTAATATTATCTATTCTCCCCCTTCTCATCCAAACCGTACCTCACAAAAGCAGGGGTCCCTCAAGGATCAATCATCTCACCTTTGCTTTTCAACATCTATATGATATCGTTACCAGAACTGATCAATGATTTTCAATTCACATGCTACAACTATGCAGATGACACACAAATACTACTTAAATTAAATTGGAATGCCCCAAAGACATTGAAAAATCACAAATCTTCAGTTGCCTCAGAGCCATTGATTAGTGGATGACTTGGAGCCATCTCAAACTAAATGGCTCCAAAACGGAAATACTAATATGTGGTGACTGGAAAAATTATGACCCACTGTGCGCCTGGCCTTGCTGATCTCAGACCACATCCTCAATTATCTGAGGAAGTTAAAAACCTTTGAATTACCATGGACCACAAGTTAACAGTGAATGCCCAGGTGGATAAATTAGCACGAACAAGCTTCATCAACTTGAAGACTCTGCGACACATATACCCCCACCTTGGATTTCCACACAAGGTGCAGGCTACTATCTCTTGTATTATCCAAACTGGATTATGTCAATGGCCTCTACCATGGATCATCTATATCTATTATGAAAAAACTACAACGTATTCAGAACTCTGCTACCAGGCTACTATTACATGTAAAGCCACACGCCCACATCTCCCCTGCCTTGAGAGCACTACACTGGTTACCCATTGCCAGAAGATCCACCTTCAAGCTGCTTTGTATCACCCACAAAGCTATACACGCTTTTTATCAGAAGCAAAACAACCAAATACATTCAACAAAGAAACTTCCCCTCAAGATTGGCACCCCGCTTAGAACACCACCATACAAGAAAAAGACTACAGGTGGTACATCATTCTCCGTTCAAGCAGCCAAACTATGGAAGTTATTACCCTCAAATATAAGATCCACGGGTAACTATCTTGTCTTCAGAAGACTACTCAAGAGTTGGCTCTTTCCTTCATAACCACCATATTCAAACAGTAATGGACTGCATATGCCTGTGTTGATAAATATTTCTAATCTGATTATGTGTATATTCTAGATATGTATAGTTCTTTAGGAAATATGTATCGCTACGTCATAACAATAAATTACAAACACTCTTTAAACATGCTTAACAAATGTATATTTACTCATGATTAAGTATGTATGTGGATATATATTCTTCACATATTTTTATACCCATTATATTCTCTGAACATATATTCCCTTACTATGTATTTACATATTTATTACTCTAGTCCTACTGTACTAGAGAAAAATGAAATAAAAATAAAATACAATTTATAAATAATACAATAAAAAATAATTATAATGAATTAAAGAAAAATAGAAGTAATGATTAAAAAGTATACATATATACAAATAAAATTATAAATAAAAATATAAATGCGCTCTCTTGTATGCTTTACTTTGTCTATGTATCACCATATGTCATGTTTCTATCAATCTATCCTCCATCCCCACTCTGACTCATCCCAAACCCGTTCTACTTTCATCTCCAAAATAACCCTGCCTAAGCTCTTCCCTCCTCTTCCACACCTACCTCACCCACTTCACCCAAACCTCAGTTTACTACCATGATCTCCCAAACAACCCTACTAAATTCTCCCCCATTTATCTCTTGCTACTACGATCTCCCTAACCTTTTTGACAGACTCTTCCCTCCTCCATCTCTCCTTTACTCATCCCAAGCTTCATCCTGTTACTATAAACTCCCAATTAACACTTCTGGATTCTTCACTCTTCTATCCTTCAATTACTCTAGTCAATCCAACTAACAAACTTACATATCCTCTGCTCAAATTAACTCATAATAATACTAAAACTGTACTCTTATTTACCTATACTAATCCACCACTAATTCCTCTTGGGTTCCGCAGTATCGTGCTACTCGCCGAAAAGCACTTCGACGCCTCATCAGGGTTAGTGAGCACTATATAAAGACTATTAAAATTTTTGTTCTTTGAGGGTGGACTAGACATTACTTCTAATCCTTACTCATATTTTGTTTTTAATCATGACAGGGGTCTGTGTTTGATTAAATATGATGTTTTCAGACCTCTAGCCATTTTTACCCTCACACATTCATATACCAATCCCATATTCTAGCACTCAACAACCGGCATTTCTACATTCAAAAGATCTCCGGTAAAGAGCCCCCACGAGGGGCCCGTCAGGCATTGCAGTGCCGGCCTGACGAGGAGCAACAGCCCGATGATGAAGCATGTCACCAATTGGTGAGTGAGGGCTCTTGTTCTAAAAAGAGCAGACTCACAGGCTCTAATGTTCACTGTATGCATCTGTACAGAACCCACTGTCTCGAACTGTGTACCTTTGGCTTTTTTTTAAATATGATAGGAGTATCGTACACAGGACCAGCTATTCTTTAAACACTCCCGATACATTAGCCCTTCTTTGTCTGTTTTCGACAATGGTGTCCGCCACAAATAAAAACGTGAACACTTATAAAATACGTGTCAGTGCATTTTTCTCTAAATTAGGCTTTCAAAACATGAATATGAATGTAGCCTAATGCTGACATCTGGATTACTAAAAGCATTACTAAATTTTTACATGCCAACAGCACTTATGGAGTTAGCAATGATATTCTTTTATGTTATCACACTGTATACAATCTATTTGATTTACGGGAAGACTATGATTTTTTCACCTGTATTGTTTGTAAAAATATACTGAATATATACTTAAGCATGAGTTCTACTTCCCTTGTCTGGACCCCTGGTATATGGATATGTTAGGTTTTATTGAGGTTCTCTTTTTGGCTCTTCTTTAGGATTTATTACTTGTTTTTGAGACTCTGGGATTGACTCGGAGCATTTGAGCATCTTCAATTTTGATTACAAGTAGATTTGTGGTGATGATTGTGCAGGTGATGGTATCTGTAGGACCCATGGTGTTGTTTTCACTGGGTTTCTCAGGTGCATTATTTCGCGGGTGTGTGATTCACACATTTGATTTACTAGGGAGTACTTCTTTCTAACTTTCTCATATGTTTTTAATTTATCTTAAGCTATTTAATGTGTTAATTCTGATGGTTTCAGGTTTTATGTTACATTAAGGGTCTATAAGATTGTACAACTCGACACTTGGTCCTGAGAATGGTCTCTTGTACTTATTAGGTGATTGGTGACCGAGACATCGACATAGCTGCTGCCACAATCTTTAAATACTTTATAGACTTACAAGACTCTCCTCCTAGAGATATATTCCTTGAAATTAAGGAGAACAATGCAACTGGGTGGTCTCCTGATGTGTCTGGATTGTTACTGAAATTAAATGACTCAATATTTGGGTGAGCAGATTTTGACAGTTGGATAGTGTGTTTTGTTTGACCCATATTATCCTATACATGAAATTAATAAACTTCATGTTGCTGTTGAAGGAAGTATTCCTTTCCATAGTTACTGCTGTATGATTAATGTTCTTTGCTACTCTATGAGCTTTATATGTAAGAGAGTGGATACATGGTTAACATATCACTTTAGCAAATAAGTGAGTTTAGAATTTGTGGTTCATCCATGGTCCTGAACCCTTGAAAATGGGGCTATGTTGCTCTGTCAGCCTCTGTGGACCCAGCAGAACCAAAGAATCTCCTCTTCTGGGTGGTGCAACCCCAAGCAGAACAGACGCATTCACACTGCTGTGTGTATTGGACCCGTCACAAAGATGTGCATTGCCTCCATAGCCTCTTTGGAATTGCTGTTGTGCAATACACCCTAAGTGCAGGCCCTTGCATTCCTCATCAACTCTACATTGCAGTCTCAGAGCTCCTCAGAACATTTGCATTAGCCTGACTGAGTGGCATCTTTGAAACCAGACTTCGCATCACAAGGCGACATGGATAGGATCCTCGACGACGGTGATGAAGGTCCTTGCATCACAGTGTCGCCACACCTCAAAAACAAAATCACTTCAGTAGTGCAACACATCTTCAAGGCAGATCCTCACAACACTTCACAAACCAGGACTTAAGGTACTTTGTTCAGCGAGCCTAACTGGGTCCCGGTAGCCTGTCTTCATTCTATCACAATCCACCTGAACTTGTGACTTTATCCTAGTACTGCACGACCAGATATCCACAGTTTACACGATATGCTTTTTGGTGCTTTTTTTCACTAAAACGTTTAAAATTGCATACCTTTGTTCTTCTGATTTAATTTTTGTCAGTTTGGTCTTATTTTATTTATTTAAAAAAGTTCTAATTTTCTAACTTCCTGTGGGATCCTTTTTGTGTAGTGTTTTTCACTTTATTACTGTTTGAAGTGTTGCACAAATATGTCACACATTGCACCTAAGTTAAGCATGACTGCTCTGGGCCAAGCTAATAAAGGGTTGAGCACAGGTTAATTTACGGCTGGCTTGTGCCTCATCCTGATAAGAACTGTGGTTGCTTCATGACCAGGGCTCACAACCAAGTCAACCAACAACTCAATTTCTTATAAAAGCCATTTAGCATCAACAAAAAACAAATTCAAGCAGACACGGAAACCTTTGAACAAGCTGTTTAGTTACTGAGGGTACATACATTGGTTGCGCACTAAAACCACCAAGATATCATCACATAACTGGCATACGCCATTGAAGCAATCAGTGCTTACATGCCTGTTCAAGGCAACTGCATTTGAGGCATGTTTCCTTGTTTGTGCCCGTGTAACACTCCAGGTCAGGTAGACACTACACTGATATGTCGGTTCACCTGCCAGAGAGCTCTACTGTACAAAGCTTTGCCTGAATACCAGAGGACACTCATTAATATGCTGACTTCTTGATACCATGTTCTTTCTTTTAGGGCCCAGACAGACAATAGCTTTAATAACCTTGGCAACAAATGCCATGCACAGGGGTTTCCTTTTAACAGTCTCAGATTCCAAAATCATGAGTGGCCAGTTCTGACCATAATTCCAATTAATCATTGAATGTACAGTTACTGTTGAATAAATTTAGCTGGATCCAGTCCTATTCCACTTTGCTTTTGCAGTGCAGCCCAAGTACATGGCTTCTTTATTATCTTGCTCTTCTGCTAAATTCTGCTTGCTCTTCTTAAGTTACCTGTTGATTCCACAGGGCAGTCAGTTGTGTTAAGCAGCATGGTAGCTACAGAAAGGAGTTATCTTTTCTTCTGGCAAGCAAGGCGAGTGAAAGAAGTGCAAACATTATGTCAAGATATAGCCCCACACGTTTCTTCAGTCATCACTGGTGTCTCAGGAGTTAATTTGCTGTTTTTCCAGTTGATGTGGGGAACTTTAATGTCCAGAGATAGCAAGATCAAGTCCAGGCTTACTCTAGGAAGTGATTGTAGGTTTTGAACTGAATTCATTTAAAATATAACACTATTGCTGTAACAAGTAGTCACATGACATTTAAGAAGACCAGTTGCAAATCTACGCTGGTCCTACAGCAGGCTAGGGTGCAGCCAATTTGTCAAAACATTTAGCACCTGTATTTTCAAAAACAAAGGTTTTTTTGGGGGGGGGTTCGGGGGGGGGAGACCAAACAAGGGCAGATTAGAATCTGGGGATCATCAATCTTTACAGTAAGTTAACCAATATTTGCAAAATTATATTTCCACCAGTTTCAAGTTCAGACCAATTTAACTTAACTATCCCTAGAAGGTCTACTTAAACGGAGAGGATCTCAAACACTGTTCCCTTGCTTAATGATAGGCAAAAAGCCTTCCACTAAGAGAGGCTTCTGTGACTTTCAGCAGCCCACACTTTGTCCATTGCTTTGGAATGCAGTTGTTTAACCTGGTGTTGGACCTGGCCCTCCCTGCAGGGTCAACCCCAAACGTTTTGCCTTCACCCCACAAGTGTTTTTTTTTATTATTTTTTTTATTTAGGACTCTGTGCACTTTACCACTGCTAACTTGTGCTCTTTTCCTAAAACATGTTACAACAGGCTTACACCGGATTTGCACATTTAATTTACTTGTAAGTCAATAGTAAAGTGGTACTACATGCGCTCAGGACCAGCAAGTTAAATGCTACTGGTAGACCTGTAGCACTCACTGTGCCACCCACTGCAGTAGCCTTTTGAAATATTCCTCAGGCCTATCACTGCCGCCTGTAGCACAGTGTTAAACTGCCATTTCAGCCTCGCAAAATAAACCCTTTGCCATGCCTAAATGTTTGTTTTTAATACATATAAGTCAAACCTGAGGTAGGCTGTGAAGGGGGCGAGGGCAGGATGCATTTTATTTAAAAAGTAGGACACATGGATTTAAGTTTGTCATATTCTGTTAGGGAAACAACCCTAAAGTAATTTTTCACTACTGTGAGGCCTATCTTTTCCATATAACAACACTGGGTTACCTTTTTACACTTATTTATTGATAACTCAAGTTTGGGAGAAGATAGGAAAATGAACCATCTTTAATGGTAATATCGGATTTTACGTCACAATTCTGAAAATGCCACTTTTAGAAAGTTGCCATTTTCTTGATCTAACCATTTGATGCCTGCTGCCTGGGTCACATGACTAGATGTAGTTGACAGCTGGCCTTTGTGTATTCCTCCCAGACAGTGATACAAAGGAGGATTAGGGTAGGCTTGGGCAGAATTGGGGTAAGTTGTGCAATTCTGCGTTACTCTCGTAATGCAGAATTACTACTAAATTCCACCATTACACCAGCAGATTTAATTTGCAGTAGGAAACTTTCTAACAGGGCTGTAAAACACAAATTAAAGTTTAATCTGCAATATTTTTTAAAGACAGAGGGACGGTTACGTCTTTTGGCCCTGTTTAGAGACCACTGAATTGTACTGCAGTGCAGAGCATACCCCTCAGCATCCTAACATACTTTGCAGTGATTAATGCGGAGTATGTTAGGGCACAGAGGGGTATGCAATACTGTGATTTCTAAACAGCGTGGGAAGAGAGAACAGCTCAATAATTAAAAAGCCACTGCAGATTAAACTTTAATCACTGCAGAGTATGTAAGGGCGCTGAGGGGTATGAACTGCAGTGCATTTGGTACTGGGCTTAGCTATTTCTTAGTGCAAAATGCATTCTCGCTTTGTTGGATGCGAAGATGTATTTTGAACTAAGAAAATAGTGCCAAATGCCCACTCTGCCCCGTTGCAGAAATCCACTGAATCTCGCAGATGTACTGTAATTCCGTGGAATTCCACGGAATCCAACTCCGCCCAATTCTACCCACTCCTAATTAGGTGTTGGCAGGATTGGCCATCCTCCCAAGATGATTGAGGGCAGAGATGTTCCCTGCCTCTATTCACTTTCAAAGGACTGTCTTAGCACACACAAAAAAAAACTTGACACCAACTTATAGTGATCTAGACATCTCAAGGCATGGAAAGAGGAAGTTTCCAGAACCAGATGCAGGAGTGGTATAGGTCACTCGTCAGATCACTACTGGACCTGTGGAAGACCCAGAAGAAGGGCAGCTGTGCTGCTGGAAGGACTATCCTTTTGCATGAAGGACTGCTGTGCAGCCACAGGAAGGAAGACTGGACCTGCTTCTTGAACCCAGAATCACCAGAGAAACTCCAAGCGCTAACTGACTGGCCACCAGTTCAGAGCACCAGGGACATAAGGTCCAGAGACATGAGTGGAGCTGCCTGTGCCCTGATGCTGAAATGAGTCGAGATCACCAAGAGGTGCCCCATCTATGTCCTGGACCACTGGCTCTCATGAGGGTGCACACCATCTTCCTCCTGACCCAATTGTGGGTTCCCTAAGAACCGGCACAGCACAAAATAACTAAATGCAGGACCTCACCTTACAGCTCCTGATCTGCGGACTCATCAGAACCGAGCAGCGCAGTGAATCTCGACGAAGCACCTCGTATCACAGCACTTTGCAGCTCCTGAACGGCACATCGGAACTGATGAAACTTGACGTAGCGAGACACAGCCTCACATCTCAGTCCAAGTACCACTAGGTACACTGTCCAGTGGGCCGAACTCGGCCCTGTACCAAATCTATGCTTCATCACAGTCTGCTTGAACCTGTGTCTTTTTTCTGATCCGGTGCGACCAGATCACCCTGGTTGGTGCTTTGTGCTTTTTGGAGCCATTTTCACATAAGACTTTGAAATTGTATATTTTCAGTTTTACTAATTTGATATTTGTCATTCTGATATTTTATTTATTAAAATGCACTTTATTTTTCTAAATTGGTGTTGGATAGTTATTGTGTTGTCTTTTCTAGATTTCATAGTCCAGTATCTTCAGTCAGGAATAATCCTCGATTCCAGTCTCTTCTCACAGGCACAAATTAACAAACTCACTTCCTCATGTTATCTTCTGCTGCACATCCTGAAGAAAATGTTGCTGTTTATCCCTTATGAGTTGCAGAAATCAGTGATTACGGCTTTGGACCGTCCAGGCTGGACTCTTGGAAGGCCCTATATTTAGGCATTCACCAACATGCTTTTAAGAAGCTTCAAGTTTTACAGAATGCAGCAGCACATCTGCTGAAGAATAATTTAATCTCTTTTTGTTGTTGTTTTTATTCCTTTTTATGTGAGTCAACACCAGCACCATTGTTCAATATCAATTTTCACTTTATTATTGTATGAGTGCTGAGTAAATACTTTACACATTGCCTTTTGATTAAACCAGACTGCTATTGTGACAAGCTTCCAGAGATTTAAGCACAGGGTAATTTAGTGACTTTTGGTAGTTCACCCGGACCAGGGTTGTGGTTGCTGCTAGGGAAGGGTTCCAGCCCTCAACCAATAACTCAATTTCTCAAACTTGTTTTCCTGAGTTCAGGTTTAAGTCAACTGGACTGCAAATCCTTGAGGACAGATTCTCTCCTTGACTCAGCATGCAGGCGGGTCTTATTCAACTGTCTCTTTTGCTTTTTCTTTTCTTCTAAATCAGGGCATCACATTTCCACTCCAGGTAGTCCAGCTACTAATTCTTTAGGGCATATGTTTAAATCGAGATACCTCAAGATCCCATATCATAGGACAGTGATGCTGCATTCAGCCTAAACGGCCTCACCAAATGGAACACCAATGGTTTGGGTAAAAGGGGATTCATTTCAAGATCACAAATGGGTGCTACAGGCTCCCATAGTGTTAAGAGGAATAATAGTCAACCATCCATCTTCAGGCTTCTCTCAACTTAATCAGGGGTTCAGGTGCTTAAAACTGGATTACAGATGCTGTTGGTCTGCCTCTCTAATACTTCCTCACCCCTTTAATTAAACATACTGTCAAGCTGTGATCCCTACGGTCATCTGGGAGGCCTAATCTGCACAAGCATCTCACTTAGGGCAACAAATGCATAAAGTACAGATGATGGATGGAACGCGGAACAAATCAAACATTCACCCCCAGTCACAGATCTGGGTTTAATCCATCTGTTTTTTTGCTCGCCATGCATTCTGTCCATCGTCTGCTCTTTTTTCTTTTGTTGCCCTAACTGCAAAGGGAATGCTCAGATATGAATCCCGTACTCACTGTGCCACTGAATTCAAGCTAGCCTGGCTGATGAGGAGTGATACCCCGAAACCGGTCCCAGGTTGCTTGTTTCCAGGCCCAGGGGGATATGGCCTGGCAGTTAGGGCTGGACTGCTCCCATGGGGATCAGGGTCAAGACTGATTTGCATATGGCTGGGTCCAAACTAAGGCGGTGTGGTGAACAAAACAAATGATGGCTTTAACCCAGATCTGTGACTGGGAGTGAATGTTCTGATTTGTTCAGCATTCCATCCATCATCTGTTCTTTTTTGCTTTTGTCGGTTTAAGTGGGAAGGGTATGTCCAGCGGTTGGTCCCTTGCTCACTATGCCACCAGATTCAAGCTAGCCTGGCTGATGAGACGTGATACCCCAAAACCGGTCCCAGGTTGCTTGTTTCTGGTCCAGGAAGGACTTGGCCGGGCAGTTCATGCTTGACTGTTCCCAAGGGGAGCAGGGTTATGACTAATTTATATATGACTTGGTCCAAACTGGGGCGGTGAGCAAAAAAACGATGGATCAAACCCAGATCTTTGACGGGGTGAATTTTTTATTTGTTCAGCATTCCGTCCATCATCTGTTCTTTTTGCTCACCACTTCAATAAGGGCTTAGAATTTCTGGAGATAAACACTAAACTGACTTTGTGAGCCAGGAATTTGTTGAACAAATACTGAGATCACTGGCCTTAAGAGAGGCTTCTTTTAAAATGACCTAAGGCTGTTTGAGCATGTGTGGCTTAATTGCCAAGGCAGGTTTTTGAAAAGCCATCACCAGTACAAACAGTATAGAAGCCTCCACTCTTCTGTGCCTCACTAGACAATGCTTCAAATGTGTCGACCTTGACAACATTGAGTATCAAGTATGAAGGAGGTCACTGTGGATGGTGTCCAGCTCTCCCAAAAGAGCCCATTTGTGGGGAAACGGATACACTACACCTGAGGTCCAACGACAGAAATTGTGATTTTGATGGGGAGCCATAGCCCATAGCTTAAGGCAGCATGTGCATGGGTCTGGAGGTAGCTGATTCAGAGACCACAGGAGGATCATCATGGATGGCAGGAGCTGTAGGTGAGCTACAACAGGACTTTCATCCAGGAAGGATTCTAAACTGGGGACAGAGGACAGAATTGAGGTAAAACCTGCCACTTGTGTTTCGGGGGTGGGGGAGTGGGTGGGGGGTGGTAATGGTGTGTCCAAATACTGCTACCGATTGATCTCTTGTGATTTTTATAACAAGTATATTTGCTTGTAGACAAAGTAGTACTGTCCTTCTCAACTGCCATCTGCCTAGCACTATGAGCCTGGCTCAACCACAAAGGTTTGGAGAGCTAGGTCTAGGTCTGAATAAATTTTACTGAAAAGCAACAAGTACCCCCTCTTCCCTCCGAGCTGCACAGCATGAACATCCACAGATACAAATGAAGTTTTTTTTAAAAACATTTATACACAGGAAGAAATAACGTCAAAAATGTGTATTCAATAAACATCACAGGAACATTTTTTTTTTTTTTACACAGAACGAGAAACTGGCTAATCGCTTCAATTCAGCATCGACAAGGGACTTCCATGTTCAGATGAGCAACTGTGCTCAACACGATGGTGCTATGGACTTTTCAGATGGGGAAGAGGGTTTGGGTTGCAGTAGGCCTTCATCTCCTGGGCACTTTACATACCTTCCCTGCACCCTTAAAACAAGGTCTGGTTGAAACAACCTGCCTTGTGCCAAGGAGAAAAAAATTTATCTTATGATTAAGTACTTCCACCTTTCCCAGGTTCTTACACACTAGCATTGGGCTCATGCCTTGCTACCGCACCAATAGAAAGTGTGATCACCACCACATAGCTGAGAATCTGCACTTACTGTGACTTTACCTCCTAATGGTGGACTTCAATGTCATTGGAATAGCTTTATAGATTATTCTGTATGCGAGAGTAGCAGGTTCAAACCCTTGACGTTTGGGGTTATAAAAAAAAAATAAAAAAAAAAAAATAGCGAAGCTGTACAGGCATACAACAATCGGAGAATACGAAGTATGGTGCAGGCACACAAAAATCTGAATTAACAAATCTAGAAGTAGTATCAGGTACTGCCACATTCGGTAAGGATAACCCCAAGTTGAGAATGGGAAACAGTCAGGACTCAAGGGAAGGACTGTGTGGCTTCAGCATAAAATGTAAAACATTTGTGCAGCTGCTCTCACATACCTGAGCCCTATAATCTGCTTCCTGCCAAACTTATTCCATCTTTCGTTTTTAATCATTGAATTATACATTTTTAAGTTTATGTGTGAAAAACACTGCCACTTTGAATCTCTAGAATCTTTAATAATAAATCTCCTTCAGGATAGAGCTGATCTAGATCTTCAGAAAATTAAAACGAAATACATTTAAATACATATATACCTCGTTAGTAGACATCCCTATAAAATCAGAAGATTCTCCCCCAAATCAGTACACATACAAAAGGTAATTACGATAAGTTATTTACTATACCCCATTGTATAGTAGAATATATATACTAGAATAGTCATGATAATAATACAAGTACAAGTGAAGCCAAATGCAATTACAGTAAACAGAATAAAATCAGCAAACACAGAGCCTGATTTAGAGTTTAGCAGACAGGTTACTCTCTCAAACAGGTTACACTCTCAAAACTGTCTGACCGATTACAAGTGCCATTGGACATAATGCATTTGTACTAAGGTGAACAAGATACCCTACACATTTGTGACATTTCACTTAGCGATCTGCTGCTGGGCAATTTGGCATAGCAACAAATATATTTTGGAGTCTCTCTGCACAATGAATGGAAACGTTGTCAATACATTATTCACATTGTAATCACATAATGCAAATAGTGTAAACAGCTTTCTGTACCATTATATTATGACAGCATGCACACACCTAAATATTGCTAGGCTCCCTCTACTGTAAGAATCAGTACAGTGCTGTAAACACTATACCTTGTAACATGGGTTATCATGTCTTATGGAGAGGAGAAAAGATGATGTATCATGAAAAAAGAGACTTCTGGGGCGGTGGAGGAACCACCCACCCCTACCCTTGTGAGTAGATAATACATATGCAGGAAGAATGTATAGTTGACATTTAGCAGTATGTATGCACTGGTGACCTCTCAATATATGAGAAAAGATTACTACACGAGAATAGAGTAGTTTAGGTATTGTTCGAAAGAAGATGGCAAAACACAAAGGCCGTCAAAAATACCAGTTACTGAAAAGGCCATGTAGTACAGGCTGTAAAAGAAGAAGTGGCAGATGCAGCTTGGTGAAAGGGATGCAAGTTTATTACATCAAAACAACTCTGGGCGATATCAGGACTTCTAGGTTCAAAGGCAAGACTCCAGCTGCCTTTTACCTCTATCAACCAACAACACTGGGGTTCTACAATGAGAATTAAGGAGCACAACATAACACTCCATGTTCTAAAAAAAACTAGACTGCCAACTTGTACTAACACACAATATAATAATGTATTTGCACAAATATAAGAATACTACATCCTCTCCCCCTATATGAAACAAAGGAAAAGAAGAAAAAAATAAAAATATTAATAATCAATCAATTAGCTCATACTCCAACAGTTTCACCAGTAACTTGATGACTTTTGTTATCAGAATCTTCCTGAGTAGAAATATGATTACATACTCACAGTAAAGAAGACAAGTTGCTATTTACATCATCAAGCTGTCAACACAATCATTACTAGTAGTAGAATTCTCTACATCATTTGACACTATCAGAGATTGATCAGCATGAGATGTAAGAATAAGATGACTTTCTTTCAACAAATCAGGTTCATGGAAAATGTATCCATCCACAGGATTCGGTTGTGTGGAATTGTAAATTTGAACCCGGAGTTCAGTAATGGGATCCAGCCTGTTTGTATTCTACGAATCTTTGCCTTTAAGCAGGATGGAATTTTTAGAGACTCTCAATTATAGCAGGTAATATAAACTTAGGTTCACCTTTAGTGACTTTCTTAGGGTTTCTTATAAGGACTGAGCCACCTACAATGACATTTTTTGGTTTAGCAGAACTTTTGTTGCCAAAATATTGTTTGCTTGGTTTGTTTACTCCTCTTTCCACAAACTTAGAAAGATCCATATCATTATCTTTAAAATTTGACCCAGTTATAGAATTGTTTAACCAGTCTGCAACAATTCCAGGGGAGTCCACTCAGTGGTGGAATGTGAAGCAGAATGATGAGCATGTATCTTGTTCTTTAAAAACTGTTTTGCATCTAATCCTTACACCAATGCAGATTGAATCCCCCTCCTTAAGAAAACTATTTGCTCTTTCTATTAGGCCATTGGTTTGAAGGGCTGTACAAAGCAACTTGGAGATGTCTGATGTTGTGCAGGGCTAAAACAATTTTCATCTCCTTGGATACAAAATGACTACCATTATCAGTTTTATTTTTTTCCGGAACTCCCTCTAAATAAAAGACTGTCTCTAGAAATTGAAATACCACAAATGATTAGGCTGATTTAACAAACGCCAAATATATCAATTTAAAAAAATGATCTATTAAAACCATTTAAAATGTGTTGCAAAAGGGTAGTACATTGAAGGGGCCAGATAAATCAAGAGCAACCTTGTTCCAAAGTCCTAAAGGAAGCAGAACTGGTTGAAGAGGTTGAATCGGTGTCTTCCAATGTTTATCAGAGACAATACACTGGGGACATTGATTATTGCAGAAACTTGATCATTCATGAAGGGCCACCAGTAATGATCTCCCAACTCATTACAAGTAGCTGTAATGCCTAGGTGCCCTTAATGAGCAAACCTAATAGGATGTTCTCTTAAAACTGGTGAAGGGATTAAATGGTTACCTCAAAGACATATGCTATTTTCATAAGACAATTCAGATGAAACTTGAGCAAAGGTTTTAACAGATAAGGCAAGTTGCAAAGTGGTGGACAACCTTTTTTCAAATACTTGAAAACTTCTTACTATGCATTATCCTGTGAAGTAGCTTCAAGCCATTCAGGCTCTGAAATAGAGCCATTCAAGAGGGAGACCGCAACCTCATCAACATTAGCAACCACACACAATCATTATCCTTGTCCAAAGTGTCAGTGTTTGGTATAGGCAGACGAGAGAGAGAGACAGAGAGACAGACAGAGAGAGAGAGAGAGAGAGAGAGAGAGAGAGACTGCACGAAAAGAAAGTGTTACCCCCCTTGGATAGCTTTAAAGGAGAAATCATATTCTTGTAGTTCAGAAAGTAGATGTGCCAGACAAGCAGAAGCCTTACCTAAGCCATTCCCACCTAAAAGTTGAACTAGAGATTTGTGGTCAGTATATAGTTCAAAATGAGTGCCCCATAGATAAGACGAACTTCTGGACTGCCCACACACAAGCTAAGGTTTCTCTCTCGATTATACTATAATAATTAGTTTCTGCTTCTTGCAGAGTTCTTAAAGCAAATGCAATGGTGATTTCTTTACCATGAATTTTTTACCAAAAACAGAACCTATGCCTATTATACTTGCATCAACTGTTATGAAGCACTTCTCACCAGAAAAATAAGGAATTAGCGCAGGGGCACTGGCAGCAACTTATTTAAGTTTCACAAAAGTCTCATTAAGTACAACATTCCACTCAAATGTAGTACTTAAAAAAAAAAAAAAAAATTTAAGCAAAGCCCTTAAAGGTTGTACTACTAAAGCATATACTAGAACAAACCGGGCAGAGTACTCGCAAAGACCTAGGAAAGACCTGAGACTGTCCTTGTATTTGGGAGCAGGCACTTTGACAATAGCTTCCAAACTGAAAAACTTTGGTTTGATGCCCTCGGCAGAGATGTTATGCCCCAGGTAGTCAAGCTCTTGAACCATTAATGTGCACTTTTCTGGCTTTAGTGTCATGACTCTGTCCCTCAAAATTGCTAGTACTTTGTTGAGTACAATTAAGTGTTCATATCTAGTGTCAGTGAAAATAAGAATATCATCTTGAAAGGGCTGCACAATTTTTTTATATCTTTAAACAAAGTATCCATTGTTTCTGGAATTTGCTTGCTGCGGAGGCAAAGCCAAAAGGAAGTCTAAGGTACTTGTATGCCCCAAACAGCCTTATATAGGTGGTGAGATCTTGACAGCCAGTGGCTAAGGGGATTTGATGGTACGCAGTGTGGAGGTCAATGGTAGAGAAAACCCTACCTTACCCAATTTGGCAACCATTTCCTGTATGTGTAGTAAGAGATGAAAATCAATGAGATTATTATTAATTGAATGCAAATCCACACACAAACTGAGATCTTCTGTTTTCTCTTTAGCAAGTACAGTAGATGAAACCAATTCAGCTGAACTGGTTGGAGCAATGATTCCTTCCTGAGAAAGTTTATCTAATAACACTAAGATCTTGATGTGTGCTAATAGGTACTGGTCTAATCTTGTGAATTACTGGCTCAGCATTTTTCTTAAGTTTCATCTTGTGCTCAAAGCCACAAACTTCTCCCACTTCATTTCTAAAGAAAATAGGAAATTTTGATACCATGGTAGGAAATATTTCAGAATCCAAATCCATGGATAAAATGACCATCTCACCTAGTACGAGATCCGTAAGTACTGGTCTCAACACAGTTCCAAATTCTGCTAAATCTTTCCAGTCAATTAGGTCTCTACCATTGACTGCCATAGACTCCTTGGTCCAAGTTCTCCTTCCTATGCACTGTACTAAGGAATTAAAATAACCAAACGTTCTGAACTCAAAATGCCTTGGGATTGATATCAGGACTTTCAAGTCTAAAAGTAGTTAGTCAATGTGAAAAAATGTTTTGTCAGCTAAAATAGTGATGGGAACCCCAGAGTCAGCCATTACCTCAAGAGTTTTACCCAAAATGACAGCTTGACATACAGGACCTTTAATGAAAAACTCACTCATCATGTTCATCACCAATGGTAAAAAGTACATAAGAAAATGTATTAGCACAATCTTGCACCTCCTGAGTATTTACTCTTGAGCTATCTATACTCCCTCGAAGCTCCACATTACTGATTCTCACATTATTAAGTTTCTGTGCTCTACATACCACTTGAAAATGTCCTATTTTCTTTTACATTTCAATTTTTTTTCCCATAGTAGGACATGAAACGCTATTTGCAATGTGATTTCTGCACCCACATCAGTAACAAACTGTCTGTTTCTTTCTCTCTCTGACACCAACAGCAGAAACAGTATTATTTTGGGCAATGCAAGGGATAGGTGAGAGACCCTCATACGTTGTCAAAGCTTGTGTTGAAACAGTGGCTCTTTCGATGCTCTTAGCAATGTCAATTACTTTGCTCAAAGTCTGATTCCTACATGTCAATAGCCTCCGCTTGCATTTTCTTGGAGAAACAGTTAAAACTCTTATGCAGGTGTCAACTGAATTCTGAAACTTGCACGTATAGGCTAACACACGTAAAGCTGCAGTAAATTCCTCTACTAATTCATCACGGTTTTGTTTTAGCTTAAACAAAAAAAACTCTCTTTCAAGAAGCACGCTAACTTCTTAGTCGTAGTGTACATTCATGCTTGCCTTTGCCTCAATATATAAATTCCAAACTCCATCTCCTCCTGGAGCCGAGATAATAGGAAGATTGCGAAAATCATTTTGCCCAGCTATTTCCAGATGATTGAATAAAAGTGCGAATTTTCTGGGTGGTGCATAACTGTGAGCATCGATTGCAACCAAATAATTTTTAAAACTGTTTCCCCATTGATTCCATATAATATCTAGTCTGCCTGGCATCTGTAAAAATTGAGGTGGTTGTACTACATTAATACTGGAGGCCATGGTAAGAGCAGAAAGTATTATAAATAAAACAAGTTAAAGCAACTGATGACAGATCCAAGATAAAGTATGATAAAAATAAAAGTGTAGCTGCAAATAATAGTAGACTGACAATTGTTCACAAATTGTTACTTGCCACACAGAATACGATGACATAAAACAAATAATGTTAAAAAAAATATAAAGTCAATGCTGACCACAAATTTCCAGATGCAGCAACAGCTGTTAAGATGAAGAACTGAAGCGAAATAAAGAAAACGAGGAAAACAATGTTTATTCCATTCAAACGGAGGAGATGACGTTCATAAAATCCTCTATTGTTTCGCAATTCAAAATGGTCGCCAGGCATGTGATGTCATCACGTTTCAATTCCGGAATGCTTTAAGGAACGACATGCAGTCAGAGGTCACAGAGATGAAGATTCTACTTGTTGGAATGAGGAAGTGTGTCCCTTAAGCTGACAAGAGCCACAGATGAGTGCCCCAGCAACAACCTTGTGCGAGCAACCAACAACCTACCCACACGAGCTCACATCCAAACAAGCTTGCAATCGCAGCAGCGCAGGTAGGATTAGGGATATAAAATCCCAATGATACGTACCTTGCTAGCCGGGTGAGGGAAATCGTAGTTGATTGAACCAGGTGCGATGGTGGGAAAGTAGACAGAATTACAGCAGTGGGTCGTTGATCCAAAATTACATGTTGTAAGCTGCACAGGCATAGAATGATATGCAAACCCCACTCCAGGTACCAAAATTGAAGTATCGTGAAACATGCCATAAAAAGAAGTTGCAGATGCAGCTTGGTGAAAGGGATGTACGTTTATTACATCAAAACAACCCATGGAGATATCAGACCTGCTAGGTTCAAAGGCAAGATTCCAATTGCCATTTACCTAGCAGCCAACAACACTGGGGTTCCATAATGAGAATTAAGGAACACAGCATACCACTCCATGTTCTAAAGAAACTAAACTGTTAACTTATACTCTCACAAAATATAATAATCTACTTACACAAATATAAGAATAATACAGGCCATTAAAAGGATCACTAGAAAGCGAAAAAATATTAGTCAACCGTAACTTGCTTTGAATTTTAGGCCAGTTTATTTTTTTTTTTAAATGAGATTTACTTATATGTGTGAGTTTTTATACTATTTATTACTGTTCGAGAACATCAGCCAATGAAATGTATTTTTATTGTTAATTTTTTAAGATGTTTACCTTTCATGATTTCTAAGCATTTAATGATGTTGACAACACTACCTTATTGAAAATACAACAGACTAAAGTGTTGCTGTGTTCCTATAGTTGGGAATCCTTTTCTTATTCGGCTGGTTACATTTTTTTTTTTTTGCTGTCTGTAATATCCACAAACGGCTACAAATCAACTGTGAATTTTTTTAAATATTAGACCATGTATGTGAGTTACTGTTTTTGATTATCTGAGATAAAAAAACATGATTGAAAGCAGCCAACAGAAAATAAATCTAGCTAGTAATTGAGTCATATGTTCAGTAGTTTGGTATTTGTAGGTAGGGAAACGTTATCTTAAGCAATCAGTGATTCATATTTTGGGTTTTTTATTTTTTGGGTGCTTTAGCCTCCATTGTCAGCATGTCATTCAATAATTTCAATTTCCTGAGGGAGCTGTGAAGATGGGCCCCACAGTTCTCCTGGGGTGTGGACTGCAGGAGATCTCTGAGACTACTAGGCAGAATAGTATGCTGAAGAGCATAATCTGGTGATGGGTTTGGATGCACAGAAGTAAAGTTAATGTTGTTAAGATTTTGTGGTTTGAGACAGAGCAGTGGTTCTTGATTTTCAGGAAATACCCAATCAGTGTCATCCTACTGTAACTATTTTACATGTCGGAGATGATGATCTTGGGACAGTTTTGAAGTTCATACTTTTGTTGTTATGAAGGAAGGTCTTGCCTCTTTACATGCCATGCATTCTTTTGGTAATGACCATCTTTTGCGTGGTATTCGTCCAGATTTTTGCCTTCTTTTGCTGAACCAGTCATAGGACAATGCACACTTTATTTCTACTACCTGGTAGTAAAGTGCTTATGCTCTCCCTTTTAAGTCTAGTAAACCAGGCATATATCTAACTGGCACATTTAACTTACTTATAGGTCCCTAGTAAATGTTACTACAGGTCCCCAGGCCATGTAAATTAAATGCTACCAGGGAGCTGCAGCACTCATGTGCCACACACTAAAGTAGCACTGTAAAATCTATTTCCAGGCCTGCCAATGCAGCCCGAGTTGGCCGATTTAAACTGGTATTTCGACCTAGCAAAACAAACATTTTGCCACTCCTAAAACTTATAATTTACCCCTAAAGGTAGGCCCTCTCTTAAAACTTTAATAAGGCAGGGTGCACAACATTTAAAAAGAAGGCCATGTTATCTACCAATTGCCACGAAAATATTATTTTGCAGAACAGGATGGCATTCAATTTTATACTGATTGCAAAGGGTAGTTTCAGTGATACTGTGACTGAATATTGTGTCTATATCGCTAAAAACTCTTTGGATATGAGAGAACCGATTGCTAAGATTCGAAATATATTTAGGCACCGGGAAATGAAAACACTGATAATTATCCATGTATTTCTTGTCGTATTTATCTTTCTTTTTGATCCCAAGTGTATTAATCCGCAAAAAAAGAGTTTTATAGGAGTTCATGGAACGCCCCCTATTGTACTACGAACACTTGAGGATAATGAAGATGATTTGCAGAATAGACAAGATGGTAAAGGACAGGAGGAATTTCATAAATATTGTACACAGATGTGTTTTGGTTGCGCTATGGACAGCATACAAGCTGTCAGGTAAACGTAATGACCATGTTTTCTAGATAATATAGAACTGGTTAACAGGATATTTCCTTACCATAGCAGAGCAGAGGAACACCAGGCACGCAAGAGCATGATTTAAAAAAAAAAATGTTGTACTTGTAAAATGTATGTGCATAGTTTGATACTTTTGGAGGTCACATGTTTTCTGTTTCTCTTGCTAACATGAGCTCATTCATGCGTGTATCTAATTGTCAGACTATGGAAACGTATGAACATGTGAGTGGTAATGGAAACTTCTGAAATTTGGAATAAAATTGTGGGATACCTTTTCTGGGTAGCTAGGCTCCTTGGTGGATGCTGTGCCCCCCTTGCTCCATTTTTGTGTGATTCACAGTTTTTAATACAGGAATTGACACGCAAATTAACATGAGGGTTTCTTCAACTCTGTAACAGTACATTAATTTCAAACATTAGCTTGGTCATTTCCTATCCACATCTAACCTAAAGCACAAAATGTTAATAGAATACAAGAGTATTTATTGTATTAATGGCACTTGTGTGTTACAGACAAATATAATTAAAATCCTAGGGTTTTACAGTATCACTGGATATGCATTTCCATGGTTCAGGTCGCATAATAAAGCAACCAAGTACATTTAATTTCTAGCCACGATGTCCCATAAGGTGCTTTGACTTTCAAATGAAGACTCAGTGCAAATCCCGAGTTTTCTGGGAGGCAAAAAACATAATAATCAGAGATGTTTCTAGTTCCCAATTTGCCTTTCCTTTACAACTAAGACTGAAGTGTTTGACAAGTCACTGCTGAGCATTGACGATTTCCAGTTATTTTTCAGGAAGCTATAAAATAGCTTCTTGAACAAAGTAAGACAAATATCAGGACAGAATGATGACAAGGCAGGAACTGTTCAGCAGTGTTCAACGTTTATCGCCTGAAAAGCAAACAATACAATTAGTTTGCTGCATTTCACATTAATTATTTAGCATGTTATGGGGTAGAATACGTAGCATTTCACTTGCGCTGTCTTGCAAAGAACTTCCTATAGACTGATCGGCTGCCAAAGAGGTAAATGGAGTTTCATTAATCAAAGCCAAGTTATCTTTTACACGAACCATATACGTGATCTAATTTGTAGCGATCCAAATAAGGGCTTCATGCTTTTTTTTATCTGGGCCACCTGAGTGCTCCATTGTCGGGCAATATCCCCTCAGGTCACCACCAGTCTACATCATACAGCAGTTTAACCTATTTATTTTGGGAGATAGGGTATCCATCGACAAAACATAGTAAAATCTAATTTTGACAATCCTAAGAGTAAAACATTGAATTCCTTAAAAAAAATCCTTAACACATTAACTAATTAATCTATTAATTGTACATCTCATGTAACAGACAATCACAATGCAAGCTAAAAACTTTAATTTCAGTGCTTTAATTCTCAAATATCAGGTACCTAGCAAAAAAGTTTGAGCTTCAGAACACCACGCAAAGTTTGATGTTGGGCACACAGATTCTTAATGTGTCCTGGTAATTAATGTCTCACACCCAGCGTCTAGCACAATGGTATAGCCCATTTCAATCTAGGTATTTTATATGCCTCGCAAAAAACACACTGTGCGTAAGTAAGTATTTGATTTAGCAATCGACCATAAACTTCAAAATGATACTATCCAGGAAAGCTGAACTGAAATTTTAAATAAAGGGTTCTAACTGGGGGAGGGTGCGTATAGTCCATACAGTCTTAAAATTTATAATCCCATTTCACAGTTTTTTTTTTAATAAACTTTGTTTTATTGATTTCCGAAATACAATACAACACAACAACCACAGGCACTATGGAGTCGTCAAGCAGGTAAGAGGGATAATCTCCACGTCAACATTACTGGCCATTTCAATAATAAACAGTAGCATATATGTCAAGATTAGATACCAGAAGCATGGCTTATTAGGAACAGCATTCAACATGAACCAAGGCATAAATATGAATACATAACAGGAGATCCAATAATGCCACACTTGGCCATCACTTCACTTCATCCACCATCTAAGCTATCTTCTGGGCTAGAGTTTCCCTCATCATGGAATTTATTGAAAAGGAGCTCTCCTATGTCACAATCGCTTCCAGAGCACCATCATCCATACAGAAGTGGTGCATGTGACTCTCCTCAGCCACCCCCCATTCACTCAGAGCGTGCAGCCATAGGGATATCAGCAGCAATCTAGAACCCAACCAACCAACAGCCACTCACCGTTTTGCCAGCAAGAGCGCAAGCTGGGAAGTCTATAAGGTATTTTTGCCCCCAGGGTCTCACCACTACTCGCAAGAGGCAAGCCAAAGGGGTCAGGGGTACCATTAAACATGCTGCCCTCACTATCTTGGGCACCACCTCTTTCCAGGACCCCCTGAATCCCAGCACAGACCTAGGCCAAATGCAAAAAAGGTGCCCCCCCCCCGTTCCACCTATCCCGTATCATTTTGCTGCTCTAGAGGAGTCCATTTTATTCAACTTACTAGGAGTTAGGTAAGTGCGATGTAGACAGTGGAAATGCAATAATTAAAATCTATGGTTACTGGACACTATTTTCACCAGCTAGCATGTACATGCCCAGTCTGCAACAGCAAGGGGTTCCTCGAGTTATCCCTCCCAGGCCAGATGTGCTGCATAAGGCTTAATGAGCATATCTCCCTGAATCGCCTTATAAAACAAAGTAATCAGGTTTGTGTCCCCCCCGTTCCCCAGTGGACTAAGCCATCAAGCACCCGAGAAGGCTGCAGCAGTGTGGGAAAATCACATTTCATAGTTAAGAATCCAATGGTCAACCTACCAGTAGTGGACAGATGATAGGTGCAATTTATTTTTTGCTTTTTTAAGAGTACATGGTCAGAATCTCTCCTTCAAAATTCCTGAAGCACTCTTGGAAAGAGAAGAGTATGTCAACATATTCTTTCCCTTTATCTAGTAGGGTACTTTACACACCTGGGCTTTATCAATAATATCCTGTAGACCCTGCCTATGTACTTCCAATTGCCTAGTTGTGCAAATTCTAAGCCAATTTAGAATTGGACTCACTTTTGCACACTCACTTATAGGTTTTAAAGCCACATCAAATCTTAGCGCTATCATTGGGGTGCTCTGGGGAGACTACTGAAAAGATCATATAAAAACATTTTCAGCTGCCCTGAGTTTATCCGTACTACAATAACCACTGAGCTCCGAGCCGTAAAAAGCTGTGCTTACTGCCTGAGCTCTGTATACCTCAAGGGCTGGTGGCAAAGGGTGAATTATTGAGCATCTTGTGAACTTGGCTATCAAAGCGGCGCTATGTTTTAATAATAATGTGCTTTGAAGTAGTTGTTAAAATCATGCACACGAGTTAGAGAGCCTGACTCCCAAATAAATTCCCTTACTCTCTCCAGTGTAAGTGGCATCCCAGGTTATTTCGCCCCTGAATTTTTTTATGGGAATTAAATGCCATAACTTTTGTCCTCTGAGCATTTATTTCCAACCCATGCCTACAATAAAACAGTGCAAACTGGATGAAGGTTTGTACCCACTTTTTCGTTCTGGAAACTAGCACGCTGTAGTCTGCATACAGCAGAGAGGGCACCTTTACCCTGCCCAATGCAGCAGAGGGGCTCCCACAGTTAATTAGGAAATCAGAACAGCCATTTGTAGAGGGAACAGAAAAAGGGCAGGGGCCAGGACACATCCTTCGTAGACCCCTTTGTTCACACTGTGTGTGTTACTGCAAACCCCAATGTATTGTTTAGACAAAATTGTCTATATGCAGCCGTTTGATCAGATTGAGCAGACATGACGGTACTTCCAGCTCAAAGAGGACATGCCACAATTTCACCCTGAAAACTGATTTAAATGCCGTCCAAAGGTCGACAAATGCCACACAGAGACTGCCATCACTGATGTTAACCACCTTCCATTTAATCATAAGTAAGTGAAAGAACTGGTTGACTGTGCTGGTCCTTAGTCTAAACCTGCCTGGAAAGGGAATAAAATGTCATTTTCTGTCATCCAGGCTGCTACCTGCCGAGAACCTGCTTGAAGTGGCAACTTCTCCAGAAGGGTTAATCAGTGTTGCCCCACCCCTGCTGCAATAAAAGTTAAAAATAAAATGATAATAAAGTGAGTTTATTACCATTTTATTTTTAACTCTGCCAACCCGAGCTGTGAGGGTGGGGCCATTGCTGCAGATTGGCATCAGAGTGGAGTGGTGACAGCAGTTTAAATTGTGTATGCCACTTTGGAGTTTAAATTGTGTATGTCACTTTGGCTGGCTATCTTGCGTCAGCCAGACTGACATGCGCACTTTAAATCTGGGTGGAGAGAAGGCAAAGGCATTCAGTGCCTGAAGGAGCACTGCGCCAGCCTGCTCCAACCAATCCTGATGCTTCTCTCATGCTAATTAACAGTAAGACAGCAGAGTCTGGATTGGCTAGGAGTTTTTGCTCTAGGGCTCCGGATGACTAGAAAATAACACCAGGATCGGAGGATGTGCAGACAGTAGGTAAGTACATATTTTATTTTTATTTCATATATTTAAACAGTGTAAACTATCACTAAATCGCTAACATGCATTACACTATATTTTTCAAGTTAACTTTAAATGCATGACAGAGATTTAGTGACTGTTTATAGCATGCGCGCCAAGCATTTAATTTAGTTTTGCTTTAGTCTGCAGTGGTAGCTCTTTGACCCACTGACAGGCACTGTGAGAAATTCGCACTGCCTTCAGCCTTAACTCTAGAAATCTCATTCGTAACTCGTTGTAAACACTGTTTTAAACAGCTACAATTGAGAGCTTTGGCACTGAGCCTAAAGGTATTGCTGGGGTCTCTCAGTGCCAGTTTGCTTGCCCCAACATTTACTATCATCAGCTGCCACTCCCTGTTTACATCACTTTTTCTACAGGTTATTGATCAGGCTAATAGGGTGATAATTGCCAGGCAGAGTGACATCCCGTCTTATTTATAGGAACTATCTCCACTCCCTTCCATGTGTCTTAGTGCGCCTTGCGATATAGCATTAGGTAAGGTGTTTGTATATGGGACTCAAATAGTGGGCTCGGAAATGGAGAAAAAAATCTGCTGGTATCTTATCTAGGCCAGTAGCCTTAGGTTTGTTTGCAGCATTAACAGCTGTGTTTGTTTCAGACAAAGAGAAAACATTGCATACATCTACTAGGATTATGGGCTCAGTTTTGGAAGATTTTGTTAAAAGATAACTTCTTGCATGCTGTGTCTCATAGTATGTAACCCATTCATTGGCATGAGTATGGGCTTCCAGTCTGAGGGATTTATTTTGACCCGCATGGTTGATTTCCCAAAAGGATTTTGTGTCTTTTTTACTGCATGTAGTAAATCTTTCCAACTCTAAATATCCCATTTAACCTTTGCTTTTTAAATAGTTTCCCTATACAGTGAACTTGCCAACTTTGATATTTCTACTACCCAAATAACTGCATTTATAAGCGCGGCAGTCAGTACTGAGCCACCCAGTACCACTTTGAAGGTTCATGCACGCCCTGCAGCTCTTTGTAAAAAGGTATTTTAAATCATCAAATAACTTGCGTGCTTTCAATAATATAAAAGGTCGATTTACATTATTTAAAAAAATCTAACATTAAAATAACAGTGCCATATATGTGTGTGTGCCTATTTAAAATTTCTCCTGTGATTTGTTACCGTTATTGCGTTAGCCTCAAAACTATTAAGTGTCGGCCATCATAGTCACTCTCGATCTTGATATAACCTGCATATCAACCATTTCCCTCCCCAAAGTCGTACATCTAATAATATATAGTTTATGTTACTTCTATAGGTGCCTCTTTTAAAAGATGACGCTGCATTTACAGCTGTTATACACACAGAGGTTGTGAAATACCAAGTAACTGCAGTAAAGTAGGTTCTGGAGGGAGCAATTAATTCTGGGATACCCCAATGGTCAAACTAGTACTTTTGCACCTCTCTCCACAATGCGGATGGCTCAAATGTTGTATAAAAATCTCCTCCAATTAGGTAAAAATCTTTGCTGTAGTTACTTTTTTTTTTCATTTTTCGTTTTTTATTTATTTAGAAGTGTTTTTTAGACATTAACAATACATACAACACTTCGGCAAATCAAGACATGGCATGGTATTATGACAATGATATGGCACAAGCAGATGTACAGTACACAACAGATCATTACGGCGGTCACAAAAGCAGGACGAGTTGAATCACAAAAACAGGTCCAGCAGAGGTCTCTAGAGTACAATAATATCTCATTGTGCTATAGTGAACTTCACCTTGAACAGTACAGAACAGTACAGAAATGAAAGAGTAGGACTTACCACAGATCTTTATATTTGCAAGACCATCTTTTTTATAGAGATTTACACAGTGCAAGGCGGTCTATCTTAAGCAAGGATTGGGGAGCCTAGACATTTATTCACTGTTCGCTGTGATACCAATAGTAGTTATGTATGTACCGCATAGCCATACTATCACTGGATATAACCTCATGCAGCTCTGCATGCTTCGTGCCATTACAGTATATAAAAAATCTTATCAATTCGACAGGTTTCCTCTGGAATCCAGATCTGCAGGTTGTCAGGCATGTTTTGCAACATAGGAAATTATATTATTTTATATTATGCTGTATGTCTCAAACATAAAGAAAAGGTCCCTCACTCCATCGTATCATCCATTGTCTTTCCAAAGACATTCTTCATAAAACTGTCATTGCCTGCATTCCTAAATACTTGAAGCCCAATCTAGATATGTGGATGGCGCAATAGCAGTGGGGCACGAGGAAGCCATTAGAAATGGGGAATAAAGTCTATTTTGACAGATTATTGTGGAGTGGTGCCAGCTATAGGAGTGGATTGAGCTGTTGCGTTTTATCTACTTATAAGGAAATCATGCGTGTTCACACCTCAACAGACTGGAGTCCTGCGACTAAAGGATCATTATCTAATCCAACATGCCAGGGGCACCAGGAAAAAATAAAGCCGACAGGGACATCCCTATCTCATTCAGACCAAACGAGCATTAAAAGACAACATTTACCCTTACTTAGGCTAGTGGATCTATATAAAGTAGTTTGAATGAAGAGAAACTTCAAACAAGTAGGCAATTAAACTGAACGGACTACTTTGTTAGCATCCAAAGAGGGAATCACCATTGGTTCAGGTGTGTTACGGGTATAATCCTGGCACAAAGACGAATTGACCAGGCTGCACCAGCTGCAAAATTATTTAGTGTACATGAATGGCTAACAACTTGGCCAGGATTTCCGTTTAGATATTTGGCAAGGGAATGGGCCTACAAAAGGCACAGCTTCAGCTGTATTTTGGTCTCCAAGATTTATAAACAGGAACAATTGTGGCTGGTAACCTCCCATCCTGTCTAGCCATCTCAAACATACATACAGTTCTTCACCACCCTACTAAGCAATCTTTTGAACAAGCTGGGAGAGTGCCATGGTTTGCTCGTCCTCAGTCAAATGAAAGGCTAGTATTGCCCTATTATCGGAGATATACATGGGAACATGAAGGTTCGTAAGAAAGCCTTCCAGCTCAATCTGTTGCACAACAAATCAGTTACCACACTGAATTTCAAATTATGCGTTATATTTTTTGGTGATAGCCAAGCACCCAGTTATCATCACCCCATTGTATTTTTTGAGCTTGCAGACTCATCTGCACTCAAGTCTACTGAGCCAGCCAACACATTTGCCTGCTTTGTTACTGATATGGTTTGGTCTCCTTTGAGATATCAAGTAGTGCCTGCCACCCTTGTTATTAACACATTTTCCTCATACCTGGCTTTAAGGCACTCCCCAACAGTCAAGTCACGGTTGTCCATAAAAGTCTTCTCCAGGGCTACAAGTCCCTCCTAAATTTTTATTGGCCTTTTCTTTTATGGCATTCCTAGGTCCCGAGCTATTTAGACATTGCCTGGCTAATTAATATCCTGTAGGCAAACCACAGTATAATTTCAGAGTCAACCGCGCCATCTGTCTCAAGGTCATGTAGTTTCCATGCACAAAGCGTCCATCCTTCCATCTGTCTACATTGACTGGTCTAATCTAATCATGGAGAGAATGAACCAAAATGCTCCAAGCCAATACCTCAGCTCCCTGAATCTGTGTGCGGCAACATGCGGTTTCTAAAAACAGCCCTACCTGGGAAAATAATTGTGTTCCCCGGGACCAAAAGGAAAATGGCCTTACCCCTATGTTTTTTCTTTCCAGATAATCGCCAACCCCACCGCAGAGACAACATTTCACAAGTTCAACAGCTTTGGTAGATAGGCCAGATGTTGATGATTGAGAGCCTACCTACTTTGAAATCCATAACCGGGCTGAAATCTCTATCTAAAATAAGAGTTGTCTTAGGCACTGGAGTAATAAAAACTCATACTTTTTCAAGAACAGTGGTTTGCAGACTTTGGGAGGAGGTAATTTGAAATCACCCTTATGCTCTCTTCATCCCCCACTCCTGATGCAGACGCATAGCAGCCCTGAGCGCCCTCCCAGTTTTTGTAAATAATAAAAAAAAGGGGTGATTTCCTGAGTAGCATTGCTAACAGAGCAGCTTCTGACCCTACTACCAAACTTGGATTTATTGCCAATTTAAGTGTGATTCTTGTAAAATTATTATATTGGGCCTGTGTTTACGAGGCATTTGGCTCACTGTCCCTAGTTGATTAACCCCTTCACATTCGATGACAGGGGACTAAGTGTACCTTTCCTAATTTTCTCCTGTACGTATTAAAATTACAATAATAGCACATAGTGGAATGTTACAAGAGTATTTCAAGCAATGACCCTACACAAAGCTAAAGAAAAAAGAACACTTGTAAAACATTCCAAACTTTGTACACCTTGCATGTGCGTGTGGCAAGCTCACAGGCACCCACCTCCTGAAACTATAAGTACCTGTTCCCTCAACATGGTTAATTCAATTTAAACCAACGCTATCTGGAAACTAGCAGCACTGAGTCAGAGGAGTGTGGGGTGAGTTTGAAAGAGACGTAACCCTAAGCCCTCATGAATTATCCCAACCTATATACAAGGAGGCACTGATAGAAACAATGAGTATCAATCAATCAAACAAACAAACAGAGCGTGGCAAATCACCTGTGAGGGTCTTGAGGAGCTGTAGCTCTATGTAGCTGTGTGGAGGAATGATCATTCAAATATCCAGGTCTTCGGTTCTTTTCTGAATAGCTCGAGTGACAGGGCGGTTCTGAGGAGCAGGGGGAGGTTGTTCCAAGCCTTGGTTGCAAAGTGCGAGGGAGAGGGAAGCTGATCGGAGGTGTCTGGTCAGCTGATGAAAGGTCAGGCGTTTTGATGTATGCTGGTCCTTTGTTGTGCAGGGCATTGTAGGCGTGGGTTGGCATCTTGAACTGGCATCTCTTCTGAATCGGGAGCCAGTGTGTTTTTTGAGATGGGGTGTCATGTGGGTCCTACTGGGGAGATTGAGTACGAGTCGTGCCGCTGAGTTCTGTATTGACTGGAGTCTCTTCAGTAGGCGTGCTGTGATTCTTACAGAGTGTGTTTCCGTAGTCCAGTCTGCTAGTGTTGAGGGCCTGCGTGGCAGTCCTTCTGGAGTCTGCTGAGAGCCACCTGGAGATCTTGCGGAGCAAGCAAAGGGTGTGGAAGCCTCAAATGGGACTGTGTCGACTTGATTCTTAATGAATAGCTTGCTATCCAGGATGATGATGTGGTTGCAGGCGTTGTTTGTTGGGGAGGGTGGGGGATGTGCAGAGCTTTGCGAGTCACCATGTGTTAGTCCATAGAGAGGTGTTCCCAAAAATTAGGACTTCATTTTTTTCAGTGTTGAATTTGTGACAGTTGTACTTTATCCAGTTCCCTATGTTCATCATGCATCTGTGGAAGTTAGCATTTGTGTTGGAGGGATCTTTGGATAGTGAGATGATGACCTGTGCGTCGTCAACATAGGAGATGATGTTGAGTCCGTGTTATCTGATGGTGACGGCTGGCGGGGGTAGGGGGGGGAAGGTCATGAAGGAGTTGAAGAGGGTGGGGCTGAGGAACGATCCATGGTTGACTCCACAGATGATGATCTTGGGCTCAGAGGTGAAAGGTGGGAGACTGATCCTTTGGGTTCTGCCAGTGAGGTACGAAGCGATCCATTTGAGGGTGTTTCCTTGAATCCCGATGTGGAGTCTGTTGATCAGGATGTGGCGGGAAATGGTGTCAAACTCGGCGGGAAGTCCAGGAAGATGAGGGCTGCTGTTTTACCATCGTCCAGAAGGGCTCTGATGTCTCTGTGGCTGCAATCAGGGCTGTCAAGGACCTCTGGTTACCTTGATATTCAGATTGGGAGGGGTCCAGGAGGTTGTGGTTTTCTAGGTGTTGGGTGAGTTGCCGGTTAATTGCTTTCTCAAGAAAAGAACGTTTGCTGGATAGGGGAGGAGAGGGATGGGTTGGTAGATCTTCAAGTCGGTTGGGTTGGCAGATGGTTTTTTCATGAGGGGCCTCACTTCAGTGTGTTTACAGATCTCCAGGAAGGAGGTTGCAGTGATGGAGGCATTAGGAACCTTCCTGAGCTTGTCGCAGATTGTCCCGCTTTTGAGGTTGAAGACGGTGAGGGGGCAAGGGTCCATGGGTGCTTGAGTGTACTGAGTTCATGATGGAGATAGTGTCTTGCGTGATGAGGAGTTCCCAGTGGGTGAGAAGGTGTTCAGGGTTTGTGTTTTGTTTATATCAGCTGGTTGATCCTGTCTAAGGCAGAGGGTTGGCACTCAAAGCTTTTGTGGATAGCTGAGAGCTTGTCAAGGAACAAGTCTGCAAGATTGTTGCACAGTTCTTGGGATGGAGTGAATGTCGTTCTTGGTGACTGCGGGATTGGTGAATGTCTTCACAATGGTGAAGAGTTCTTCGCTGTGGTTTGTGCTGGATTTGATGCTGTCTGCTACTGCGTTCTTTTTAGTTTCTTTCAGGAGGCGGTGGTACTGGTTGATAGCGGTCCTGAAGGTGCTGCTGTCTGTTTGCAGATATGCCACTTCCTTTCAAGTTGTTGACAGTTGCATTTGGAGAAATGCAGTTCCTCGGTGAAGCAGCTTACTCTTTTGCTTTGTTCTTTGACCTTGGCTCTCTTGGCCGGGGCTTTGGCATTGGTGCATTCTCTGATCCACTGGGAGTAGCTGTTTGCCCCAGGGTCGTGTGTAGACTCTGGGAGGTGGGAGCGGACAGTGTCATTCCACTTGTCTTCTGATACATTTTTCTAGTTTCTTCGGATGGCTCTGAGGGGTGGAGGCACAGTGCCAGGGTATGTCGGTATATGTATCTTAACAACAAATCTCTAAACCATGGTTTCAAACGTGGTCACAAATGTATCAGAGAAATGCTCCCAAAGCATCTAATAGCCACAGTATCCCCTAAATAGCCCAGCATTGCTAAGGGTATCAATTTGTCACAGGAAGAAATTACAGAGTAGGTCCTCCCTGCACATCACCACACAATAAATTTATGGTCTGAGTCCACGAGTTGCAAGGGCCTACAAGTAACACCACTACCTGGGACCTCTTAAGTTATGTAGCTTGCGAATCATTACGTTTTACAAATGCATTCCCCTCTTTAGTTCGACCTATGCCAGAGAATGCAAGGGGGGCGGACATCATCATTTGTTTTTATGCCTTTGTACATTTAGACTGTATTCCATGGTAACAAGAGGGTCTTCTCTTGGGGGGAAGCAAGGCACACTGCTTGCCAGCCCCATACATCTTCAGGAAGAGGAACATTCACATCTCGGCTACAATCCTTAGACTAAATGGAATAATAACCATCACACCAATACCTCAAATATATATATCACACAATTGCCTTGAATATAAACATCACACTACTACCTTGTTATTAAAAAAAATATATATATCTTTCCATCTATATTTATGTATGGTGAGGATTGCACTGTGCTAATCATATGCTTAAAGACTTTGCTGTAAAAATGGCAAAAGCTTTTGTCCCTTTCTAGCTCAGTGTGGATGGCATTGTGCTAACCCTATGCTTAAAATCTACACTAGACCTTCAAGGTGAGCAGGTACAGAGCGTTGCTGGTGCTGTAGGGTGCTCCATATAAAGGAGCTGTTCGCTGCCTAAACTTGGGAACTACCCAAAGTACCTTGCTTCCTGTTTTGCATATATATCTATGTACACATACGCATTTATAATGATACAGGGGGCTCAACACAGGCTCATAAAGCACAATGTGCTCACCAGTAGCAATAAATTACTGCCCGGTCAAATACTTACTTTTATGAAAAGTGTGTAGTTATTTTACAGTTACTATTGCAATGTAAGAATACAAAATTCATAGGCTACACTGTCTCCTGAGATCAGGGCTTTAGTGTTTCCTAGGTACTTCCCTGACTCCAACGCTGACAGCCCCACAAAACAGGCCATGGGAGTGACTAGGAGTTCACACCTGGATGTCAGCCACAGTTAGGTGTGTGTCAAAACGTTATCCGAGGGCCTCAGTCCTACTCTTATCAGCCCTATCTCCTTCCAGTGTGTGCCCAGGCCCCTTCTTTGTGACCTCTCTCTGAATCAAACAACACCCTTTGAAGTATCCAGGAGAGAGCCTGGCTCTTCCTTTCTCCAGTGTGTCCCATCTAGCTTATATGATTGCAGCAATACACAAATCAGTCCGGTGGGATTTTAGCATGCAGTCCTGGGTTTCCCAAAATGGAGCCTAGAGTCCACCATGTTATGTGTTGTATCATTCACAGGCACACATACATCCAGTACACGCACTGCACAGCACTACATCCTTCATGTGCTGTACCAGTCATAGGCAGACATACACTTAGCACATGATATAACATACATTATCTTTGTATTGGACCATTCACCACAGGCACACATACACCCAGCACATGTACACCACACATGGACTGCGCAGCACTACACAGTAAACTGATGTAGGTTGAGGGCGACTTAAGCACACAGCGGCAAAACTTTAGATGAGTAAGCATAACGGCCTCACTCCAGAGATAGGTTAAAAAGGATCTGTTCACTCCTACTGATCACTACACGGTATGCTGCCACCACTGCACTAGTACAATTTAACTACTGTTAAAGCCAGTAGCCTTTAACCACTATGAAGGTGGCCCTCCAAGTCCACCCACAATTCATGAGACAGGACTCTGTCATGGCACACACATGATCCATGTTTGTCTATGACAACAAAAATCAGCATTAGGGATACAGATATCAGTACTGTTGGGGCACTCAGGATAGGGGTGCATGTCCATTACTATGCGGGGGACTTTTCAGTCCCAACAGGCAGCAAAGAAACCATTACAGTACTGTGGAGTAGACTTTGCTGTCTATCTCTGGATTCTACTGAATAAAGTTATTTTATGGTGATTCTGTTATAACTAATCTGAAGGTTCTCTCCCATGAGCAACTTGTGGGAACAAGCGGTCATACTGCGATGGAATTAGAGTCTGCTTCCATAGTTTTTACCGCCAGGAACAGGATGGCGGGAACGGGTGTCGTGGGGCCCCCTAACAGGGCCCCAGAAAGATTTTCACTGTCTGCTTAGCAGACAGTGAAAATCGCGACGGGTGCAACTGCACCCGTCGCACCCCTGCAACACCGCCGGCTCCATTCGGAGCCGGCTTCAATGTTGCAGGGCCTTTCCCACTGGGCCGGCGGGTGCTCCTTTGGCGGGCGCCCGCCGGCCCAGCGGGAAAGCCAGAATGGCCTCCGCGGTCTTTTGACCGCGGAGCGGCCAAGTGGCGGTTCCCGTTTGGCTGGCGGCAACCGCCGCCAGCCAAAGTCAGAATGACCGCCTCAGTGTCTTCTGTGCTAGAGGTAACATTTTTCAGGTAGGTGCTGCAATGCAACCTTTTTCAGCTGTTATTTAGTGGCTGTTCCAGAGAGGAAACCCAGTAAAAAGCTAACCTGCTTTGTAACATGGAGATGCCATATCATTCCGTTTCTTTCCTACCTGTATCATGTGGGTAGATTTGTCAGCAGTAGGACAAAAAAAGGGGGGTTGACAAAGTAGCTTAGGTCTAGGCAAGCAGGTGACTTGACATTCCTGGTCATACTGTGCATCACTCTAGGTGAAAGTCTTGAGAAGACATCGGGCAGCCCACATAGTTGCCCTCCATTTATCAGACGTAGACACCTGCAGAATGGCACCACAGCCAACTTAGCATTGGTGTTCAGATGCTGGATAGACGACGCCCCCGTGCACACTGTAACAAAGGGAGATACAGCAAGTGATCCATTAGGCAATGGTTGTCTTAGCAACTCTTCCGTCGGCCTCATTAACATCAAAGATTACTAATCATAGGAAGGTATAATGCAGAGACCTAGTTTTAGCACTATTAAAACACTAGGCTTGCCAGACATCCAAGTTAGGCAGCATCTCAGGATAGGGAGGAAAGCAGGGAAAATGCCCCTTTTCACATGATATTCTATTAGTACCTTGGTAGATAGGTTATGTAGAATCTCCAAGACAACGTTGCTAAAAAAAAGAACATGGTCTATGGGTTTGAGGTGCATAGAGCGACCCTTGACCCTCGGGTAGGTCGCTTCCCCACCGCTGCAGCTCCGCCTGCCCAGGCCTCTGCCAGGTAGCTTTTGCCTTTTTGCCTTCTTGCCTTTCCTCCTTTGTCGGTCCTTCCTTTGTCTCCCTGTTTGTATTTGTTTTGTCTCTCTGTTTCATCGTTTCTGTCTGTCTTTGTCTACATTTGGCTCTTTGTTTTTGGTTCTCTGTTCCCTCCTAGGGCTTCCCGCCGCTGCCACCCTTGCGGCCCCGCCCCCCTGCTCCCATTTGCTCTCCTTCCCACCCGCCTCCTGCCTCCCAGCTGACCCCTTATCCCCCTTTCCCTTCCCATGGTGGCCGCTGCGCGGCAGAGACAGCGACCCTCGACCCTCGGGTAAGTCGCTTCCCCACCGCTGCAGCTCTGCCTGCCCAGGCCCATGCCAGGTAGCTTTTGCCATTTTGCCTTCTTGCTTTTCCTTTCCTCCTTTGTCGGTCCTTCCTTTATCTCCCTGTTTGTATTTGTTTTGTCTCTCTGTTTGTATCGTTTCTCTGTCTGTCTTTGTCTACATTTGGCTCTTTGTTTGTTTTTGGCTCTTTGTCTGTTTTTGGTTCTCTGTTCCCTCCTAGCGATTCCCGCCACCCGCTTCCTGTGTTTCCTGCCGCTGCCACCCTTGCAGCCCCGCCTCCCTGCTCCCATTTGATCTCCTTCCCGCCCACCTCCCAGCTGACCCCTCCTACCCCCCTCCCTTCTTATGGCGGCCGCTGCGCTGCAGGGACAGCGACCCTTGACCCTCGGGTAGGTCACTTCCCCACCGCTGCAGCTCTGCGTGCCCAGGCCCCTGCCAGGTAGCTTTTGCCTTTTTGCCTTCTTGCCTTTCCTTTCCTCCTTTGTCGGTCCTTCCTTTGTCTCCCTGTTTGTATTTGTTTTGTCTCTGTGTTTGTATCGTTTCTCTGTTTGTCTTTGTCTACATTTGGCTCTTTGTTTGTTTTTGGCTCTTTTTGGCTCTTTGTCTGTTTTTGGTTCTCTGTTCCCTCCTAGTGCTTCCCGCCGCCCGCTTCCTGTGTTTCCCGCCACTGCCACCGTTGCGGCCCCGCCCCCCTGCTCCCATTTGCTCTCCTTCCCGCCCGACGCCCAGCTGACCCCTCCTCCCCCCTCCCTTCTTATGGCGGCTGCTGCGCGGCAGAGACAGCGACCCTTGACCCTCGGGTAGGTCGCTTCCCCACCGCTGCAGCTCCGCCTGCCCAGGCCCCTGCCAGGTAGCTTTTGCCTTTTTGCCTTCTTGCCTTTCCTTTCCTCCTTTGTCGGTCCTTCCTTTGTCTCCCTGTTTGTATTTGTTTTGTCTCTCTGTTTGTATCGTTTCTCTGTCTGTCTTTGTCTACATTTGGCTCTTTGTTTGTTTTTGGCTCTTTGTCTGTTTTTGGTTCTCTGTTCCCTCCTAGCGCTTCCTGCCGCCCGCTTCCCGTGTTTCCCGCCGCTGCCACCCTTGCGGCCCCGCTCCCTGCCTCCCAGCTGACCCCTCTTCCCCCCCTTCTTATGGCGAGCGTGCCTAAGGCAAGCCCGTCTGTACCCGACCGCGCCTGGACCGCGCCCAGAACCCCTGCCACCCACCGCACTCAAAGCATCCGAATAAGATACAACGCCACTTCCCTCTATGCCCTCAACACCGGTCGAACAGCCTCCTGCTACCAAGCCAGCCCCAAACGAACCCATGGACGCTTCACCTGCCAAGCCTGCAAATAAACATTCCACCGTACCTGCAGACCTCCCACCGGCCCCCGCAACAACAACCACCTCAAGTGCATCCTCCTCAACACACGCTCTGTTCACAAGCACGCCATCGAACTATGGGACCTCCCGGACACAACAGCACCAGACGTCGCCTTCATCACAGAAACCTGGATGAACGCCTCTTCAGCTCCAGACATCGCCATAGCCATCCACGACGGCTACAGGATCGCCCGGAAGGACCGCGTCAACCAAACAGGAGGAGGAATCGCCATCATCTACAGGAACACGCTCAACATCACGACCACCACGGAAGACACCCCCCTCGCCGCCGAACACATACACTTCCAGATCCACACCGACCCCAAAAACACCCTCAGAGGAACACTCATCTACAGACCCCCGGGGCCACGCAATCAATTCAGCGAAACCGTCACAGACTTCATCAGCCCGCATGCCCTAGCCTCACCTGACTACATCCTCCTCGGGGACCTGAACTTCCACCTGGAGAAAAACAACGACAACACCACCACCACCCTGCTCGACAACCTCACCAACCTCGGACTCAAGCAACTGGTGAGCACCCCCACCCACACCGCTGGTCACACGCTCGACCCCATCTTCTCCGCCAGCAACCACATCTCCTTCAGCCACTCCTCCGAACTGCACTGGACCGACCACAGATGCGTCCACTTCACCTTCAAACGAGAGACTCCCCACCTTCGCACACAACAAATCCCCCGCAGACGCTGGAGCAAAATCTCCACAGAGCAGCTCTTCTCTACACTGAACCAAAAACCACCAGCCATCGTCACCGACGCCAAAAACGCAGCCCACAGCCTCACACAGTGGATCACCAACTGTGCCAAAAACCTCGCACCACTCAAAAACCACCCTAGCGGATCCAGCATCAGGAAACCCCCATGGTTCACGGACGCCCTCAAAGAATCCAAGATATCCTGCCGTACCCTCGAAAAAACCTGGCGCAGGGAACGCACCACAGAAAACATGACAGCCCTCAAGATCGCCATCCGTAAACACCACCATCTGATCCGCTTCACCAAAAGGACATCATTCAAAGAGCAACTAGACAACAACACCCACAACAGCAAAGAACTCTTCAACATCATCAAAGAGCTCTCCAACCCCACCGCCAGCTCCAATGTCATCACACCATCACAAGAACTCTGCAACTCCCTCGCTACATTCTTCCACCGTAAGATCGTAGACCTACATGACAGCTTCGGACCCCAGACCCCACCCCCCACCACCGAACCTACAGCTCCCACCACTACTCTCAACGCCTGGACCCCCATCAGCTCAGAAGAGACCAGAAGCATCATGAACACCATCCACTCCGGCTCCCCCTCGGACCCTTGTCCCCATCACATTTTCAACAAAGCCGACTCCGTCAACGCCCCCCATCTCCGGAACATCATCAACAGATCGTTCGCTTCAGCCACCTTCCCCGAGAGCTGGAAACACGCGGAAGTCAACGCCCTCCTGAAAAAACCCACGGCTGACCCCAATGACGTGAAGAACTTCCGCCCCATCTCTCTTCTCCCTTTCCCGGCCAAGGTCATCGAGAAGACCGTCAACAAGCAGCTGACTGCTTTTCTTGAAGCTAACAACTCGCTCGACCCTTCCCAATCTGGATTTCGGGCCAACCACAGCACAGAAACCGCCCTCATCGCAGTCACCGACGACATCAGAACTCTGATGGACAACGGAGAAACATCCGCCCTCATCCTCCTGGACCTCTCAGCTGCCTTCGACACCGTGTGCCATCGCACCCTAAAAACCCGCCTCCGCACCACTGGTATCCTAGGACAGGCCCTTGACTGGATCATCTCGTTCCTCTCCGACAGAACACAGAGAGTCCACCTCCCCCCCTTCCGCTCAGAACCCACCGAGATCATCTGCGGCGTACCCCAAGGCTCCTTGCTCAGCCCAACCCTCTTCAATATCTACATGAGCCCGCTCGCATCCATCGCACGCAAACACAACATCAACATCATCTCCTACGCCAACGACACCCAGCTGATACTCTCCCTCACCAAAGACCTTACCACCGCCAAAACCAACCTACAGGAAGGAATGCAAGACGTTGCAGAATGGATGAAGCTCAGCCGCCTAAAACCGAACTCAGACAAGACGGAGGTCCTCATCCTCGGACAATCCCCTTCCGCCTGGGACGACTCCTGGTGGCCCACGGCCCTGGGCACCGCACTAACCCCCTCGGATCACGCATGCAACCTCGGATTCATCCTGGACCCCCTCCTCACAATGACCAAGCAAGTCAACGCCGTCTCGTCATCATGCTTCAACACCCTACGCATGCTCCGAAAAATCTTCCAATGGATCCCCGCCGAAACCAGAAAGACAAATACCCACGCCCTCGTCACAAGCCGTCTGGACTACGGAAACACCCTCTACGCAGGTACCACCGCAAAGCTTCAGAAACGTCTACAACGCATACAGAACGCCTCCGCACGCCTCATCCTCGACATCCCTCGCCACAGCGACATATCCGCCCACCTGAAACACCTACACTGGCTCCCCGTCAATAAGAGGATCACCTTCAGGCTCCTCACCCACGCACACAAAGCACTCCACAACATGGGCCCCGAATACCTCAACAGCCGCCTCTCATTCTACACGCCCACCCGTCAGCTCCGCTCAGCTAGCCCCGCCTTCGCCACCGTACCACGCATCTGCAGAACCACAGCCGGAGGAAGATCGTTCACCTATCTGGCAGCCAAAGCATGGAACTCCCTCCCAGCACATCTGAGAACTACCCAGGACCATCTCACCTTCAGGAAGCGCCTCAAGACTTGGCTCTTCGAGCAGCAGTAACCCACCACCCCCCCTCCAGCGCCTTGAGACCCTCGCAGGTGAGTAGCGCGCTCTATAAATGCATTGATTGATTGATTGAGAGCTCACAGATCACTAATGCAAATTTCTGTAGTAGGAACATTTTGCAGGAGAGAAGCTTCATTCTGCAGAAGTACTGAGGTTCAAAGAGTTCCGCATCAATCTGTTTAGAGCCAGGGTTTCTGTTCCAAAATCTATAACTGTGTAATAAATACCTATCTGTGTACAAGTCTCTTCTTTGTTTCAATTATGTTTGGTATCGCAAGGGACATCTTAACGGTTTCAGGAGCCAGTTTTGAATTTATAACTTAATTTCAGCTTTTTCATGCCCCCTTTGGCCAGGTCACAGACAGTGCAGAGGCAAACTAATCCAAATTATGAATGTGCTTGCATCTAACATTCAGGCACTCATGGATAGTAATATTACTACAAATAAACTATGACTCTCCCATTTCTCATAAACTTTTTATGAATGCTGCAGACACAAGCAGAACATTTCACTGCAAAATGTCTGTAATATGCTCTCACAAATCACCCACATTAAAAATAAATTAAAGGAAAATGTATTTAAAACAATCTGTTTAAACATTATTTAAAGTCACCATGGGAAGACTCTGCAGAACAGATCTGGATGTATCAGGGGACCCACTGAAAGGCTGGGGCCCTGGGTCAGAGCCCATTTTGCCTATGCCTTAAAACGTCTCTATGGTATCAGTCACATTTAATATATAACATGAAAAAAGAGCTTAATTTCCCTGAAACAAAAAGCATTGCCTTTATAGTCAGACATAAAACAATCAGAACAGGGAGCACATGACTTACTGAAAAGGAGCATAATGCTCATTAGATTGTGTTAATTTCACTGGCCACGGATAAGGCCTCACCAGATATTTTGCAACAGGCTCCAATAGCAGTTAGACAGGCTTTGCAGGTATCTCCCTGAAAACTTGATTGAGCAACCTTTGACATATATGGCAAGGCAGAATAACAACTTCAGACACTAGTGCCTCTACTGTTTCTGATGGAGAGCTTCCTGGCAGCCAATAAGATATCCAGGCTCACTGCTGCGTGACAGGCAGGAGGGATAAGGCAATTGTACCCCTCCCTCTCTTCCCAGACACAAGTGTGTTCTTTCAGCATTGAAATTGAGAAGATTGAAGAAACACAGTTTGCAGGGCTAAGCTCAGCCTACCAGAATGAGCAAACACTCTGGACTGTCTGATCTTCTGCAACATGTCCCAGAATCAGAAGGGTTAGAAGAACATCAAACTTTTGTAAAGAAATAGCTCTTTTTGCATGGTCACCCCCTAAAGTTTTGGACTGATTATGCTGTTTTTTTTACTTTGAAAGTGCACTGAGGCCTGCTAACCAGACCCCAGTACCAATGCTCTGACCCTCAAAAGCATATGCTTAATTAGCTAATACTCAATTGGCCGAAGCTGACTTATCGGTCCCTATAGTGCCAGTGGTACCAAGGGCTTGTAAGTTAAACTGGTGACAAAGTCCACACCTCCTATTTAAGTCAGCTCTAAGTGAGGCCTATCGAGTCCTAATGCAAGGTGTTGCATACTAAGAAGTAGGATGTGTATTTTTATGCGTACTAACAATAAAACCGCTAGATTGTAATTTGTCATTTTTACTTTAGAAAGGCTAGTAGCCTCATTGGCAAGTACAGGTTTACACAGACAACTCAGCTGTGCTAACACCTGTATGGAGTACTAAGATTGGTACTTCAGGCTATCAAAATACTAATTTAACTAAACACTAAACACAACTTGATGCCCAAATTTAATTTCATGCAACTTTTGAGTAAAAGGCAACTTTAGAAGTATGCCCAGGTTTTCCAGTAGCCATTCACAGATGCTAGCCACAAGACAGCCTTTTGCCCTCCTGGGGAGAAGAGTGAACTACCCACAGGAAAGGAAACATTGGAGGCCTGCTGTTTGGAAGAGGTGACACTTCTTCCTGGCAGGACACCACACAGGGTGTGAGCCTTCCAGACAAGCGTAAAAGGGGCAGTTACCTTTGAAGGGCAAATGGTGGACACACGCAAGCGCGGCAGCTCTTTTGTTATGGTAGACTGGATGATGTTGGGGACAGGGGTAAAACTGTTTCCAAACCGATGTCCCCCATGGGCATATAGCCTTCAGGTAGCTACACCTCTAGGGTGGGCTACCAAAATCCACACACCAAGAGAGGGGTTTTGCAATCTTGGGAATGGGATGAATATTGCATTATAGGATAACTACATATCACATATAATGTTGGAAGTCATCATCAGGTGGGAGGAGACCTGGTAGCCCACTGCCTCCCTGTATAATAGTGACATCCTGGACACCCAGACCTCGGATCAGGCCTGAACTGGGAGAGAGGACCAAAGGAGGAATGCCCTACTTTGACCTGGATCTGGCAGAGAGGCTGCACCAAAGACTGGACTGCACCTGCTTCTCCTGACCTTGAAGAGAGAGGACTATGCCTGTGGTGCCCTGCTCATGGAAAAGTTGTCCCCAAGACCCAGACAGAAAGAGGTGAACTCCAACAGTCAGTTGGCTGACTTCATGATACAGCTTCAGGGCCACAAACGCTGAAGAAGCCACCTTGACAAAGTTGGTAGCCACGTCTGCTTGTTCATCACTGAACACCAAAGTGCAGCCAAGGAGACCAAAGCATGACAATCAAAAGTTGCAGCCCAGCCTGCTGGATCCAGGAGAGTCGTCAAAGTGCATTTTGGTCACCAAAGATGGACACCAGCCAAAGTTAAAGGGAACAGCTGTTTTTGCTGTGACAGAAAACCAGTAAACAAGTTGCAACAGATTTTTGGCTGGCCTTCACCTGGACTTTGAGGGACATCAACCTCTGTGGCCAAAGTTGCCCCCTCGTGTTCATGGACTAAGGGGTGACCCCAGGAAGTCCCCCATTAACTGGATCAATATCTTCAGCATCCTGTATCCCTAGCATCATGGCCAGTCCACTGATGCCTGAGGCAGTTTGCACACAGAGTCTGGAATTGGACAGGAGACCACTTGGGCTACAAAGTAACTGTCCTGCTAAGCCTTACTTGCCCCCTTGACTTGCTCCCTGCCAGACTTGGTTGCCCAGAGCAAATCAGAGTAGCTGAATACAACTTTATAAAGTTTTCAAAGTAATTGCTAACTGCGGTAGTGGCCAATGCTTGTTTACATTTTGAGTGAAAGGCAGTGATTTACGGTTTACTTCAAAATCTATCTCTCTGGAACCCTCTGGTGGATGTTGTTCATTTTGGTGTCTAAGTATTCATAAACTAAGAACTATTTTTTATAAACTGGTGTCTGATTTATTTTGTGTAGTGTTTCTTACTTATCTATAGATACTTCTAAATGCTTTGCACTGGTTCCTTTGTTAAAGCCTGACTGCTCAAAGCTGAAACTACCCAGAGTTGAACTAAGGTTTTACAAATAGTCCAGCTAGGCTTAAGTCAGGTTTGTGAGTTCATTACAGGGTGAGGTCGCACAACCACACTGAATGATAAACCATATTACCTGACAACAGGAATTCCCATTTTCTATTCCAACATCAGGCCAACTGAAGGGACACAGGTCTGCTAACCTTCCGGGGTGCGAACAGGTTGCACTTAGAATCCAGTAATGTGGCAAAGACTTATAAGGCTAGGTGTCCCCAAGCCTCAGGGACATCTTGGCGATCTCATTTAACATATCTGCAATGTCTGCTAAGGATGTCTACCATGGTTTTACTGGCTGTGTTAAGGTGCTCCCATGCTTCCGGGTATAGGTGGCTGTCGTTTTGTCCAAATACCCTACCACCAATTTCAAACTCACTAAGAGAAGAAAGATTTTCAAGCACTAAGATGATCTTTGGCTTCACCACTTATGTTGAGTGACAGATCTGATCTGTACCACAAGGTACTAAGGAAAAGATCCACACAGTGATATTCCCCACTCATACGCTGAAGTGTCAACTTTGACAGTGGGCTGAGGACCAAGGAGGCAGCAGCATAGCACCCTACAGTAATCTGCTCACTATGTTGTGGTTGGATTTAGGGGTGGACGGACTCAGACAAGCTTTGCTGGGTGCCCAGTAACCGAAGACAGTATTCCACCAGGTGGTGCTGCAGAAAACACTTGGAGCTCTAATAATTGAGAAATGGTCCTTGATCTAGGTGATGGCCAGGAAACTCTCTGGAGGAAGCTGCAAAGTCCGGTATTGCCCATGTAAACTGAATTCCCTTTGAAGAAATCAAGTAGCCCTTTACTACGTTCACAGAGAAACCAAGCTAGAATAGAGCAATTAGGATATCTGCTAGGTTGAACTATTTACCCTTACTTTATGATGCTGTGATGTCTAGGTAGGGGCATATGTGACCTTTCTATAGCTGCTGAAATGCAGACAAGGGATCCAGGACCTCGGTGCAGGCTGAGACTAAAGGATAGCGCACTGTTCTGCTAGGGTCTTCCCCACCTCCCTTGAATAATAGGTATGTCCTGCATCCCTAAAGGACAAGCAGGTGAAACAAATCCTCCTACAGTTCCACTCAACAAAGCCAGTCCTTATTCTGATTAGCATTCTGAATGTATGACAACATTCTACAGATCAAGTGTAGAGAAAGGAGTTGTGCCCTCCCTTTCCTTACAAAGAAATATTTAAAATAGTAACCTTGCCATTATGATGACCAAAAGACCATATCTATTAGTCCTATATACAGTAATCTCCTGCATTTATGCTATTCTTGTGATGCATTATAGGGAAGAGCCACCTTTGATGGCGGGAGATGGGGAAGAGGTTAGGCACAGCCATTACAATCTACTGAAGACATGTGCATCTGGATGCACAGAGTCAATTGTGCTTTCTGAGATAGTTGCAAGGGGGTGGCAAAATTCTGAGAAAGTTACATGGACTTCTTTGGGCCTGATGAAGCTTGTGGGGACAAGCTTCTTCTCTCCTTGAAGAAAGTCCATGTAGACTGCATGATGTATACAGCCCACCAGGGTGACATTGACCTTTATGAGGGATACACAGCCAGTCCAGTATGCATCTTCAATTAAGACAGAAGAAATACTGCCTCCTTGTTCATGTAGCACAAAACCTGCCCTTGGTGGAAGCATCCTTTACCACAAGAGACTATACTGTATTTGGGAGTTCTATATTTATCGGCCAAGGACTCTAAGATAGGCAATACAGAGTTTAGATTCTTCAGATCTTTTAAACATATTTGTTGAACTGGATCTTGATGGTCAGAGACAGTTTTGGTATGGAGATGCATCTGTCCCCAGAGACACACATGCTCACATTCCACAGAGAGATTGTTGAAGATGTGTATTTGAAAAACACATCAGTTACTCAAAGGAGTCCTTGAGTTTAGCTGGAAGGAGAAGAGATCTCATTCAGAGCCAAGTGTTGAAACCTTTACAATAGTCTGAATGGTTGGCTTCGGGTGAAGATGGATGACCAGCAAGTGAAGTGAATGTGAACTACATGGCACTTCTAAAGACTGAGCACTCGTGTGTAGAAAGATTACAAGTCCCAGTGGCTGGCAATGCTAACAATGAGGTTCGTATTTCAATCCACATGTGAATTCTTTTGAGGGCAGATGTTGGAGGCAGATCAATGGGAACCCTTAGGACTGTAGAGAAGTGGACCTGTACCTGAAAGGTGGGGAAGATGATCCAAGACGCAACAAAAGGTTGATCCTTGGGTACACAAAGCTACACTTGGGGGCAGTGGCAATAGGAGAAGCACCTTAGGCAACAGAAGTTAGGGAGAAAGTAATTTCGCTGGCCATCAGGAGAACAAAATAAAGCCAAGGAAAAGTAAATGCAACACTGTAGCTGCTCTATGGAGTTCACACAGATGTGGAGGGAAGAAGACACAAGAAGAGTTGAAATCATCTCCATAAAGGGTCTTTGGGGTCCAGAGAGTCAGTGAAGGAGCAAACCAAGGAAATTAACAGACCTCAGTAGAAGATCTATGGTGTACTACCCAGTAGGAGGGAATTGTAATCGAAGGAATACAGTCACCTTAGTCGAGGGTCTACGTTGAAGGGTGCACTTACATGGCAATTCCATAGATATGCTACACTGACAAGTTTAGGGGTAGGAGCAGAAGTGGAAATCTTCTGGTTGGGAAATTCTGCAAAAGTGGATGCACATCTTCAAACATAGGTTTGCAGGTATTTGCATACCTCTTTAGGTAGTATGCCACTTGGGAAATGGGTAAATCACTTCTGTAAAATACGATAGTGCATACATTTCCCGAGTAAAAATGAGGAGGGTATACTCCATATTTAATAGGAGTGTAGAGGAAGAACTTTTCACCCATAGGCTCATATCTTAACCTGGAGAAAACCAAATAATGTGTTAGTGCAAAAAAAATCATAAGGCTGAAATTCTACATGCATCCATTTCTTTTTTTTTTTTTCTTTAATGTGGTCCAGGAAATTGTCAAGTGCCATAATTTTTTAAGTATTTGTTGGAATCTTTACAACTTCTTAATCCGTTGGAAATGTGCTCCAAATATCACAAAGACAGGATTTAAGCTTTGAAAAGAATGGTGACCCAGTGTAGGAGAGTTAAATCAGAATCAAGATAATAATGACATGATAAAGTACGAAAAGAACGCCACAGTACTGCTTTGCAAACATCTCTTAAAGGGACATTCCTCAAAGTTATTTTTAAGGCTAATTTGATGGACCTCTCCATACCCCCAGAAAAAAACATTTCCGGTTGGTATAGCTGGCACAGTTGATGCAATGAAACATCTGATTTTCATTTCGTTTTTGGCCACTCTTCGGGGTGCATCATTGTGAGGGAGTTTTCTTTTCATAGATTTGAATGAATCAGGCATGCTAATTGCAGATGAAGCACCTACTGGGCAATGCTAAATCACCAACAAGTACTAACTGAAGTCTTCTAAGGAGCAACAGACGGGCAACCACTTGGCAATGTTAAACGACAGACCAATATTATGTTCTCTATCTAGCAGCAACACATGGACAACTCATTGAGGGCAATGTTTCGCCACTTGGAGCCCATAACATAAGAAAGTTTTTACCCGTCATGGCGACTTGTTGCCTTGAATTAAGTCTTGCGCAGGGAGGGACAGAAGTTAGCCTAAGCACATATCCTATGGAGCCTACTCAGAGGTACGAAGAGCCCAACCCTGTTCATACTTGGGAGCCAGTAGAAATACTCTATTATGTCAAAGCATTGTGGTGGTAGGCTGGTGGGCTAACTTGGGATGTTCTATTATTTTGGTAGGTACTGTTGTTAGCAGTAGCCTGTGAATGACTATGGGTTGAAGTTATTTGGTTAAGTGAAGAGGAAAGCGAAGACGGGGATCAACAGGGATGGTCTGTATTATTTTACTCTGATGTACGCCTTACTTTTAAAATGTTACAAAATGTCCAATTAAGAGAATGGAAAGGGACAAGAGTGGGACCTTTAAGGGTTATCAGACAATAAGAGTGAACGAAGTTAGTAATCGTTATTGTGTATCAAGTATACAGTGCCTTAACCCCTTGGGTGCCCTGGACGTAACAGTTACGTCCTCGGCTGCAGCGCTGCTGTGCCGAGGACGTAACTGTTACATCCTGCACCCCTCCCCTTCGCTAAGGACGCCACTGCACTGAAAGCACAACACCACCTGCCCCGAAGCCGTGGACCTCGCAGAAGTGCGACGACCCCAACGACTCCGCAGGCCTCGCGTCACTGCAGCCGCTGATCCCGCATGACCTCGCTGAGATCAGAGAGTTGTAAGTCCTACATCCGACGCCATCACAGCGCCTGCGTCCCTGTGATGTCATCACGACCCCATTCGGTCGGCCAACAGCATCATGACTTCGCCTCTGCCGGAAACCAAGGAACCGACGCCTCGCAACCAATGCTGCCTCACCTCCACCGCTTTGCAGTAAGGACCCGATGTTTCTGCATGACGCCTCTGCCCCGTTGCACCAGAACCGACACTGCATCGAATCCAACGACACCTTGCTCCCAGTCTCCGTGCAACAGCCTGTTTTCTACTTGTTTTACTAAGGTACTATACCTGGGGGTCCGTACGACTCTAAACAGCGCCCGTGGCGTCTCATTGTAGGAAATGACTGTCACAATGCCACTTAACATCAAATTGCAGCATTTGTGCATTTAAGCACTATTTTTTGTGTTTTTTAATGCTAAGATCATATTTTTAATGGTGGTGTGGATTTTTATCGTATTTGGTCTTATTTAGATACTATTTATCTAAACCTGTGTTGTGTCATTTTGTATGGCTCACTGCATTACTGTGCGTGTTTGTACAAATACTTAACACATTGTTTCTGAGTTATGCCTGCCTGCTCGTGCCAAGCTACCAAGGGGGTGAGGGGGATTAACTGGGTATGATTTTCCTTTACCCGGACTAGAGTGAGAGTCCTTGCTTGGACAAGGGACAACCTTACTGCCAACCAAAGACCCCATTTCTAACAGGTTCCATATTGTTAGCCTGGGAAATACCAGGTCTTTAATTCAGATGTATCATTCTATACGAGGTCTACAGAGGTGTAAGATCCAACAATTGGGAAAACTTGTAAGCCACCAGTAACATAAGTACATGGATTCCACCCAAGAGAGACAGTGCCACATATACTATGGAGTGAACCCAGTAGTGATAGAGGGACAAGCCCTGGAGGCACTGTTAATCCATGAGTAACGTACTATGGAGCCTACAGAGGAGATATAGGGGCAACCCATGGAGGTATTGTTAGTCCATCAGTAATATACTCTAAGGAGTCTAATCAGGAGCAGCAGGACGTAACCCTAGAGGCACTTTTATATCTGAAGTACCTATTTAGGTACATACTACAAGACCTTCTATTTTTGTGCAATTTAAGTGAATCGGCCTACAAGGTGAGGACACCGCTAAGAGGAAGGTGTGCAGAGGGGGGAAAATGCAGACAATGATCTGGGTGAGGGACAGGGATTTGGACCTGAGTACCATTTCAGGCCCAAACAAGGAAAACATCCTTCCTTACCTTTGTTGAGCTTTACAACGAAACCTAGGCTGGTCACCGTTTGGAAGGGATGTTTAATAGGTAGAGGGAGAGGGAACACAGGTAGAAAGCATCAACAGTAGGAATAGGAGGATCCCGTGCTGCATTGGATAACGGGTAACAGCATTATAATGGATCTGGCAGAAAGAACCTGTGGAAGCAAATACAAGAAAAAACAAACTCTCACAGGTTTACAAATGGTGGATATTTACTTGCATTAAACGCCAAACCGTTAAGTGTAGCATTTCTAAAACACCAATATTGATAACATTCCTAAACCGCCAGAGAGGGGAGGTCTGAATGTGGGAAGATATCTATGATAACTTTAGCTTTAAGGTATAAAGAATGGAATGTTCTGATCATATATTCTGGCACAATATAAAATCCAAGGTTCATTTGAGGGGAGAAGGCCCTGCCCCTGCTCCTTCAAATTAGACCCTAAATGAAATAATCAAACATCATTGAACAGTTAGGAAAAATACTGACTACAAATCAAGCTCTTCATGATTTGTTGTAGTAGGTTTTCTTGTGGATACAGGAAACGTTAATCATCAATTATCAAAATAACATTGGTTGTCTACTACGAGTTTAAAAGACATGATAAAAGCACAACTTGGTATTATTGTGATATGCTGGGTTATGGTGAACAGTTTTCAAGAAGTTGATTGTGTAAGGACAAACAGCACTTCATTCTATCAGTATCCGGTTTGCACAGATAGTTGAAGATTGGAGCTCAATTACCACCTCTACAAGATCATACAGGGGGTACTTAAGATTAGGGTTTTTTATTGGGAATACAACAAAACAATTAAAAATGGTTAAACAAGAAATTATCACAACTTACCAATAGAGTGGTTGTCTTCTACTAGTTTACCGTCCAGTTGAAAACTCTCATCATCAGATGTGCCACTACAGTCACTGGAGCTGGTGCCTTTGATGCCTTCATTCACAACAGAATCTTCCTTCAGTGGAACCAATTGACAAATTTCTTTCTTTGGTGAAACTCTCAAAGACTCAAAAAGGCTTGCAGGTTGAGGAAGAGCTTTAGCTTGGATCTGTACAACTGAATCGAGTGTATTCTGGCTTTGTGTAGTGCTTTTATCATTACTGCACTGCTCCGAATTTGGAGAAATAGTTCCATTGTCTTTGATTGTCACTTTACTTTGTGGCCTAATGGGTGTGACAACAGGATGAAAAGAGAACAAATTGGTTTCCCTGGCAAAGGTTGACTGCATTGTGCTAAACACAGGAGTAAAGGAAGCACATGGAGGCGAGGGCTTTTTAGATATATTACCAGACTGTGGGAACAAGGAATTACTTTCCAAACCAGCATCAATTGCTGAATGTGCTGAAAAAGATGTTTCATCATTACAGAGTGCCACGCTGCTCAAATGTTCTGAATCTTTTTCCTTTTCTAGCTTACTAGATAAAGAAACATTAGGTGAAGGTAGCAAAGTGAAAGGCACAGTGAATGAATTATCCTTACTATAGGATCCAAACGAAATGCCTGAAGTAGATTGAGGTTTCGTAGCACAGTTGCTCAAGTAGAATGAAGATGTGTTCTTTCCAGCTGCTGATGGAGCTGATATCTTTTTAACATCTGCATCCATCTCTGTAATGCCTTCTAAAAACGTCGAGGTCTTAGAATTTGGAGATTTGGAATCTGGTGTAAGTTTTTTAAGACCCCTAAAATTAAATCCGCCATTTTCGATTCTTATTTTAACCTTTGCACTCTCTTCCACGGGCGTTAAAGGCTGGGATTTAGTGATGGAAAATGAAACATTTCCCTGTGTGGTAGAATTACATGATGAAAAACAACTCTTAGAATCACCAACGCTGAATGAAAAATTGGCCTTTGCAACTGCAGCGTCGGTCGTTGTTTTATCCTGGCCGGATGAGGGTACAGCAACTCTGGGGGACGAGCAGGCTGAACCAGTGAACAGCGTACCGCAGTGTTCTGGCACATTACGACCATTATTATTGGTTGTATTTTCATCCCCATGTGCGTGAGGGTGAACAGACACGTTCATGGGTTCTTCTTTTGTAGAAGATTGGTGGTCTAATTCAACAGATGTGCTATCAGCAGCAGATATCGAAGTGAACACAAAGGGAGCATCTCTCTCTGGCATTTGAATGGATGATTTTTCTGAAGGGGTCTGATCAGGTGAATGTGTAATACATGTGGTTTCTTTTTTACCGAAACTAAATCCATTTTCCAGCATTTGTACGCTATCTTGACGTGACGCAAATAGTTCATTACCTTTCTGATTTGTTTCACTAATCTTCGTGTATATTTTCGAGACACTAGTAACGCTGGAACCTATTTTACTGCTTTTATCGAAAGACCTTTGCCAAGCAAGTGCTGACCTTCCTTTCCCGCTCCGTCTTGCTTTTACCGGAGTAGGTATTTCATCGAAGATACCAGGATTTGACTTTGGTTCTCTTTCAGGCAAGAGAGATGAGCCATTTTTACTTCCTGGCACAGAATCAATGGTTACATCATTTGTCACTTGGCGATGATTATTATAGTATTTGAGACGCAGCTCCTGTAATTAACATGAAAAAGAACACATAAAAACAGTGGCAGTGGGTGTTTTGTTTTGTCAACTGAAAAAATGTCTCATTTGCAGATTCATGCACTTCAAAATGTAACAGTCAGAGTCTGGGTCTCCAAATAGTATTTTTGCCACAAGAGTGTTTTTTCCATGGCCCTTTTCCAGACAAATTTCAAATTCAGGAAGTAGGTATGTGGAGCCTAGAGTGAAAAGCAGCTGGCGTTCTAGTATTGAACCGTTCCTGAGTGTACGTACTGCTCGCGCGAGAGTGTGTATGTCTACAGCGCGAACCTAAACAAAAGCAGCGTCGGGCGGCCACGCACCGACACGCAAATAAAGTACTGGCCTTTTTCCCCTGGGTCAGTTCAAATGCAGCCAGTGTGTAGCACTGGACTCAGACTGGATAGAAAATCCCAGGCTGAAGGTCAGTCCCGACAAAATCATTAGTTTTGGGTCCAAAATGAACGTATGATGTGTAAGGCGATTCTTGAGCCCCGCCTCACTTTTTATTCATAAGATGAAACATTAACCATTACTGCAGAACACAAGCTTTAAGTATTATTCGAGAACGAGATAACAAAATATATGTTTTACTCGTAGTGAAAACAGAATATAACCAATATGCCATTTCAATGTTTTCACACAAGTCATGGCGCTGGAGTTAAAATCACTAGTCCATGCATTTGTCTCACCATGTGGACTAACCACTAGGAGGATTTTAATGTGGCCTCTGATTCCACATGCCTGCTATAGCATAGACCAACCCTGCCATGCCACTGCTTTTGCACTCTCTAAAATGCTGGTTTGTTTAATTTGCATTTGGCTCTTCACCTTCCAATTTCTCTACATTCTAGTTTTATTATTTGAACTTATGTATGTGATGCCCTCTTCAGTGGTAACAATCCTAATAGTACACTATTAACACCCAGTCTATTTAAATGAAACCTCACGTTTCGGGAGTTTATTTTTAACACATAAACAGTATGTTTCAGGCACTGGTAATTATTTACGACAACATTTACAAGTATCAACTCAAACATATTTACCGAGTCAAATTTACTTTACTCAGGCTCTGGTGTACAGATATAGAAAAAGTACAAAAGAAAACAGGCAGTCATGGACAAATCATCCAATCATTTTGTTCTCAATATATCCAGTCCACAGACATCAGCCACCTCTATGCGTCCCATCTCAAGCTGACACAGAACACCCTTAAGAAGGGCAAAGCTCTCCAGTAAAGCAGAGTTATTTTCTAGGATAAATTGAACACATATAAGTCACACCTGTCTTTCAAGTTTGTTTTCCAGTCTCGTTCGTATGACAGAGACTTATTTTGAATATTACAGGCAGGGGGTAGCTTCAAAAGTTTTTTGGGGGTGTTACACTTCCCAATCAATGCATTTCTGATAAATAGTTAAGTACAGGTGCTTTCAGTCGAGTATGGTGAGAGGTCTATCGAATTTCACCAGGAATTTTACATACACACAGACAAAAATGTTCACACACACTCAACCTCTGCTGGACAACTGATAAAAGCACTTCTCACCATCAATTACTGCCACTATGTGCCCATACTGTTTTCTAAGCACAAGGAAAAATACAGATAAGGGACCTGTGGTGCAAAGGGCTTTGCCAAAATCCAGTGCAATTGCAGAGACAAAACAGACAGAGGGGCGAAACTGTAAATTAGAATTTTCTTGTATGGAAACTACAAATCTTGTGACATCATAACCCATTTTGTGACCGGCTAAGCCATATGAAGGGTAATTCCATTACGGTTTATTTCTCTGTGGCGTGGCACTACAGAGGGGGATGTATCTTGCAGTTCTCCCTTTAACCCATGTCAACACTGACAGCAATTACCACTGACATTTGGTTTCTCAACAGTTCACTTGGTGGGAGCTAAAGATCTCTTCTAGCATCCTATGTGTGTACATGGCAGTCTTTCACAGTTATTTGTATGTGGCTCTTTAAGTACTTATTGAAAGGGGTTTGCTCCCATGAGTGGTCTGATAAAGGCGGTCCTCTACCAACTACTTGCCCCCAACTTTGTTGTAACTCAGACCGATTTGGCATTTTATTGTTCAGTTTTCTGCTTTCAGAATCAGATGACTTGTGAGAGGCACCCAAACAACTAACATCATTACAAGGCCAAACTAATGGCAGACTGTGTGCTACACTAATTACACTAACACAATATCTACGGCTCATGCTATGACACTGGGAAACCTTTCCAAACACAGAACTAACTTTGACAAGCACCCAGTGTAGAAAAATACCTCTCTTTGTGTTGTCACTTTGTACTTTTGCGTGGAAAAAAAATCTGTGACAGCATACCACAAAGGATTAAAAGTTAAATAGTTGGAAACTATATATATATATATATATATATATATATATATATATACATATATGGAAAATGTCACTTACCCAGTGTACATCTTTTCGTGGCATGTAGTGCTGCAGATTCACATGCTATGCATATCCATTCCGACATCTAGTATTGGGCTCGGAGTGTTACAAGTTGTTTTTCTTCCAAGAAGTCTTTTCGGAGTCACTGGATCAGGTGACTCCTCCTCTTGGTTCCATTGCGCATGGGCATCAACTCCATTGTTAGATTGTTTTCCCGTAGAGGGAGAAGAAAGGAGTGATAGAGTATATAAAAGAAAAGAGATGTCTATGCAAATCTAAATGTATATACATATGAACAAATGTTAGTAACTTAAACGACTACAGGCTTTCGGGGAGGATGCATGTGAATCTGCAGCACTACATGCCACGAACAGATGTACATTGGGTAAGTGACATTTTCCGTTCGATGGCATGTGTAGCTGCAGATAAACATGCTATGCATAGACTACAAAGCAGTTAGTCCTCCCAAAAAGCGGTGGCTAGCCTGTAGGAGTTGAAGTTGTGTGGAATTATGTTCTTAAGACAGCTTGGTCTACAGTGGCTTGTTGCTGTGATAAAACATCAACACAGTAGTGTTTTGTAAATGTTTGAGGGGTTGACCATGTAGCTGCTTTACATATATCAACCATTGGTATGTTTCCTAAAAGAGACACTGCTGCACCCTTCTTTCTTGTAGAATGTGTTTTAGGAGAGATCAAAAGTTGTCATTTTGCCTTTATATAACATGTTTGTATACATCTTACAATCCATCTTGCTAAACCTTGTTGTGAAATAGGATTGCCTGTATGTGGCTGTTGGAAAGCAACAAAAAGAAATGGTTTCTTACCTGTAACTCCAGTTCTCTCGTAGGGGTATTTCCATGATAGTCATAAGCACTGAATAGTTCCGCGCGCCTGCGGGGACCCCGGAGCACTGTTGTGTAGTATATTCTTAAGTGCAATCATCAGCTCCTTGACAAAAAGGTCTGTGAAAAACACTTAAGAATAACAATGTGCAGCCTATGTGAACAGCTACACAGGCCAAATTGTTAGAAGAAAAAAAAAACAGTTGTAGTGTAAATTTCACGTTTAAACCTCTATTTATTCTATAAATACATAAATAAATACATTCTCATATTTTATTTACACCTCTCATGAGAATAAAACAATGTAGGGCAGTGTAGCCCATAGGCTGCCATTATACAGAATGAAAATAGAGCTGTGCCTTTAAGAAAGTAAAGTCTTCCTGTTTCCCATCATGCACAGCAAAAGGCAGTTGCCTCAGTTCTTTTTTGGAGGCTATTAACCTGACATGAAGAAAAAACAAAACATTTGTTGGAGTACCAACCTCCATAATATTCATGTTCTATGTCAACTCCACCGGGGAGGAGGGAGGGTTGCTTATGACTATCATGGAAATACCCCTACGAGAGAACTGGAGTTACAGGTAAGAAACCATTTCTTCTCTCGTAGGGGATTTCCATGTATAGTCATAAGCACTGAATAGAGTAGCAAGCCCATCCCCATAACCGCGGTGGAGTAGATATAAGAATACTGAGAAAAACATGAATCATGCAAACAAATTCTTGAGCAAAGCCTGCCCAACCTGAGCATCTGCCCTAGCGTCTGTATCAAGGCAGCAATGCTTAGTAAAGGTATGGACCGACCTCCAAGTGGTAGCCTTGCATATTTCTGCCAAAGGGACATTTCTCATCAAGGCTACAGTAGCTGCTTTCCCTCTGGTAGAGTGGGCTTTTGGCCTACCACCAAGGGATTTGTTTGCTAACTGATAACATAACATTATACATGAAACAATCCACCTGGATAAAGATTGTTTAGATGTACCCAAACCTGTTCTGATTGGGCCATAGTTAATAAAAAGCTGTTGTGATTTTCGTAAGCTTTTTGTCCTGTCCAAGTAAAATTTCAAGACTCTCTTTACATCCAGAGAGTGCAGAGTTCTCTCAGCAGGAGTAGCTGGATTCTGAAAGAAAGTCGGTAATGAAATTGTTTGGTTCACATGGAAGTCGGAGACTACCTTAGGTAAAAATTTTGGATGAGTTCTCATTACCACTTTTGCAGAATGAAAAACCGTGTAGGGTTCCTGAGCGCAAAGGGCCTGGATTTCGCTGACCCTACGCGCTGAAGTGATTGCCACCAGAAAAGCAGCTTTCCATGTGAGATGTTGCAGCGATGCCTTATGTATTGGCTCGAATGGCGGCAGCATCAGACGTGATAAGACAACGTTCAGTTCCCATGGAGGAGAAGGCTTTCTAATGGGGGGAAAAACCTTCTTTAAACCTTCTAGGAAATCCTTAATAATCGGAATCCGAAAAAAGGAAGTTTGTGAAGGACTCTTTCTGTATGCTGTGACAGCCGCCAAGTGAACTTTTATTGACGACAGTTGTAAGCCCGATTTTGCCAAACTTAACAAGTATGGCAGGATAGATTGTTCTCCACAGGAAACCGGGTCAATGTTGTTGTGTAAACACCAAATGCAGAATCTCTTCCACTTGCTTGCATAGGCTGATCGTGTGGAAGGGCGCTTTGCTTCCTTCAGAATTTCCATACAATCCTGAGGTAGGTTCAAGTGTCCATATTGCACTAGCTCAGGAGCCATGCTGCCAAACTCAACGATGAGGGGTTGGGATGAGATATCTGCCCTCTGAACTTCGTGAGAAGGTCCGGACGATATGGTAGCCTGATGTGTGGTTTGAGTGACCGGTGAAGAAGGTCTGGGAACCACCACTGGCGTGGCCACTCCGGAGCAATTAGGATCATTTTGGTCTGAACATTGGACAGCTTCTGGAGGACCGCCGGAATCAGGGGAAGCGGTGGAAAGGCGTAAAGAAATGCTCCTGACCAGCTTATCCACAGGGCATTCCCCAGTGTCCCTGGATGGTAATATCTGGAGGCGAAGTTTTGGCATTTTTTGTTTTCTGGGGTTGCGAATAGGTCTGTAGAGGGGGTACCCCAGAGTGCGAAAATGGAATGAACGACGTCGTCGTGTAGTACCCATTCGTGGTTCTCGTCCATTACCCGACTGAGGGCATCCGCTTGAACATTCTGGATGCCGGGCAGGTGAGTTGCCACTAGTGACAGGTTCCTGGCTAGAAGCCAATGCCAGATTGTCTGAGCCTCTCTGGATAAAATTCTGGACCTGGTGCCTCCTTGTTTGTTCACGTAGTACATAGTGGCCACGTTGTCTGTCTGGAGAAGGAGAGTTTCCGTTCTCAGAGAGGGAAGGAAGGCTTTGAGCGCAAGGTGGACTGCGCGAAGTTCCAGCAGGTTGATGTGATAGAGACTCTCTCTCTGTGACCACTCGCCTTGGACTCGAAGATGTTCCATGTGCGCCCCCCATCCGATCAGTGACGCATCTGTTACGATGGTTTGAGATGGGGGCCGTTGTTGGAACGGAATCCCCACTAAGAGATTGCTGGGTAAACACCACCACTTGAGGGATTGTAGGGTGTGAGGAGAAAGAAGGACTTTGTTCTCCCAATCGTCCCTCAGTTGACACCACTGATCCTCCAGGTTTTCCTGCAATGGTCTCATATGGAGGCGAGCATTGGGAACCAGATGGATACAAGACGCCATCGAGCCCAGTAGAGAAGCTATTATTCTTGCAGTGGCTTGAGGTCTTTCCTGCAGTTGTTTGCACTTCTGGAGAATCGATAACCGTCGTTCCTCCGAAGGAAACACCTTTCCTAGCCTGGTATCTACAATGGCCCCTAAGTAATGCAACCTCTGAACAGGTGTTGCTGTAGATTTCAGGAGATTGACTTGAAGACCAAGTTTTTGCAGCAGTTGTAGAGTCCATTCGAAATGTTGCTGTGTCTCGAGACAACTGGAGGCCTTTATGAGCCAATCGTCTAGATAGGGGTAGATGAATATTCGCTGTTTCCTCAAGTGGGCGGCTACTACCGCCATGCATTTGGAAAAAGTTCTTGGCGCTGATTTTAGGCCGAAAGGTAGAACTGCAAATTGGTAATGGCGTTTTCCGACAGTGAACCTTAGGAATTTTCGATGTTTCTTGGTTACTGGGATGTGAAAGTAAGCGTCGCAAAGATCTATCGCACATAGCCAGTCGCCCTGACGTAGATGTGGATAAATTTGGTGTAAGGCTAACATCCTGAATTTTTCTTTGCGAATCCATTTGTTTGCTGTCCTCAGATCTAAGATGGGACGAAACTCTTGTTTGTCTTTTTTCGGTACAAGGAAATATCTCGAATAAATCCCCTTCCCTTGCTGGCTGATGGGAACGGGTTCTATGGCTCTTTTTTGCAATAGGATATTGACCTCTAACTGTAGAGCTTCGAGATGGCGGTTGGCTGTTTTGGGTGGAACAGATGGTGGAGGACTGGTGAATCTGAGAGCGTAACCATGTCTCACAATATTCAATACCCAGGCGTCTGTTGTGATGCGTAGCCACTCGTCCAGATGATTTGAGATACTTCCCCCTACCGGAGTGGATAACGGAGGGGGGGGAAGCAAAGATTCAGGGCTTAGACGTGGGAGCCTGTCGAGTTGCCTGAGTTTGAGGTGTTGAACGACCCCTTGTCGACCTTCGCTGAGTAGAGAAACCCCTTTGATACTGCTGTTGTTGCTGTTGCTGGGGGCGCGAAGACATCCAGTGTGGCGACTGATACCGGTGGGTGAAAAGTCGTCGTTGATATGGCCGGAAAACCTTTCTTTGTTCTTTCGGTCTTTCCATCCCTACCGCTTTCAAGGTATCTAGTTCAGCTTTCATTCTAGCCATCTCGTCATCGGCATGAGAACCGAACAAGGTGGAGCCCGAGAAAGGCAGGTTTTGTATTCTCTGCTGCGCTTCAGGTTTGAGTGATGTAAGTCTCAACCATGCATGCCTTCTGAGCGCTATCCCGTGTGCATAATTGTGTGCGGATAGCACCGAAGAGTCAGCTGCAGCACTTATAATTTGGTTAGACACCATGGATCCCTCACCCACGACCTCCAGGAAATCTTCCCTTTTATCCTTAGGAAGATGTTCCGCAAACTGTATTAAAGAGTCCCAGAGGGCACGATCGTACCGCCCTAATAACGCAGTAGCGCTGGCTGCCTTCATCGTGACGGCTGCAGTAGAGCATACTTTTCGTCCTGCAGCATCTATCTTTCTGCTCTCTTTATCTGGAGGTGAAGAAGAAGATGGTGAGGTTGAATGCAGTTTCTTTGCCGCTACTATGACCACCGAATCAGGAACTGGGTCCGACCTCAAGAATAGAGGATTTTGTTCTGGTGGACGATATTTTTTAATAAGTCTGGAAGGAGCAGACTTTGTTGCGGCCGGTGCAAGGAAAATATCCATTGCTGGTTCAAGGAGACCTGGAACCAGTGGAAGCAAAGGTCTGGAAGATGTCCTGTGATGCAAGGTCTCGAAGATCACTGACGTCGATGGGGCAGGTACCGCCAGCGGGATGTTCAGCTTGGTTGCCCCTCGTACTAAGACCTCCTGGAACGTATTCACATCATCTATGGGGGACACTCTCGGGGACGGTGAGTCCGATAGGGTTGGAGAGTAGTCCCGTGTAGACGAAGAAGAACGCCTGTGATGTGAATGCTGAGATCTCTGTGGGTCATGACGGTGCCGAGAGGAAGAAGAGCGTCTAGAGGAATGTCCCGAACGTCTTACAGACCGCGTTGGAGTCCTCAAAACAGACTCTACAGGCGGAGCCGGAAGAGGCGCCGTAGGTGTTACCGGCGTCTGTGGCAATGGTGATTGTCGAGGAGAGAGTTGTGGAGACGCTGGAAGGAGGATGATTGAAGCCGAGGATTCTGAGGTTGTATAAACCCTCCTAGGTCTTTTTGATTGTCTCGACGTCGACACACTCCTCGACGTCGAAGTACGGTGACGGCGAGTGTCCTTCGCCGTCGATTCTTCTCGCCGTTGAGAATCTCTCGACGACGACCCTCGACGTCGCCGTGATGACGGTGAACGTCTACGACGTCGAGCACCCCTCGACGTTGATCGATCTCGCCGTTTCGACGGCGAACCGGATTCAGATCTCCTCGACGTGGAACGTCCTCGCCGTGTCGACGGTGACCCAGATCTCGACGGCGAAAGTCCACGCCGTCTCGACGGCGAAATCGTCGTCGACGGCGAGCGATGTCTCTTTCTCGCCGGCGAACCACTCCTCGACGGCGAGCATGTTGGCGCCGTTCCTTGCCTCGACGTCGACGCCCTCGACGTCGTCGGAGACCTGTGCCGTTTTTGAGCCGGTCTGGTCGGAGTTATAGAGGAACCAGTGTGAGCCCTGGTAGAAGACTGACCTTCTCCTCGCTCTGTGGTAGAATGACCACTTTTCCTCCTGTCCTCTTTCGCCTGGAGTCGGATCTTCTCCCTGTCACGAAGGGTCCTTCTGGAGAAGGTTTTGCAGATGTCACACGACTCCGGTTTGTGGCTGGATGGAAGGCAAATTATGCAGACCCGATGTGGATCTGTTTTGGCCTTTTTTCTGCCACAAGAAGGACATTTGTCAAACAGTGAAGGCATTTCTGAAGTAGAAAAACCTCAAAATTCTGTCAGAATCTAACAGAAAAAAGCAGAAAATTATCACTCAATGTTAAAAACGTCGAGTGAAAATGAAATTCAAAAGATTTTAAATGAATTTCTGTCACAAAAGGATTTTGTGAGGTAGAGCTCAATGCTTCAGGGTCCTGTCAGAAAGGAGCCGGAAAAAAGAACTGAGGCAACTGCCTTTTGCTGTGCATGATGGGAAACAGGAAGACTTTACTTTCTTAAAGGCACAGCTCTATTTTCATTCTGTATAATGGCAGCCTATGGGCTACACTGCCCTACATTGTTTTATTCTCATGAGAGGTGTAAATAAAATATGAGAATGTATTTATTTATGTATTTATAGAATAAATAGAGGTTTAAACGTGAAATTTACACTACAACTGTTTTTTTTTTCTTCTAACAATTTGGCCTGTGTAGCTGTTCACATAGGCTGCACATTGTTATTCTTAAGTGTTTTTCACAGACCTTTTTGTCAAGGAGCTGATGATTGCACTTAAGAATATACTACACAACAGTGCTCCGGGGTCCCCGCAGGCGCGCGGAACTATTCAGTGCTTATGACTATCATGGAAATCCCCTACGAGAGAAGTTGTTTTGTTTTCCTAAACTGTTTAGTTCTGTCTATGTAGTACACAAGAGCTCTTTTTAGATCTAGGGTATGAAGAGCTCCTTCTGCCACAGAATCTGGCTGTGGAAAGAAGACTGACAATTCCACTGTTTGATTGATGTGAAAAGGAGATACTACTTTTGGTAGAAATGTTGGATTTGTTCTTAGTACAACCTTATATTTGTGCACTTGGAAAAAAGGTTCCTCAGGAGTGAATGCTTGTATTTCACGAACTCTTCTTAAAGAAGTAATAGCCACAAGGAAGGCAACTTTCCATGTTAAAAATTGAATTTGGCAAGAGTGCATGGGTTTAAAAGGTGGTCCCATGAGTCTTGTAAGTACAATATTTAAATTCCATGATGGAACTGGTGGTGTTCTGGGTGGAATGATGCATTTTAATCCTTCCATGAAGGCTTTGATAACAGGATCTCTGAACAGAGAAGTATGTTGAATAGTTTGTAAGTATGCAGATATTGCAGTAATGTGTATTTTTATGGAGGAAAAAGCCAAATTTGATTTCTGTAAATGAAGTAAATAACATACAATATCTTGCATAGATGCTGTAAGTGGATCTATGGTCTTAGATTGACAATAGTAGACACATCTTTTCCACTTGTTTGCATAGCACTGTCTAGTAGTGGGTTTTCGTGCTTGTTTAATTACTTCCATACATTCAGATGGAAGATTTAAGTAACCAAATTCTATGGCTTCAGGAGCCAAATCGCTAGATTGAGAGCATTGGGGTTTGGATGCCTGATTTGACCTTTGTTTTGTGTTAACAAATCCGGTCTGTTTGGGAGCTTGGAATGAGGTAGTACAGATAGGTCTAATAGTGTTGTGTACCAAGGCTGGCGTGCCCATGTTGGTGCTATGAGTATCATGTTGAGTGACGTTTGATGCAATTTGTTGACCAGAAATGGAAAGAGTGAGAGAGGGGGAAAAGCGTAAGCAAATATCCCTGACCAATTGATCCACAGAGCATTGCCCTTGGATTGGGGATGTGGGTGTCTGGATGCGAAGTTTTGGCATTTTGTGTTTTCGCTTGTTGCAAATAGATCTATGTGTGGTGCTCCCCACCTTTGAAAGTACTTTTGAAGTACCTGGGGGTGAATCTCCCATTCTTATGTCTGTTCATGATTTCTGCTGAGGAGATCTGCCAACTGATTGTCTATTCCTGGAATGTATTGTGCTAGTAGATGAATTTAATTGCGAATTGACCATTTCCAAATTGTTTGGGCTAGAAGGGACAGCTGAGATGAACGTGTCCCTCTCTGTTTGTTGAGATAATACATGGTTGTCATGTTGTCTGTTTTTATGAGAACATTCTTCTGTTTGAGAAGAGGTTGAAATGCTTTTAGGGCAAGGAACACAGCTAATAATTCTAACTGGTTTATGTGGAACTGTTTCTGTTTGACATCCCATTGCCCTTGAATGGTGTGATTGTTTAAGCGAGCTGTCCAACCAATCATTGATGCATCTGTTGTAATTATGGTCTGAGGCACAGGGTATTGAAACGACCGCCCCTTTATTAAATTGCTGCAATTCCACCATTGAAGGGACATACTGTATGTGTTTGGCGGTCCATCAACACTAGATCTTGAAGTTAACCGTATGCCTGTGACCATTGTTGTGCAAGGCACTGTTGTAAGGGCCTCATGGTTAATCTTGCATGTGGGACTATTGCCATGCAAGATGCCATCATCTCTAAAATCTTTATGATAAATCTTACAGTGTATTGTTGATTTGGCTGTATGAGTGGTATTAGATTTTGGAAAGCTTGTATCCTTTGGATACGCTAGAGCTAGTTGAGTATTTAGGATAGCACCTAGATACAGTTGTACTTGTGCTGGTTGATGGTGTGACTTTTGGTAGTTTATAGAAAAACCTAGTATGTGCAGAGTTTCTATCACATAACGTGTATGTTTTTGGCATTGTGTAAGATTGCTTGATTTTATTAGCCAATCGTCCAGATATGGAAAGACATGGATGTGTTGTCTTCTTAAGTATGCTGCTACTCCTGCTAGACACTTTGTAAACACCCTTGGGGCTGTTGTTGTGCCAAATGGCAACACTTTGAACTGGTAGTGTTTTCCTGCTATGACAAACCTGAGGTATTTTTTGTGAGCTGGGTGGATGGGTATGTGGAAATATGCATCTTTGAGGTCTAGAGCAGTTATAAAATCTTGTTTTTGCAGCAGTGGAATAACATCTTGCAGAGTTACCATGTGAAAATGTTCTGACAAGATGTAAAGATTGAGGGGCCTGAGGTCTAATATTGGTCTGAGGGTCCCATCTTTTTTGGGAATTAGGAAGTACGGTGAGTATACTCCTGTTCTTTGTTGGGACTGTGGAACTAATTCTATTACTTGTTTGAGTAGTAGAGATTGAACCTCTTATAACAGAACTGTATGTTCTGGGGACAACTTGTGATATCTTGTTGGAATGTTTAGAGGGGTGGTTATCAATTCTAGGCAATAGCCATTGCGGATAATTGATAATACCCAGTTGTCTGTGGTGATATTTTGCCAATGAGAGTGGAATTGCTGTAGTCTTCCCCCCATAGAAGATGTGTGGAGTGGAAGGGAAGGAAGGAAGTCACTGCTTGGGCTGTGTTGTTGTTTGTTTAGAGGTTTGGAATTTACCTCTATTTCTAGAGTATTGACCTCTATTTGTTCCTCTAAACCCACCTCGTTGATACTGGGTTTGATATGGTTGCTTTGTTTGTGAGGTAGAAGCCTCTGAAGATTGTGCTTTAAAACCTCCTCGAAACTGAGGCCTGCAAAATGAACCTCTATATGGTGTGGTGTACAATGCACCCATTGCTTTCGCAGTATAGGAGTCCTTTCTGAGTTTTTCCAATTGTAGTGTCCACTTCTGGGCCAAAGAGGTGCTTTTTATCAAAAGGCATGTTAAGTACAGCCTGTTGAATTTCTGGTTTAAAAACCAGAGGAGCGTAGTCGTGCATGTCTTCTGATTGTGATGGCCGCGTTCACACTCCTTGTAGCTGTATCACCAGCATCCAGGGCAGATCTTATTTGATTTTTACTAATGCTTGCCCTTCCTCTACCACTTGTTGTGCGCGCTTTTGGTGTTCTTTTGGGAGATGCTGTATAATATCCTGCATCTCATCCCAGCGGGCTAGAAGTACTTGAGAATTAGCAATGCTCCATTGATTTGCTGCCTAGGAAGCAACTCTTTTCCCTGCAGCGTCAAATTTTCTGCTCTCTTTATCAGGAGGAGGTCCATATCCTGAAGACTGGCTATTTGCCCTCTTTCGTGCTGTACTAATCACCACTGAATCTGGAGGCACAGTGCTATCCTCGCCGAGCTAGATAGTGACAAAGTCTTTTGCCATTTGTACAGCAAAGTTTTTAAGCATAGGATTGACACAGTGTCATCCTCGCCGAGCTGTAAAATGACAAAAACCAATGGCAAAAGACTTTGTCACTATCTAGCTCGGCGAGGATAGCACTGTGCTGATCCTATGCATAACAACTTTGCTAGATAAGCAGACATTTAAGGTGAGCAAATCTAGAGTGTCGCTGGTGTTGCAGGGTGCTCCTGACTAGAGCAGCTCTCCACCTAAAATTGGGAACTTCCCAGAGTCCTCTTTTGTTTTTTGCATAATTTATGCGTCATTCTAACCCTGAAAGGGCCTTGGTATGACTTATACTGGGTGCTCCCTTGTGTCTGGACAAAGCTATACCCCTCTGAAGAGCTCTAATGAGAGCGAAACACGTGTCAGGGGTTGCTTTACTCATTCCAGGTTGGCTTGGACGGTATTTGACCAGTCCAAAGTTGTAATACTGTACCTGGAGTGGTAAATGGTTTTTTTCATTTTACAGCTCGGCGAGGAAGACACTGTTTCAATATATATATATATAAAAACGTGATTGTTTTTGCAGAGTTTAATTTTAACTTGTTTTAAGGGTGTACAGATTGTTGGGTAAGTTAGTTGGTGTGCACTAAGTCAGAGGTGTAACATAAGACATAAGTATTTTTGTAAGGTTATTTATAGAGAGAAAAAGGTTTATTTTGTCAACATGCAAAATGCTACACCACCCCAATTGTCTAAGTAGCCCAGGTGAACCTGTATCTCCATGGGGCAAGTGGAAGAAAATGTTTAATTGCTACTCAAGAGTATGTGGCCCCAACCTGAGTGCAGAGAGGAAACATGCTTTATTAATACACTGCCTAGGAGGTGACGATCAAAAGGTTTTGGAGAATTTACCCGATTTGAATGTTGAAGAAGAAAGAAATTTAAATTAATTTGAAATTTGTTTATTGAAAATGGATAGACATTATTTACCAAGACTGAGTATGATAATAGAAAGATATTACTTAGGAAAGAGGGAACAAGGAAAGGATGAGTCTGTGGAAGAGTACATAACAAGTTTCAGAAAATTACCAGCCTCATGTAAATTTGGGGCTCTGTTGGATGAAATGATTCGTGATCAATTTGTTTTAAAGTGTAGTTGTGATAAGGTTCGAGAAGAATTGTAGTTGAAGGATGAGCCAACTTCATAAGAAGTGATTATGGTGGCAAAGAGAGTTGAGCATATGATGAAGCGGGAGTTAAGTTCTGCTAAAGACAAAAAAAATTAAATGGCACAGAGAAAGCTGAATTGGTATGTGAGGTGAAGAACAAGGACGTAGTAAAGGGAAAAGAGAAGGATGTACGTGTAAAAGTTAAAGGAGAATGTTCAAATGTGGGAATAGTGGTCATAAGGGAAATGCAAGCAATTGTCCTGCTTTGGATGTGGTATTCATTGGTTGTGGAAAAAAAAGGAAATTTTTAAAGGTGTTGTCGCAATAGGAAGAGAAAAAATAATATTGCAAAAGAAGTCAAAGAAGTGTCTCAAGAGGTAGTGTTTGAAGTTAAAATGTCTTCGGACAAGAATGAACATCCCAGTGAGAATGTCATAGTGGATGGGGTGAAAGTGTTAATGTGGTTTGACTCATGTTCGCATTTGAACATTGTTTCAAAAAATATTTGTGAAAGGAAAGAAATGAAATGCAATGGATGTGAACCCTGGAGGGCATGGGGGACAGCCAATCAAAATGCTAGGATTCTTTGAAGGATATTTGGAGTTAGGTAGTTAGGTGGGAGATACATTTTAGGTAAAGTATATGTTTAGAATAAAGGGGATAACCTACTAAGTTGATCACATCAAATACTGCTGCGTGTAGTGCTTAATCCTAGTGCTCAGCCTAAGGCACAGGTTCAAGAAGTAAAAAAAGAAGTAAAAAAAAAAAAAAAAAAAAAAAAAGAGATGGATTTGTGTTGAAATTCCCCGAGATGTTCTTTGAATCCCTAGGTTGTCTTAGAAAATACAAATATTGTATTACATTAAAGAGAGATGCAGTTCCAGTGGTTGCAAAAGTCAGAAGAGTTCCCTTGGCCCTACAAGAGTGAGTGCTGAACTTAAGAGACTAGAGGCGCCAGGAGTAATAGAGGAAGTAGAAGCAACTGAATGTTTAGCCCCCATAGTGGTGGCAAAAAAGTGCAATGGAAATATTAGGTTATGTGTGGACCTCATGGCATTAAATAGAGGTAGTGGCTGACAGGTTCCTGCTTTCCAACAATGAGGACATAGTGTTGACGTTGGGAGGAGCGAACTGTTCACCACACTGGTTTTGGATCTGCGTACCATGCAGTGGAGTTAAATAAGAAGTCATAGGATCTTATGGCATGTATAACACCTTTTGAAGCATTTAAACTTAGGAGGATGCCATTCAGTCTTATGTCAGCTGCATCAGTGTTTCAATGCATAAAGAACAAAGTATTAAAAAATTTGGAAGGAGTAAAGTGCTACCAGGATGATGTATTGAAATTTGGTAGTACAGTAGAAGAACATGATAGTCATGTTTGTATGGTGTTAGAGAGGTTGGATAAGGCTGGTCTCAAGAAGAAGAACTATCAGTTTGGCATGACTGAAGTGGAGTACTTCAGACATCTGATTCCAGGAGAAGGTTTAAAACCAAAGCCAGAATTAGTTCATACTACAAGAAACTTAGTGGCACCACAGTCAAAAGAAGAATTTAGCTAATTGTTAGGAATGGTCGAGTACTTTGGAAGGTACATAAGAAATTTGGTGGAGAAATCAGTGAATATGAGGGGGTTGTTGAAGAAAGGTAAAGAGTTTTTGTGGAGTGAGGTGTGTGAAGCAGAACTTCGATGAATAAAAGAGGAGTTAAAAGAGGCACCGTGCTTCGGGCGTTTGTTCCTGATAAGGAGACATACATCATTACTGACGCAAGCTCCAAACGTTTAGGGGGCTGTGATGACAAGACAAAGGAAAGAAAAGATTAATAGCATGTGCATCTAAAACATTGAGTGTGGCAGGAAAAAAACTATTCAGTAATAGAAAGACAGACACTGGCCATTTTCTGGGCCCTCAGAAAGTTTAAGAATTTTATTTGGGGAACTGATTTTGTGGTATTGTCAGATCATAAGCCACTAGTAGAAATATTTAGGAATAGGGGTCTGGACTGTATATCTGCAAGAATACGAAGATGGATAATTAGATTACAGAAATTTAAGTTCAGAGTGGAATATCTATCTGGCATATTAAATGTGAGTGCAGACTGTCTTTCAAGGTTAGTCAAAGTGAATCAAACCAAAGAGGAACAAAATATGGAACAAAGTGTGGAAGAAGATGTTTGTGAAATTAATAGGTAAGTGAATGAGAATACTCTTGGGTCTATATCAGAGGAAGGATGTAAAAATGCATTGTACAAAGATGAGGTGTTGGTGAAAGTCATGGAAGCGATGAATCATGCAAAATTTCACAAACTAGAAAAAGTGTGGAATTTAACTAAGGAGGAACTAGCTATTGATAGAACTTCGTTGCTAAGAGGAACTAGATTAATTCCACCACTGAGCCAGAGAAATAGGGTAATAAAACAGGCTCATGTAGGTCATCTAGAAATTGTTAAAACAAAAGAAAATTTGAGAGCCAGTTTTTGGTGCCCAGGAATGGATGTAGAGGTTGAGCAGGCGGTCAGGGAGTATATGGAATGTTCTTGTAAGTGATAAGGTGTTGAAAACTCGTCAGGTGCCCATGGTCTGCAGAAAATTACCTAAGAAACCATGGGATGAAGTATCCATAGATATTGTGGGTACTTTGCAAGGTGAACAGTCCACACCTTACCTTATTGTGTTGTTGAATTTGTACTCAAGGTGGGTGGAAGGTTAAAAGTGTAAGAGATATTTCATTTTTTAGTGTAAAAATATTTATGGAGGACATTTTCAGGAGAGAACGTTTTTTCCCCAAAAGCATTTTGTCCACTAATGAACCACAGTTTTGTTCCAAAGAATTAGAAAATTATTTGGAGACTTGTGGCATTGTACACCAAAAAATTCAATGGAGCCGTTGAGAGGTTTAATAAATACATGAAACAGAGTATACAATTGGCAAGAGTAAACTGCTTAAATTTGAAGAAGGAGCTACACAAAAGGAAAACAGCTTATCATTTCTCTCCCCAAATGACAACTAGGAAATCACCATTTGAACTGTTCAAAGGAAGATTGCCCAACACTAATTTGTGCCCAGGCTGGATGGATTGGAGTAAAAACTTGACAAGTGTCAATCAGACAAATTGGAGGAGCAGAGAGGAAAGATTAATGTGGAAAAGGAAACAGGATTTTGATGAAAGGAAAAATGTTTGTGATGTAGAAATCAAAGTTGGCTATATGGTGAAAATCAAAGCTCCTGTAGGATATGCGGCATGGTCAAAAAATACTGAAGCAAAGAAAGTATTTAAGTTATTTCATGATGCTGTAAAAACAGCTGATGATAAAATATGGAATAAGAATAGAGTTGTACTGTTAAAAGTGATGGTTACAGAAAAATTTGGTGATGAAATAAGGGGTGATGGGGTGGAGATAAGGTATGTTTTGAAAGTACAGAGTTGAATAATAGATGAGATAAGGGAATTGTAAAATCAAGAACTAGATGCAAGAATGACAAGTGTGACAATGTGATTGATGAAAGAAGGAGTCTTCGGAGAAAAGTAACACCAGGATATCTTAAGGATTTTGTTACAAGATAATTGTTTGCATATCAATCTCTCATGTGGTTCACTACTCAGTTGTACAGTGAGTAAGAGATTAACTTTCAGGGTATATTAAAATAAAGAAGGGAGAAGTATGGTGTTCTCTGCGTGTGATTCTACACGTAGGATCACATGCAGATGAGTAGAATCTAGAACACAGTGTGTGAGGCGTGGACGGTTAGAATTTGAAGGTAAACGATCATTATGTGGCTGTCCATGGATGAGGTGTAACAAATAAACGTGATCTCTTTACCCGGCTAACAAGCGGAAACATATTTTTCTTATGGTAAACTTTACAGTCACCCCTATTTGTTCTAGACTGAAGCTGCTGTTTGTTTTACTCTGCATTGGGGCACTGCTATCCAGGGCCTCTGTGCATGTGCTCTGAAATTGTATACACACACTCCAGACTGGCATATTTAACTTACCTATAAATCCCTATTCCATGGTATAAAGGTGTACCAGGCACTATAATTTAAATGTCACAAGTGGACTGCAGCAGATATTGTGCCTCCCTAAAGTGTCCATGCTAAGCATGAGTCCAGACCTGCCTCTGCAGCTTGAGTAGGCACTTTTTAAAACGGTCAATTCGAACTGGCAAAGTAAACCTCGTCAGGTATAGTTCTTCCTTTTTTAATTTTTTTAATGGGTATAAGTCACCCATAAGTTAGGCCCTAAATGCACACAGGGCATGGCACATGGTATTTAAAAAGTATGATGTGTATAATTTATGTTTTACATGTACTGGCAGTGAAATACCTCCAAAGTTGTTTCTCACTGTGGCAAGGCTGGCTACCACATCCATTATAGCACCATATACTGCGTAATTTCAGTTTAGGAGTAGCTAGAAACATGATTCAATGACTGAGTTTAAAAGAAAATGTAATTCGAAATTAATGGTCAAGTCGGATTTTATATTACTATTTTGAAAATTACACTTTTAGAAATGTGCCATTTACCTGCCTGAGCCAGGTCAGAGTTCACTGTCACACAGGAGCTGAATGGCTCCGTGATTGGGTGTAAAGTGTTTCCCAGAGTTCAAACAAAGTGAAAAGGGATGACCTTCTCCTAATAAGATGGCCATCTGGGCTGTGTTCAGGAAGTTAATTAACTTCAAATGATGTGTACCCTGTCACAGGCAAATGTAGTACACAACAGGGTCTGCTTCTCTATTGTCCTGCCAGCCTGCCAGGCAGGCACCAATTCCAGTAGGAGTGGAGCTTCCCTCAGAACTCGTTTGGAGTGACCATAAGAGCGTTTGTTCATCACAGCCACACCTCTTGGTGGGGACTGGGAACTCTGCACTGGGGAAAAGGTTCTGCCCTTCTTGGTTTTAGATAGAAAGGGGCACTGTGGGATAAGATGCAGAAAACAACACAGGGAGGGCTGAAAAAGTGGGTAGGGTCACCCGAGGGAACTCCCCCCTCCCCCCCAACACTGGTAACGGAGTGGCAAGGATTTTCCCCCACCTCACAGACTAGAACTAGACATAAATGTAGCACCCCCCAATACCCACTTCAGAAAATTGCAGGGCCTGTGGAAGACTGAAGAAAGACTGCACCTGCTATCTGTGAGGAGAACCCTAAGGGATGGACCTGTTCCTACTTGTACCCAAGCTCAAGAAGTGGACTCCAAGGGTTAGTTGGCTAACATCCTGTGAAGCTACAGGGAAGCAAAAGCTGCAAGAACGCCCCTTTCCTGAATGGCCCTGCTGAACATTTTCAACTGGACCTGCCCTGGACCCTTCTGGTGGCTTCCAATGGAGTGAGGTTGGACCCCCCAAGCGGTGTCCCTAAGGTCCTAGGGCCCCTGGATAAGTGTCAGAGTGTACTCTGACTACCTGTCCCTAAAAGCTGCAAGCTTTTTCAAGGATTTTTGCCTGGTGAATGGACAGAAGATTGGGACCAATATGCCAAGGCGTTCTGCTGAGGGTGCACTGCCTTGAACCTGACTTCACTGCAGCTCTAGTTATGTTCTTCTCTGTAACAGCAAATCTGATTCAGTTGGCCCGATGCCAAACAGAAATCGATTATGTCAAACCCTCTACGACTACAGCCTGCACCCTTGCCATGCTGGCTGAAGGAATCTGACTTCCAACAAAAAGGCAAAGCCCAAAGGTAGAAATCTTCCTTGGATCTAAAGCTGAGCAGTACCCAATCAACTTAGATGTCTTTGTGAGCTCAACCTCTAGACTTTTCCTGCTTGAAGCTTTTTCAGCCTTCGTCAGTGGCTTCAGCAAGACCTTGTCCTTCGCCAACCTGCCATCAATAACCTTCTCCTCAGGCCCAACCTGCTATCTAGCCCCGCTGATCTACTGTCTCAGAAAATTTCTAAGTCAAGAGGACCAATCTGGTCCACTTATCCGACCCGTGCCTCATCAAGTCACTCTTAAACCTTCATCCCAGTCTTGTGTGACCAGCTGCCCGCAGCTAGAGCTGTGTGCTTTTGGAGCTAAAATTTTATTCAAGCTTCAAAGAATTCATATCTCTGCGTTCTCTAATTGGATGTCTGTCCCTTTGGTATAATTTTGCTCATTAACATTTTCTCTATTTTTCATAAATTGTCGTAAATTTTGATTAGACCTCACAAGAATAGTGGAATTATTACTTTTGGAGGGATACCACCTCTCCCCCCTCCAAACTAATAATCCACTTTATTACAACTAAGCAGAAATAGTGAGTGAATACTTCATCAATAATAACTCTGGAGAAGGTCAATTTATCAAGTACTGGACATACTTCTTTATAGAAAACAGAAAGGATGTGATGGTTCAGTGAAAGTAAAATATACAAGCTTCCAAATGACAAACTGAAAAGGCAGCATCTCAATAGTCTACGGACTAAGTTTGAAAAGAAATCCCCACTGGTGTAACATAACACTCAAATTCTCCAATAATGCTTCACGATATATAAGCAAATGTGGAATCAAGTTGAAGAGATGTTAAACAGGTTTCAGAAAACTGTTTCTATTACAGCAGGAACAAGCCAGACATGGCAGGAAACCCATACAGCCGGCGTACCTACGTTTCAGGCTCAGCAGTAAGATGCATTAGCAAAGCCAATATGTCTGGCAACCAGATTCAATGCTCAGATTGTTTTGAACCTATTTTGTATCGTAAGTAGATGCCACAAAAACAAAAATAAAAGAGAAAACATGCTGCCACCTAAGTTTAGCTGCCAAATGCTTGCAATAAAAATGTTAAAATAAAAAAACACTGCATATAATTTTAATAGGACAGTATGGGTGCTTTCTTGAAGGCGGGAGCATGTATAGCGTGTACAAACCATTTCTAGTTTTAATGCGCATTACAGGAAAATGTAATATGATCCTTATTGATCCTAATAAAAAGTAATACTGGCTTTGTATTGCTGTAAACTGAAGACATAGTTTAAACTCAGAGCAATAGCTCAAATAAAAATTAAAGTTTGGAGAAGAAACAAAAATAATCGTTGGCAACAGTGCTGGCATTAGCCATGGCACTGAACTGCACATTTTTAGGAGGATCAGGACACATGCTCCTACTCACAATGATAGAGAGCCAGTGGCACAAGTAGGCTGATGCATTGCTTCATGTTGTATGCTGTGGTGGACAGAAGCAAAATATGAATGACAAGTGAACAGACCAATGGATGAAGTTGGTTGAATCAAAGATTCATTATGTATTTATATTTGATTGTATTTTTATGATTTTGTTTGTACAGGAGACTTGCAATACAGTAAAACTGATTTTACAACCGGGCTTAACAGAGCAGAACGCTACCATGGAGTTAACAGGAAAAATACCACAAGTTACAGAGCAATGGCATGACACAAAACCCACAGCATGCGTGTATTTTAGAGACAAGTGATACAAAAATACACATATGAAACATTATTTTTAGAGAAATAATCTGTGCTGCATTAGTGACCTTTCTCTTCAATCAAATAACTTGTGCTACATGAGTGACTTTTCTCTTCAACTATCTAGTGGCATAGGGCCTTGCAATGCACTCCATATAATGATGGACTGACTGTGATAGTAAGCCTTCATTTTCAATGAATGACACCCTTCTTGATGGTACTCTCCACTGATGCCACACTTACCCAGGCTTTTGACTTCACATACTTGCAGTTTTTATTTATTTTGTTGTTTTACTTCAGCCCTTTGTTCATAGCGGTTCTGTGGTGATAACCTAGTAGAATTGCCATAGGTATAGAATGTAATGAGGTGACAACATCACATTAGAATGTGGGGGAAGAACCTGGAAGGACAGAAGCTGAAATGATGAATAGGGGTCAGCTGGAGATGTCACTGAATATACCAATAAATGTATAAAGAATATAAAGTTTAGTGGGACTCATGATTACATTGGTGATGAGTGAAGAACAAACTGTGCAGGCGACAGACGTTTTGACATCTCCGCCCCTGGTTTAAACTGACGTCTTACATTGAATACATTGTGGAAGAAAGAACAACCATACAAAAAAGAAAACTACGGCAAGAACTGGACATTTATTGTGGATCTACAAAGGCTAAAGGCAAGTGACACACTAGCTTTAGATTAATATCATTATTTTGACAATACAGAAAAAAATTAAATGGAATTACTGGTTCAATCAGGCAAAGCGGGCAGCGCGAGGAGAGAGTGTTAGGCAAGAGACAGAGCTTCAGCGTGTGCCATAAGGAAGCAAGAAAAGGTAGAGCTAAAAGATGATGTTCAGTGTGATCAACTTCCACTGAAGCATACACCTAAATAGCCAGACTTCACCACTTGCCATGAAGGAAGGCAACAGAGCACGTTCACTGAAGTGGGCGCTTCAGAGTGCAAGGGCACCAGAAAGCAGGAGAGTGTATCTACGCTGAACCACATTAACGGAAGCGTGTGCTTGAGCGAACTGTTTCAGCACACCAGAAGGCAGCAGAGCATGATTAAATGCACGATTAAACGAGAACCAACCTGAGATAGTTGTTTTGTGTACAGCACAAAGAGACTTTGAAAGGAAATGTGAAAATAAACTTACATGACTATTAGTAAAACACCTCATGTCTTACACATCAGGTCAGCATGTCCAAGAGCAGGAAACAGAGGAAAAAATGAGGACACAGAAATAGGACAACCAGGAAATACATATTGGAACACATACAAAAGAAAATAACATATAAATCAACACAATAGTACATAAGACACAAAGAGAAGAAGGAGAAATGAAAGTGTTATTTTAGATAATTATTATATATTATTATAGTAGTTTATGATTTTAGATTATTTTAAATGTTTTACTTTAGTTTATTATATAACTCTTCTTGCAGGAAAATGGCAGATCAGAGCATGTCATCTCCACTGTTTTGATCTCACAATAGGAGATCCACCCATACTGTGGAACCAGTGGAGGAAAATATTCAATACGCAAATATTACCCATTGGTGGTGATAGATATGGACCATTTAGGCGACAAGTCATCCTTCTTCATCATCTTGGAGCTGAAGGAAGGAGAATTTAAGAATAATTACCAGACAGCCCAGTTAATGTTTCTGAGATGTCTATGCAAATGTTAGACTTCCAATTCATTCAAAAAACAAATCTAGTTTTGGAACGCCATATATTCTTTTTGAGAGTCCAAAAAGTAGATGAGGATATTGCATTGTATGTGGCTGCATTAAGAGGGCTAGCATTATCGTGTCGTTTTGAGCAGTTAACAGATTACTTAATAAGAGACCAAATAGTAAGATGCACTAATACTAACAAAATAAAAGAAAAACTCTTAAGGACCCTAATTTAGAAGAAGCCATTCAGGTTGCTAAGGGGATGGAACACACTGTGCAGTAGTTGAAAGAAATGGAGAATATGAGTGAGAATCAGGACAAGACAATAAATGAGATAAGAGTTGAGTATGGTAGAAAAGTGTGAGTGAGAAAAAGTGCGACGTGAAGAAAAAGCTGGAGAGTCCTAGAAATAAAGTTAATGGGGCTGTAAAGCAAAGGAACACTAATTGGAGGGAGATAAAATGTTTTAGATGTGGAGGTCTTGGCCATATTGCATCTGGCTCGAAGTGTGCTGCAAGGAATGTGATTTGCATGATCTGCGGAAGGAGAGGCCATTTTGCAAAAGCATCTAGGACAAAAGTTGATGCTAAGGATAATAGAAAAATACAAGCAATTGAAGAAGAGATTCATGAAAGTTGTGAAAGTACTGAGGAGTTGATTCTTACATTAGAACATTGGCAGCTCCATTGAAAATAATGGAGTGCTGCAGGCTTTTACTCACTGGTAAAAGCCCGCAGCTCCAACATTCCAGTGTTCGCTTTGTTCACAGCAACAGCTGTGAACAAAGCCTCACGGGGCCTGAGGGGATTTTAATCCCCTCGGGCTCCGTGAGCAATTTCTTTTATTTAATAGAACATTCTGCCCTGAGTGGCAGAATGTTCTAATAGCCTTAGAACCCGCCGTAGCGGGCTCTACCGGCTATTAAAGGCCCTTTCCCTTGTTAAATGCCTGGGCCTTTAAATCGCAGGTAGAGCCTGCTACGGCGGGTTGTAAGGCTATAGTAGAAACAGAAAGAGAAGATGCAGGGAAAAGTGTTCATATATAGAGTGAAAAAATATTGGAACTACAAGGAATGAAACTGGAGAGTAATGATCATCTAGAAAAACTGTACTGTCAAATATTATTGAACACTAGGTTGATAGAAGTGTTAGGGAATTCACGAAATTCATTTACCCTTATATCTAAAAGAACTTATGAAAAAAAATGGAACTGTATTGGAAAAACACAATTGTGCAAGCCTGATATAAAAGCTATAGGGTATGCAGGTAGAAGAATAGAGATTCTAGGAATGGACAGGATGACAAAAAAGTTCAAAGAGAAAGCTGTTTATGGGCGAGTATATAATACAGACTATGGTTCTGATTTATTGGAATGGCGTCATAAAACAGATTTGGATATAATAATCAATCTAAATGAAAAAGAACCAGTAATGGTGGCTGAGAGAGGAGAATTTGGGGAAGTATTTGGTAAAGAAATACCTTGTATGTATTTTCTTATAAATTAAAACTATTAAAATGTTTTTTCTCACAAAATAATAATGAAAGAAGGTAGGTGCTAAACCAGTTGTCCATAAAGAGAGGAACATTCCCAACATGATGATAGAACCTCTACAAAAAGATTAACTATTGCAAGAGCACATTATTGAGGCAACTGAAGCCTACGAATGGTTTTCATCAATTGTGAAAGCGCTAAAAGAAAGGGGTCAAATTAGGTTATGCACAGATTTGCATGAGCTGAATAGAAATATCTGGGTCGATAGGCAACCAATTCCTAATATATCTGAAATGCTGACAAGTAACGGTAGTCTAGTGTACTGGACATATCCGCTGCATATCATCAGGTAAACCTGCATGTGCGGTTGAGGAATCTTACACCCTTTGTTACTCCATTACGGGCTTTTTGTTACAAAATAATGCCTTTTGGGTTTGCCTCAGCAGTATTTCAAAGAATTATGAAAACAAATTTGGAGATATGGATCAAATATTGTGCTTTCAGGATGATATCCTTATTGTAGGAAGGAGTAGAATAGTACATGATTTATTGACGAATTGATGTGGCAACTGGAGAAACAAGGTTTGACAATAAAAACAGAAAAATTGCATTTTAGAAGGAAAGAAGTAACGTATTTGGGATATGTTATAGGCAAGGAAGGAATAAAACCAAAGAAAAGTATAACAACAAAGATTGAGAAAGCACCAAGGCCTTACAATAAAGATGAACTGAAATTGTTACTTGGATTTTCAGAATATTGCCCAAAGTTTATTTAAAAAAAAAAACTTACAGATGTGGTAGAACCTTTAAGGAAATTGATGAAAAAGGTGTAGTGTTTGGGAGGAAAAAAAAGTGTGAGAATGCATTTGAGGAAGTGAAAAGAAGCATTATGCAAGATCCCACGTTAGGACACTTTGACATAACAGGTAGAACATATCTAACGATGGATGCAAGTAATGTAGGCATTGGTGCAATACTAACACAGATCAAAGATGATATAGACTGTAGTTGGATTTGCATCTATAAGATTACAGGGAGCAGAAAAAACACATTCTGTAACAGAAAGAAACGCCTTGGTTTGTGCTGGGGAATTATTCACTTTAGGTTTAATGTGTGGGGGTTAACTTTTAAGGTTAGAACTGATCTATTGTTCTTTCCGCTGGGATAAGTACATATTTTGTTAATATTCCACATGCAGGACATTTGGGACGTGGAGTGATGAAAAGGTAAGTAAGACCATCATCTGGTGGCCAAGCATGGACAGTGATATTGAGAAGGTGAGAAATTAGTTTTGTCGCTTTTAGCACATGCAACACAAAGTCGATGCCTCCACAGGGGGAGACTTCACATCTCACCTTGCATCTTCCAATGTGAGGTCCGGCAAGAGGAGGAGGGGCTCTGATGAGCCGCCCAGCTTTTTAAAAGTGGCTCTTTACTCCCACAGCGCAGGAGATGCCCGGGCGCGTACCCGGGCCAAGGGCAGACCCATCTGCAGCTGGACAAGGCTAGTTGGGCCATCCCTCTGACACGGGAGTAGTTTCTGGAATTCCTTGGTGAGTGTATCCCCATTGTAGTTGATTTTAGGAATGGGCAAAAGGAAAGCTGTGGGTTGCTCTGCGACTTTATGTAAACTTTATGTAAACAAGCAGACACTATGTTGGAAAGAGCGATCAGGGTTGTGTCAAACAAAATCGCCCTAACAGAGCATAGGCTTTCACTTGGACAGGAGACTAACTATGGGGGCGAGACAGATGCTAATGATGCATTCTCAATTTGTGCTCCGCTACAGGCAGCTGATGTGAGAGCAGAATAAGCCTATTGTAATACCTACTGTTGGCTCACCTTTGGAAACTGCAAGGGCTGTAAGCCCTGCCTCCCCATTTCAGCCGGCCACAAAACAAAAGAAATCCATCACTCGTAGCGTTAAAGCAAAAACCCCAACGTGGTCGTCTTGGAATTAGGAGTGTGTTAAATATATTGCCTCCAAGACATGTTAACCTCGAGGAGATGTGTAGCAGATTTTGAGCAATTTTAGAGGTCCAATTTAAAACTGTCAGAAATTGTTTGGAAGCAATTGAATCCTAGAACCCCAAATGCGGTTAATACCAATGTTAACTGCAACCCAAATACAGCTAAGCCCATGACCGGAGACACTCCCCAAGGGAGCTTGTCGGGAAGCCGCCCGCAGGACAAAGAATCCTCAAAGGCGCAGTGCCATCCCAAACCTACTGGAATACAAAAGAGGACCCCTGGGACTACTAGGGGCAGGCCTACCAAGGGAAAACAAAACAGTAAATAACGAAAAAACACACTAAGCTGCCCCCCTATATTTCACACCACTATGCAATGTCTTGTACAAATAAGCCCAAAATATTTTATTTTAAATACTCAGCATACCTTTACAGTACAAAATGTCATATTTATTAGTCATAAATTATCCGATCACCTTAGATGTGTCTTCTACATTAAATACACAAATGTATAAATGTTTTTCACTTGGTTATCCAGATCCTAAACAATGATAAATCCCCTGCAAAAACACAAACATGCATACCTATTGAGTACCTCTAATCACTCAACATATCATTCACTCTCAGTCATACTGCTCTCATGCCAAATCCCAATTCCTGGAATTCTTCCAATCACTCAAACACCAACCTAGCTACCCCTCTTGGGGTGAATTATTGTTCACCAACAGTCATATATAATAGCATCAGGTTCATATATGACACATTAAATCAGTTTAAATTCAATGCCTTCAGTGTTGTTCAGATTGATATGCAATGACTGCTATTGACAATATAGAACCCGTTATAGCGTTATAACATGTTTTGCATGAGACACTGCATAGTAGTGTGAAATATAGAGGGGCGCCGCAGTGTGTTTTTAAGTTATTTACTATCCCATACCTACTCCACAGGGCCTTGTGACTTTTCAGGGGGTTCAGGATGTTGTCCTGGACTTGGAGGCCCTCCCAGTAAGGGATGGTCACACTATGAAGCCTTCCCTGCAGCATCAAGTGCAAAGAACCTCAGTTTGGCCTTAGTCCCGCCCACAGAGGTCGTTCATATTCCCAGAAAAGAGATTAAAGACCAATTCTGGGAAGATCTTTTGCACCCTCATACTCTTAGTAACAGTCCCAGGTTTTGGGCAGTAATAAATCAGCTTTTTTTTACTGGTGTGGCTAATAGCGCAGTGGCTTGCACCATTTCCCCCGAAGTGCGAGTAGAGCACTTCTCTGGTATTTATGGTACTATATCAGAGGCTGCGCTACGTTCGCAATTGGAAATTCAGAGAGCGGATCTCCCTTCATACTTCAAGGAGGAAGAGGGTGCAGTTGCCATTGCTAACGTGACTAAGAATAAGACCCCAGGGATGAATGGGGTTCTGGCTTATGTATTTAGGCAGGATCCATTGGTCTGCGCTAAAGTCCTAACCCATGGGTTTAATGCCACTTAGGGAAAGGGCCCTTTGGCCACATGACAGAGATCTATTATAGACCAAGTGTTTAAAAAGAGAGACAGGTCTGATCCCTGCTGTTACAGGCCAATTTCCCTGATAGACTTGACAGATAAAGTCTTGGGCAGGGTGATTCTAGCACGACTGTCTGGCTGGCTGGAGCAGAATATAATTTCATGTCTCCACTATGGGTTCAGGCAAGGCAAAAGCCAATTGGACCAGTGCTTTGACCTACACTTGATAACCAATAAGTATGCAGTGGCCAAGAGAGGGCAAATCCATCTAGCCTTCATAGACTTATCCTCGGCCTTTGATCGTGTCAATCAAGCTAAGTTATTGCCTATATTGATGGACCTGGAGTTTGACCGAGATTTGTAAAATTTTCTTCATGAACTCCATTAAGATCTTTCAGCTGCAGTTAGATATAATCAGACTGGGTCCCTATCGTTGTTAATAAAGGTCCAAAAGGGGACCAGGCAAAGATGCATTTTAACCCCCACTTTTATTTACGTTATATATAAATCATCTTGGTCCAACACTGTGTGCGGCATCCTAGGGTATACCCCAGGTAGGGTCACAGCTTATCCCTGCACTGATATATGCTGATGACACCGAACAGCAGTTGGTCTTCAGCATTTATTAGGTTCTTTTATAGATGTCATGACCTCACTAGACATGAACACCAACTACCCAAAATCCCACACAATGGACATAGGTCACAGAAAAAAAAAATCTATGGAGAAGGTCAGGAGGTATCCAAAGTTTTCACCTTTCCGTACCTGGAAGTGACCTTTGATGAGAGGGGTTCTTGGGCTCTGCAGGGAAAGATCAAAAGAACGTTTTTTGCTAGATCAGTAGCTGCACTTTTGGATTTTGCATAAAGAATGGCGGCTAGGCCCACCCAGGCAATGGTTAAAGTTTATCAAGCCAAGTGCCTTTCTAGCACCAGCTATGGTGGCGACTTAGAGGGTTATAAGGACTGTGGAGATATTCAGAGAGTTGAAAATAGATTTCTAACAAGATTGTTGTCACTTCCCCAATCAGTGGCCACTTATGTAGCTCACAAAGAACTTGGGCTGCAATACATATCAGATTGGTTGATCTTTCTGCAGCTTGCAAGGTGGTGTAGAATTTGGTTGAGCCTAGACCTAGCCATGAACCAGGCAATTATTAGAGATTGCATCTAGTTAGATAATGGGGATGCTATCACATGGCTCCAATATGTAAAATGCACGCTGGAGAAACTGGGTTGCCCGGCATTATTTGAGTCACCAGATAAGATCACTAAGAAAGAGTTGCCCGTATTAAACATCTCTTTTTCCTCAGAGCCAAAGCGGATAGAGGAGCGGTGCTTTAGAAACTAAGGAGCCGTATTTAATAGCTGTAACGATACCCCACCATCGTATTTTATCAACTTATTTTAAAATGAACCTTTTGTATTGGATCTTAGTGGAGCCTCAGGGGAAATATAATGTGGAAGATATGGGGCCATGTTTATGTGATAACTTTTTGCCTCAACTCACCATTCACTTTATCATGTTCTGTATATCCACTGTACCGATTTAAGACATCGCTACATTGCACCTTTGCTTAAGGGGATATGATTTTGCCAAGTAAGAACTTCCTTGAACTAACTACAAATGCTGACAAGCCTCTTGGTCTGTTTTAATGTGGCTAACTTCCTGTCGGGTGGCCTTAGGAACAGCAAGCAGCGTTTGAAGTGGCCCGACGGACGCCCGGGACATCTTGTTTGGGGTCAAGGGCAACAAGTTTTTATGTTTACTTTGTCCTTGGGACAAGTAGGCCCAATCCCCTGCAGCACAAACCCTTTGGTTGCTTGTTTACAGAGAGAGGAATTCTCTGCAGTTGAGGTAATGTGTTTCCAAAAGATAATGCTGTTCGAACTTGTATATATGGTTCATTATTTGAAAGCCTTCATTATTAGGGTGAGTGCTGTAAATAAATGTTTTAAGGTCACACTTCACTACTGACGTTGGTTCCAGTACAAAAAAAAATAAAACGTGTACACACATGTTTGAAAAGTTTAGGCTAAGAGGCTAAGTATAATGCTCCCAGAATGCTCTCTGATTATATGCAAATGAAGTGTCATTTAGTAAAATGTGTTGATGCATGCTAGTATTTCCCAAAAATATTTCTAATGGAAAATCAGTGTAACCATTTTCAACACGATTATGGGAAGCATGAAAATAAACAAACACTGACAAAGCCAACTGATCTGACATATTTTTATAAGTCTTTTAGTTTCATCAATGCGTGTCTTGTTTTGACATGGCTTTTGTAACACTTTATTCTTGTGGGAGCTACCAGGCACTCAACATTGTAACAAACATTGGCAAAACCCCCCCAAAAAGTTTTTGAACTCTTAAAGCACACGTTGCCACCAGCGGCATAACAAAGGCCCCGCAGCCGCCCTCCAGCACAGCACCTGCCCTGAGTGAGTCTGGAGAGGGGGCTCCTCCATGTTCTTTGCAAAGGGGCACCCTCCAGTTTTGTTACGTCACTGATTGCCACTGTAGTTCCTGACACTGAACAAAACTACTTTGTGTGGCAATATGCTCCTTGTGGAAGAGCAGAATGCGATTGCTCACAGTTAAGCCAGCCGAAAGAGAGAGAAATAGAAGTTTAATAAAAACAAAATGTCTTTGTTAACACCAGACCTAATTAGGGACCAAGACCCACATGTAGGTAGCTTTTTGCATGTCGCAAACAGCGACTTTCGCTGTTTGCGACATGCAAAAAGCACATTGCGATACACAAACCCAGTTTTGCGATTCAGTAACCTGGTTACCGAATCACAAAACGGGTTTGCGACTCGCAATTGGTAAGGGGTATTCCCTTCCTAATTGCAACTCGCAGTGCAATGTAGGATTGTTTTGGGACCGCGAACGCGGGCGCAAACCAATCGCAGTTTGCACCCATTTCAAATGGGTGCTAACACTTTCGCAAAAGGGAAGGGATCCCCATGGGACCCCTTCCCCATTGTGAATGTCACTGTAAAAAATTTTTCAGAGCAGGCAGTGGTCCTGCGGACCACTGCCTGCTCTGAAAAAATGAAACGAAAACGTTTCATTTTTCGTTTTTGTTATGCATCTCGTTTTCCTTTAAGGAAAACGGGCTGCATTACAAAAACAAACAAAAAAAACTGCTTTATTGAAAAGCAGTCACAGACATGGTGGTCTGTTGTCTCCAGCAGGCCACCATTCGCGAGGAGGTCACAAATTGCGACCCACCTCATGATTATTCATGAGGTGGGCATTTGCGAAGCCCTTGCGAATCACAGATGGTGTCAAGGACACCATCCTACATTCGGATTTGCGACTCGCAATTTGCAGGTCACAAATCTGAACCTACCTACATGTGGCCCCAAATTCTTAATGAAAGTCACAAAAGTGCACCCATGGTATATGTCGTACCTCTATAAAATATTTGTGAACAGTATTTTAGCATGGGTAAATACGATGTGTAGATTTGCTCATGTGAAAATCTATTGAGCATTTGCAAGTTCATTTTCCCTCCAGCCACTTTCTTCCCAACCCTGGAAGAAGTTCTAATTCTGCCATTGTCAGGAGTAAATGTCCAACCTTTCTTATTATGGGAAAATATTAGAGAGAAGCTGGTAAAAATCTTTAAAACATGCAGGTTAGTAGGTTTGCAGACTCAAAGGCATTCCAGCCCTGAAACTATTGCTTACTGCTTCCTCCAGCCCCAGTATGCAGATCTGCAGAAAGGTGGCAAAATAAGGAAATTGCTACAGTAGCGATTGAAACTCCAAGTATTCAAGCCCTACTATGGTAGTAGCCCTGGCATAATCAGAGAGGCTATTAATTGCTGCCATAATTTTTCGCCACACTACATGGCACCAAAGGGACAAGTAGATCTTTTTACAGGACAAGTAGATTTGAGAAGCAACCTGTCCCCTGGACAAGTAGATATTTTAATAAATTCCACACCCCTGCTAACCAAATAAAGTATTATGAATATGAATACTGCAGAGTTCCATGATATTACCACAAGCATTTCCTGCAGCATTCACAAATAAGTGTAATCTCCCATACCTTGCATGATACCTTTACATTGTGTCTTTACAAGTTCTAAACTGGCCTGATTTGCAAATGTGGCCACTTTTTTGGCTATGTGGTTTGCTAATGGGGGCCATTTTTGTACTGGTGCGCTAGCATATGTTTTATCTTTGTCTGACCCTGATTATTTGACATTTTCTAGGGTATTCTGAGTAGTCTGAGGCCATTATAGGCCCATATTTGCAAAATGGGCGATTTCCTATTAGGGATTTCCTAATTTGCGATTTTCTGATTGGGACTCCATGGGAATCGCAATTAGGAAACTGGGAAATTAGGATTTCTTAAGATTCGCAATTTAGGAATCACAAATGGGAGACTATGTACATATGGGCATTAGTGCTTGGACTACCTTCTCTGTCCTGATGAAGACCCAGAGAATAAAAAGTTGTTTAACTCTGATAACTAACTTTTAGCTGAATACTGTATCTACCTGCAGGTTTTTCATCTCAAGAATCTCCCGGGCGGCAGATTAGATCCGGAAAATGTAAACAACTCTCCCACATGAACAGGTGGTACCTTGGCCAGACTTGACTGTCTCCTCCTTAAATGTGACGTCACAGATCCATATATGAGGTCATCCAGTGAGTTCATGTTGGTTCCCATCTTTTTTTCCACATTCTTAAAAGATTGAATCAGAATCAGCAAGACGGCGCCAATACCATAAAACAAGTGACAAAGTCACAGCCCCATCTCATAGTGAGGAGGTAAGGCAGGTTAAGAAACTACAGTTGTAGTATCTACCAGAAAGATAATTACCAAAGGTAAGTAACTTTCTTCTGATGGAACCAAAGCAGTACTCACAGAAATAGAGTTGAGGGCAGCAAAAACAATTTGTGCCTTAGGACAGGGCAGATGCTCCACATACATCATCCAATGAGACAGAACACTCAGAGCAGGGAAGGCCAAAGCACCAGTCAGCTACCCTTGGACCACAACCTAAAGTCAGGATAAGTGCCTGCTGCAGAAATCACTGCAGCCCTGGGGCAATCGTTGGCTGGTGGAACTCCATACATACCAATTACATAATCCCAGACCAGCAGAATACAGTTGTCATCAAATCTAAGATGCTGCGAAGAAGAAACAGACCAAAGAAGCAAAATGTCTTAAGGGCGCTAAAGTTCAGGCAGGCATAACAGAATGTTAGACACAAAAGAACTTATCGTATTCCAGGGCCAGATGACACCATAGCTCAAAGAAGACAAACGGGAAAACAGAAAGGCAGGGAAAGGAACAGGAACAATATAAAATTCTGTTCACTGGTCACCAGGAGAAAATGACAACACTGCAAAAACAACTGGGAAAAACAACGACCACGGGACACCAAATCAGCATCTCATGTCCCCACTATTAAAGACTGGGCAGCCCTCCAACAGCCTGGCACTCGGCAACCAACAGAGCGAGCCAAACCAGGGGACAAGAAGAACATATGACAAGCACAAATGCGGCCAACCTGAGAACACGTAAGGGACAACCAAGCAGAGGGCTCATTTGAAGAGTTTGTAAAAAGAGCTACCCATCACCTAGCACTGGGCATCTCACACACTGCGAAGGAAGGCCCCCTACCAACAGACAGCCAACCTTGGAAAGCAAAGAAATCAGCATGGATGCTAGGCAAATAGCAGGTAAAAACATTAGAATTTCATGCATACAGCCGAAATACATCATGTGTGGAAACAAACGCAGACACCATAGCACCAGTGCAGACTGGCCACAGACTAGCTAATAAAGAAGAGCCATTCCACCAATTTGCTATGGATGCCCCACTAAATACAAGGTTATGCAAAAAGACTGGTTGTGTGGGAGAACCAATCTCCCATCACGGTCCGCAGCACCAGCAGAAAAGAACCACTCTGCCCTGTATCCAATGGACATCAAGGCAAAAAAAAAAAAAGAACAGTACTGCTGAAAACATGCATGGCATATCACTGACCTCCGCAAAAGGCACCGCACTTTCACAACTGGGCTCCCCACCATCAAACACAAGCATGTGCACAACATTATCACAACAGAGAAACTTCTCCAGCAGGCCACCTGGCCAAACCTACAGATTGTGAGAAGCCAGAAAGGTCCAATCACTGAAGCAGTCAGAAACAGAAAGTGATTGCACACAGGCAGAGAAAAAGGGGTCGAGATGCAACACTCTGGCATATTGACAGTGTTTCTGCTCCCTCCAGGGACAACGATTATCACCAATCAAGACCCCTGTTGGGAAGAAGCAAGAACAGCAGGCAATCTGACAATCAGAATAAGATGGAATGGAACCCAAGCAACAAGACCCTGCCCAATGACCATCTGCTTTAAATTCAATACCCCCTGTAGTAGGCGGTGGCAAGGCATAGGGCAAGAAAGCAAGGCCAAACCAAAGGAGTCTCATACTCCAGAGGAACCTCCAAAAGATATCAAAGCACATGACAAGAGAAAACACGGACGTGAAAGGACATTATTGCTACAGAGCCAGAGAGAGGCATTCAGGGATAAACGTTAGGCTGCTGGACACCTCCCAAACCCAGAAGTGGACCCTGATCAGACACACACTGCTCATGCCCCAGGCAAACCAATATCCAACAAGCAATTAAAATAGAACCCAGGGTGGCAGAAACCTCTACCATCACTGCAAAAGAAAGTACACAACACTATCTACACTCTGGATCGGAAAGTACACCCCCATTCCCACCTATAGGAACTTCTGTAGTGACTCACCCTTGAGCAACCCTCAGAAAAACTTGGCTGCCCTTGAAGTAGAGACACAGGAGAGAGAGAGCTCCCTTGGAATGGGTGCCAACTCAAATGTTTTGATGGACAAAGCAGCAAGTGCACCAAAAAAGTGAGAACCATCAATGTGCAACCACATTTCTCCACCTCCCTCAGACAAGAAATTTTTTCCCGCCAAGGTGGCCACATGATGCCAATCGCAGGCACAGAAGAGCAAAGAAAATGAAGTACCAAGTCTAGGGAACAAGGAGGGAGGCCACCAAGTCATTCATCAAGGATGCAGAAGACAGACAGGCTAGCCCATCCTCAGCCAGACAAAACGGCAGCAAGTCCGAGAATTAACAGATAGAGCTGAGGCAGGCCCATTTTATACTGCGCGACAGGTACCTTGTGTGCCCCATTAATCAGGTTTCAACTCAACCACACTCAAGGGCAATTCCAAGGCTGCAGATGCTACACATAAGGTCAAATTGAAAGAAAATGTCCACTGAAGAAAGGTTTGAAGACAAATGGAAGTCCAATATATGTCGACCTCCAACTCAAAAATCCCACCACTGGCAGAACGGAGGGTCAAAGAGAATCCTCTGACAGAATTATAGGAGGAAGCAGAAACATCGCCCTACTCAGCAGCAGCGCAATTCTTCAAAGCCGTCATCAGAGGCAAAAGAACATCAAGCGCCCTTGAACACAGACATCACATCTGGTGTAGACTCCTCGGCTACACAAACCTTATCAAACTGTTGGTCGCATCTACAACAGATTCCCAGTGCCGGAAAGCAAGGGAAACAAAAAGGTAGAGCCAAGTACGATACTAGCCCTGGCACCTGAGTCTGATTTAAGTGAAGGACACTGGCAAGGCTTCCAGCTACGTATCTTGAACCTCCAAAGATAAGCCGACTGGACAAAACCAATGGAGACAACTAAGGATAGAGCTACAGGCAGAGAAGAGGTCATAAGACCCGACAACGCTTTAGGGACCAAAGGTACACAAGAGCAGGTAACTACTGCCAACAAAGACTGGATGAAGGCTGCTAACTGAGCTGGATCAGCAACAGGAAAGCAGGAAGGTCATACAAGAGCACTGGGCTCGAATGCGAGACTGAATATTGTGCCAAGGCTGAAGTCTGATCAAAGCCTAATGACACTACTGAGACAGATCTACTGTGCGAGTGGCACTATCTAGGAGTGGGACTTGTAGGGGCAATGCTCCCCACGCCCTCGGCCTATGTAATCTCTTGGGATATAAAGACAGTTCTGCAACAAGATCAGGCACACATCTGCATCAACGTTCAACTACTGCAGTTCGAAAAGTAGATGAATTCAAGGACAGCACTCAGGATCTGAAATGAAAGACAAAAAAAGGAACTGATGTCACTGTGCTGAGTAGTGCTTTAGATGCTCCTGATGACAAATCTAGCGAGGAACCAGAATCCAGTTGGAGGCGTGAAACCAAGTAGACCCAGTCTCGCTCCTGGCAGGAAATTGGGGCTGAGGAATCTGCATGTTTAAGTAGCGATCAAAATAAAGTTGATGGGTTGCAACACGTTCAGTATATGGGTTGCCAGGAAGATAATTTTACTAAATAATTTGTGTTTGGATTGGGAAACCTCCTATTCATTCATTACTTAAATCAATATGAAAACTCATCTTCCACATATACACCTTTGCTACTCCACTGAACGTCACTGTGTTGTCATGAATATTGAGTACCTTGGCAATACCTTTGAAATATATTGTATATATCAAGATTAAATTACATTTTTGGATCGCATGCCATTGGGGACTCTGCGTAATTAAATTGGGAGATTAGCCAAAACAAATCTCTTGATACATTATTTCACCTTAATGCCACTGCAATCCAGTTATTGTTTATTGTTTCTCCTTTAAAATCTGTCAATATATCACAACCCGGTATCTCGACAAAGTTTGCAAATTACCCTGTATTGTTACACAATGAGTCGGAGAAGAACAAACTGAAATGGAACTTATTTGCTCATCTCTGCTGTATATTGTATGGATTCTCAATTTTTAGAGCACTGTCAAGTAGGACAGTAGTAGCTGAGGAATATTCAGCAACAATTGCGAATTCTTCTCTGGTAATCCTCTAGAACGAACCTATAAATCAATTCATAAAATGCACATTCGCAATAGTGTCTGCCCCGGAATTCCAGAAGAGCAAACCATTAAATATATACCTGAAGGAGAAAGCGCAGCTCAGTCTTACACGGTTTTAACAGATTCCATGTTGCTACCTCAAGAATTTCCACACTAAGGTTATTATCAAGAGAGCAGGGATTCCATCTGATAAAATAACTTTAATCACAATGAGTAGGTGCCGGTTTTCCTAAATCGGTCTACGTATGTGCAAAACATAGCTTGGAGTGCTATACAAAAATTCAGGGGGATCACACAATTGGGGCAAAAAAGAAGATACTCTTAATTTGCGCCTGCTGTTACCAGTGTTAGAAATGATGACTTGTGAATAAGGTTTTCCCTGAAGAGAAAGGTCTCCAACCATTTTTTTTAATGTAGAACATTGATGGCTATTGTCAGATCTTTATTACGACGCTGGATAATATGAGAAGGCATGTCTTGTTTATTTTTAAGCGAGTTCTTCATGGCTGTGGTTTTCTTGCTCACCACCAATACCTTAATTTTCGCTGCTTGAAAAGATGGTGTTGCTAGAGGAGACGGTCCTGAATATGATGCTTATTTTGACTCTGATGCACTGTATTGGCGGGGTCAGCAGAGTTTCAAGAGTGGGCACGTGATCCAACTTTGCTCAACAGACCCTTTGTGGTTCATATGCTGCTCCATGAAGGATACCAGTATGTGGTGTGACATGGAGGTGAGAAATGATCGGGGCTTGAGCTGCAGTTCAGAAAGAGGTAGGGCTCGACGTTGCAGGGGGATGTTGAATGCTTCTAGGCTGCCTCAATCTGCCATGTGATGTGGATCTTGAAGGAGAGATTGGTGAAGCTATGGAATCTAAAGGACTCGGTTCTGTTAATGTATTGTAGGTGAAATCATTGAGAATCACTACAGTGAGACAATGTTGTACTTGGGCTCCTTGGCAGTCAGTGGCAATTAGCATAAACTCCTGTTTGCAAGAGGTTCAATTAGCTCTTTGGCATCCATGTTTAAATAACAATGGGGCATTTTTTTTTTACAGTTGGTTGAGGTTGTTGCAAGATGAAACGTTAAAAAACCAATTGGATAACATCTGCATGCTCGGAAAATTTGATATTGCTGTCAGCCTGGAGAGTGCTCAGGGATGCCACTTAGAGATGAAATACAAAGAGTGACAGGATGGAGCCTTGGGCATGCCCTAGGTCACGGATAAATACTCAGATCTTGAAGTATTTGTAAGGATAAGAAAACTACCTGTTGGTATGTTTGGATGCGAGCAACCCGACGATGGTACCATTGAAGTACACATAAGTTGAGGGCATAGACTAGCGCATTGTGGACAACAATATAAAATGCCACTGAGAGATCTATAAAGATTAAGAAATTGAGATTGCTGTAGCCTGTGAGGAGCATATTGCTCTCTAATGGACTAGTGGGTGTGGTTTTGCTGCATTGTGGACACATTCCATGAGTAACACTGAGCTCAGTAGTAAATGTGTTATTCAGTGCCAAGATACCACAAAGATAAATATGCTGTTTTCAAATACAACTTATGCGAACTATCATCCAGTCACCACACTATCCTTCTCGTGCACGATCATAGAAAAGGACGTCAACAACAGCAACACATAAGGAATCATGGTATAAAGATGCAACTAAAAGAATAACAACCTTAGACATACAATGTATGTAAATGCGTCAGTACTAAGGAGCAGCCAGTAAATGTCCATAGTTTACAAGCCTCTAATATCTCAATAATACCTCCTAGAAAATGTATCTAGCTATTGCAGCACCATGTGACTGAGGCTTCCAGATTCTGTGGCTTAGGCTGCAATGGGAACGTTTCACTCGCACTTAAGTGCGAATGTCTGGCCACCTCGGCAGATTGATATTAACAGGAATAACCAAATAAAGACAAGAGTACCAGTTTTAACTGATAAAGGTGGAAGCGATGTGCAGTACATTTGTCAAGAGGGAGAAAAAAAAGTGAAACGAAATCTCCACCAAGTCATCAAAAGGTCATTTATATCAGAGAACTCGACATGTTAGCATTTCTTGCTATAAAACTCTATAGATCATTTAATGGTGTGGCTCTTGTAATGTCGAAAGGTATCTTGGCACGAAGACAGGGACACTAGGACTCTGAGAAACACTGGCCTGCAAAACAGAGGACATCACTTGTTGTGAGGTGGGAAGGACAATAAGTATGGGGGACAGAAAGAGCCAAAAGACGCCAGAGACAGCAGGGATATGCATGAGTGGAAATAAGGTCCCCCCGCAACAGAAGGGCAAGCATTTGAAAGGGGGTGCATAAAATACAATAAAGCAGTTACATTTCAATACCTGTTTTACTTTGACCCTTTTGTGTGAACAATCTGACAAGTGCTGATGATGGAGAAAGTAAGCTGGCAGCAGACTGATGATTGACAAGTACTTAACTGGTGTCGGATTGAACCCCACGGGCGGTCACTCACCAAGGAAACTGATGCTGTGGTGCGCAGGTAGGCAAGCAACAGGAACTGCACTGCCCAGCCATGCGTTGAGTGAAGTGAAGCGTGGTTCAGTGTTGGCAGTCCAGCTGTAGCAGGAGCCTTACGGTCCAAGTTAAGTAAGCACCATGTGGGCCATCCAGGCCAGCTCAGGTAAGCCTTAACCACCCACTTGAACACTTCGTGAAAAGGTCCACAGTGGCATAACCTCACCACTGTGAGATAAGAGGCCACAGTGCTGAAATAAGTATAAACTTGGCTGAAGAATCAGAAACAAAAAAAGAAAACAAATATCTGACAAAAAGAGTTTGTGGGGAGGTTTGGAATCAGAGACGTTTCCATTCAAATAAATAAATCTGCCATTTTTAGAGGCCAAGCATACTATCTGAAGAGGTATGCTACACCATGAAGCCACACAGCCTTTCATTCACATTAATGCAGGTTCTAGTTTGAAAGGCCATTCAACTTTACAGAACTGGTTAAGTGCACAGATCAATGTAAAAAAACCTGAATGTACGTAGAAGCAAGCATCACAGAACAGAACAGAAATAAAAGAGCTCTGTCCTTTCTTTATGCCACTCTTCTCACCCGAGAAGAAAGGCCTCTTTTCACTGTGAAAGGCATGGGTCCCAGATAGAAAGAACTTTTGGATGACTGACAACTTCATTAAAGTGTCAGGAGAGACTGGTTAATGGCAAACTCCACTAGCTTTGAAGAACCTGGTGGGCAAGGACATCAAGAGAATACTTCAGGACCTTTGTCTGTAATTGTCGACAACTTGCCAAAAGTATTATAGTGGATCCTATTTAGTTTTAATAGGAATCAGGAGTTTAGCTTAGCCTTCTGGCTTGCAGGCCTGTGCCCCCGTCACCTAGTGACTTTTAACCTACGTAGCCTGCTTCGTTTTAGCGCATTTATTTAATTATTTCTTCCAATATGGCTGCTATGTTTATAGTTATGAAGAATTTTTGGATTTCACATTATCAGTGCCACTCTGTGAAGGCGTCACTATAAGTAGGTATTCACATCATGTCCTTTCCCACTTACATGTGACAGGAACATTATGTACTTTTGAGGGAATTGTTTATGCAATTGCCGCCCCAAGCATGCCTTTTTATCTATTGTTTGGGAACATACCTGTGTCAGGGGTCCTACAAGATATGTATAAATATATCTCACGCAGACAAAGTTATCAGAGGGATTCCTACCAGATGCCATAAACACTATCGACGCTACACGTCGCTTTGATGCAGACCCAGCCTTCATGTCCCCAAGGAGTCTGATCTAGAGACCTCATTCCACGGTAATGAGGGTTGGAAGACTCTTCTCATGGACACGGTACTGGCAGATTAGGTTTAACACACCTAGTTCTCTTTATGTTAGATATTAGGTTCATCATGCTAGGGTATTAGGGCCTATTTCACATCTCATGATGTTGCAAGATGGTTGGGGTATTTATTTTCACGACTCTCGTCTTTACAATTCTGTTTCTTGCATTGTCCATTATTCTAATCATTGCAGCCCATGCAATTTACATTAGATTGCAGTCTTCGTAATAAAACCTATTGACACTTTACTGCATCTCTTTCATTGCCTGTGTGTGACCGAGTCTTGGTGCTCATGTGAGAAAAAGGGTAATCTCAGTTTAACCACGACTCCCCTGAGATGTCGCACTCTTAAGTCCATGCATAATGGCTGCCACAAATCACCTTTTACTGTTTGGGTTCCTGGTGAGGGACTGCTTGTAAGCCGAGAGGGTTGGGCCAAGTGTTGCGACTTGTTGTAGGAATGGCCTAGTCACCTACAAACAAAAGTGCTGTCATCCCTAAACCAGCAGTCTTGCCTAGAGCAAGAGTCCAACTACGAAAGTATGAAAAGCACTGAACAACAAATGTTTACACAAAAGAAACAAAGAACATGTAAGATACATGTTTGACTTGGCATGACAGGAGAAATGAGACAAAGCATGGCAAACCTAATCCATTTTCTAAGGAGGGTGCAACCCGTCTCAGAATCATTGAGAGATGCCAAACGGAGTCTCTTCGCCAAAGACTGCTAAGGAAAAGTTACATACTGTACATAACTGAAGAAAGTACACATGCTGACAGTTATAAATGCAAGCGAGAAAGATCATGGCAGAAAAGACTGACAGAAAGGAGCAAGCTTTCCACTTACATGAACAAACCATGAAGAAATCTCACAGGAGCTATTGCAAAAGATAAATGTCCAGATAATGCTGCAGAAGCAAGACAGAGAGTGTCTGCGAAAGCAAGCAAGAACACTATTGGAACATGGCAAGTTATGGGACAAGAATGGCAACTATGTAACAAAGGATAATCATGAGAAGATGTGCAAGGCACCCATCATCGAGGCTTACCCCACATCATGCAAAAACTGTGAGAGACAACAGCAATCAGTCCTCCAGTTAGTCCAAATCTTGCACAAAGTTGTGTGCAACATCACGATCACGCCAGCCCCGTCAAGGTTATCGTTGTAAAGTTCATTCTCACCATCATCACCAGGCAGTGATGAATATATGTTCATAGTGGCAGAATATGAGTGGAAAAAAATATGTAGCGCTGAACCTTTCAAAGGATAAACATGCCACTCGATTTGTCCTCGATAGTGGACCTCAGTTAGTTATACCTGCACTTCAAAGATTGGGAAAATGAAGCCTTAGTCGATACACTGGCGTAACAAAGGCCTCCGCAGCCCCCGAGGTCCAGGGGACCTCCTCAGCTCAGTACACTGTGGACAGGCAGCAGGCATCTGATTGGGTCCAAAGACACGGGGTCACCTGCAAGTGCATTGGGGGTGGGGGGTGGTCTTAAGTTTTGTTACACCAGTGACTCCAAACTAAAATGATCTAACATAATAGAGTGAATTGTATCTAGCAAAAGACCCTTGACTGGCGCAACTTAAGCTAACACTCACATACCAGGATTGACCTGTCGAACCAGAAATTCAATCCTATAGATGGTTGAGGATGTGCCTCCTAATGCAAAAAAGCAGTCCAGTTTGGCCACGAGCCTGGGATAAATGGCAACATTTCAAGTTCATCCACACATCAGGAAGAACATCAAATCAGTGGCACAACACCATCCACTGATAGTTCATCTTCAGAAGGCAGTAGCGAATGAACTGCAAGAAGGACTAACAGCAGATATTACGGAAGAGTTCAAAGGACCAATCTCAAGTGTGTCACCAGTAGAGGTTGTGCCCAAGCATAATACCAAAGAGGAAAGTCTGTCTGTGTGTAATTATGATGCTGCAGAAACCAGCCATCAAACTGAAGCGACACCTGGGCCACATAAGTGTCCAAAAAATGGGCCAAAGGATTCTCCAAGCTAGACCTTAAAAAGGCAACCATTAGGACTCCATATAGATTTTTTTATCTGCTTATTGAGTTTTAACGTAATTCACATCCGTCATGCAGTTACAGAAAATAACGGGATTGGCTACCCAAGCAATAGTCTGACTTAACACCAGCAGTTAAATTATTTTCTGTTGTGGACTCCAGGTACATTACCACGTTATCAACATGATTAGGTCTCATTCACTACAAGCATGTAAGCTTTGGTGCATCTTTCCCAGCTGAAATATGCCAAGAAACACTCAGGTAGGTCATTAGGGCTATAGTGAATGTTCTGAAGTGCATAGATGCTCAGAAAAACTCTAAAATAGCACAATAGAGCCCTGGAACAAGCCAGGCAAGCCCTGCAAGCTGCCAAGCTGACATTAAATACAGAAAAGGTTGAGTTTTACTAAGTCCTACTTCCATTTCTACAAAACACCTTTTAAGATGAAAAAATCTGCCCGATCCGGAAAAAACAACATACTGAATGGTACTCCAAGCCCCATGGATTGTAAGGTTGTTGAATCCATCTTGGGAATAGCTTGATATTGATTAGGATACATAAGAGACTATGCCACACTTATTCATGGCCTAAGATAACTGACAAAGCAAGACCAGGCATTCAACTGGATGTCCAGGTGTGAACAATGCTTTCAGGAAATAATAAAGTATTTAGCATTGACAATATGGAGTATTTCAAACAGACTCTGCGTGGAAATTACAATACATTGTAATTGTATTTATATCGCGCTTACTGCCCCAGACGAGGTGAAGCGCTTTTCGGCAATAGCACGCTACTCAGGAACCCAAAAAGAATTAGTGGTGGATTAGTATAGGGAAATATGAGTTAATTTGAGTGGTGTCTGTTAGTTGGATTGAATAGGATAATGGAGGAAAAGAAGAGAGACTGGTCTAGAAAGTGTTATTTGGGAGATCATAGTAGTAAGTTGAGGTGTGGGATGAGTAAAAGGAGAGATGGAGCAGGTAAGATTATCTTGAAATGGATTGGGGAGATCATACTAGTAAATTAGGTTTTATGGTGAGTCAAAGGATGGATACATGAGGGAAGAAGTTAGAAAGGGTTGTTTGGGAGATCATAGTAGTAAAATGAGGTTTGGGGTGATCCAAGGTGGGATATCGGAGGGAAGAGTCTAGAAAGGGGTATTTTAGAGATCATAGTAGTAGAATGATATTTCGGGTGAGTCACACTGTGGAGACAAAGGTATAGGGTAAGACATAGTGTAGTACATTGGATAGAGTCAAATGTTTTTTTAATACAATAGGAGTAAAGTAATAAATATATAGATACATGAGTACGTAGAGAGGGTATACAGGCATAAGGAAGAGAATATATCAAGATCTATAGTAGTATTTTATAAACAGAGTTTCAAGTGTTGCTGTACTTTAAGCTAATTTATGAATTTTATAACTAAACGTTTTTTAAATTTTCTCAATATTTCAACAGTGAAGCACTTGTAGATAAAATAGTTATGATACTATTTACATGTTCTGATAGATAAATAAAACAGAGATCCAGAAGCATCTATTCAAATAACTTATATAAAAACTATCTAATCCTCTATATATACACATGTTAAACATACACTAATATATAACCATAAGTAATATATACATTTGTTAAGCAGTCCTAAAGAGTATCTATATATTTTAAAAAACAATGATTACACATATTAGTATAAATACACATGTCTAGGTGCATACATATAATCACTTTATAAATGTTTAGATATTAATTACGAGCCATACTGGAAGACCACCAAAAATATGAGATCGACATCAAGTTGTAACACGCATAATAGAAGCCTAACAGGCATTGAAGAAGCCTATAAACAGCCTGAGAAAGAAAGGTTAAATGTGGTATGGGAATGCAAGCACTTCGACATATTCGTCTATGGTAAACACTTTTGAATAGTGGCAGACCACCAAGCACTACTGACAATATCTGAAAATCTACAAGTCAAAATGCCACCATAAATTGAGAGATGGGAGCTTTGTTTGGAGGACTATACATTTAACATAGCAGATAAGCCAAACAACCGCAGACCTACAAACCCAATAACATCTAGGAGAAAGGGCATCTCCAGATGAAGAATACCTAAACTTTATTAAAGATCCAATTAATGCACCCATTCATGCTTATTGAAACCATCACAGAAACCACTCTGGTAAGCTCCAGTTTAGTCAAAGTCAAGAGACAGGTTGCCAAAAACAGATTGAGCTATATTAACTGCAGCTAACTGCCAGAAGATGCAACCATCAAGGATGTGACATAATTCAAACATGTGCAAAAGGAGCAGTCACAGGCAGCATGCAGACTTCTGCTACAAGGCATTGTCCTTCCACATCAGTTACACCAAGGAGTGATGAACATATTTCATAAGGGACATAGGGGACTATTGGCAACAAAAAGGGCCCTACAAGATTGAATCTGTTTCGACTACTTAACCAACTCACTGAAAATACCATGGAAGCAAACCACGTCCCTTGCAAATTCCCTCATTTTAGGTGGAAGGAGCAAGACTTGCAGACTGACTCTATTACATGGATAATTGCAAGAGTGCTGAAATGTTTGACTCTGAGCAAACTTCTTTTTCCTTTTGTGTCTCTCCTTCGTGCTCATGCTCATGGCGGACACGGTGCTTTGATTCGGCTCGCTTATGTCAACTAAGGTTTAACTTTTAATTTTCAATAAATGTGGCCAGAAAAGTCCAGTTAGGAATTTACAACGCCAATAGCTCTAACTAGAGAAAATGTGAGACCCACTGCATTGCAAATGCTTGTTTTTCTCCTCCGAGACAGTCAGTTTCCTTTGGGGGCTAGGAACATTTATTCACCTGTGATCCACTAATTACTGATACTCTCACAAAAAATCCCTTCTCAACAAAGAGATGGACATCAGAGACTTCTGACCTTTCCTCAAAAAAAGTGATCTATGGAAGAGTACCTCCCAGCTCTGAAAGAACATGTTCACCATACCTTGGTGAAAAGATGACTTAAGAAGGGATTGATAAAACCTGTCTCTCCATATATGGACATGGCTTACCTGCTACATGGGTGGTAAAAAAAAAAAAATCACATTGTAGAAGAAGGTACATTGTTCATGCCCATGGCTACATTATATAGTCCTGGCTATATTTTATACAGCCACATCGAACAAAACCATAGGAATGACGAGACTGTGTAACCTATGTTTTTTCAAGCAACATACAATTTCTAGGGATAGGAATCTCTCCTCTCATCCTCCTTGGAATGGGAGAAAGGCCCCAAGTCCCAGAGACAAAATAAGGTATTAATACATTAAGGAACAAGTTACTTACCTTCAGTAACGCATTATCTGGTAGAGATAATATCTAGCCGCAGATTCCTTACCTTTGAAATCCCCAGGTGTCAGACTGGATCCGGAAGATTTTTCATGAACAGTCCCATTGCACCCCAGCTGGTGGCTTCATTCGGTTCCGTGTGTCGGCATCATACGTGCCGGAAGTGACATCACGGTCACCTATATAGGTGCTACCTTGGAGCGCGGAAGTCAGGTAGTTTTCACGACTTTCCACACCAGGAGTGTAGAGCTATAAAGTGCACTGAAACAGGTGTGTACAAACTAGGGCCCTGAAAGGGATCATCACTGACCCTAGAAATCTGTCCACAGAGCGAGGCGGAATGGTTGGGTCAGTAGCAGCTGGATATTGTCTCTACTAGGTAATGTGTTACCAAAGGTAACTTGTGCATCTGAAAGATACATCTAGCCGCAGATTATTACCTCTGAATAGATACCCAAGCAATACCATCGCTGGAGGTGGGCTGCAGACAAATGTATTTAACTAGGAAGTCCTGCAGGACTGAACGGGCGAAATACCCATCCTTGCAGACCTGACTATCCAGGCAGTAGTGTTTGACAAACCTGTGAAGGGATGCCCAGGTTGCAGCCTGGCAAATGTCTAGGACTGGGGCTGGGACTCCATGTGCTAACTCCGTGGTTGCAGCTTTACCTCTGGTGGAATGGACCCCTAAGCCCTTAGAAGGCTGCTTTTTAGCCAGGGAGAAGCAGCTCTTAATACAGAGAACAATCCAGTGCAAAATGGTTCACTTATCTACTGCTCAACCTGTCTCTGCTCCAACATACCACAAGAAGAGTTGGTCGTCCACACAGAATTCCTTTGTGCAGTCAAGGCAGAACGGCAATGCTCTTCTTTGGTCCAGATGGTGGAGTTGTTCCTCTTCTTTAGAGGGATCTGGAGGAGCATAAAAGGTGGGCAGGGTGACTGATTGTCCCAGATGAAATGGAGTCACCGCTTTTGGTAGGAAAGAGGCCCTAGTGCGAAGCACCAGTTTGTCTGGAAACACAGACATGTAGGGAGGCTTGGAAGACAAAGCCTGCAGCTCACTCACCCTCCAGGCAGATGTTATTGTCACTAGAAAGGCTACCTTGATGGTAAGCAGCCGGAGGGGACAATTAGAAAGAAGCTCGAAGGGAGCACATATGAGGTAGGTGAGAACCAAAAATAAGGTCCCACTGAGGCATGATAAAGGGCAAAGGGGGAAACATGTACAAGCCCTTTGAGAAACCTAGTTACAATAAGGGACTTAAATAAAGAGGGTTGGTCAGGAAGCCACAGAAAAGACAGAGCAGCAAGATAGCCCTTAAAAGTACCTATAGCAGAGCCCTGCTGGGTAAGAATGAAGAGAAGAACATCAGAGAAAGATGCAGAAAGAGGGTCAATAGAATTTTCTGTACAACAATTTACACATTTTTGCCACCGGCAGGCGTACACTGTCTTGGTGGAGGGACACCTGGCTGCCAAAATAACAATACAGACTTTTGGAGGAAGGTTGAAGGCTGTCAACTGTCACCGCTTAATCTCCACACAAGAAGGAGGAGAGTTGATAGGCTTGGATGGAGAACCCTTCCCTGCTGCTGTGACAGAAGATCCTCCCAAAGGGGCAGCCTCATCGGAGGATCAAATTTGCTCATTCTCAGAAGCTCGGGATACCAGACTTTTTATCCCCAGTCCGGGCCGGATGTTCTTGAACTTCTTGAGAACTTTGGGCAGAAATGGTATGGGTGGAAAGGGGTACAGGAGGCCCAAGTTCATCTCTGAGCGATAAACTCCTTGGAAAATCCAACATGCTAAACTGCTGACTTTGTGCGTTCTCTTCGGAGGTGAACAGATCTAACCAAGGCTCTCCCCACTGCTGAAAGAGATCTTGCACCACCTCAGAATGGAGATGCCACTCATGATCCGCTAGGCATTGAAGACTGAGTTTGTCCACCCTGTCGTACAGAGAACGTGCCAGGTGTTGAACCACCAGGGTTATGCACTGCTGCTCCAGCCATGTTCAGATATGCAGAGGCTCTTGACAATGGGTGCATGACCTCACCCTGTCCTGTTTGTTGCATTACCACACAGTGGTAGTTTTGTCTGTGAATACTTGCACTATATTTCCCTTGATAGAGGGAAGAAATGCTTCCAAAGCCAACTGGATTGCCCGGAGCTCCAGCAAGTTTATGTGGAGTTCAGATTCCACCAGAGACCAGAGTCCTCTGATCTCCAACTCTCAGATGGCCTCCCCATTCCAGGAGTGACGCATCTGTCACTATTGCGACATCTGTCTGGGGAAGGGAGAGGAGTCCGCATCTGACCCAATCACGGATCATTAGCCACCACTGCTGGTCTTTTTCAGTTCCCTCCGAGATCTGAACCAAGTCGGAAAGATTTCCCTGATGCTGTGCCCACTGGAACTTCATGTCGCACTGCAGAGCCTGCATATGCCATCTGGCAAGGTTCACCAGCAGGAAGCAGGAGACCATGAGGCCCATCAGCCTCAGAGTCATTCTTACTGAAATCCAGGATAGAGGATTAAACATCGGTATAATAGCCTGAATATCCTGGACTCACTGCTCGGGAGGATAAGCCCGAAACTGCACTGCGTCCAGAACTGCTCCGATGAAAGGGAGCATCCGAGAAGGAGGCAGGTGTGACTTTGGCATGTTTATAGTGAACCCCAGCAAATGCAGGAGGTCCACCATAGTCTGGAGATGGGAGAAGCCAGCATGGGGAGAGCCATCCTTCAACAGCTAGTCATCGAGATAGGGGAAGACTCCGACCCTAATCTCCTCAGATGAGCTTCAACCACCACCACCATCACCTTGGTGAATACCCAAAGGGCATTGGTAAAACCATCCTCCGTCAGCCAATCTTGTGTTGGAGGTTTAGGGGGAGGGGAGGATTGAAAGGGGAGGGAGTAGCCCCTCTGAAAGATATGCAAAGGCGACTTGTCAGATTTTATGGACTGCCACTGGTGGGTTCCCCCACCAAATGGACACCCATGGTCTTGCAGGACAAGATTAGGAGGGCTTGGAAGCTGCAGCTGTCGGGGGTTGGTGGATGCGGTAGACCTCATGATACCTGACCCACAGGGCTAGTATGCACCGTGCCATCGCCCGTGCATAAATTAGGCAGTTTGCACATGATGGGGGCTGGCACAGGGGTGGCGCTGTGGCACACCCCTTCTGTAGCCATGAAAGGGGCAAAAGGCAGACTGGGGATGTGGGGCCACTGAGAGGCCCCGCAGGTCCTTAAAGCACATCAGCTCAGAATCTGCCTATCGTCCAGGGAGACGAGTACCATCGAAGGGCATGTCCATAACGTTTGCCTGGACATCCCCGGAAAAAGCCAGATGTTCTTAGCCAGGCGTGGCGTTGAAATGCCACTATCAATGAAACCGCTCTGCCCAGCAATCAGTTGTATCCAAACCACACATGATGGTGAACTTTGCTGCAGCTATCCCGTCCTCAACTGCTTGTGAGAGAATGGCCCGGGCCTCCTCCGGGACCTTTGAAGCACCTGTGCAACCGTATCCCACAGTGTGTGAGTGTAAACAGTGGCCCAAAAGGCATGCAGTGTTCACAGGCTGGTGGAAAAAAACATTTTCATGCCTAAGATTTCCAGCATCTTGGATTCCCTGCCCGGGGGAGCGGCAGGAAACATGACTTGGGAAGTTGAGACTTGGACTACCAAGCTCTCAGGAGTAGGGTGCTGGGTGAGGAAACTTGGGTCCACTAGGGCAGGGAGATGGCAGCAGGCATTTGACCTGTTCACAGGCACCCCTGTGCACAACTTGGACCAGGTTCCAAGCAGGACATCGGTAAGTGCTTTGTTGAAAGGGAGCAAGGGTTCCAAAGAGGAAGCTCCTGGCTGAAAAACGTCTGTCAAGATGTTAGTCTTACCTGCCACAGAAGGTAGTTCAAGGTCAGGGACCTTCGCTGCCCTCTTTACCACCATTGCATAAGACGCTCTCTCCTTCATAGCCACAGCAAGGGAGAAAACAAACCAGTATCTGGAGATGTGGTCAGTAAACTGGCAGCTCCAAGTTCTTCACACCAGTCCACAGAACCCCGAGTGTCTAACTGGTATTCTAAAGGCTCAAGTGACCCTCCCATTCTTCCCCTATGCCAAGCTGTTCGGTTTAAAGCTCTGGCAACAACCTAGGACCAATGGGCACTGTCGGCACTGGAATCTGCACTGATTGACGCTGTTCCGACTCCGAGTGATCAGGGATTACAATAGGGCTTGTACTAGGAACATCAGCGTTGGGACAAGCATCAGGGAAGGTTCGTTGGCATGACTGGCGCCGGTCCAGATCTGTGATCGTATCCATGAGGACTCATCCGAGCCAAGGCTGTAGCAGTCGGCACAGAACCTAATTGGCCTCCTCCAACACCGTGGGGTCGGGGCGCTCAAATACGCAGCACATGGCCTCGTAAATTCTCCCATCTGAGCGGGGATCACTCCTGGAAACACTGGGAGGAGCGGAGTCGAACCTGTTAACCGCTCCGCAATACCGTGCCTTGAATGCCGATGTTCCGATGTCTTTGTGTCGGCCGACCGACGAGAAGTCAAAGCATGTTTCAACTTCTTGCGCCTCTTCCATGAATGTCTCAAGGGCTTTTTAATAAATGAAGGGTAGGTACCTGCCCACAATGGGCATGCCAATGCGCCACACCCCCAGACACAAATGGGAATAGTTTTTCTGCCACCCCCAGGGGGCAACAGGGGACAATTACCCCCATCTGCCCCCGAAAGGGGTAGAAAGCCCATGGGCACCAAGGATTACTTTTTCTTTGGATTGGTGGGGGCAGCTCAGCATGGGCATGGCCATGACAAAAAAAATGGGGAAACAGTCCATCTGCCCAGTGGGGAGCAGATGGATCCAATTACACCCATCTGCCCCCGGGGAGGGTAGGAATCCTACTGGACACGATTAGTTCTTTTTTTAATTGTGTACCAGTGTGGACTGCCCAACATTGGCATGTCCATGTGCCCTCACCCAAAAAGGGAATTGGGGGATAGGGGAGGCTGTACAGGTGCAGATGGGGGAGGTCTATACCCCATTTGCCACCCCAGTGGTGCAGAAAGTCCACTAGACTCCAGGGCTTACTTTTTTGTAGGGGTGGGGGCTGCGCAGCATGGGCATGGCCATGACCCCACCCTCCTCAAAAATAGTGAAACAGTCTTTCTGTCCCCGCGAACTAAAGCATTTCACCCCAATGTCAAGCAAGAGGATAAGTGATTTAGTTGGGTGCTGTTTGTACAAATTAGGGCAGGAAAGCTTGGCTAACTCCCAGTATCATCCCACTTGCAATGGTGAACAGCTGCACTCTTTGGGCAGGCTGCCCCCTGGAGAAACCTACCAGTCCCAGGCAATTCTGAAAACTAGACATCTTGGGGAGTCCATGGTGGTGTGCTTCGCATCCATCCCACACCATTTTCTTACCCACAATGCTCTGCAAACCTCAAAATATGACTAAAATCACAAATGTTTCTTGCATTTCTGTGCCATATTCTTCCAGCAACAAAAATAAACCCAAATTATCACCCAGCGTTCCTTTGGGTCTTGGGATGAAAATTATACCTCACTTGTGTGGGTGCTCAAAGCAATGTCAGCCTAAAAATGTATTTAAAAGAACTGCCTTTTTGGTTCCACTGTGGTTCCCCCTCAAACTATACACGTTTTTGGCCCTTCTCTGTCGCAGGCACTTGTCTCACCCATGTAAGTAAGGTATATTTTTTATTTGGAGATGAGGGGAACCCTGCGTGGTAGAAAATTTGTGGCTCCCCTCAGATTCCAGAACTTTCCATCACAGAAATGTGAGGAAAATGTTTTTGGACAAAGTTTGACGTTTGCAAGGGATTCTGGGTAAAACAACCTGTTGAGTCACACACATCACCCATCCTGGATTCCCCTAGGTGTCTAGTTTTAAAAAATGTACAGGTTTGCTAAGTCTCCCTACATGCCAGCTGAGGTATGGTCCCAAAATCACAGCTACCCACTTTGCAAAAACGGGTCAGCCTTGCGTAGAAAAACTTGATGCATCCATGTTGCGTTTTAGGCCGTTTCCTGTCGCAGGCACTAGGCCTATCCACAAAAGTGAGGCACTATTTTCAACAGAAGAAAGGAAAATGCTGGGTGGAAGGAAGTTTGTGGTTTACTGCAGACTCCATAACTTTCTATCACAGAAATTATAGGAATATATGTTAATTAGTCAAAGTTTGTGAGGTTTGCAAGTGATTCTGGGTAAAACAACCTGGTGAGAGCCACACAAGTCATCCACCCTGGATTCCCCTAGGTGTCTAGTTTTCAAAAATGTATAGGTTTGCTAGGCGTCCCTAGGTGCCAGCTGAGGCTGGGCCCAAAAACCAGAGCTACTCTCTCTGCAAAAAAAGACGTGTCAGTTTTATAATGGAAACATTTGATGTACCCATGTTGGGTTTGGGCCTTTCCTGCCGCAGGACCAGGCCTACCCAGACAAGTGTGGTACCACTTTTATTGGGAGACTAAAGGGAACACAGAATAGTAGAACAAGTGTTATTACCAAATTAATTTCTCTGCATTTGCACCTTACAAATGTAAGCTAATGTGTAAGAAAGAAGTAATTTTGAGAAATATCCTGTAATTCACACCTTAGCATGGGTACCCACAAATTCAGAGATATGCAAATAACCCCTGCTTCAAAACCTCATATCTTTTACCCATTTTGTAAATACATTTATTTTTCCTTTATACCTACTTTTCACTATTTATATTTTATTGTATGAATTGCTGTATACACAATGTACACAATGAAAAACCATTGCAACATGCAGCTCATTAATGGGCTTGGGGTACCTCGTGTTCTTGATAAACCTACAATCCCTATATATCCCTGCAACCAGAGGGGTCCAGCGGACGTAACAGTATATTGATTTTGAAAATCTGCCACAGTTAAAAAAAAGGTACAGTTGAAAAAGAAGACACAAATTGCTGTTTGTTTCAACTGAATTTCAATGTGTTTATAATTTAAACTACTACTTTCTATATGAAAACCTAAGGATCTACACAAATGACCCCTTCCTGAATTCAGAATTTTGTCTCCTCTTCAAAAATGGATGGCTTTCAGGGATCCACCATTGGTTTCACACCTATTTCTGCCACTAACTGGAAGAAGGATAAAAGCACAGAAATGGGAAAAATGCACTATGTCTCTGTAAAATGCCAAAACTGTGTTGAAAAATTTGTTTTTCTGATTCAAGTGTGCCTGTTCCTGGAAGCTGAAAGCTAGTGATTTTAGCACTGCAAACCCTTTGTTGATGCCACTTGCAGGGAAAAAACAGACGCTTTCCTTTGCAGCACATTTTCCCCATAAAATTCTAAATTTAGCTAGATTTTGCCCATTTTCTCGGTTCCCTCCAGAGGAATCAACAAACCCTGGGTACCTTTAGAATCCACCGGATGTTGGAAAAAAGGACACAAATTTGGCGTGAGTACCTTATGTGGACAAAAAGTTATAGGGGCGTAAGATTAAACTACCCCAAATAGCCAAAAAAAAGACCTAGAACGGGGAGGCCTAGCAGCAAAGGACTGAAGTGTTGATGCTCAGCGGCTATGTGCAAGGGTGTAAACCTAGGTCCTGCAGTAACAGGATAATTCCCAGAAATGAAAATGAAAACCATGGCCTTCTGATGGATACAACTACCTGTGGATTCCTCACCTAATGAATACTCCCATGGCGCCAGCATTCGACGGAAATCTTCTTACTAGTCTCTGCACGTCGACGAGGACGTCACTCTAGCCCACGCGACGCCGTCTGACGTCATACAGGCAATAAGAGGTCCTCGACGACGTGCGGACGTCAGTTCCCTTTTTTCCGTGCATTCTAAGCGGTTATCTTCGAGGGAGCAACTGTTACTTTTGTGGTTACAGTGTATTTTTGCTGCGTAGTCTTTCGCTGTGGTAATAATGTCGCAGAGAAAGTCTGGATTCAAGCCTTGTCGTGAGTGTGGAGGCAAGATGTCGGTGACGGATCCTCATTCCGATTGCCTTTGGTGTTTGAGCTCCGACCACGACGTCTCGACTTGTGATTCATGCCAGCACATGAATCCAAAGGCCCTCAAGGAACGTGAGGCGAAGCTGTTTATGGCGAAATCGAAGGAGAAGCATCACAAGAAGTCTTCTTCTCCAAGACATCGGCGTCATCGAGACTCCCGGCGCCGTAGAGAATCTCGGCGTCATTCGAAGGAGACTCGTTCCAGGTCTTCGAATCGGCGCCGAAGGACATGGGAGATCAGTCCCACGGTTACGCCGCATCCTTCGACGCCGTTGCCCTCTCCGGCGTCTCCAACTTCACCTGGACAGGCGTCGGTGATTGAGGTATTGGAGCCTCAGGTGTTTTCTCCGGCGTTGCAGACGTCGAGGCCGGCGTCGGGTTCGCCTCCGAGACAGGCACCCCAGTATCCGGCTTTTCCCACCCCTGGAGCCGATAGTTCCGCATTCTTGAATGCGATGTATGCCATCTTCCAACAGATGGCTCCAGGGGGTGCTCCGGCTGGGCCTTTGGCCTTTTCATTGGGTGATCCTGCGCCTCTTCGGCCGGCACCCTTTATGCCCTTTCTCCCTTTTGGGAACGTGGGCTCGGCGCCAGTGTCGGCGCCGGTGGCCGCTCCGGTGGCTTCAGAGGGATTGGCCCCGGGGATTTCCATCCCGTCGACGTCGGGATTTCGGCCTGTGACTCCGGTGGGTCCATCTGCTTCGACTGCTCTTTCGTCGGCGCCGAAGTTACCTGTGGCGCCGGACGCGGCGTCGGTGGCTTCTGAAGATCGGCGCCGATCTTCGACTTTGGCGGAGGCATTGTCGACTCCGCGTATTGAACAACGGCTTCATTCGAGGAGACGTGCTCTCCGTGTATTAGAGGAGCAGGAGTACCAACGAGCCCTGGAGGAAGGAGAGCTAGAGGACTCGGGTGATGGGCTGCGTGGTCTGGAGTCGGCCAGTGGGCTGGACACTTCCCCTGAGTGGGATCTTTCGTCCCCGGAAGAATACACTGAGGAGGCTGCTTCCTTTCATGCAGTGGTACGGAAGGCAGCTAGTTTTTTGGACCTGCCTTTGCCGGTGGTGGAGGCTAAACAAAACCTTCTAACAGAGGTGCTACATCCGGCCTCAGCTGCGGCGGAGCCTCTTTTGCCATTTAATGACGCTCTGCTGGATCCGGTGTTAGAGGTGTGGAAGAGGCCGGCATCTTCCCCAGCAGTTCACAGAGCCGTGGCCAGGAGGTATCGGGCGGCTCCGACTGACCCTGGTTTTCTGTCTAGGCACCCTACGCCGGAGAGCTTGGTGGTGCAGGCCTCCTGTTCATCCAAGTCAGCGCCTGGTTCTTTCCCGACGGTGCCTGGGGACAGAGATTCAAAGAAACTAGAGGCGCAGTCCAAGAAGATTTTTTCGTCCTGCAGTCTGGCGTTGAAGGCCACCAACGCAACCTGTATCCTGGGGAGGTATATTCATGCTCTGATGGATGACATTTCCTCATCATTTACAGAGCTTCCCCAGGGTCTTTTGGATGTTGTTTCAAATGCCCAGGCTGCTGCGACCCAGATTATCCAGACGGGACTGGATACGACCGACTCGGTAGCCAGAGCAATGGGCACAACTGTGGTGGCAAGGAGACAGGCCTGGCTCCGTAACTCGGGCTTTTCTGCGGATGTACAGTCCACATTGTTGGATCTCCCGTTTGATGGGGACAACCTGTTTGGAGCCAAGGCTGATTCGGCCTTGGAACGTTTTAAGGAGAGCAGGGCCACGGCTAAGTCGTTAGGGCTCCAAGCTCCTTCTTCCACGGCCTCTTCCAGATTTTTCAGGAGGTTTCGTGGATTTGGGCGTGGCTCTTCCTCCTCTTCCTTTCGGGGAAGATATCAGCAACCTGCCTCTTCCCATCCCTATAGATCTTTTAGGGGGAGAGGTAGGGTCCGCACCAGAGGAGCCTCTCAGCAGCACTCTGCCTCTTCCTCATCCTGTGGCGGGGTGCAGCAGGGGAAGCAGCCTTAGGCTTCCACCATTTCCCACTCACTCCTCTCCTGTAGGGGGAAGATTACAGCATTTTCTTACCAAATGGAAGACTGTTACAACGGACACTTGGGTTCTCAGTATTGTGGGAAAAGGCTACACCCTTCCCTTTCGGGAGTTCCCGCCCCGCCCTTCTTATTGTTCAGAAGAACACCTCCTGTTGCTAGAACAGGAGGTACAAGCCCTCCTTTCAAAGGGCGCGGTGGAGTTGGTCCCAGAGCAGGAAAGGGGTCGAGGATGTTACTCAAGGTATTTCCTGATTCCCAAGAAGGATGGTCGTTTGAGACCAATCCTGGACCTGAGGATCTTGAATTGGTTCCTCAAGCAGGAAAAGTTCAAGATGCTGACCCTAGCACAGGTGCTTTTGGCGTTGAACAAGGAAGACTGGATGGTGTCTGTCGACTTGCAGGATGCTTACTTTCATATCCCGATACTCAAGTCACACAGGAAGTATCTCCGGTTTGTGGTGGGATCGCAGCACTATCAGTTTGCGGTCCTTCCGTTTGGTCTTACTTCAGCACCTCGAGTCTTCACGAAGGTGATGTCGGTGGTTGCGGCAGAACTCAGAAGGAAGGGGATAGCAGTATTCCCTTACTTGGACGACTGGTTGATCAAAGCCAAGTCCCCGGAGCTTGTGTCGCATCATCTGCAGTCAACAACCCAGTTGTTGTTCGACCTGGGTTTTTCGGTGAACGAGCCCAAATCTCACCTAGAGCCCTCTCAGCGCCTCCTGTTCATAGGGGCAGTACTGGATACAACATTGGGTCGGGCCTTTCCTCCGCCTCAGCGGATTCAAGATATTCAGGATTTGGTTCCAATGTTTCGAAATGGAGCGGTAGTTCCAGTCCTCAAGGTCCTTCGTCTGCTCGGTCTGTTTGCCTCCTGCATTCTGTTGGTCATGCATGCTCGCTGGCACATGAGGGCTCTTCAGTGGTCTCAACACAAAGGGGATCTAGAGGGTACTGTCAAGACCTCCAGAGATGCTGCTGTGGATTTGAAGTGGTGGCTTGCAAGCAACAATCTTTCACAAGGAAAGCCGTTCCAGCAGTCGCCACCAGTGGCCACAGTCATAACGGATGCTTCCACTCTAGGGTGGGGAGCTCATCTGGGGGATCTGGAGATCAAAGGTCTTTGGTCTCCAGAGGAACAGATGTTTCACATCAATCTGTTAGAGTTACGGGCTGTACGTCTGGCTCTCAAGGCCTTCCTCCCTTCCCTTCGTGGTCAGTCGGTACAGGTCCTAACGGACAATACTACCACGATGTGGTACATAAACAAGCAGGGAGGGGTGGGGTCGTACCTTCTCTGCAGAGAAGCTCTTCGACTATGGTCCTGGGCAAAGGACCATCAGATTTGCTTGATAGCAAACCATCTGGCCGGAGTCTTGAACGTGCGTGCGGACAGTCTCAGTCGCCAATTCTCGGCAGACCACGAGTGGCGTCTCCATCCAGATCAAGTCCGTTTAATCTTCCAGAGGTGGGGGTTTCCTCGGGTAGATCTGTTTGCCACTCGAGAGAACGCGCATTGTCCGTTATTCTGCAGCCTCCAGTATCCGATGCAGGGAGCGTTGGGGGACGCGTTTCAAATAACCTGGTGCGGCCAGTTGCTTTACGCGTTTCCTCCCATACCCTTGATTCCTCGAGTATTGAGGAAGATTCGCCAGGACCGGGCTCTAGTCATCCTAATAGCTCCGGATTGGCCAAGGAGGGTATGGTACTCCGACCTGCTCCAACTCTCAATGTGCCCTCCGCTCCGTCTCCCTTTCAGGGCAGACCTCCTCTCGCAGTCGCAGGGGCAGGTTCTACACCCCAACCTCCAGAGTCTGCACCTACATGCCTGGAGATTGAACGGGGCAACCTGAGTTCCTTCTCTCTCCCGCCTGAGGTAGTGGATGTTATATTAGCGGCCAGGTGACACTCCACTAAATCTATCTACGCTAATAGATGGTCTAAATTTGTTGCGTGGTGTGGAGAGAGGCAGATTGATCCTTTGCATGCTCATCTATCGGACGTTTTGTCTTTTGCTCTGTCTCTAGCGCAGAAAGGTTGTGCAGTGGCTACCATTAAGGGTTATTTATCGGCCTTGTCAGCCTTCATATGTCTTCCAGACCAACCATCTTTATTTAAATCCCCTATTGTTATCAGATTCTTGAAAGGTCTTCTAAATAAATATCCTCCAAAGCCATTCGTTATGCCGCAATGGGATTTGTCCTTGGTCCTGACTTTCCTTATGGGGTCCCCTTTTGAACCTATGCATTCTGGCCCCTTAAGGTATTTGGTTTTAAAAACAGTCTTCCTGATAGCTATAACATCAGCAAGAAGAGTGAGTGAGTTGCAGGCCTTATCAGTAAAGCCCCCTTATACAACTTTTTATGGGGATAAGGTGGTGTTGAGGACCAAGGCTGCTTTCCTCCCGAAGGTTGTTTCACCTTTCCATTTGGCTCAGGCAATTACTTTGTCCACGTTCTATCCTCCGCCTCATCCTTCCAAAGAGGAAGAAAGACTGCACCGTCTGGACCCAAAGAGGGCGTTGAGCTTCTTTATTGATAGAACAAAGGATTTCAGGCTGGAGGATCAGCTGTTTATTGGATACGTGGGCAAGAGGAGAGGAAAGGCAGTCCACAAGAGAACACTATCCAGGTGGGTTGTTCTTTGCATTAAAATCTGTTACTCTTTGGCAAAGAAGGATCCTCCTGAGGGCATTAGAGCTCATTCCACCAGAGCTAAGTCGGCCACTTCGGCCTTGGCCAGAGGTGTTCCTGTGGTCGACATCTGCAAGGCCGCAACTTGGTCTTCCCTTCACACTTTTGCAAAACATTACTGTTTGGATTCTGAGGTTAGAAGGGACGGCCATTTTGCACGGTCAGTGCTGCAGGATTTCTTGGTTTGACCATTTAGGCACCCACCGCCGGGCGTGGTACTGCTTTGGGACTCTATTCATTAGGTGAGGAATCCACAGGTAGTTGTATCCATCAGAAGAACGAGTTACTTACCTTCAGTAACGACTTTTCTGGTGGATACATTAGCTACCTGTGGATTCCTCACGGTCCCACCCGCCTCCCCGTTGCCTTTCTGGTCTTACCAAGTAATCCTCGAGTACGCTCCTCTTGGTCTTTGAGGGTGCAATAGATGTTGTATATATTATATTTATATATATGTATATATCTTTGTGTATATACTTGATGTGTATATATATATTTTAAAAAAGAGAGTTATATATATATATAAAAGATTTACAGTTATTCATGCAATGTTGTGTATTTTTACAATGTAATGGGATGTTGCCTTGCTCTTTCATTGCATTGCCTGGTTGTTCTCATGCACGTAAAAAATGATTGGTACTGACGTCCGCACGTCGTCGAGGACCTCTTATTGCCTGTATGACGTCAGACGGCGTCGCGTGGGCTAGAGTGACGTCCTCGTCGACGTGCAGAGACTAGTAAGAAGATTTCCGTTGAATGCTGGCGCAATGGGAGTATTCATTAGGTGAGGAATCCACAGGTAGCTAATGTATCCACCAGAAAAGTCGTTACCGAAGGGAAGTAACTCGTTCTTCTAGGACTTCTGAGGTCCTAAACATGTTAAGCCACTAATATCACACAGAGCACTCCCATCTTTAAATTTTGAGAACAGTCTTAAAGCATGAGGGTTTTGTGGAGAAAGCCAAATTCAAACTGTTTCTTCTAGTATTCACAAATGCATCAAAAAGGAAACCTAGGACGTTTCCCCTCCATGAGACAAACTGAATTATTTTTACATTCTCTAAAGAATTGAAAGAAAAAAAATAGGAGTCAACATATTCAGAACACACAAACCCCAGGCTTCCCTCCCATTACTCCACCCACAGTTCCTGATGCACGGGTGACTTAATCGTTGATTTTATCACCCACTTATTTTTTTTTTTTTAAACACAAAACTGTCTCCCAGCAGCCTAGTTTTAAAAACTGTACTCCATGAAGGTGTTTTTACTTTCATAATTAAAAACGTTATGGCTTCAACCTTCCTGACACTCATCCCAATCACGTCAGAATGCCTTTGGTTCTATAAGATACCACTACCATCCACAACTGGCAATCTGAATTAGCCTGGTTAAGAACTTCAATACTTGCTGCCAGGCCAAATGCTGAGGATTGAAACTGGATACACAATATTAAATTCAGAACCATACGCCTACGCTCAAAATTAGCATACAACCCAGCAATAACAATGGAAAAACAAGTTGGGACAGTTTCAAATGTGTTTTTATTTACCTAAAACGCTGAAACTTAGTTTTCCATTACTTAGGTTTTGACACTAAGTTACTGCAGCCAATAAGTACCAATAAAAATACCTATAAAGCTATTCCCTTCCTTAACCATTCAAATTCTACCTGTTGCAAAGTCCCTTTTCATTTATGATAACAATAGATGAAGAACAAGAAATAAATGGCGAAGTTACCTATGTGACCCTGTTACTCAAACATTGTAGGCTTTCTCCAACAATGGACCACAAAGTATACCTGCTAACAGGAAACTGTTAATCAGTGTGTGTGACTTTTGACAGATGGCAGAGGGCACAGTGGCCAACAGACTAGGAGTATTAGAGAAACATGAAGGCATATGTGTGCTTCTCTTCACATCCGGCCTTTTCCCATTCTCAACCTTTGGGTAGATTCAATAGTACTTGAGAATGAGTAAAGAAAGTGATAAGTAGCACTGGGCACTGTGTACCTAAGCAAAGCGATTCCAAATAACTTATTCAACACATTTTACATCACTCCTGGTGGAAATCTCGGTTACCAGGACAGAGTGGGCGAAATGCCACCTTGGTGGACCTGGCTGTCCAGGCAGTAGTGCTTCATAAATATTTGGAGGGATGCCCACGTAGCCGCCTGGTAAATGTCCAAGACTGAACTCTGCATGCCAATGCAGTGGTAGCAGCTTTGGTTCAGGTAGAATGAACCCTTAGCCCTTCAGGGTGGTGGTTCTTGGCCAGTGCCTAGCAGATGTTAATGCAGAGCATGATCCAGTGAGAGATGGTCCTTTTCTGCTTAGCTGTTCCCTTCTTCGCTGCTATGAGCTCCACAAAGAGGTGATTATCCACTCTATGTTTTCTGCTAAGAACAATGTAAAGCTCAGCTCTCTTTTAGGGTCTAGGAGATGAAGTCACTCCTTCCCGTAAGAAGGGTGACTGACTTATGTGAAACTGCTTTACGACTTTGGGAAGAAAGGATGCCCTAGACTGCAGAACCAGTTTGTCTGAAAAGGTGGTATACGGTGGAGTGACACAGAACTTGGAGCTCATTTACCTACCGCTGATATTGCAATGAGGAACACTGTCTTGAGGGTGAGAAGTCACCAAGTTCTATAAAGACTCAAATGATGGCTAAGATCCCATTACGGCATAACAAAGGGAGAAGGCAGAAACAAATGTTGGAGTCTTATCAAAAAGCACATCACACCAGGGGATTTAAATAAAGAGGGGTGGTCCAGCCACTGTTAAAATGTCTAAAGAGCTGAAAAGTACCCTTTGACTCTGTCAAAGCCATGCCTTGCAAGGCACGGGAAAGAACAAACAACATAACATCAGATAACTGTCCTTGAGGGTGGTCTATCTGCTGTGTGCTGCACCTGACCACAAATTCGTCCCAACAAAAGGGGTATACAGTTTTTGTGCCGGGCCATCTGGGAACCTAGATGACATTAACCACCTCTGGAGGAAGTTCAAAGGTGTTGAGCTTTCACCATTCAATCTCCAAGCATGAAGGTGGAAATTACGGCAAGACTGGTGTAAGACCCTGCCTGCTGCTGCACAGAAGATCCTCACGGAAATGCAGCCCGACTGGAGGACAAATGCCCATGCCCAGGAGTTCTGGATGCAATACTCTCTTTGCCAGATCCAGGACCACTTGGATGACTTGGGCCTGGGCATTTCAGATTGTCCTCAGAACTAAGGGCTGGAGCGGCATCGGCAGGAAGGCATACAGGAGCCCTGAGTCTAAAAGTAGGCAGAACGCATTTCCAAGAGAGATGCCTTGGAAATTCCAATATGCAGAACTGCTGATATTGCATATTCTCAACAGTGGTAAGGAGATCAAAACGAAGATTCTCTCCACGCATGGAAGAAACCTTGCACTGCTTCTGTGTGGTATTACCACTCGTGATCAGCTAGGCCTCGCTAACTGAGTTCCTGTACTCTGTCATTCAAAGATCTCACCATGTAGTTCACCACCGGGAAGTTTCCTCTTCAGTACAGAGATTTTCAGAGGTGTAGCGCCTCCAGGTCAAACCACACCACTCAGTTGTTGCAATTCCCCATGGCAGTGGTATTCTCTTGATGGAGGACAGTAAAGCTTTCAACTCCAAGCTGATGGTCCTCAGTTCCAGAAGGCTGATGTGGGGCCGGGAGTCCGCCAGAGATGAGAAAACTCTGATCTCCACCTCTCCCAGGTGGCTGCCTCAACCCAGAAGCGATGCATCAGTCACCACTGTCAGTTCTGGGTGGGGTAGAGAGGGGTCTGCCACTGAACTAAGATCTAGACATGGTCAGAGAGATGCCCTTGACGTTGGGTCCACTGAGACTTTAGATCCCACTGCAGAGCCTGAATATATGCCGCCAGCTTGCTTGGCCAGCAGGATGTAAGAGGCCATAAATCCCAGCAGCCTCGGAGTCAACCTCACTGAAGTCCAGGACGGAGTCTGAATGTCCTGGACTCTCCTTTCCAGGGAAAAGGCACAAAACCAGACCATATCCTGAAAGGCTCACATGAAATTGGGTTTAAGAAGTAGCCAGATGCCACTTCAGCACATTGACAGTGAACCCCAAGGATGTCAGGAGGTCTGCCGCAGTCTGAAGCTAGGTGGTGACTGCCTGTGGCATGCCTGCCTGCAGTAGCCATTCATTGAGGTAGGGGAATACTGGGAGCCACGACATCAGATGAAGTGTTGCTACCATCGCCATCACTTTCTTGAACACCCGAGTGGCACTAGTGAGGCCAAAAGGAAGAACAGCGAAATAAAAGTGCTCCTGTCTCACCATGAGCAGCAGGTAGCACCTGTGGACCCGCAGGACAAGATGCGAAAATAAGTGTCATGTAGGTCCAACGCTACCATCCAACCTACAGGGTCCAGGGAATACAGGACCTGGGTCAGAGTAAGCATCTTGAATTTGTCCTTCCAAAGGAAGGTGTTGAGAAGGTGCAGCGCTAACAAGGGACGAAGGCCTCCATCTTGTTTCGGCACTAGGAAGTGTAACATTCACAACTTACTTCTGATGCGTGCCCCTCTTTATAGCCCCTTTAGCCAAAAAGGCTGGCACTTCCTGCTGTAAGACGGACAGATGATCCGAGTTGTTACGAGGATGGTGGAAGGTGCGGTGGAGGGGCCAAGAAAAGAAGGGCCTTCCCTTTCAGTACGATTTGCAGAACCCACATCTCTGATACTATGATAAAAAACAATTAATTCTGCCTCCAACTGGGTGGCTCTGCACCACTAAAGGCATGATTAAAGTTTTTGGCAGGTGGGACTGCAGGTGAATGGGGTAAGGGTAGAATGACACCCTGTCTATGACCAAAGGGTTGATGGGTGCCACAGCCTCTGCTACAAAAGGGATACCGTCTGAGGCTGAAATGGTTTTATTTGGGGAGTGCATAGCTGAATCCCTACCGGAGACACACAGTTGAAAAAGGCTGTTTCAGTTGGTGGGAGAGGGGTAGACAAGCCCAACGGGCGTGCAATGGCCCTGCTTTCTTTGAAATGCTCCAGGGCAGTCTGCTTTGTACCCAAAAAGGCCGCTCCCGTCAAAGGTCATGTCCATAAGGGACCACTGTACATTGCCTGATTAGCCATTGCCCTGCCTGGTTGAAATGCACAGGTTTGAGACACTAGTGCCAATGGCTCAATCAATGCAATCGGTGGTATTCAGACCACAATGGATAGTAAACTTTGCAGCATACACGTAAGGCTTGGGTCAGTACAAGACAAAGGTCTTCTGTGAACCACTGGAGAATTTGAACTACAGAGCCCCAGAGAAATTGTGAATAGTGGCCTAAAAACAACTAGCATTGGCCGACCAGAGAGCCAAAAAAATAATCCCTTCCCAAAGGTCTCTACCTTCTTAGACTCCTGATCCAGAATAGTGGTCAGGAAGGTAATCGGTTTTGTCTTGCTGGTGGAAGCTTGCATCACTACGCACTCTGGAAAAGGGTGTCGAGTCAAAACTGTGGGGTCACCAGGAGTGGGGTGATGGTGCTGTGCAGTCTGATTATTCATTGAGGGACCAGAGCAAAGCTTGGTCCAGGCCACTAAAAGAGTGTTTGTGAGTTCCTCATTAAAGAGTAACAAGGGCTCAGTACTGGTCTGCCCAGGATAGACAACTTCAGTTAGCACTTTAGTTTTGACCTCAAGGGTAGGGGAACTAGAGGTCAAGACCTTTGGCCACATGCCGCATGAACATTGTGAAGGAGGTACTTTCCTATGTGGCAAGACACGAGAGGAGACTAGGAATGTACCAAGAGATGCCACTGGCATCATGGAGGTCCTCATACCAGTTGTCGTCATGGTAGGGTTGCCCAAACTCATCTCCCATATCAGTGTCCTTGTCAGCATCTCTTCCAAATAGGGAATGCAGCGTCTGAGGTGTATCCTCAGAACTGGGATACTGGGAGGCTTAGGTGGAGCAGGCAAGGGCCATAGCACAATGGATATCGAGCGCAGCCTCAGTCAAGGCTGCCAGCAACTCTGAGTCAGAGAGCACAATGAGTAGTGTTTGCTCCTCCAGCGTCGATCTTTCGGGGACCAGCATGAAATGTGGAGCCTGAGTCACCAAAGGCACCATATGGGGCCCTGTTTGTGGGTTCAAAGGGTCCAACTAGTGCAAAGGACGAACCAGCAGGCAGCATTCCAGATGGTGGGCCTCTCAGCTCCGTGGGTGAATCAGAGGGAGTTGGAAAGGATATAAAGAGTCAGAGCATGGCCTTGCGGAACTCTTGGAACTGCCCGAGTGTTGCAGATGGCCTCATAAACTTGGATTGTGCAGGAAAAGTTGTGGGATTGGCCCAGATGTTGACAGACTTCAGGAGCGAGATACATAGGCATGACAATGGCCTCATGCCTTCTCAGGAGTACCAGAGTCATGGGAAGGACCTGAGTCCAAGTTGGATTTCTTATGCTTTTTCTTTGTCTCACCTGAAGATTTGGACCTTGACGACAATCAACTTCGGCACGGACTTCTGGACCAGAAAGTAGATCGAGGCAGAGATTTGGACTTGGACTGGTCCCGATGTGGGGTCTTCCGATGCTTAGCGAGAAAGTTTCACTTTGCGTCCTGAATGGCCTTTGGATTCATCGAAGCCCTGAGGTCACTGCAGTCCTTAGAGTTGACCTCAGGTACCACAGGGAAACTTGATGGGTATCTCTCACACACAATTGCTTGCAACACTCCCTATAAGGTTTAAACCATCATGTCTTGGGAGGTGAAATTTCTTATACACTGCTGCATTTAGAATTTTTTGAGGTGAAGTAGTCTCCAAGAAAAGAGAAGAGAGGTAGGTCCAGAGCTGCATCTGGTGATGCGTTTGAAAAGAAAAAAAAAAAGGAACTGGCATCAGAGTGGGAGCGGTGTCTATATTCATTCTGTATGCCATTTACAGAGTGAAACGGCAGCAGTGTGGAGCCTCAAAGTGCCACCAACTGGCATGCAGAGGTACTACTCAAAGATTTCCAAATCCAGTCTGATGCCTAGGGAAATGATTAAAGAGGAATCTGTGGTAAAAGTTCTCTATTAGAAATACTCATTCTCATTATTCATTCTGGTACAGGTGCCAGTACCTCCTAGCCAATGCCTCCAAAGCATTGGCTAAGATTGTATGACCACATGTCACCTTTTGACTGGTACTCCGCTCTCCCTGTAACATCATATCAGAGGCCTAGAAGGCAGATCCACAGAGTAATCAGTCCCTGAAGGGACAACAGAAGTGACAAGGACCAGTAAAAGAGCCATCTGTAACTCAAACAGGGTCAGCTTATTCAAGCGACTTGAACTGTTGAATGGTCCTCCATCTTTCAGCGCAACAGTGGCAGAGATGGGAACTGTATTGGGACAAGTAAAAGTAGGGCTGCAGAAAGATCTCTAGTCTTCAAGCCCAGAGCATCCAGAAAGGATTGAGAGCAGATTACCGAGGATAGCAAACAAATAAATTCTGCCTCCAGCTCCTCAGGTGATTGAGAGGGATTTGTCAACTCCTCCATGGGCTTCTGGGCTAGAGGTTCTGACTGATTTATCCATCATTGAGACCTCGACCACCAGGGAAGGGACAGTGAGTAAAGAATCCACAGAGGACTGCAACCTAGGAAGACAGACCAGTGATACCAGACATGTTGCACAAGAGATATCAGGCACGACACACAAGAACCAGCAGTTGTACCATTGAAGCCTTGCTCCAGAAGTAAGTTGACCAGCAGTGCAGAAAACAGGGTCATACAAGTCTTGGTTCAGTATGCCTCTAGTGTCGATTGACCCTCCCCCTACCCCCAACAGGGTAGGTTTTGAAGAGACAGTGTGGTACAGTCCTTTCCTTCCAACTACTTTAACTATGTGCTGTGTAAAGCCAGAGTACCAGGAGATTCCTGCTCCTGGTGCTTATTTTTCCACTAGGGCTACCGTTTGGCCAAATCAGTGGTGGTCCTGTTTTCAATACACACCTGCATAGCTTATGGGCAACATTCTACTATGGAAGAGCAGCCTCCACCATATAATTTTTCCAATGCCCGCACTACTTGGGCTTCAAGCCATGCACGTTGTGTGCACCGGAACCAAATGAGACACTCCATCTCATCCTCAATCACACTAGGAGTGTTGTAGAGAGCAACAACAAAAGGACAAACATATCCATGGTGGAAGCCTCTGGAGTCACTAGGAGAGACTTAAGCACTAGATACACTCTAAGGAATGGAAATGGATGTAACCTCTCTGCATGAGAGAGAGGTAGCACTTCGCCAGGAGAGATTGGCTTGACTCTTCAGTGCAACTGTGACTTGGGACCGAAGTACCAGGACAATAGTGCACTGGAGTCTCCGAAGCAGAGGGTCTACAACACCAAAAATTCTCTTCTTCAACCACTTGCGTAGTCCCTGGTTGCATGACATCAATTAAGGAGGGGTAAATCCCTTGTGGAGATCCATCTTAGTTCACCAGCAGGGATAGTGCTTGGTACCACACTTAGTAGATGAGACTTCTATACACCCCCACACCTCCTGATTCATCTTCCTGGTGATGAAATCCAATGTTTAATCCAGGATCGCACTATCTGCATGGCTTAAAATGTAAATAAAATCCTTAGGAGGAGATGCAAGCTCTAACTTTTTTCAATTTCAATCTTCCTATTGTCATAGTTGTGGAATGTTTTACAGCTTTGCTAAATTTCTTGAATTCTTTGAAAATGTTTTAAGATCATCCATACGTCTCTCTGAGGTCTAGAGGAGGGTAGCTGGAGGACAAAGTGGCAAATCATCTCACTCAGCCTGAGGAAGTGTCCGATCTAGAACTGATTGTCAAGCCAAAATAGGGAATGCTTCTTGATTACTGGAAAGGCAGTCCCTTTATGTGACATTTTCATTAAAGATTGAGAGAACTGTTGTTTTAGAGATGGTTGGTTGCAGCACCAATGTGTCTTCTCCAACTTCTAATTTTGTGAGGGTATGACTATTTTGTATAAAGGATATCTCACCCAGGAGAGTACCCAGTATTGAGCTGGCTCAGTTTAAGGTCTACATAAAGAGACATCCCTTCAATTTCATGCAGAATTCAAGGTCTTTGGAGGAGGAGGATATGATGTGCAGGGGGTAGTTGTTTCAGGCCTTGTGTGTGAACACTAGTTGAATGCACGACTGCCAGCTCTGGCTCTACAGATGTGAGAGAGCAGGTGATTGACAAATCATAACTTTTTTGTTGCGGCGTGGAAGCTGATGTGGCTGTTGAGCTAAGTAAGGCCCAGGTTGTGCAAGGCTTTGTATGTGTGTGTGTTTTTTTTTTTTTTTAATTGAGCAGAAATGCCATACCTTATACAATACAAAATAAAATACGATACTCTAAACATTCAAGCAGCTTCTTCCCTGTCTTCTATCAATTCTGTTACACTGAGAGATCAACAAGGTGCACAATAAAAATTACACCAACACAATATACACCTCACATGAGTTTCATAATGTACAGTACCTAAGAGCCGCAGAGGTCAGATAAAGGGATCCTGTGCTAAAGTGCATGTGTGCAAAAAAAAGTGGAAACATACCAAAGTGCAAGAATTAAAGCGCAGACATGCTAAAAACACCGATAAACAAGGCAAAAACATTCCGTAAGCATCCCCTATCTTAAAAACAGGTCTGCGGGTTGATACTACAAACCAGAGATATATACTTCGGTACAGGGACCATCAATACCGGAGATATGAAATAAGTTACAATACATTAAACACTGAAGCAGCTACGTACATAATGTACGGTATTTAAAGAGCCACTGAGATCAAATAAGGTGAACATGTGCTAAAAGTGCACCTGTGCTAAAGTTCAGATATACCAAAGTGCGGAATGTATAGTATAAACATACTAAGAACGCCTATAAGGCAGAAACCTCCTGTAAACATCCCCCACCTTAAAAAACACAAGTCTCCTGATTAATGCTACACAACGGAGTTATTTACTCCAATACAGGGACCGTCAATACCTTGTGCCAAACTAGTAAAAATGAACTTGGGGTAAAATAAAAACAAGAGTGGAAGCATAGAATAACACCAAGTATCCCAGACTTAGATACAGCTAATGTGTTGCATCCATGCATATTAATGGGACGCTCCACCCCCGTGTTGAATTATATCAAAATAATGCCACGAGGCCCGGAGTTTCTTTAGGCTCCCCACCCTTTTGGCAGAGAATTAATCAAAACTCCTAGTTCCAGACATCTTTCTGAAACAATCTTCATATGATGGGCATTGTTCTGTACCTCCGAGTTGTAAAATCATTGAACAAGCTATAGAAAGTGCAATTGACAAAAACATTTGTACTGATTTGTTCACTACACCCTGAGCCAGCCTAGTAAAACCAAAAAGAATCCGTGATGGTTCCCATTCTACATGAGCTCCAAGAGCCTGGCTCAGAGCAGAAGAAAGATGGTGCCAAAAATATGTCAATTTCGAACAGAAGTAGAAAATGTAAAGCCACGCCCTGTCCTGAGCCGATGGCATCGGAAACATCCGTCTTCTACAGAGGGAAACATTCTGTGAAGGGCCACCGATATGTAGTATGTCATCCATCACAAAAGAAACAACATCCTTTTAAAATATGCCGCCCTTAAGGTCTTGTGGCCTAAAAGGGATATTGTTAACCAATCATCCTCAGAAAACCCGTCATTGTATATCCTCTGCGATTTTGTCTAAGAAATCAGTTAAATGTTTCTGATCCCCCACACTGCATAATAGCCTATAACAGTTCCCTATCCCGATTAGTCTAGTCCTAAAAAACACATGCAGAACAGGATGAGTATCCTGAAAAGGATACTGATAATAAGATCTGGAAAAATGAGCAATCTGTTGGAATCTGAGAAAGAATCTCTTACAGGAATCCCCACATCATAATCTCTTGCCATGTCATGCATTTACCCTGCAGCAGAAAATGTCCCAGCTCATGGAACCCACAGAGGAACCAATATCTAACCTGAGAGGGAGATAATAGCAAGCCACATTCCCGGCCTCTTAATGATTCAAATGTGTATAGCCAGATGAAATATGATTCGAATAATAGAATGCTGTCAGGCGGGCACTCCAACCCTGTATTAACTTGTATCTGTTTTTTTGGGGGTGGATATTGGGATCTTAATAAAAACCAGAAGCAGAGTTCTGGCATCCTGCACCATTGCATCAACAAAAAAACAAATCGAGTGTTCCTTCATTAGCACATGCGCTTACCAAAGTGTCTAGAAAAGCTGCTTCATAACAGGTCTGAATATGGGGAACGGCAAGCCCACCCTGTGCTATCTCAAACTGAAGCACAGAGTACTTGACCCTAGGTGCTTTCCGGTTCCACACAAACTGTCTACACTCTGTGTCATGCTTGCCGAAATAACTTTTGCTGACTAATGAGAATATTTGAAAATAAAAACAATATTAATTGGAGGATAGACATTTTAATAAGGGTCACCCTGCTTATCAATGTCAGGGGGATAAGTATCCACTTTTCTAGTAACTCCATAAGTTAAACGGAGCATTAGGAGATAATTTAAATGAAACAACTGAGAAAAATTGTTGGTCATATAGATATATATGGAAAATGTCACTTACCCAGTGTACATCTGTTCGTGGCATGAGTCGCTGCAGATTCACATGCTGTGCACAGTCCGCCGTCTGGTGTTGGGCTCGGAGTGTTACAAGTTGTTTTTCTTCGAAGAAGTCTTTTCGAGTCACGAGACCGAGGGACTCCTCCCCTTTCGATTGCATTGTGCATGGGCGTCGACTCCATCTTAGATTGTTTTCCCCGCAGAGGGTGAGGTAGGAGTTGTGTATGTTAGTAATAGTGCCCATGCAATGGAATGAATACGTATGTACATAATAAAGGTTAAAGTAATATATTTACAAATGTACAAATGTTCAGGATCTACTTCTAAACGGCTACAGGCTCCCGGGGAGGCGGGTGGGCGCATGTGAATCTGCAGCAACTCATGCCACGAACAGATGTACACTGGGTAAGTGACATTTTCCGTTCGATGGCATTTGTAGCTGCAGATACACATGCTGTGCATAGACTAGTAAGCAGTTATCTCCCCAAAAGCGGTGGTTCAGCCTGTAGGAGTTGAAGTAGTTTGAAATAATGTTCTTAGTACAGCCTGACCTACTGTGGCTTGTTGTGCAGTTAACACATCTACACAGTAGTGCTTGGTAAATGTATGAGGCGTAGACCATGTTGCTGCCTTACATATTTCGTTCATTGGAATATTTCCTAGAAAAGCCATGGTAGCCCCTTTCTTTCTGGTTGAGTGTGCCTTTGGTGTAATAGGCAGCTCTCTCTTTGCTTTAAGATAGCAGGTTTGAATACACTTAACTATCCACCTAGCAATGCCTTGTTTTGAAATTGGATTTCCTGTATGAGGTTTTTGAAAGGCAATAAATAGTTGTTTTGTTTTTCTAATCAGTTTTGTTCTGTCAATGTAGTACATTAGTGCTCTTTTGATGTCTAATGTATGTAGTGCTCTTTCAGCTACAGAGTCTGGTTGTGGGAAGAACACTGGTAATTCTACCGTTTGATTTAAGTGGAACGGTGAGATAACCTTTGGTAAAAATTTGGGATTTGTTCTTAGAACTACTTTATTTTTATGTATCTGAATAAATGGTTCTTGTATGGTAAATGCTTGAATCTCGCTCACTCTTCTTAGAGATGTGATGGCAATCAAAAATGCAACTTTCCACGTTAAGTATTGCATTTCACAAGAATGCATGGGCTCGAAAGGTGGACCAATGAGTCTTGTTAAGACAATGTTGAGGTTCCATGAAGGAACAGGTGGTGTTCTTGGTGGTATGATTCTCTTTAAGCCTTCCATAAACGCTTTAATGACTGGTATTCTAAATAGTGAAGTTGAATGAGTAATTTGTAGGTAAGCTGATATTGCGGTGAGATGTATCTTTATGGAAGAGAAAGCTAGATTTGATTTTTGAAAATGTAGTAAATATCCTACTATATCCTTCGGAGATGCGTGTAACGGCTGAATTTGAATATTCTGGCAGTAATACACAAATCTTTTCCACTTGTTTGCGTAGCAGTGTCTAGTGGTAGGTTTCCTAGCTTGTTTTATGACCTCTTGTGTGAGGTGCAAGTGTCCGAATTCTAGGATTTCAGGAGCCAAATTGCTAGATTCAAAGATGCTGGATTTGGATGTCTGATCTGTTGTTTGTGTTGTGTTAACAGATCTGGTTTGTTGGGTAGTTTGACATGAGGTACTACTGACAGGTCTAGTAGTGTCGTGTACCAAGGTTGCCTTGCCCATGTTGGTGCTATTAGTATGAGTTTGAGTTTGTTTTGAGTCAACCTGTTTACTACATATGGAAGGAGAGGGAGAGGGGGAAAAGCGTATGCAAAGATCCCTGACCAGTTCATCCATAGAGCATTGCCTTGGGATTGATCTTGTGGGTACCTGGATGCAAAGTTTTGGCATTTTGAGTTTTCCTTTGTTGCAAATAGATCTATTTGAGGTGTCCCCCAAATTTTAAAGTAATTGTTTAGTATTTGGGGGTGAATTTCCCATTCGTGGGTTTGTTGGTGATCTCGAGAGAGATTGTCTGCCAACTGGTTCTGAATCCCTGGAATAAATTGTGCTATTAGGCGAATGTGGTTGTGAATCGCCCAATGCCATATTTTCTGTGTGAGGAGGCACAACTGTGTCGAGTGTGTCCCTCCTTGTTTGTTTAGATAATACATTGTTGTCATGTTGTCTGTTTTGACAAGAATGTATTTTTTGGTTATTATGGGTTGAAATGCTTTTAGCGCTAGAAATACTGCTAACATTTCCAAGTGATTTATGTGAAACTGTCTCTGATGTATGTCCCATTGTCCTTGAATGCTGTGTTGATTGAGGTGTGCTCCCCACCCTGTCATGGAAGCATCTGTTGTTATGACGTATTGTGGCACTGGGTCTTGGAAAGGCCGCCCTCGGTTTAAGTTTGTACTGTTCCACCATAGAAGCGAGATGTATGTTTGGCGGTCTATCAACACCAGATCTAGAAGTTGACCCTGTGCTTGTGACCATTGTGATGCTAGGCACTGTTGTAAGGGCCGCATGTGCAACCTTGCGTTTGGGACAATGGCTATGCATGAAGACATCATGCCTAGTAGTTTCATTACCATTCTGACTTGTATCTTTTGTGTTGGATACATGGCCTGTATTACTTTGTGAAATGTTTGAACCCGTTGTGGACTTGGAGTGGCAATCCCTTTTGCTGTGTTGATTGTCGCTCCTAAGTATTGCTGCGTTTGACACGGCAAAAGGTGTGACTTCGCGTAGTTGATGGAGAAACCTAGCCTGTAAAGGGTTTGTATGACATATTTTGTGTGCTGTGAACACTGTTTTAGCGTGTTGGTTTTGATTACCCAGTCGTCTAAGTACGGGAACACATGTATTTGCTGCCTTCTGATATGTGCAGCTACTACTGCCAGGCATTTTGTAAAAACTCTTGGCGCAGTTGTTATTCCGATGGCAACACTTTGAATTGGTAATGTATTCCTTGGAATACGAACCTTAGGTATTTCCTGTGTGAAGGATGTATTGGTATATGGAAGTACGCATCTTTTAGATCTAATGTTGTCATGTAGTCTTGCTGTTTGAGCAGTGGGATTACGTCTTGTAATGTGACCATGTGAAAGTGGTCTGATTTTATGTAGGTATTTAGTGTTCTGAGATCCAGTATTGGTCTCAGAGTTTTGTCCTTTTTGGGTATTAGAAAGTACAGTGAGTAAACTCCTGTGTTTTTTTGTTGAATTGGTACTAATTCTATTGCGCCCTTTTGTAACAATGCTTGAACTTCTAGTCCTAGAAGATCTATATGTTGTTTTGACATATTGTGTGTTTTCGGTGGGATGTTTGGAGGGAATTGGCGAAATTCTATGCAATAACCATGCTGGATAATTGCTAAGACCCAAGTGTCTGTTGTTATTTCCTCCCAAAGTTTGTAAAATTGACTTAGTCTCCCCCCCCACAGGTGTTATGTGAAGGGGGTGTGTGACTTGTGAGTCACTGCTTATTTTGAGGGGTTTTGGGGCCTTGGAATTTCCCTCGATTTTTTGGGAATTGGCCCCCTCTAAATTGCCCCCGAAAACTTCCCCTTTGATATTGACCCTGGTAGGTAGGCCTTGTTTGTGAGGTTGTGGTTTCTGTGGGTTGACCTCGAAACCCTCCCCTAAAAGGTGTTTTCCGAAATGTGCCTCTGCTCTGCGGGGAGTAGAGTGCGCCCATGGCTTTGGCTGTATCGGTGTCCTTCTTGAGTTTTTCGATGGCAGTGTCTACCTCTGGCCCAAACAATTGCTGTTCATTAAACGGCATATTGAGCACAGCCTGCTGGATTTCAGGTTTGAACCCCGAAGTGCGCAGCCATGCGTGTCTTCGTATTGTGACTGCAGTATTTATTGTCCTTGCAGCTGTATCTGCTGCATCCATGGAAGATCGTATCTGATTATTTGAGATACTTTGTCCCTCTTCCACCACCTGTTGCGCTCTTTTTTGGAACTCCTTGGGTAAGTGTTCGATGAAATGTTGCATTTCATCCCAATGAGCCCTGTCGTATCTTGCCAAAAGTGCTTGGGAATTGGCAATACGCCACTGATTTGCTGCTTGTGCTGCAACCCTTTTTCCCGCAGCATCAAATTTGCGGCTCTCCTTGTCTGGAGGTGGTGCGTCGCCTGAGGTATGAGAGTTGGCTCTCTTACGAGCTGCCCCCACAACTACTGAGTCTGGTGTTAGTTGTGTTGTAATATATATTGGATCCGTGGGCGGTGGCTTATATTTTTTCTCCACCCTTGGAGTTATGGCTCTGCCTTTAACTGGATCCTGAAATATTTGCTTTGAATGTCTTAGCATTCCTGGGAGCATAGGAAGGCTTTGATACTGGCTATGGGTGGAGGATAGGGTGTTAAAGAGAAAGTCATCCTCAATTGGTTCCGAATGTAAGGAGACATTGTGAAACTCGGCTGCCCTTGCGAACACCTGTGTATAGGATGTACGGTCCTCAGGTGGTGACGGTTTTGTAGGATAAGAGTCTGGGCTATTGTCAGACACTGGAGCATCGTAGAGGTCCCATGCATCGGGATCATCCTGACTCATTGTGGTATGAGCTGGTGAGTGCACTAGTGGTGGAGTTGCCTCTGGTGATGCATGTGTTGATGGTGGTGGAGAAGGTGGCGGGGTTGTTTTCTTTGCCACCTTTGCCTGTGGTTGCTTGTCTTGTTGAAAAGCAAGCTTCCTTTTAATCTTGATTGGGGGAAGAGTGGTTATCTTCCCTGTATCCTCATGAATATGAAGCCTTCTCTGTGTGTAGTCAGGCTCTCCAGCTTGAAGCTCTTCTCCAAATCTGTGTAATTGGGTGGTTAACCCTTGTTCCTCTGTATAGGAACTGGTTTTCGGCTCCGAGGTTGGATGTTTCGGCACCGAAATCTTTTCGGAAGTCTTTTTGGGCTCCGAAGAAATTTTCTTAGGTTTCGGCACGGTGTCTCGGTGCCGAATCTCTTCGGTGCCGCTTTCTCGGTGCCAAATTTTCTCTGAGCCGCTCTCTCGGCTCCGAGGTTGCTGAGTGGCGGTATCACGACCGGAGTCGGATGACTTAGACACCAGCATGCCCTTTTTTGGTGCCTTGGGTCGGTCACCTAGTCTTTGGGTTGAGCCATGGCCTGTTGGCGGTGGCGTCCCCTGGGCTTTTGTGGACTTTTCGTGAGTCCTTATTTTCGACGTCTTACTCACGGTTGTTGTTTCTTCGGTGTCGAGTTCTTCCGAATCCGACTCGTGGATGGAGAAAGTTTCTTCTTCCTCCTCGAACCGTTGTTGACCCGTCGGCGTGGATGCCATTTGTAATCTCCTGGCTCTTCGGTCTCTCAGCGTTTTCCTCGACTGAAACGCCCAACAGGCTTCACACGTATCCTCCTTGTGCTCGGGGGGCAAGCACAAGTTACAGACCAGATGCTGATCCGTATACGGATATTTGTTATGGCATTTTGGACAGAAGCGGAACGGGGTCCGTTCCATCAGTCTTGAAGTCGCACGCGGTCGGGCCGACCAGGCCCCGACGGGGGTTCGAAATTACCCCGAAGGGCCACCGGAGCTCTTCAAAATTCGGTGTCGATTTGTTCTAACTAACCCGATACCGAACGCAACAATACCGATGTTTGTTTCCAAGATTCTAACTAACTTTCCGACCCGAAACACGGAGCGAAAAGGAACACGTCCGAACCCGATGGCGGAAAAAAAACAATCTAAGATGGAGTCGACGCCCATGCGCAATGGAATCGAAAGGGGAGGAGTCCCTCGGTCTCGTGACTCGAAAAGACTTCTTCGAAGAAAAACAACTTGTAACACTCCGAGCCCAACACCAGACGGCGGACTGTGCACAGCATGTGTATCTGCAGCTACACATGCCATCGAACACATATATATATATATATATATATATATATATATATATATATATATATATATCCCTAAATACTGAATAGGGACAGGTAAACAAACCTGCGAATGGAGGGAACTGGAGTGTTGATAAGAAGCAGCGCTGTTCTCTTTTGATTAATTTTGTAACCCCATATATTTTGGAACTGCTCAAACTCGACCAAAGCTCTCTGAACATTCATCATATCATGTTTTAAAAATAGTATAACATAATCCGCAAACATTTTCAGTTTTGCCATTCCGGAAATAGGGGCCTCAATAGCCTGATTAGCCCTAAACCTGATCTCCAAAGGTTCTAAGTAAAAAGTAAATAGAATAGGAGAAAATGGACATCCCTGCTGTGTCCCCCTATTGATGTCAACTAGTCCTGCTAATTGGAATTAAATACCTTAGCTTGGGCTCCTCGATACAGATTTGCAAGCACATTGATGAACTGAGAAGGAAAATAAATTTTCTCAAGAGAGAAAACAAATGTGTGCCAATTAACCAAATCAAAAGCCTTCTCAGCTCCCACCATAATGACAGCCGCCCTGGTGTGATTAGCTGAAAAATAATCCAATGCTTGCACTAAAAAAGCACGTGTTTGCTGCCACCAGCAGACCAGCCACAAAACCTGTTTGGCCCTTATGGATCAAAACTTGAGCTTCTGGAGTAATATGCATAGCCCAAATCATCATTAATTGCTTATAGTCCACAGTGAGTAAACTAATGGGGTGGTATGAATTTACCTCCCGGGGGTTCTTGCCTTTAAAAAAAACCCCAAAAAACGAACTATGATAGATTCCTTAAATGAACCGGCTAACTCACCCCAGTCTTTAACAGAGTTGATCAAATTAGTCAAAAAAGATACAAGATCCTTAGGAAGAATTTTGTAAAATTAAACTGGAAAGTCATCGTTAACGACCTGCCTGATCAACTAAAAGGAGGCGATCCAGCTGACACCTAGGCCTTTTGCCCCTTGAAGTGTCCAATTCAATTGCGATGGAGACCACAAATGGTCAGAGAAAGAATTAGCCCAAATACCAGAATCAAGTCTCTTTAGATCGTGAGAGACCAAAAAAAGTCAATTGGGGAAGCGGTATGATATTGTTGTAAAAAACGGTGTATTGAGAAATGCAAGGATGAACATGCCTCCAAGGATCCACTAAAGCAAAGTCATGCTTACTTGTATCTAAAATCTTTTTAGTATTGGGTTTCAATTGATTTTTCGATGTATTCTAAGTATCTAGAACTAGAGCCTGAATATAGTTGAAATTGCCTCTCAAAATCAAAGGCCCGACTACACCCATAGCAGTCTTGTAAATCTGTATCAGTGAGGTTGACTCATCATACACTGGGGCATAGTGATTAACCAAGTTTAGTGGGACACCATTGATTAGAGGCTTCAAACATAACCATCTACCCTGTGGGTCCCTGATCACTTTGCTGACCTGCCAGCTGAGCCCCCTACCTAGCAAAATTGCCACCCCACTAACAGCAAGCCCCGCAGAAGCAAAATAAGCTTGTGAGTATATCTTGGGAATATGGATTTTTGGGAAGTTAGTCTTTAGATGGGTTTCTTTTAAAAATACGTCTGGACGAAAAGCCGTCAGCCAGCTTAACGCTCCCCCATATTTCAGTATATTTGGCATACCATTTATATTACAAGACAAAATTCTAATTTCACAAACAATCATAGACAATGATTTTTCAATTTGACCGCAACCATGCACCATTTCACAGTCATGTTACCTTTTTCTTTCCCAATGAATAGGCAGGCATCACATACCCCCACCCATACAAAATCATACTCAAATCCGCTCTTTTTTTTCTTTTCTAACAGTGAGCCCCATCTCCCATTCACCCCCCAAAAAACCCTCAAAAACGAATCACCCATATGGAAAACAACAAAATACCTAGGCTCCACCTCTACCAGGAGGAGAATTGCCCACAATACCCCTCCTGCAGTGTAGCAAATTACACTGGGTGCCATGACTTTGCACCTTGTAGCGATCCTGACCCATCCACCAAACAAGCTATACAAAAAATTCCATCATTAAACAATTATACTTCGGATAACCATATGTTAGCACGCCTACACAACCGGGCAAACAACCAAATTACAGCACAATTTCCAAATAATAATTCCTGGAGCCCAAGTCACCCAACTCCACCCTTTTGTTATATGCTAGACACATTAGAGATTTCTTGCAGAAGCTGCTGATCCTCCGCCACGCGTGTAAAAAGATAAAATAGTCCCTTGGACAAAACCTTCAATTTAGACTGTTGTATTATTGACGCTTGTGAAGCCTGAGCTTTAAATAGCTAATTGTTTTCCCTTGATAGCCTCTGAGGGAACCTTTTCCTTAATCCGATTATCCATTAAGTTTACCAGGAAAGTGTGTGAAAATTTTGAAGAGAGAAGAAGTTCTACTGGAACACGATGAGCCCTTGCACTTGAAGTCACCTGGATATTCTAGAAGAACATGAGGTATAATGAAGGAGTCAACCCATTGAAGATTGTGCTGGCTTCACAGTCTTCTGGGACCCCCACTATGCGCAAATTGGAGCGACAAATGTGGTTTTCACGCTCCTCCAGCTTGGCCTAGGGAGAAGAATTGTGTTTCCTAATTTGGGTGACTTGCTTTTGAGTCAATGAGACTTGCTCTTCCAATTGTGATATTCTAGCCTCTGCTTCATTAAGCCTTTCTGGCAACTGGGCTATTGTAGCCTCGATTTATGTGAGCCTAGTATGCAAAGATGTTACTTTAAGTGCCTTAAGTTCTCTAATCTCATCAAATATCATACTGAGCTTGATTTTGACATCCATTTGCACAGTTACTGTCCCGTCAGAGGAAACTTGTGGTTGCATCCCCTACTGGTCTCCCTCGATGTCGTGAGGCACTGAAACCTAGGAGATTGTAGCCTGAGGGCCTGCAAGAAGTGCTTGTGATGATTCAGGGCTTGACATGGAGACAGTTTTAAATGACGCCTGGAGGGTACCTGGCAGTGCAGGCTCCGGGACACTCGCACCTGTTTTGCCCTTAGAGAGAAGAGAATGGTCTTTGATTTTACTAAGCTGCACTTCCAAAGGCAAGCTACCCCCATCAAAGGATGATGCCCCAAAGATGGAAGAGGACCTGAAAGATTCCCAAAAGTACTGGAAGAGTCCCGAGAATCAGCAACTGCCTACGAAGCCAAGCCGACCTGCAAAGATCTCACTGCGGAGCCTTTATCCCAGATCCAAACCCCTCCCCACCCCACCCAACTGGCCCGACAGGTGGAGGGTGTTGTCGAGACTAGAAGGGTTAGAGGCCATCCTAGTCTCCTTACATCAATGCGGGCTGCACTCAGCTCTTGCCACAATTTGGTCAGCACATTTCTTGGGTCTTTGTGCAAAAATGGTGTCGGAATTTCCTAAAGTGCTCCCAGACTTGGAATGTTTCCTCATTTCTTTTTGTCTCTATTTTTTCCCAAACAATGAGATGAGCAGGGTATCAAAGCAGGGCTTTAGAGACCCTAGAGGCAGAGAAAATAGCGTGGAAAATGCAAGGACAGCAGTGGGGAAAAGCCAAGGGCCTGTCCTGGGAGAACATCCAGATAAAAGCGAGTTCAGAATCAGTTAATAGTTTCCAGAGAGGAGCCTTATTAGCTTGGAATCACCTGAGTTAACAACCTCACAACAAGGTCCATTGAAAAAGCCCCAACATGCAGGTGCTTACCTTTTAAAGTTGAACGGTTGATGCCGGGAAGCCTCCACCAAGCTTCCAAGTGTTTTACTCCTTCAGCACGACCCTCCAATCCCTGCCAAGGACTGCCAGAACAAGGCAGATTTAGGTGCCTTGCCGTCCTGCCACCTGCCACGTATTGCACTTCCACAGTCCACTAGAGTCTATACGATCCAGTCAGACGCAGCAGTAACAGGTCCCCTTGCCGCATCTCAGTGCATCTCACCGCGCCTCTGTTCATGCTCAGCTCAGGGTTCTGACCCAGAAATTCCCACAACATGTCCAAGGGAGGACCCAATGATCGCTCTGCAGCGGAACGTGTAACATCCGCATGCTGCTGGCCCAGTGTATGTACGGGTGAGGGGTTTAAAGAGTGTTTTTGTGGATAGGGAGCCAGTGGAGCTCTTTGAGGTGTAGGGTAGGAGACAGTGTGAGCCTGGCCACTGCAATCTGTATGACTTGAAGCCTTGTGGTCAGTTGAGTGGCAATGCAGACAAAGTGCGTAACCGTAGTCTAGTTTGCTGGTAATAGGGACCCTAGGGAGAGGTCTGTGCATGTTTGATTGGCAGCCATTTAAAAAAAAATCTGAGGCTCTTTAGGATGTCGATGCAGGATGCAGCAACCACATACCTTGGTTTTTCAGCAAGATGTGGATGTCCACCACTATGTCCAGGACCTTTGCTTGATTGAACTCCTGAGTACCACTTCTGTTTTGTCTGTATTGAGATTCAGACTGTTGGTCTTTATCCAGGTGGCAACTTCGGACATCCATGAGTGAAGTTGGTCTGGGTGATGGATGTTTCATTGGACAGAGTGAGGATAAGCTGGGTGTCATTGGTATAGGAAATTATGTTGATGATCTGTGTAGGCGTAGAACAGCTTGAGACCGAGATGATCTTTGGGTACTTTGCAGAGGAGATTGGAGTCGGCTGAGGTGTACGTAACAGGATGAACGACTGCTGGATCTGCTCCTTCATCACCGGACACACCCAGAGGGGCCCACACATGCCAGTCTTGTGGAGATATAGAATGAGTATTGGGTAGAAGACAGTGCAGAAGGCGGCAGATAACTCGAATAGGATAACAGCTGTGGTGGTTTTTTCCGTCCACGATCAATCAGATATAGAGTGTGGCAGAGTTGAGTTGTCTTGGTGCTGTGGATGGGCCTGAAATCAAATTGGGTCAGGTTGAGGAGGTTGCTGTTGTTCAGCTAGTTGGCAGTTGTTCAATGACATTCTCCAGCACTTTCGCAGGGTAGGGCAGCAAGGAGATTGGTCAATAGCTGGCTGAAGGTTTCTTCAAGAGAGGGGAGCTTGTTGGCCTGTTTTTCAAGCGTATGGGTATGTAGTTGTTCAGTATCAGGGTCATTGGTGGGCTGATGAGGGACCAGTTCTTTAGTGAAGATGAAGTGTGGAAGGTGAAAAGATTGTATAGTCGCAGCGGTTTCTGCCATAGTGATGATGCACCAGGAGGATATGACTTGTCCAAGAAGTTTGTCTAGTCAGGCAGGATGGCTGCAGTTATGGATGGGTCTGGCTGGGGGTTAAAATTGCTATAGACATTGTTGATCTTGTGGCTGAAATAGTGGGAGCGCTAGGTGCAGCGGTCCTGAGATGGGGTGATGGTTGTGGAGCAGGCAGTGGGTGAGATGAAATCCATTACGTTTGCAAAGATATCTCTGGAGTTGTTTGTGCTGTTTTCGATTAATTCGGTCAGCAAGGATGGCAATCAGATTAGCTGGTGGTTGAATCGGAGGGCTCATTCATAGGTGTTTTTGTCAGATTTGTCATCAGTAGGTCTCCATCTGCATTTGAGTTCCTTGAAGTAGTATTTGAGGAGTTTGAGTTTTTTAATATCTTAGCTTGCTTGAGGCCTAGTTCTGGTGGACGTTTTAAGGAGCGCTAGGGTGTCAGAGCAGGAGACGACTCAGATGTTGAAACTGTTGATGGATTTTGCCATGCTGTCATGGTGTAGTGGTCAGTTGACTTGGGCATCTGCGGTCCACGTGTCTTCCAATATCCTTCCAGTTTCTTAAGGTAGTTTTTAGTGGTGGTGCGTGTGCCACTGAGTGCATCATCGGTTCAGACGAGGGGGAGTGGGCTTATTCTTCACAATGTTGTTTAAGTTAGTGAAGGTGGGGTCAACGAGAGGTCTGGTGGTATAGGTGGGGTCTTCCACTTGCTGGGTTAGTCTGAATGTGGTCAGGTTCTCTGCAAAAGGTTGTTGGTGTTAGGGTCGGTGAGGCCCTTCTAGTGTTAGTAGAGGTTACCAAGGAGGATTAAGAAGCTAGTGTCAAGCACTAACACTGAGGGAGAGTAGGCATTGGCAATGAACTGATGACACCTGAGGCAGAACTGGCATGGTCCAAGTGTGGTCAGGTCCTCTGAAAAACGTTGTTGGTGTTAGGGTTGTGAGGTCCTCCAAGTGTTAGTTGAGGTCACAGAGGTGGATGAAGGAGCTGGTGTCGACCAACAAAGGGGAAGTGGCGGGGCAGGGGGCTTGGAAGTTGGAAGAGTGCAAAGGACCAGTGACGTTCAAGGTGCAGTTGCCAAAGTCGGATCATGAGCAGGTAGAGGAGGGCACCATCCAGCATGGAGTTCTTGGAGATCTGCAGTTTAAAGGCTAGGTGTTCTATACGGACTGGTGTTGGCAGACCCAACGGAGCAGTGGATGTTTGGTGTGAGTATGATTAAAAGTCCTCTTCCCGGTTGATGAGTCTTGCCCTGGGTTTTGATCTTGTATCTGGGGAGGTGGGAGGGAAATTGCTGTGGTGCTGTCGCAGACCAATGTTGGGGTGAGCCAGGTTTCTGTCAGGAAGAGCAGGACTGGGGGGAGGACGTGCATATTTTGATTGAGTGTCTTACATGTCAGTGAGCGTTAATTAGGCAGGTTAGGGAGGGCTGAGTAGCACAGGGGGTGGTATTGGGTTTGTAGTTGTGTGTGTTGGGTAGTGAGGGCAGGTGAAGAGGTGCACAGGAGAAGTGGCAGGAGGGGCAGGAAAGCGCACCTTCTGTGTAGGCCATGAAGGCCTGCTGCACTGCTGGGAGGAGTATCTGATGTTCAGGGCCTGAAGGGCTGCTGCAAAGTAGTGTCAGAGTGCTACCTATGAGTGGAGGACTAGAGGTCTTGGAGCTGGGCATGGGGATACAGACAGGCTTGACGTAGGCGAGCCAGCAGCACATCCACACCGCAGCCACTATTAAGTAGGAGGGGTGAGGAGTTTCGAGGGCAGTAAGTACAGCTAGAGTGGGCAGCAGGAGTGGCAGGAAAGCAAGTGTGAGCGTGGCATAGGGGAAGAACAGCAGGAAGGTCACAGGGAGTCAAAGGGTGTGAAAGTGCAAAAGTGGCTGCGCCCAGGAGGCAAAAGCTGAGAGAAAAATGGGCAGAGCAACAGTATGCAGGAGTGAGTGGAAAAGTGGGCAAAGAGGCTAAAATCAGAAGGGCTGAACAAGAGTTCAAAGAGAAAGAGGACAAATGGCAAACAGGCAAAAAACGATGAGGAACACTGAGTGCGCTTAAGAGTGAAAAGAAGACAGCAAAGTGTCAAAGCAGAGAGAGAGAGAGAGAAAAAAAAGCAGAATAAGAGGCAAAAGAGAGCTAAGAGAAAAGGTAAAGAGCAGAAAAAAAGAGGAATATCAGAGACAAGAAGCATGAGAAACAGAGGAAGGAGGCAAGACCAAGAGATTGGGAGCTATAATACAGCACCAGAGCTGGGTCTGCAAGGGCCACGACTGGTCAGAGGAACGGGCATAGGTAAGTGGGTGGGCAGTGCCAAGCAGTGCCTAATTCACTTAATCATGAAGAATGGCTTGATATTGAATATCTTAGGAGTGAGTATCCCAAAAAGGAGACGCATGCCTTCAATTTGATGCCAGTACTGACCTCAAAGTCAACATCCAATTATCTCTCAGTATTAACCCCATGACTGAAGGGGTCTACTTTGAAATTTAAACGAAAGTAGCCATATCGCTGAAGAAATACCATGCGTCCCTAAATGCTCTGCCAAGTCTGTGTGTAGAGAATCAGGCCATGTCTTATTTGTTTTGTAGGTGGCTGTTTTCAAAAGAGTGTCACAAACCTCTTTCCCAAGGACTTGGGACACAACATAACTTACTATTAAGAGTATTAACAAATCCCTTAAAAGACAAAGTCAGCTACTGTCCCTTAAAACCTTGAAAGTGAAAGAAGTGCAGTTTCACTTTGCCAAAGAGACTCACTTAGGTGCCAGATTGCTCAACGATCTTCTCTAATCTTCTCTAGGTGAATATAATGGGATACTGTTCAATTGACCTACAATTACAAATGCATATAAAGTAGAGATATGAGGATCCCCTTCAACCTGTCTAACTCTAAGGACGTGGCTTGATGGTTGAGTGATATGGCGGCTCCTTCCTGAGCTTCAGGGCTCCCTCCATGTTTACCTGCTGAATCCAGCTGCGATATTTTCTCGGCAAGTGCAGTATGGACCCAGTGCTTCAAGTATCTAACTAAATACTGCTGCGTTAGAAAGATGCGTTAGAGAGATGTAAAGTCCGATATACCAGAGAATCATAGTGCTCATCCCCAGAGCAGGAGCATTCAAGATGGTGACCTACAGCTGGCCGAGAACAAGGAACCAGGCGCCAGAGCCCTTCCACTTCATCTGCACGATCCTTTACCACTGGGAAATATCCTCTCCACATGATTACTGGCAGCACTATCACCCGCTTCTTTACTACATTACCCAGTTTTGGACACCACCGCTGTGACGACAGACTGCGGCTGAAAGGGTTCACAATAACATGGGCTTCTCCCGCTGGCGTTCTATTTTGTGCCCCCCTCAGTCAGTCTGACATTGGGCATGACCTCTGTAACATCTCGAGCCACCCTCATCTATGTTACAATGCACAGCAGTACGAAGATGACTTGTGCTTTACAATGCCTCGCAGCAAGGCCCGGACTCACCTCAACAGCCTTGTTTTCAGTGGACGCTGACACTTAACGGAGTGGCGGGTGGGACAGGGCACAACACTTACCTTTGAGGGTAGACGCATTTGTCTTTCCTCCATCATTTTCCCCTCTGCACAGGCTCCCAGCCAATCACAACACTGCTGTCACCAGCATGACAGCAGGGTCATGATTGGTCTGAACAGCCTGCTTCGCCGCTCAGACTGGGAATGGGAGCCTGGGCATCTTCTCCACTCGGCTGTGCAATACAGCCAGGTAGAGAACAGGAAAATTGTGCATGTCTGTTTGGCCAGCCCAACACGTCTGGCCAAGCAGAAATGCACAGTTATTGTAGTGCTTAGCCATCCTCCGGCCCCCTCCCATCAGCCCAGCCCCGCGCCTATCTAAAAGGAAAAATAAAATGATGACAACACAGTGTACATTATTATCATTTTATTTTCCCTTTTGGGAAAATCCAGCAGGGCGATGTTCCTTCACTTTAGCGGAGGAGCCGCCTCTGCTTGCTCGTAAGTTAAGGGGGTTATGTTTACTATTTTTCTCTCCGGCTGGGATCAGTTGTCCAATGGCCTTTTACTTTACATAAATAGCACCATGGTTTCTTTACTTGATTAGAAGAGGATTTGGACCCACCACCCCCACCAGAGTGTTTTTGTGGGCCTGATTAAGACTCATTTTTAGATTTGTCCCCACCCTTGTCTGAAGACTTACCATCCTTCTTCTTGCCATCCTTGTCACCCCCTGTATGAACTTTTATGTTCACTCTTGTTCTGACCCATTTGTCTGCCTTCTTTCCCAATTCTTGGGGAGAGGTCAGATCGGAGTCCACTAGATATTGGTGTAACAAATCAGACACACAGTTATTAAGAATATGCTCTCTCAGGATCAAGTTATACAGGCTTTCATAGTCAGAAACTTTACTGCCATGTAACCACCCCTCCAAGGCCTTCACTGAATGGTCAACAAAGTCTACACAGTCTTGTGAAGACTCCTTTTTGGTTTCTCTAATCTTAATCCTGTATTGTTCAGTGGTTAAGCCATAACCACCAGGAGTGCATTCTTTAAAACTGTAAAATTATTGGCATCACTTTCCTTCACAGTAAGGAGTCTATCCCTACCCTTTCCACTGAAAGATAGCCATAGGATAGCAGCCCACTGCCTTTGAGGGACCCCCTGTACAACACAGGCCCTCTCAAGTGCAGCAAACCACTTGTTAATGTCATCCCCCTCCTTATAAGGGGGAACTATCTTATGCAGATTCCTAGAATCATGCTCTTTCACAGGATTACTATCTGTAATACTGCTGCTGCCACCATGGGGTCCTAACCCCAACCTCTGTCTTTCTTTTTCTAAGTCTAAAGATTCCCTGTCTAGAGCCAGCTGTTGCTGTTTAAGCTTCAGTCTGGACTCTTCCACTCTCAATCTATTGAGCTCCCTTTCTAACATTCTGTCATCAGGGTGGGTGGGTTGGGCATGCTTTGACACAGAAGAATGGTGTGAATGAACAGAGGAAGACCTGTCCCTAACAGTTGGCACTCTAACAACCTGGCCTGCAGAAGTGAAACCCCTACTGTGATGAGAGCTCACATTAGTACCAGTGATGCTAGGTGGCCTGCTAAGGGGCAGGTTGGAAAGAATACCATCTAACATTCTTACTGGGGCTACCCCAGAATCAGAGTGTGAACCATCTGCTAATTTCTCACCTGATGTGCCACCTAAGGACTTATCATTTTCAATGAGCATATTAATCAACAATTCTCTAGAGGGATTCTTCCCTACCCCTAAACCTCTATCAATGCAGAGACTCCTTGCACCTTTCCAGCTAAGGTGGTCATAAGCAGTGCTGGCCAGATCAAGAGTTTGACCTGTACCAGACATGATAGAAAAAGGTTTAAGGGACAGAAAAAGAAAGAAAAAGTTTCAGAACTTTTTAAGGAAACAGAAAAAAACTTTTTCAACTTTTAAGAAACGTTTTGAAAGTTTAGAGGTACTTTTCAGCACTTAGCAATAGAGTAAGAGAAGAAAAGCAAAACTTTTTAGTTAGGTGTACATACACTGAACTTGTTTTGTATATTTTTCTCTTATGAAAAGTACAAAATGACAAAGTGGTAAGTAGTTGCAAGTACTTATCCCACCACTGCACAACCAATGTAGGAGGCTGGCCTGGTTTGTAGTGGTACCAAGGGGTACTTACACTCTGCACCAGGTCCAGTTATCCCTTATTAGTGTAGAAGAGGTGTCTAGCAGCTTAGGCTGATAGAAAAGGGTAGCTTAGCAGAGCAGCTTAGGCTGAACTAGGAGACATGCAAAGCTCCTACTATACCACTGGTGTCATATGCACAATATCATAAGAAAACACAATACACAGATATACTAAAAATAAAGGTACTTTATTTTTATGACAATATGCCAAAAGTATCTCAGTAGTACCCTCAGTATGAGGATAGCAAATATACACAAGATATATGTACACAATACCAAAAATATGCAGTAATAGCAATAGAAAGCAATGCAAGCAATGTACAGTCACAATAGATTGCAATGAGAGCACATAGGTATAGGGGCAACACAAACCATGTACTCCAAAAGTGGAATGCGATCCTCAAATGGACCCCAAACCTATGTGAGCTTGTAGAGGGTCGCTGGGACTGTAAGAAAACAGTGAGGGTTAGAAAAATAGCCCACCCCAAGACCCTGAAAAGTAGGTGTAAAGTGCACCTAAGTTCCCCAAAGAGCACAGAAGTCGTGATAGGGGAATTCTGCAAGGAAGACCAACACCAGCAATGCAACAACGATGGATTTCCGGACGAGAGTACCTGTGGAACAAGGGGACCAAGTCCAAGAGTCGCGACAAAGTCGAGATGGGCAGATGCCCAGGAAATGCCAGCTGAGGATGCAAAGGAGCTGCCACCGGATGGTAGAAGCTGTAGATTCTGCAAGAACGAAGAGGGCTAGGAACTTCCCCTTTGGAGGATGGATGTCCCACGTCGTGAAGAAGCTTGCAGAGGTGTTCCCACGCAGAAAGACCGCAAACAAGCCTTGCTAACTGCAATGGTCGTGGTTAGTGTTTTTGGATGCTGCTGTGGACAAAGGAAATCCTGGAAGAGTGCACAGGAGACGGAGCAGCTGCAAATCATGCGGTACCGAGCAATGCAGTCTAGCGTGGGGAGGCAAGGACTTATCTCCACCAAACATGGATTGAAGAGTCACTGGACTGTGGGAGTCACTTGGACAGAGTTGCTGAGTTCCAGGGACCACGCTCGTCGTGCTGAGAGGGGACCCAGAGGACCGATGATGCAGTCTTTTGTTGCCTGCGGTTGCAGGGGGAAGATTCCGTCGACCCACGGGAGATTTCTTCGGAGATTCTAGTGCAGAGAGGAGGCAGACTACCCCCACAGCATGCACCACCAGGAAAACAGTCGAGAAGGCGGCAGGATCAGCGTTACAAGGCTGCAGTAGTCGGCTTTGCTACTTTGTTGCAGTTTTGCAGGCTTCCTGGGCAGTCAGCGGTTGATTCCGTGGCAGAAGGTGAAGAGAAAGATGCAGAGGAACTCTGATGAGCTCTTGCATTCGTTATCTAAAGAATTCCCCAAAGCAGAGACCCTAAATAGCCAGAAAAGGAGGTTTGGCTACTTAGGAAGGAGGATAGGCTAGCAACACAGGTAAGAGCCTATCAGAAGGAGTCTCTGACGTCACCTGCTGGCACTGGCCACTCAGAGCAGTCCAGTGTGCCAGCAGCACCTCTGTTTCCAAGATGGCAGAGATCTGGAGCACACTGGAGGAGCTCTGGGCACCTCCCCTGGGAGGTGCAGGTCAGGGGAGTGGTCACTCCCCTTTCCTTTGTCCAGTTTCGCGCCAGAGCAGGGCTGGGGGAATCCCTGAACCGGTGTAGACTGGCTTATGCAGAGATGGGCACCATCTGTGCCCATCAAAGCATTTCCAGAGGCTGGGGGAGGCTACTCCTACCCAGCCCTGACACCTTTTTCCAAAGGGAGAGGGTGTAACACCCTCTCTCTGAGGAAGTCCTTTGTTCTGCCTTCCTGGGCCAAGCCTGGCTGGACCCCAGGAGGGCAGAAACCTGTCTGAGGGGTTGGCAGCAGCAGCAGCTGCAGTGAACCCCAGGAAAGGCAGTTTGGCAGTACCCAGGTCTGTGCTAGAGACTCGGGGGATCATGGAATTGTCTCCCCAATACCAGAATGGCATTGGGGTGACAATTCCATGATCTTAGACATGTTACATGGCCATGTTCGGAGTTACCATTGTGAAGCTATACATAGGTAGTGACCTATGTATAGTGCACGCGTGTAATGGTGTCCCCGCACTCACAAAGTCTGGGGAATTTGCCCTGAACAATGTGGGGGCACCTTGGCTAGTGCCAGGGTGCCCACACACTAAGTAACTTAGCACCCAACCTTTACCAGGTAAAGGTTAGACATATAGGTGACTTATAAGTTACTTAAGTGCAGTGGTAAATGGCTGTGAAATAACGTGGACGTTATTTCACTAAGGCTGCAGTGGCAGGCCTGTGTAAGAATTGTCAGAGCTGCCTATGGGTGGCAAAAGAAATGCTGCAGCCCATAGGGGTCTCCTGGAACCCCAATACCCTGGGTACCTCAGTACCATATACTAGGGAATTATAAGGGTGTTCCAGTATGCCAATGTGAATTGGTGAAATTGGTCACTAGCCTGTTAGTGACAATTTGGAAAGCAAAGAGAGAGCATAACCACTGAGGTTCTGGTTAGCAGAGCCTCGGTGAGACAGTTAGTCATCACACAGGGAACACATACAGGGCATACTTATGAGCACTGGGGCCCTGGCTGGCAGGGTCCCAGTGACAAATACAACTAAAACAACATATATATACAGTGAAATATGGGGGTAACATGCCAGGCAAGATGGTACTTTCCTACAGATAGCCATAGCCTCATTCAGTGATTGTGGTGAATCTGCTATTTACCATTAGCACTGTGTACACTGGGCACTTAGGTAGCTACCCTAAATTAGCTACACCTGTGGTTGCAGCTGTCTACTTCTTGATACTTTTGGATAACCTGTAAAATCCTTCCAAGGTGAAACTCTGTTATACTTTTTGCCCTGTTGCACAATATTCTATACAGATGCCCATAATTGCTTCCCATAATAACTGGGAGTGCATTGATATTTGGCACAATTCAATATAAGTTTATGGATTCTGTTCATACAGGCTGGTCCTTTATGCTGCACTGCTAATTATCTGTCTTTTGGTACTTTCCCACTCTCCATAAAAAGTGCTTGAAAGCCCTAAAAAGATCTAAGCAGGAACCTCCGGTTCCCAATTCATCTGAAGATGCCTCTATCACAGAAACTATCTTAAAAAAATTAACTCAATACATGACATTGTCTGAAGTATCAAACGAACACTGATCTTTTACAGGTGGAAGTAGTTGCAATCCAGAAAGACCTTAAAGATGTAAGTATTAGACAAACTAAAGCTAAGGGAAAGATCAACACTTTAGAGGATCGAAATAATGCTCAGGATAAATGACTACATTGATGTCCCCTCAACGATCACCATCCTGCAAACCTGGCTCCCCTTATCGCTCAATATATCCTTCACAAACCCAAGAATGCTACTCAACCAGGACCAGTGATGTTCAAATCTCTCGGTCACTAACAGTCAGAGCTATTAATGGCTCATATGAGGAAGATTAAATCTTTCAGCTGGAAAGGCATGAGGATCTAAATTTTGCAAGACTATGTGAGAGAGACAGTCCAAAGTAGGAAAAGTTTTTCTGGCTCTCCAAAAGACACTTGGGGACAATTATATCCAATCCTCCTTCGATGACCCATCAAAGTTCAAGATTGCCCTTAAAGGGAAGGCACTAATTTTTTCAGAACCAGTAGACTTGGATTCCTTCCTGGAAAATAAATTAGATCCTTCGGATGGAAGAAGATAGCTCTATTACTTGATCCCTATGTATCCACGCTGTTCGCTATTGTTGTTCGGCGTGGATCATGTTATATGCGATTTTCCTTTCACGGTATAACAATTTTCCCACCGTCGATGTCAGGCAATGAATCCAGTTGTGCTGTCTTTTCTTACACCTGCTTGATCACAAATGTTTACTTTATGTATTTCTGGAGCTGAGGACTATCACTAAAGACTATTTGGTAAAGTTACTTGGTTAATAGGTTTTCTTAACTTTCCCTGCTTTTACAGGATGTATGATTCAGTGGTATATTTTGTAATGCACTAGGTTAATATGTTTTACCAACCTACTGCTGCTTGTACGAGTTTATGGTTCAATGGTGTATAGTACGTACACGATAAGAGCTATTGAGATTTCTTACTATTCACTGTATTTTTGTTGTATTTAGGTACATGGTCTGATTAGTACTGAACAGTTTACGGCCATTAGATAATTACACCAATTGAATGTAATAATGTGTATTCCTCCTCTCCTACATTTCCTGATAAGGTTTTCTTTGCTTTCATACTGCAATAATCACTGTTTAGACTGTTGAGTCTGAATTGTTTTGTGGAGGAACCCTCCTAACCAATTATTTTGAGCACCTGGTCTTCCGACTGTCTTCCACTGACCTCATCTGCTGTACTTGTTTTTATTTCGTATTCAAGAGTTTGTCAGGATGCTTCAGTAGGCATCTGCTTGCTTTCAGATCTGTAATTCATAATGGGTTTCGAGAATTCCCCACCCGGTCATGTCTAAAGTGAAGGCTGTCTCGTTAAACACTAACGGGCTGAACCACCCAGTGAAGAGGAAGTAAATTCTTGACTATTGTAAATCAATTGGGGCGACTTGATTTTCCAACAGGAAACAAAAATTGGCTATGAAGAAGTAATGCCTATGCGACAAGGATGAGTTGCAAATCTAACTTGCTCTGTTGCTGTCTCAAAGAAAAACTGTGTACTAACTCAGATTTTTTGTTTGCCTGGGCTCTCAATCTCTACTGAGCATGATGATGTGGGCAAATGGTTGATAACATGTTTACAGTGTGGGACTATGGAAATTTATGCTGTTAATGTTCCTAATAGTGACTCCCTAAACTCTGGTCTTCCTTAGCTACTAAACTATCCCTATTCCCGAACAATGCACACATTGCACAAGGTGGGACTTTAATCTATTCATGGCCTCTTTTTTTGATAGACAATTCTCTTATTCCTACAGGCTACCTTGAACCGCAAGAACATGCATGACGTGTGTTGCCCATGCCCTAAGTGATGTTTGGCGACTACAGAAACCAACAGGCAGCACCTTTTCCCCCCCTGCACACAACACGTTGTCATGGATTTACTATATATTAGTTGAGTCTTCTTTACTTCAGTCTTCATTGTCTCCTATGATCAAACAGACTATTGTTAAGAGATTGTACAGCTTTTACAGTCTCTTTATACATCAGCCCCCCCATAACCTAAGAACCGATCCTGCCGAACAAATCATGAGGTACTAGAGCGATTGGAGGATGCAATAACTTTTTTAAAAAACTAAGCGATTTTCTCATACACAATTTGGACTCGGTCCCTTCCTCTGTAACACCTTGAGACATCCTAAAATGCTCCGGTAGAGGAAGCATTGTCAATCGTAAAGACATCAATTATGCTATACAATCCTTAGTTAATGAAATCAAAGCTAAAGATTTACTGTTTAAATATACTAAAGACCATACTATAGTGACAACCTCAAGTCGCTTAAATAAGAGTATAACAAAATCATTAGCAAACATGCTCAGTGATGGGTCCCTGTCCAAAAAGGGAAAAAACTATTCTATACCAAAAAGGCTGAGAAGACTCCGTCAGCCTTCTTGAATTTTAAAAGGGATGCTAATCGTATTGCCTCTGCTCAAGGCTGTTAATGGTACTCTGAAAACTGAAACAACAGATAGTCTAGGAGTTCATTAAAGATTTTTATGCTTCTCTTTATACACCGTACAATCTCGCTTCTAAAGAATCTTCACTACAGTTTTTTTAATTCTCTACCATAATGAGAACTTTCAGAGACCGAAAGAGTCCAGCTGAATTCCCGATTACTGAGAAGTCAAACCTGCAGGCAATCAAATGCATCTCAAATGGCAAAGTACCTGGGCCCAATGACTTTCCAGCTAGCTTTGAGAAAACTTGTACTCATGTTTTATTAAACGCAATGAATACAGCTTTTACTCAATTAACCTCATCTAGTGTGGCTACAATTGTGGTTATCCCAAAGGAAGGAACAGATATTACATCACGTACAAGTTTTAGCTCAATCTCATTGATTATGATCGAAGTGAACATTTAGACACAGATTCTCACGATTCCAAAGCCCTCCACAACCTAGGACCCGAGTACATCAAACACCGAATGAATTTCCACCTCCCGTCCAGCACCTACGCTCAGTCTCCATCTTCCTTGCTCACACCCCCGCATTCATCCCAGCAACAGCGGAGGACACTCCTTCACTTACCTCGCTACGAAAGCCTTGAACAGCCTCCCATTACACCTACGGAGCTCAGCTTCCCTGCTGGAATTCAGAAGAGGACTCAAGACCTGATTATTCGAGTAAGACCCAGCAGCAACATAAACCAGCGCCTGGATGCCCTCATGGGTGATTAGCCACGCTCTACAAATCCAACTGAAATAACGGATTCTCGCTAGACATTTAGAACCTCACATTACTAAATTAATTAATCATTCTGAGTCAGTCTTCATTAGGGGTAGATTGGCCAGTGACAATATTCACAATTTCTGTCATATCAAAAAGGATTCGCTCCCCCCATGTCCTCATTCGGCTGCTATTGCACTGGATGCCGAAAAGGCCTTCGATAAGGTAGCTATGGCCATATCTAGAAGCAATTTTACACCAACACAGTTTAGGGGAACGCTTCCATAAAATGATCATGGCGTTATATGGAAACTCCTCAACCAGAATCAAAATGAATGGTACTTTGTCATCATCTTTCAGTCTTCAACAAGGCACTCAACAAGGAGGTCCATTATGCCTGCTCCCGTTTTTACCAGCGATAGACCTCCATTCTCCGAATGCTCAATGGATCCCAGGAGATTCAGGATTTTCAGTTCAAGGACAGCTGTTTCAAAATAGCTGGGTACGTTGACGACATTTTAATCTACTTGGAATTTCCAGACGTTGCTATCCCAGCCATCTCAAATAGTAGTAAACCTTTTCTGCATATTCCGGCTATTCTCTTAATAAAGATGAACTGAGGTGCTTTCACTCAATGTTCACTATCTTCCTATCTGTGTACTTAAATCAGGCCTGACTTGGGAAAATACATAACTAATATACCTAGGAATATCAGGGCTCGAAAAATCTACTCGACCACTCGCAAGTCATTTTTTATCAGGCTGAGCTATTTTTTAGGACCTACTCGCCCTTTCTGGTGAGTTGACCAAGAACAGATGTTCTGTTCAGTCAGAAAGTGAAAAAGATGCCTTTAAATCATGTTCTTGTTACATTTGCTCAGTGTTCAGAGAAAGTGGTCAAAAGTCAGTTTGTCTTTTTCCATTATGACTGCAGATTTCCAGGATTGTCTAAGGTGAACTGTCTGACCTGCCATAAATACTGTTAAATGAAAGGCTGGGCGGGTTTATAACTAAGTCAACTGTACAAACATTTCAGTAGCTGTAAAATACCATTTTACGTTCTTCAATGTGATGAACAACATATTTTAATAGGGTAAAAGCAATTAAGAACACTTTACTTAGTGATGTGCAAATGATAAACATGTTTCCGGAAACCCAGTTTCCACAGATTATTAATACACTACATAGTTTTATCAGTAAAGCTGCAAGTTGGTGGGAAGGTTTGTGGACATATCTTGGACATTTACTGTCTGTAAATGGCAGTGTGCTACCACATCATGCTTTAGTAAAATATTTCTTGAAAGTGAGTGTTTAAACATAAACTGGGAAATACTTCTGCCCTGAAGGCAATGCTATTAGTAAACTAAGGCAAGTCACGGATCATATGTGAGCTAGATTATTATTATAGATGGAGCAAACATTTAGTCTATTTAACCAAACAAAAGAGTTTTTTTTGTAAAGCAGACATGCTGAACTCACATATTTGAAAGTGCACTTGTATGTGAGAATGAAAGAAAAGGAGACTGTAAAATAAAATATTTGCATAGGATCACACAATCTGAGTCCTGTTTACAGGTCAAGTACATTATAGTTAGGTTGAGTAGCTTATTCAAGTTACTTGACCTGCAGGTCTAGTAAAAAATTTATGATTTCTAAAGGCCCGAATATGGTTTAATTGAAATCTCTCAGACAGTCTCCTAAAAGGAACAAAAATCCCTCAACAAAATTGAAGGGTTGTTCTCTACCTGGTTCCCCAGGCATATCTCTTGGTGGAGCAGAATGTAATCTCTTAAAATGATAACGCCTTTGGTGATTTTTTTTTGCTAATTGAGCATGCTATGTTCTTGTCTTTCGCAGACCTTCATCTACTTAAATAAAATTAATTCTGCTTTTCTATGGAGTAATAAGAAACCAAGGACAGCATATAAAAATTCAGGTTGGACTTCAACAAGGTTGGCTGTAGTTGTCCCAACTGGTTTAATGACTAAACAGCTTTTTAGCGGTTGATCAACGCCCTTCAACCAAACAGCATGGCTTATAGAACAGCAACAATGCTATCAATTTCCTGACAGCTTTGATTTCAATGACCTCAAAGGCAATAGATCCCTCACACCGCATTATGTCAAACATGAAAAATGTTCTACGAATCGAGGACAAACATCTGGGTAGCGACCCAGATCCTCTTGTATGTCCTTATGGTGGTATAAAAAATCTGACACTCCAATCTGGCCTAAGATTGGCCCCCACACGGCCGTCTTAAGGCATTAATTTGGCCTGTGATTTATACTCAGAAAATTAAGCTCTCTCTTTTACTACTCTACAGTGCCAATATGCCCTCTGACGTAGACTTTCATAAGTTCTTGTCTTCCGATGGGACATGCTGCTTTTAAGATCTAAAAATTACTATGCACACCCACAAAGACTTCCCTCTTTAATCTAAATGGTCCGAATATTTCCAATCCCATGGCAGTAACATACCTTCCACACAATTATGGCACACAATTTGTACTTACCTCCTTCATCGCAAATGTATACCATCTTTAGCTCAAACAAAGTTTGTTGCTTTCTTATTCCTCTATTGGGCCCCCTATTAACTCTTTAGGGTGCACCTCTCTGACTGATAGTTGTTGGTCCTGTAAAAAATAGGACTGTGGTGATCCTGAACATGTTTTTCAAATGTCCATGCTTAACCCAAGTCTTGGAAGATATCGGATACCAGTTGTGCAAAATCTTCTTTTGACCTTGATTTTATATCAATAATTGTGGTCCCATATGCAGCTCCTAATCCACTTTCACAAGTAGATCTAACTCTCTTGGATCTTCTGTTGACAATTGCTATTAAGGATAGCCTCATGGACCTGAAAGATCTCAACTTGTTTCATTCCACACATAGTGGGCCTGAGTCACTTGTCTTAGAAGCACCCACTCAAATGTTGGGAGGGTAACCCTCAAAATCTTACATATGTAATGGTCCTCACTTGACTCCTTTCTCAGGAATTCATCACAATGTACTTCTTCTCCCACCTAATGATCCATATTTTGTGCATACCTCACTGTAATCTCTTGGCTCCTGGTCTCTCAACTTAATATTTTCTTATTGTTTTCTTTTCCTTGCTTTATGCTTTTCATTTTCCCTGGTTTTTACCTTTTCTTATTTATGAGTGGTTTATGCAAGGATATATTCTACAGATTGTGCTTTCTTGTCACTAATATTTCAATATGTTGATAGGTTTTTGAATCAGTTACACTATTCAATCGTTCTTACTTCACTCAATCTGATTACAACTGATATGTACACCCACAACACACTTTTTCTTTTCCTTTTATTTGTAAACACCTATGGGCATTTGCCTTAATTAATAACATTTCCATTGCTTCTTCTCTCTGACCAATGTTTGCTTGTACTACTCTCTCTACGTGTTTACAAATCTTCAAAAAAAATCTACTGAAATGAAAAAAGAGAACCTGTGTAATTCTAATGATCATTATCCGAGAAGAATCCCGTTATTCAGATTACAATTTTAACTAACAACTTCAGAGGAAATAAGTTGCATCCTGACCCTTAATCATGCAAGAACCATACAAGGGTATGAAAACACATGCAGCAATACATGTAGTCTCTAAGGAAAACCCAAAATAAAACTAAAATAAAGGAACCAGTGGGGAAAAACTGTCAATCTTTGAATCTTCGGAGCAAGTTCAGAGAACACAGTCCCAGACAAAGCAGACACATGGGTGAAGCCAAACATATGATTTTAATATTTTTTGACTCATTGACAGGCATAGGAGATAACTAAGGGTTTACTACATGGCCAGAAAACCCCATGAACATATGTAACAGAAATCAAAATTCTGGAGAAACGCAGCCCAGTCGACCAGAAGTAGAAGGACTGGATTTATTACCAGTGAAAGCATACAAGTAGTGTCAACCATAATCCAGTAACCTAAGCGGGGACTGTGCATCCTGTTTTCCTTACCTACATAAAATGTGTCAAAGACCCAGGAATCCAGAAAAACATTTGCTATCTGTTAGTTCCACCATTCGCCTGAAATCCCACTGAAGGGTGGTCAAGACACAGGCCTTGCTTGATATATTGACTACAAAAGGTGATGGCTTTTCCCTTTCTACATAAGAAAATTAAGGTAATAGGGTGACAGCAGCACCTCTTTAGTAAAGGTAAATATAAATTAATAAACAATTCTTACCTCATGACTCATTGGTTGATATCTATGCATTTCTGATATGGACATATGACGAACTGAAATTGTATGGATGCAACCTTTTTCCACAGATATATCCTGTCCTGGTACAGGCTGGAAAAGTGCATTAATTAAGTAAAAAATATGCAGTTTTTACATCGAAATACTGAAAGAAGAAGCAACAGATAAGGACCGCTAGGACCACCCAGCTACCCCATCCAACATATATTGAGGCTAGAGATACAACCTGGTATTGTACTTAAACTTAAACCAAATAGACAGAGAAGAATGCTGATCTACATAATAGCTAAAGCAATCAAAGTAACTTACACAAAACTTCTCAGAGACATCAATGTTTTCTTTCCAGCGTTTGGTAGATGTTTTAAATGTGAACTTTTTATTAGAATTTTGCTTCTTGGAAAATGGATCTAAAATACAAATGAAACAAAAAAGGGCTATGAATCTAAAATGACTGGAATTGATCAATATAACTGACAAACAAAATATTCTTGTATCTATCAACGTTTGTCTAAACTGTTCAGTATAGGTTGGCAACATTGTTGAAGAGTGAGCCACAAAATTGTCTGTGTTTACTGCGTTCCACCAGCCTCCCTAAAAGGCAGTAAGCACAAGCTCTGAAGAACGTTTTTGTTACAGGACGTCAAAGACTTTTTAGGGTGGACAGATGCATGTGATTGGAGTTTAATCCATCGTGCCTTTAAGGTCCTACACTTCATTTTGGTAGGTATCAAAGCCATTTTAATTATTGATGTGGATGATTCAGAGAACTCTGCGGGGGACTAGTTGGTAGACTGGCATAATAACTTCCCTTTCGAGCAACTCTCAGATTTCTCTGAAGGTTAATAAAGGTACATGTTTTATGGAATTCATGAAGGAATTGATGTTCTTCCACTTCTTTAAAGGCGGGAAGGAATAATATTAGACGAAGATGTAATACGTTGGCTTATTGCTGTGCTCATGTCTTAGGTTAACCGGGATGTGAACTGATCATGATAAGTGTTGAAAATATGATTTGTAGTTCAGGAATCACTGACAACAGGATCTTAAGGCTGTGACCTTTGGAATGGAACTGCGTTTTGAAACAAACGTAAGTTCTAAGCAGCAATCCATGTTGTTGATGATTCCCTTAGCAAATATGTTGCAAGGGTTATCCATCTGGTTGCTTAGGTAACACATGCGTTGGAAGCGTTATCCATCCGGTTGCTTAGGTAACTTGGGATGATGGCTCTTTTCAGAGATCAAAGGTGCTGTTAAGATCACTTCTTTCTATGGGAGTGGCAAATAAAAGTTAATATGACAGAAGAGGTCTGATTAGTGACACCTTCGACTAGTACACCTTCACAAAAGGCATAGCCGAACTGATGCTTTATTGAACAGAGGTCTGAAGAGTGATGATCAAGCATCACTGTGTCTAGTCAAGGTGCAATAATTAAGTAGGAGGAATGTTGACAATAACTGCAGAGAAGTGCCGATAAAACATGCCTCAGCGAGTGCTTGAAAGTTGGTGAAATCATCCACAATGGGGGTCATAGCGTTTGTTGCATCCTTTAAGCAAGAACATACATTTAACAGTGATCTAAAAAGATAACTGGTTAACTGGAGATGTCTGAAATAGTTGCTATTTAGTTCTGGCTCGAAGGTCAATCTGCACTCGCTGAAGGCTGTCATTTTGTTCGGTCATTATGGTCTCCATGTTTGGCTGGTGCAGATGAGTTTGGACGTAAACCGTTTGATGGCACTGAAGTGGTAAAGTGAACAACAGTTGTGAGGTGGACTGGATGAGAATCCATACAGATGTGTCCTCAATGAGCTCCACTCCAGGGATCCTTAGGGTGACTTGTATTAAATTTTTTAGCACACGATGTGCCACAAACCTAATGGGAAACTGTTCCTGAACCTTGTCTAAAGGCATTTCATAAAATTGAAGCAGGTGGTGACAGCAATGGTAGTTCACAAGGGAGCTGGCTGCCTCATACTCTTAGCTGAGGAGTGCAACAATCAAGGACTTTTCAGTGCCCTGACGAAGTAACAGTCAATCCTGGAGAGGATACTTTTTTAGCAGAGAGTTGAACACATATCAAGCAAAATCTGTTGCGCCATTTGCAGGGCCGCTCTCAACCCACAGAGGCTATTTCCATCAGGCTGGAGCCTCGGCACGATCCTGCTACAGGTGGACCTTTGGCATGGACAAACCCAGTACCAACCCAGTGTCAGAATAATTCTAAGAGGGGCCCCAACAGTGGAACTTTGAAGTTCCGCTATAGGGTGTTCCACTGGGAGGTTGCTGCACGTACAAAAAAAGGGTAGCATCTTTGGCATGAAGAGTTTATAGACTAAAACCACCATACGGAGTGGTGCTCATTATGAAGCCTTTTACAGAGATCTAATCAAAACATGCTAATAGAGGTGTGGTACTAAGTGGGGACTTCAATACCTGATCTCCACTACAATTGGCCAATCTGCGAACACAACATACTGGCAACTCACTCCTTCCCTACCTGCAGGCATGCAGAATATGGGTTGAAAGGCATGTGGTGGACGCAAAACAGTGATCAGATAGATTTTACATTTTACTCAAACAGCCATAAGTCACCCTAGAATACGTTTCTACATTCTCACCAAGAGTATCTGCAAAATAGTCTTATCTTCTTTAATAGATAAAAAGGTATTGTCAGACACTGCTCCTGTAACACTGAAACTTGATAATATGTGATGAATTTCACATATTTAGTAATCAAGGGCAATGTAAAGAAATGAAAATGTCACTTACCCAGTGTACATCTGTTCGTGGCATCAGTCGCAGTAGATTCGCATGTTTTGCAATAGCTCGCCATCTGGTGTTGGGCCGGAGTGTTACAAGTTGTTTTTCTTCGAAGAAGTCTTTCGAGTCACGGGACCGAGTGACTCCTCCTTTTGTCTCCATTGCGCATGGGCGTCGACTCCATCCTCGATTGTTTTTCCCCGCAGAGGGTGAGGTAGGAGTTGAATTGTAGTAATAGTGCAATGGAGTGACTAAGTATGCACTTATTTAAGGTTGAGATGATACATATATAAGTAATTGAAGGTAACTTCCAAACTGCTACAGGCTCCCGGGGAGGCGGGTGGGCACATGCGAATCTACTGCGACTGATGCCACGAACAGATGTACACTGGGTAAGTGACATTTTCAGTTCGATGGCATCTGTCGCTGTAGATACGCATGTTCTGCAATAGACTAGTAAGCAGTTATTTCCCCAAAAGCGGTGGATCAGCCTGTAGGAGTGGAAGTAGTCTGAAATAATGTCCTTAATACAGCTTGACCTACTGTGGCTTGTTGTGCGGATAACACGTCTACACAGTAGTGCTTGGTGAATGTGTGAGGCGTAGACCATGTGGCTGCCTTACATATTTCTTGCATTGGGATGTTTCCTAGAAAGGCCATGGTAGCACCTTTCTTTCTGGTTGAGTGTGCCCTTGGTGTAATGGGCAGCTGTCGTTTAGCTTTAAGGTAGCAGATTTGGATGCATTTAACTATCCATCTGGCTATACCTTGTTTTGAAATTGGGTTTCCTGCATGAGGTTTTTGAAATGCAATAAAGAGTTGTTTAGTCTTTCTGATGTTCTTTGTTCTGTCAATGTAATACATTAATGCTCTTTTGACATCTAATGTATGTAGTGCCCTTTCAGCTACGGTATCTGGCTGTGGAAAGAACACCGGAAGTTCCACTGTTTGATTTAGATGGAACGGTGAAATAACCTTTGGCAAAAATTTAGGATTGGTCCTTAGGACGACTTTATTTTTGTGTAGTTGTGTAAAAGGTTCCTGTATAGTAAACGCCTGAATCTCGCTTACTCTTCTCAGGGAAGTAATGGCGATGAGAAATGCCACCTTCCAGGTTAGGAACTGTATGTCGCAGGAGTGCATGGGTTCAAAAGGTGGACCCATAAGTCTAGTTAGGACAACATTTAGGTTCCATGAAGGAACAGGTAGTGTTCTTGGTGGTATAATTCTCCTAAGGCCCTCCATGAATGCTTTAATGACTGGTATTTTATATAGGGAAGTTGAATAGGTAGTCTGCAGGTATGCAGATATTGCTGCAAGGTGAATCTTAATGGAAGAGAAAGCTAGGTTAGATTTTTGTAAGTGAAGCAAGTAACCCACTACATGTTCTGGAGTTGTGTGTAATGGTTGTATTTGATTAATATGGCAGTAGCAAACAAACCTCTTCCATTTACTTGCATAGCAGTGCCTGGTGGATGGCCTTCTTGCTTGTTTTATGACTTCCATACATTCTTGGGTAAGTTGTAAGTGCCCGAATTCTAGGATTTCAGGAGCCAGATTGCTAGATTCAGCGATGCTGGATCTGGGTGTCTGATCCTTTGGTTGTGCTGTGTCAACAGATCTGGCCTGTTGGGCAATTTGATGCAGGGTACCACTGATAGGTCTAGCAGCGTTGTGTACCAGGGTTGCCTTGCCCAAGTTGGTGCTATCAATATGAGTTTGAGTTTGCTTTGACTGAGTTTGTTTACCAGGTAAGGAAGGAGAGGGAGAGGAGGAAAAGCGTAAGCAAATATCCCTGACCAGTTCATCCATAGGGCATTGCCTTGGGATTGTTTGTGTGGGTATCTGGATGCGAAGTTTTGGCATTTTGCGTTCTCCCTTGTCGCAAACAAGTCTATCTGAGGTGTTCCCCAGAGTTTGAAATAAGTGTTCAGTATTTGGGGGTGAATTTCCCATTCGTGGACCTGTTGGTGATCTCGAGAGAGATTGTCTGCGAGTTGATTTTGTATCCCTGGTATAAACTGTGCAATTAGGCGAATTTGGTTGTGAATTGCCCAATGCCAAATTCTTTGTGCTAACATGCTTAACTGCGTGGAGTGCGTCCCTCCCTGCTTGTTTAGATAATACATTGTTGTCATGTTGTCTGTTTTGACGAGAATGTATTTGTGAACTATTATTGGTTGGAAAGCTTTTAGTGCTTGAAAAACTGCAAGAAGTTCTAGGTGATTGATATGCAGTTTTGTTTGATGTACGTTCCATTGTCCTTGTATGCTGTGTTGATCGAGGTGTGCTCCCCACCCTGTCATGGAAGCATCTGTTGTTATTACGTATTGTGGCACTGGGTCTTGGAAAGGCCGCCCCTTGTTTAAATTTATGTTGTTCCACCACAGAAGCGAGAGGTAAGTTTGGCGGTCTATTAACACCAGATCTAGAAGGTGACCCTGTGCTTGAGACCACTGTGATGCTAGGCATTGTTGTAAGGGCCTCATGTGCAGTCTTGCGTTTGGGACAATGGCTATGCATGATGACATCATGCCTAGGAGTTGTAATACCATCTTTGCTTGTATCTTTTGTGTTGGATACATGCGTTGTATGATGGTGTTGAAATTTTGAATTCTTTGTGGACTTGGAGTGGCTACTCCTTTTGATGTGTCTATTATGGCTCCCAGGTATTGTTGTACCTTGCGTGGCCGAATTTTGGATTTTGTGAAATTGACGGTGAACCCTAGTTTGAAGAGGGTTTGTATGATATGATTTGTGTGATTTGAGCACTCTATTAACGAATGGGCCTTGATTAGCCAGTCGTCTAGATATGGGAACACATGTATTTGCTGCCTTCTGATGTGTGCAGCGACTACCGCTAGACATTTGGTAAAGACTCTTGGTGCGGTTGTTAATCCGAAAGGCAGTACCTTGAATTGGTAATGTATTCCTTTGAATACAAACCTTAGGTATTTCCTGTGCGATGGGTGAATTGGTATATGGAAATAAGCATCCTTGAGGTCTAAAGTTGCCATGTAGTCGTGCAGCTTTAGCAATGGCAATACTTCTTGTAGTGTGACCATGTGGAAGTGGTCTGATTTGATGAAAGTGTTGACTACTCTGAGGTCTAGGATTGGTCTCAGTGTTTTGTCCTTCTTTGGTATCAGAAAGTACAGTGAGTAAACTCCTGTGTTTATTTGTGTGTCTGGCACTAATTCGATTGCATTCTTTTGCAATAGTGCCTGCACTTCTATCTCTAGGAGATTGGAATGGTGTGTTGTTAAATTTTGTGCTTTTGGTGGTATGTTTGGAGGGAACTGTAGAAATTCTATGCAGTAACCATGTTGGATAATTGCTAGAACCCAAGTGTCTGTAGTGATTTTCTCCCATGCTCTGTAATAATGACCTATTCGTCCCCCCACTGGTGTTGTGTGGAGGGGGTGAGTGACATGTGAGTCACTGTTTAGTAGTAGGGGTTTTGGGGCTTTGGAATCTTCCTCTATTTCTAGGGAATTGCCCTCCTCTATATTGTCCCCGAAAACCTCCTCTATACTGTCCTTGGTAACTGGACGGTGTGGCTTGTGAGGTGCTGGCTTGTGTGCTTTGACCCCGAAACCCCCCTCGAAAGGGCGTTTTACGGAATGAGCTGTAATTCCCTCTGCTCTGCGGGGAGTAGAGTGCGCCCATGGCTTTGGCAGTGTCCGTATCTTTTTTGAGTTTCTCAATCGCTGTGTCCACTTCTGGACCGAACAGTTCTTTTTCATTAAAAGGCATATTGAGAACTGCTTGTTGAATCTCTGGTTTAAATCCAGACGTTCGGAGCCATGCATGCCTTCTGATAGTTACAGATGTATTAATTGTCCGTGCAGCTGTATCTGCAGCGTCCATGGAGGAGCGGATCTGGTTGTTGGAGATGGCCTGTCCCTCCTCAACCACTTGTTTTGCCCTATTTTGGAAGTCTTTGGGCAGATGTTCAATGAGATGTTGCATCTCGTCCCAGTGGGCTCTGTCATAGCGCGCAAGTAGTGCCTGGGAGTTCGCGATGCGCCACTGGTTTGCAGCTTGTGCTGCGACTCTTTTACCAGCTGCATCAAACTTGCGGCTTTCTTTATCTGGGGGTGGTGCATCTCCAGATGTGTGAGAGTTGGCCCTTTTCCTAGCTGCTCCTACAACAACAGAGTCTGGTGGCAGCTGTGTTGTGATGAAAGCCGGGTCTGTAGGAGGCGGCTTATACTTTTTTTCCACCCTTGGTGTGATTGCCCTACTTTTGACCGGGTCCTTAAATATGTCTTTTGCGTGCCGGAGCATACCAGGGAGCATAGGCAGGCTTTGGTAGGAGCTGTGGGTGGAGGAGAGTGTGTTGAACAAGAAATCATCCTCGACCTGTTCTGAGTGGAGGCTTACGTTGTGAAATTGTGCTGCTCTAGCCACCACCTGAGAGTACGCGGTGCTGTCTTCTGGTGGAGATGGTTTTGTAGGGTATGCCTCTGGGCTGTTATCTGACACTGGGGCGTCGTATAGGTCCCATGCGTCCTGGTCTTGGTCACCCTGGCTCATGGTGGTGTGAGCTGGGGAGTGTGATGGCGTTTGTGCTGGTGAAACGTTAATCACGGGCGGAGGAGAGGGTGGTGGTGTAACTCTTTTCACCACTTTTGGTTGTGGTGCTTGTTCCGTGTGGAACTCCAACCTTCTCTTTCTCCTAATGGGGGGAAGGGTGCTTATTTTTCCTGTCCCCTGCTGAATGAAGATACGCTTTTGCGTATGGTCCGCATCAGTTGCTTGTAGCTCTTCCTCAAACCTATGCTTCTGCATTTGGGAGGTTAGCGAGTGCTCTTCTGTATAAGAGCCTGAAGCTGGGTCGCTTGCAGTTTGTTTCGGCGTCGAAACTTTGTCTACGTGTTTTTTCGGCTCCGAGGTGACTTTTTTCCTTTTCGGGGCCGAAACCTCTCGGCGTCGATCTGTTTCGGTGCCGCTGTCTCGGCGTCGAGCCGTGTCCACACCGGCATCTCGGTGTCGAGGCTTGTCTCCAGCACTTTCTCGGTCCCGAGAAGGCTGCGTGCCGGTGTCTCGACCGGAGTCGGACGATCTCGGCACTGTTTGGGCCTTTTTCGGTGCCGACGGTCGGTCACCGATTTTATGGGTTGAGCCATGGCCTGGTGGCAGTGGCGTCCCCTGGGCCTTGTAAATGTTTCTTTGTGTGGTTTTCGACGTCTTACTCACGGTTTGTGTATCGTCGAATCCTTCGGAGTCTGAGTCTTGGATCGAGAAGGTACCTTCCTCTTCCTGTTCCTCGAACTCCCGTCGGGCTGTCGGTGCGGACGCCATTTGAAGTCTTCTGGCTCGACGGTCTCGGAGTGTTTTTCGGGACCGGAACGCACGACAGGCCTCGCAGGTGTCTTCGCTGTGCTCAGGTGACAGGCACAGGTTGCAGACCAAGTGTTGGTCTGTGTAGGGGTATTTATTGTGGCATTTGGGGCAGAAACGGAACGGGGTCCGTTCCATCGGCGTTCTTCAGCACGCGGTCGGGCCGACCAGGCCCCGACGGGGGATCGAAAGATTACCCCGAAGGGCACCGGAGCTCTTCGATCCTCGATGCGGTGTTGAATGTAAGTATGCCGATCCCGAACGCAACAATACCGACGAAAATCTTCCGAAATTAACTATTTTTTCTGTTCCGAAACTCGGAGCGACAGGAACACGTCCGAACCCGATGGCGGAAAAAAAACAATCGAGGATGGAGTCGACGCCCATGCGCAATGGAGACAAAAGGAGGAGTCACTCGGTCCCGTGACTCGAAAGACTTCTTCGAAGAAAAACAACTTGTAACACTCCGGCCCAACACCAGATGGCGAGCTATTGCAAAACATGCGTATCTACAGCGACAGATGCCATCGAACACACTATTTCATTGAGAATATGACGGACTGGGTCTCATGGGACCAAACCAGGGATTGTTTTATTGTGTAACCATCCCCTTGGCAAGCACCATTGTTCCACTCACCAATTAAAACCTCTGTGGAACAACATTTATAGTTACAAATTAAAACTGAAAAACCAATCAGATTCACAAATTATGAATAGCTCTGCAAACAATCAAGTTGCACAACAGCCATGCAAACAAGTTATACACAAAATGCACTGCTTATGGATTCACAATATTTGCCAATAAATAACAACACCCAAAAGCATTTCATTAAACAACACCAGATACCCAAACCAATAAATAATACAATACTGCATTCATACTGGTCTCACTGATAGTGTTAATGTGATATGTATGTAATCAAGCCTGAGATATTATCTATGGAATCTGCAACTGCTTTTTACATCAAGGGGGGTGCACACTTTATTCTAAATGGGGTGTATGATCCTCATTATTCATGTGACCATGCTGCATCTCACCTGAGGAAACATTCACAATCTTCACAATATTTAATCAGTGACGACCACACACTCTGACAGTATTCCTACGAACTTTATCGGCCAGCATCAGTTTACAAAATTTGCTTTCACTCTTTCTTACCAAGATTTATTTATTTACGCGCCTGACATCACCTTCAACAAAGAGTTCATTCTTGATCTTATTCCTCTCCTCAAAACAAAATTTTGTTTAATCTGGGTATTCTCAACAATTTCCCTGACAATTGAATTAAAATCCAAAACACATACTATTTAGGCCACTTAGACATCCAGACAGGCCTACATTCAGGGGGTGATTTTCTGCCCCTCTGCCGGAGAGGTTATATCAGTTCAAGGAAATGCTCTTTGGGTTGAAGAATGCTCATGTCACTTTTCAGCACCTGGTGAGCCATTTTCTTGCAGGTTTCGAGGATCTCCGTGTGGCCTACCTGAATGACATTGTGGTGTTTAGCATTTTATGGTAGGAGCGTCTGAGACAGGTGTTTGACAGGATAAAGGAGGTGAAACTGACTATCAAAGTGACCAAGAGGACAGAGGGAGTCCTCTGTAGTCCAGCCCTGTCACGAGATGGGTAATGGGCATTTTTGCCCATTGGATACCAAAATACAGTATGTGATAAAGTGGGGAATGCCCTCTGCCCAGACTGAGATGAGGGCCTTTTTAGGACTCAGAGGTTATTGCAGAAACTTTGTGGCCATCTATGGAAATATAGTTGCCCAACTGACTTTTCAGAAGCATCAGAGAAAAGTGTTTTGGACAGAGGAGTGTCAAAAGTAATTTAAAGAGCTAAGGAAGGCAGTTTGCAAAGCTCCTGTACTTAGAACGCTTGACAACAGTTGGCCTTTTATTATACAGACGGATGCCTCTGACAAAGGAATTGTGGCTGTCTTAGCTCAGCAGAAAACCAAAGGTAGCGAGCGTCCTGGTGTCTATTAGTAGGCGGTTACTACCCACATAAAGGAACGCAGCAGTCACAGACGAGTGTTGTGCATTAGTGTGGGCCTTGCAGAAGTTACTCTCTTACCTGATGTGCACAAAGTTTATAGTTCAAACGGACCATAAGCCTTTGAAGTGCTCAATAGCTATTAAGTTGTTGAGATGGTCTATTTCACTACAAGAATTTGATTTTGTGGTGAAGCACAAAGCTGGACTGAGCCATGGGAATGTAGTTAGACTTGCCGCTCCGTTTTGATGATCCGATGACCCAGCCTCTCCAGGCTAGGAGTTGGTTCAGAATAGTTTGATGTAGAGTGGGGTATCTGTTGGGACGGAAAAGTCCATTGCGTACTGGAAGACATGCAAGCCTGCTCTGAGTGCACCTATTGCATACAACTCTAGTAGTGATGTCTGGTCATGGGCAAACGCGGATCATGCAAGTGCACCATGATCTAAACCTGTCTCATGGTAATATGGTTTTCTTGCACTAGAAGGGGTGCACCAAGCGCTACTCTAATTGTGAAAGAGGGCTACTGCTCTTACCAAGATTTAAGTGCCATGAGCACAGTGGTGGTGGGATACCCATTTAGTGTTTAATAGTGATCCCTAATGTGAGCAGTCTTTTTTTAATCTGTGTTACGGGCCTACTGACCCACTCATGTAAAGTTCCTTGGCTGAATAGTTAACTCATCCGTGGTGCACATGGTAATTGTGTGTATGGCCAGACAGTGCATTATATTTGCACGTATATGCTGGGATGTATGTCTGTCTGTGTATGGTGCACTATATGGAGGCCTGTGGTTTCAGCTAGTGAAGGTGATGACTCCAACCCCCAGGAAAGAGATATAGATTGCTGTCATTCCTGACGGCTGGGGTGGCAACATACACACTGGAGGAAGGGGAAGAGAAAATGGTCTGTGCACAAAGGTCTCTCTGATTCCAGGAAGAATAACTGGTCAGTGGCGCTCATTGTTAGGGAGATGGTGGAACTGATTAGGTTGGCAAGGTGGATCAGGGAATCTTGATAAAGGTGGAAGGTGTAGGCCCTTGAACCTTTTTTTTTATTTCGGGGGAGGTTGACAGCCAGTTATGATCCCAGTTACTCCCGTGGGCTTTGTTGGGATTCAACCGGAATAAGAGCCACGTCGGCTATGGCAGACTGCCTCTTTGACCAAAGACAGGGAAGAGGAGGAAGCCCTACAAAGGAAAGGACACCCACAACTCAAATTTCAAAGGACCAAACAAAAACTAAAAAAAATAAATAAGAGAAATCACATTTGTGTCTAGATTTGGACTACATAAGTGAGAGCATGAGTCACACTTTGTTCAACAGCAGTGTTCATCAGGAGAAAGAAGATCACCAAGATTTCAAGCAGCTGCAACCAGGGCTGCGGGGCAAGGTCTGACAGTCTCCCATCAGGGTGATAGCTCATCACCCAGGAAGCCAGGAACATTTGCCCAGTGTCTGCAGCACAAGCTTGCCTATCAAGACCAGAATGCCCCGAGATGAGGAGAAGAGGCTGTAGAGAGTGAGGCCTAGCAGGGATCCCGGTGAGCGGCTCCTGGTAAGAAATGTGTAAGGCACCTGGTGCAATTAGGCCCGGTGTTGCGAGAGAGCGGTCTTCCATCTTGATGAAAGTCTGTAACTGTCATTAGGGCTGCTGTGAAGTTGCAGGCCATCGCCTGTAACAAGTGCCTTCATTGAAACCATTGCTGTGACCTCCATATGGCAGGAGGGGGCCACTAGAACCACTGAGTAGTCGCCTTTGCCAGAGAAGTCCCTACAATCAGCAGAGGGACTCAGAAGCAAGATCAGAAAGTGTCCTGCAGCATCCCTGCTGCTCCGCTGCCCCACTGTCAGTAACCGCTAGGGAGAAGCTGCTGCTCCTGGAAAGTGCTGGCATCTACGACTGCCTCAATGAGCCACCTTGCTGACCATGGAAGGATGCAGTGTAAGCTGCTCGTCAGTGGGATGCAGAAGTTCCACCCTGGCTCCCAGATACTTCTGAAGGGTGTTATCTGGTAAGAGTGGGGCAGGACCCCAGGCCTTTACGAGACAAGCTCAGCAGCATAGTGCCAGACGTGCCGAACTTTCAAAGACAAACTCAAACTTAGATGTGCACCACTAGTGTGAACAGCACCTCTGGCATCACCTCCATAGATTTACTAGGGGCACGCTGGTTAGTGTGGGGGAGGGGTGAGAGGACTCAAAAGCAGAGCTGGGGGCGGGAGGAGTCTGTGGGATGCGGACACTGCCCAGACCAGTGCTAGAGTGATATCCTCAGGTGGTATGTTTTATTGTGTATAAATAATTAATGCTTTTCTTACCAAAAATAAGTATAGATCTAGACCAACATAATATTAGGGTCGCTGTGGATATTTTGAGTCTTGAGTCTATCACTACCTTGCAACTATCTTCCACTGAAAAGCCTTGGACTGATCGACCCGGGCAACCATTGAGAAGGGGTAGTTCTTGGCCCAGTTACTCAGGGCCCATAGTAAATTGAGCCCAGGATAGCAGGAGTAAAAAGCCACAACCCCTTAAGTTGGGCCCATTAACTCATGCTTGCCCAGGAGCCCTCTGAAAGGGGTTCTCACGGACATCCAGATAGAGAATGCACTACAATGTGAACATAAGGATTTCTTCAAAGACCATACACCTTACTTCTGTAGATTAGTGCAGTGAGCTCCCAATCCTAATAGAGAGGTTTATGTTATTATTAACTACACCTCAGTCAATGTTGCAGGATGCGATTGAATAGGGGAGACTCCAGATACATCGAACTGCTAGATAGTGAAGCACATGAATTTATTAAGTACCTTACGATGCTTCCAGCTAGGTTGCCTGAGTCAGTGTACTTCTGCTTTGAGATGTCGGTATATCCCTTACTGTGTTCTCTGCCCTTCTAAAGGGGTAGCTAGGACATCTTCAAATGTGTTTCTTCTGGCACCTGGGAAGTTAGTTCTTCTGGTGTCTCTCGTGGAGCAGTGTCCCAGTGACTTCATCTGTCAAAAGTGTCAGCAACATGTGCATGGGCATCAATTTTCCAGATGTTAAACATGAAATTCTGACATTCTAGACAGGAGAAGAAATATTTTCTTATTAGAAAATCCCTTACTCACCAGGGTTACTCCTTGGTGGCATGCTTCATCATTGGGTTTCTTCCTGTTCGACCATGGAGCAGGGCGTGCTAAGACTGACGAAGTACTCAGTGAGTTAAAAAGACCTGTCTCCTAGTGATTCCAATGATTTAGTAGATCTCACGGAGACGGTATGATTAAAAAGGTGGTGTCAGAAATGGGGTTTTGTATCCTGCTTCCTGGTCTACATGTTTCGGAGACTTACCCCTAGACTCCTCTTCAGGACCAAGGTTGACTCCTTGATGTCACTCCTTGTATGACTACCTCTATTGAGGGCATTGATATTACATGCTATGTGGTGTGGTGTAATACAACTAACTAAGGTGGTGTCTTAAGATAATACCAAAAGTTTGCAATGTCCATCTGTGATTCCTGTGGAAACGAAAAGACAATAGTTATCATAGCACGCATGGATGTTGGGATGCTTTACATATTGCTTGTGGGTGTGGTGCCGCCAAATTGCAAACTGCACCCCACACGTGCGAAGAGGCACTCGTGAATATCAATTTGCCATCATATTAGACAATACAAGACATAGTACACTTGCATTGACGGTCCGACCGACCGCTGCACTCCAGGCGGTTAGACTGCCAAATTACCAACTTTGCTGGGGGACCAGCCTAAAGACTGTCATCTCCGCCAGGAACATTGTCCCCGACGTGGTGACGGCAGTCGGGGTTGTACTCAGCCAGGGCGGTGCTGAGCTCAGCATCGCCTGGCTAATTACAACCCCACTTTCTGCCAGCCTTTTCATGGCGGGGTCACTTGCCTTGCAGACAGTGCACATTCGGAGGGTGCTGGTCAGCCCCCTCTGTGCTATGGTATAGAGCCTGGCTCCCTTAAAGAAGCTTATTCCTATATTGTAGCACTGTTCCCGCCGGATTGACCGGTGGAAAGCGTATTACAATGTTCCCTCTGGTCAGCCCGGCAGGAACAAGTAAAACGCTTGGGGGGACGTCAATGCCAAGGTGGTGGCGTTCTTCCTGTCAGTTTGGCAGTCCACTGTGGGACTGCCAAATTCATAATGAGGCAGTAAGTGCATTGAAAAATTAAGTTGCTCAAGGCAGCAAAAATGTTGCTAAGCAGATATCATTGCATGTACTGCTGCCTCCACTCAGTTCCTGTTTAACCGTGACCTCCAAATTTAGGCAGAATTATGCATATGTATCTGCTTAAATGCTGTCCATCTAAGTTAATACACTCAAGCTAGCCCTTTGAAAAGTAAGCACTCAAATCATTAGTGTTCAGTGATGTGGGGGAGAGGTGAGGGGGAGGCAACAGCATTCAGCACTTCAATATTCTGACAACGTCTCCATCCTTTTTTTATGGATCATTCAACACTTCTTGCACATTACCTCTAAAATGGTCCTCTGTTGTTAACTTTAATGTAGCAATAGCATCTAGAGCAGGCTTTATATCAATTTCACTGGGTTTGAACTGTTGTGCTGCAACAGACGTAGAGGACACATGCAGCAGCTCAATCTTGGTATTCATTCTAAAAAGAAACAAAAGCAAAACAAAATCATTCTAATGATACAATAGACAGTCTCAATGCTTACATCAAAAAGAAATACACAAAGTAGATTTGTTTCATGCCACATTAGCATGTTTAGTATGACTAGAATGGCTGAGGAATCAATCTGATTAACAGAACACATACTGTGATTGAATATTCTTCTGAGAATGTTGCACTGATTACCCTTTCTGGCCACAAAATGGAGGACACTTGTCTTTACTCCACCTAGCTCAGATGAGAACTACCTTGGCCTAAGCTTGGGATGATATAATGAAACATAACGCTTTAGCTAGTGCTCTGCATACATTTTCAATTTGCTTGGCTGCTGAAGTTTAGATCATGGCTTTTCCAGATGATGCTGGACAAACCAACTATGATCATTTGGGTAAGATGATCTTTCAACAACTATACGCCTCTAATGAGGGCTCAAACTTTAACCTCTGAACAAAAGCCACCAGAGGTCTATTAATTAGGCAGATAAAAGATCCTTGTAGGGCACTACACAAAGGTAAAAGTTACAGAGCGTAGCAGAACACCTACTGCCATGCATACTTCTACACTGAGGAACAATTCCAAAACAATACTAGTTAAAACACACCTAGTAGCAGGCATTTCATCTAACCCACTCTTAGAAATATAAATGAAGGAGTGGGGACAACTGTGGCTCAAAACGTTACTACTAATAAGGTTATAGTTGCATTTTAACCTTAATACCCTGTGTGGCACTAAGGCAGATAGCTCTTTTTAGGCCGCACTTGACTATGAGTGCTAAAGAATAGGGATTTAGGCAACACCTGAGAATATTCACACATCGGGCAAGAATTACATTTTCGAAAACAAACACAGCCCACTTCATGGGCTCTGTCCTAAGACCCTGGACCTTGGCCTAAAAAACACATGTATATTGCAAAAACATACCAACTGTAACTTTGCATTTGTTATTTACATGATCACATGCCCTTGTAATCTGAGGTACACATGAATGGCCTGCAGGAAGGTAAGAAGTTGCACTGGTTACATGGGAGCAACATGTTGCAAAAGAAACAACAAATACAGCCAATCACTATATAACAAAAGACCATACAATTGATGACTTGAAATGGGTATTGACTGAACAGTTAGATAACCCCACAAAGAATCCAGAACATCTATTATTTGAAAGAGAGTAACGCTGGATATATTGACTACATACACATAGAGGGGTTTCCTTGAATACATACCGGAGGTAAACTGACACACACCTCAATCATGGTACCAGAGTGCATGCTCATGTCGAAGCTCAATAGAGGAAATACGTTTGAAAGTTAGCTTCACTGCAAACATATCCAAAGCAAGAAGCTGAATATAAAAAACTACCTTCTTGGTGAGTCGGATTACTGAGCTCTGTTTCCTTAACTGTCTGTGATAAGTACAACGCAGCAGGGTTGGAGTTTTTATTTTTTTCAAGTTCTTGCTTCAAGACTTTAAACACAAAATTGCAAAGTTAAGGAGGAGCCAGAGCTTTATTTGAGCCAGTGATTGCATGTGGGGTCTACTAATGTTCAATTTTAGGGATCAGCACTTACTTCCCTCATTAGACGTGTACTCAGAGAAAAAGAGAGAAAAAAAACACAAACGGACAAGGAAAAGAAAGATGATAGACAATGACTAAGGGAGAAATCAAAGATAAAAAAGATACTGTATTGCTGCAGTAAAGAGTCAGTGAGTGTATGCTGGTGGAAGAAAGAGTCATGAACTGGAATAAAGGCTATGCAGCCTTAGGATTCTCCAATTACGACATTCGTCAGCGCCACCTCAGAGCTTTCGAGGGGAAAAAGGACAAATCTTTAGGCACCGGCAGTCACTATTTTACAAATTAAGAATCGAGCCAAATCCTGCCCTCCCTCAAGCAACCCCCTCAATTTTGCAGAGAACATTTGACAGACAAAGGATATGGAGTTTGGAATAAAACAGCCTTTTCAGATGCCCTCCCTGCATGAGGGACTTCTACACAGGGCCGGCTTAACACTGGTGGCGCCCAGTGTGACAATATTTTTTGGCTCCCTCCCCCGCTTTGACCTCCTCTTGGTATTCTCTCACTACCACCCAGCAAAAGTGCCCCTCATCTCTCCATAACTCTTCTCTCGCATACATTTCGTTTTTAAAGCGTTGATAAAGGCTGGCTGTACTAATCTACTCAGCTATCCACATAGAATACAGATCTGTTCTACGAAGCAGTAATAGTAACCCTCTGCGCTACTTTATGGCGAGTCAAAACTGCCACTAGACAAAACTGGATCTATTACATTTACAGCGTGAAGACGCTCTTCTTTTGGGACAGACTACCCTTCCAATGGCTAAGCACATCCATCGTCCGTGCCAGACTGATTCCAAGTGAGTCTTTGGCCTGCACTTAAAGTGGCACAACTATCTTTTGAGAAAGAACTTTTCGCAGTGTTGTGAATCGCATTCACTTAGTACTTGCTCTAGGGTAACTGGCTAACATATCTTCAAGAGAGCAGCTGGCTGCAATTTGCATCCAAAGCAGTTGCTCTATGACTAAGACGGTGTAAAGAGCGTGTAAAGACACCCTCCTCCATACAAACCCCTCTCCCTGTTTAGAATGTGCAGTATTTTCTTCCTACGAAGTCATCATTCAAATGGTTTAACATGTGATGCCGCATTAACGTGATTGATGCATGCACCCACCTCCCTAAATCCCTTCTGGCTTTCACCACTAGGTCTGAAGAGGTTACTGTGGCACTCTCACCCACAATCTGCATTACACGTATCGGAGAAGTGAACGCTACCATTATGCATGCAAGTGCCACAAACCTCCTAACTGCGTATCAAATATGAATTGATAACTTCCATTACACTTTGTAAAGGCCACACTTCCTCCCGTGATCTCTGCGACTCAGAAGCACCCTTCAAAGAGATGCACCGCTTCTCAAGTACCGACAATTTCGCTTGGATAATGGAATTCATATTTGTTGCATGTTTATTTGTACTTGTCATGGGCAATACGAACTCCTTTTGCAGTGCTACCAATAAGGTACGCTTTTCGTTAGTACTACTCTCCTGCCACCAAGTGGTAGTCCACGTGCCTCCAGAATAATCTAAATGTGCAAATGGACTGACTGTTCGATCACACATGGCTGCAATACGGATTGGCAGCAAGTTAACTCTAGGGTTACCAAAAGTTGCCCAGCTTCCTTTATAATACAAAGGCCATTTTTTGCTGAAAGATACGTTTTATGGAAACTGGTGTTCTCCGCTCGCTACAATCCAGTTTCCTCTTTAAAATGCCATTCCCAGCAACAACAACAAAAAAAAAAAAAACACGCCAGATGAACGTTTATTTTTTTATAGTTTACTCCGCAAACGTGGGACACAGTGTAATCAAAACAGAAAATGAGATCAGTACTTTAAATGGGCAGCCACTTAGTACCATGTCAGTACACCAAAATGCCAGGCGTACCGTAAGTGACTTCACACATACATTAACATCAGTGACAACAATGCAATTATGTCATATGACCTTTGCCCCTAGAGTAGATGCACAACATAACACAGCACCTACTAAGAGAAATGCGTCTATTTTAGATAGTATCTGCATTTCAATAAGAATGCTGACATGATATGCCAAGTAAATATTAAGCATTTCTTGTCAGTCAAAGGATACAGTGCTACCAAACACACAGCAATACTAAGAATATTTCTACCACAAATGGCTATGATGTAATGGTTCCTGTAGTATACATCAAAAAGGCAATATGTATAGATACATCACAGGAAAACACTTTAAAAAACCGTAGCTGCTATGTCCACCTCTACTAATATATGTGGGCCACGTAGTGAATATAAACTGTGCTATTGGCTTGCAGTATATTTCTTATCATTGTTAATATGTTTTGATTCATGATCACTTTCAAGTTTGACACTGTTGCTAAGCACAACGCTTGAAGGTTATGTTCAAACAGACAATGCTTAATGTATTCATAATAATGAAAAATTATGTTGTTTAATAATATACTTTATTTCATTTTTTATTCAAATTTATGAGCACTGCTCTGCTGAATTTATGTTATAGAAGTTGGTCGCATTCGGAGCAGCAGAAAGTACACAGCATTCATCAAGGAGACTGTTTGCCTTCTGCCTTTGGGCTGCTTTTGCCACCTCTGAGGCCAGGGTCGCAAAGGCAGTGGCAGACGTTGCACGGGAAAAGCCAGGGGTAGCAGATGCAACCCCGGGTGGCCCCTAAATGATGTCCATGCTTAGTACCTGAATATCTTTAATCAGAGTGAGAAAGCACTGGCACTTAACAGCAACCCAGTACTCTGGGATAGAGAGCGGTCGCACTTCGTTATTTCAAGCAGTGCATGGGGTCGACCAAAACATGCTGAAGGAGCAATATGTTCTGGACAGACACTAGAGATTGTGCCCTACTTAGATGCAAAAAAAGACGGTTGCAACATTTATTCGATCATGTATGTTACCTGCAAGGTCGCCGTGCCTCTGCACAGTGAGCAACCAGCCTGCAAGTCCCCCGCCCTTGCTGCGCCCTGGCATCCCCCCTTTCTTGGACTAACCTCAGACCAGGCCCAAACCGCTCTAGATGCCCCTGCCAGGTGTCCACTGCTATCGGTGGCCGACAGAAGCCCAGCCCAGGGAGCTGACCCCTTATGAGGACCTCATGCCTTACTCCTCCCTCTTGACACCTTGGGGGCCATAAACCGAGGGGGTGGCTGACCCTCTCTATCTACGGTGGCCCCTTTGCGCCCATCGGCCGCCCTGGCAGGGGAGCAACGCTAGGATGCTGTCCCCATTATAGTCGCCCTGCGTGCGAGGTGGTCAGCTACATAACATGTGACTTGCGATTAGTGTACAAGATGAAGCAATAAGAACGATCGCCAGAACGGAAAGAGCCGCCGGATCAATTCCGTGTAATCCTCTTAGTGAGGGAACCTGGTGCCAGGCCATAAACGCATTTGTGGGACAAAGTAAAAAATGTTATGTTTACTCTGGTCTTAAATGATAGCGAGTGGGATGCTATTCCTAAATGTGGAACATGGTGCTACTGAAGGCCAACGTTCAGTCGTATCGCTGCGTTCGGAATGCTTTAGAATTACACAGTCGTGCATCCAGTAAGCCACCATATACGGGTTTTCTGTCGTTCAGTTTAGATTTAATTAGGACCCTAACCACTGCTATTCTGCTGCAGTCTTAGGACGTCAGCACAAAATTCAGTTATGTCATCGTTTGCATCTAGATTCTGTGGTAAAGTCATCAAAGCGTGTTGTGTGTGGTCTGTGTAATCTCTGATAAATCCACTTTCGGCCCACATCATTTTGATCAGGTGCTACACCGAGTCTGAATGTGTGTGCACCAGGTGCTGTGAAATCCCAAAACCTTTTTTGAAGAGGTTGCAACACGTGTCCCTGTGTACAGCACAGTTACTTAGTCTGCGGTTTGTCTGCTCTAAATAACAATCTATCAATCAATTGATATTTGTAGTGTTCTAGAGCGCTGCTTATCACCCTGAGGGGTATCCAGGCGCTGGGAGTGCCGTTAGGTGCTGGCAGTTTCTCGTCGACAAACAGCCAGGTCTTGAGCTTCTTCCTGAAATCAGGGAGTGAGCAAGTGGTTTGCAGGTGGAGGGGGGGAGGGGATGGGTCGTTCTTGGTCTTGGCCACCTACAATTTAAACAACTACTCAATGTGAAGAAAAAAAGTCGGACTTTCAGGATGTTGACATGGAATATCATCTAAGTGAGAATGGTGTCTGAACTCACATTCACTCACTCATCCACTTATAAATGACCCTCAGCCAGTTAAGCACCTGCTCCAGAGAACTGTCTAACCTGTATGTTACTCAAGCCATAACTGCACATGTCCTGTGACCAATGAGACCTTGCACTAGTCTGCTCTGTTGATTCTGTTCTGCTGGGAATGAAGACTGCACTTGTTACCTTATGTGAGTGTGGGAAGCTTGCTTTGCTACTACCATCCAGTACCGATTTCGCGATGAAGCACAACTTGCACTGCTGCTGCGTTGTTTGTACGTGTGCTGTGATGGGGAAACTATGCACTGCTGCTTCCTCATCTAAATTTGTCCTCTGAAGGAGGGACGCCTACACTGTTTCCGTTTAAGGCATTCCTGTTCTATGAAGAAGGGGTGCATTCTCTGAAGATTAAGAAAAAGGATACATAGAATGCACTTCCGCAGTAAGCCCTATGAGCAGGGGCCTTTCCACACAACATTTGTTGTGCGATGCCCCAGTCCTGAGTAAGTTCCTGTCCCTAAAGGGACAGTATTCAAGAACGGAACCAAGTGGATGGAAAAGAGATACAGGATCCTTGCTCCATCCTCTGTTTTTAACCTTGTGGCAGTGCAACACCAGTAAAATCACTTTAGCTCACCCCCACACAATTTTAAAACAGATCCGAGTTCAACAAACGAAGAACATAAATGTTGACCTGAGACAAAACCTTACCAAAACTTAGGACTCCATAACTAGGAGACTATAAGACCAGTGAACAGTAGTACTCTTAGAAGTTTACAGTGCTATTTGTGGGACCCACAAAAGAACCATAATACAATAGATAGGCCGGTTTCATCACCCTGTAGGAGTACATGCTTTCTTTAGTAATTCTGTTAGCGGTTTGGCTCTTTCTTAAAGGTGTACTGGCTTCTTGTATGTTTATGTAGGTTTAGAGAGTGTACAACTGCCTTAACTCCTCTTACTCCCCTTTAGTCTGTTAGCCACCTGTGTTGTACTTGTCCTGTATGAGTGAGATAATCATGTGATGTCCTCCATGTCACTGCTACATGCCCTTTATTCTTTGCATTTGGGAACGCTGCACAGCTACGGTCCATGCTGTACCTTTATTGTGTAGTGAATCCCAGCATAAAACTTTCTACAACACAACAAAAAAAACAATTTGTATTGCTTTAATATATGAAGTGAATAAAAAAGTGAACCCTCATAAAATATGTAAGCAGAGTTTACTTTTGGTTTTATGTGTGAAACAAGTAGATTTTGAAATGGACTAGATGACCGTAACAATTTAAAACTGATCGGACAAGTGGCACCATATCATCTATAACACCTCTGACCAGTTCTGCCATTTTAGCCAAGATCACTTTGCATTCAGGGCGTTGAACCCATAAAGCTTTAAAGCAAAAATGCAAGCCCCAAAATGAAATATGCTGTTGGATGAAAAGCAAGAAACAGTTCTTAAGTCATAGACTTGAGAGATTAGTGAAATGCAAAATAAGATGTCGCTCCTGATGTTTGCCTTTTCTTTCAGGGTTAAATGGCCCAGTAGGTGAGAAGACCGAGATAGCCTTTCAGACGCAAATGGGGACATCTCATTGCTAATGGACTAGCATTAACACTCAGGGGAACAACATGCTAAAAGAGACATTGTTTCCCAGAACAATGCAAGCAGCACAGACACTATGAAAAAGAAAAAAAAAAAAAAAAGAAACCAATATGATGGCACACCTCGTATTGAGGTGAACCTGCCTTGAAATGGTGCAGAACGTGCTGACGGGGCTTCCCCGCAAACACTGAAAGTGAATAAAGCCCAGGCTTTTAATGGCCTGAGTACTTGGAGCGTCCTCCAACAAGAAGGGAGGTAGAGAACAAAGTAACAGGGACTGTTGAATACAGATCTGGCATAGAGGATTTTCTTCAATCTTCCTCATACTTTATTTGTGGCCAATCAAGTCCAACCAGTCAGCAATCCCAGGCAGACTTGAATCACTCCCTAAAATGGGTGCTGGGCTATCAACCTGTAGACATATATGGATGTTTTTGGCAGGGGCCTATAACTACACCTTGTATTTGTTTTTTAATCACTGGCTTCTTGATTACTTTTTACATTCTTGTTTGGAACATTGATAGAAGATGTAGGCAGCCATAAAGTAACAAAGCTCAGCTTCTATCTTCTGTCGGGACAAAGTGAGCATGCAATTATGCAGTTTGGGGGCAAAGCTGCAGAATTGTCCAGAGGGCTGTTGGCCTATCTAGCGTGGTGTAGTTCTTCAGTACGTTCCACAATTAGCACTGTAAATGTCTAAGAGTAAACCTGTTCACTGTTTGTACAGTCTCCTAGTTATGGATTCTGTAGTTTTGACAAGGTTTTATCCCGTATCCGGGAAACGTTTTTTAAGCGGCTTGCGGAGGAGGTGAGTTGGTTTATATAGAGGATAGTATGGCTAGTGGTGCTCATTCCCAGGTATTTCATTTCAATAAAATTGTCCGGTTCACGTTATTCCTAAGATCTGTGCACCCAGCCGTCAACAACTGAGCACGCATAACTTTCCATCATTACATTTTTAGTTAAATCAGGCATGAACCAGCAAATTTACATGAATGTGTTCCAGAATGATATTGCAGATGGATTGCAGCTTTAGAATAATTACTAAAGCTATTTCAGGCCAAGTCCTCACTCCACACCCCCACTTTCCGTCCTAAATCCCTCCGGTTTATGAAACAGTGTACAAATTATTGAACTTTATACCCTGTGGAACCGAAAACCAATGCAGTTACTTGAGGGCTGCTATGATGCAAGACTTCCTTTAGTTTGAAAGGAAGTCTAGCAGATTGGTTTCACAGGCTTCAGAGTCTCTGTCTCTCTTTGGGGCAGACAATAAATCCAGCCTCAAGAGCACCAAAGCTCTCGTCAGTTCAATATAACGAGGCAGCTGTAAAAGCAGAAGAATACTTCTGAGAAGCAAAAAATGAAAATCGCAGCCTTATGAATTTCGCAGTGATACAATGACCAAACTATTGCTCTAGTAGGGCCCAGCATATACATAGTCCCTTAGGCAAGGTGAAGGGAAGGCTGTCTATTTTTTTGGTTTAGATATTTAAGCCAAAACCTCTGTCATCCATCCAACGATACAAACTTTTCTGGTAGACAATGGTGTTTTCGCAATTGAATGACACAAACACCTGTATCTGCTGGTAGTATTCTAAGATCAAGTGGTCAAAATGCCTCATGTATACGTTGAATAAAAGGGAAGACATTCAATCCATTAACTAAATAAAGACCTGATATACAAATTAAAAAGCAAGGGGGAAATGGATGAACACTGAGGAACTCCGAAGTCAATAGTTTGAGGGGCTGATGTGAATGGACCAAGTCAGACACAGTGGGATATGATTACAAGATCTCACTCTAAGAAAGCAGTTGATGATCCATAAAGTTGTAGCAGAAACATTTAATCATCATCTTGATGCCAACACAACATGATCAACAGAGATGAACGCTACTGGCACTGTTGTCCCCCCCAACCCACCCTACTTCACTAACTACAAGCAACTCATCCCAAACATCAACCAGAGCGGTCTCCATAGTACAACAGGGGCAGAGTTCAGACTGATGCAACAGGATTCAAACTGGCTTGGAACTAGAAACACTAGAAAATGGCTATAAGACAAATGCTGTGTAATAACACATGGCCCACTGAAGGCCTTTTTGTGGTGGCTTCGTCTTAGCTCTCTTTAAGGTTTCTGATACAGGGAGGGGTTGCGGGTGGGAGGGGGGTAGGCGTGGCTAGCTAAGATGGCTCCCGAGTAGGAGCATCTTCCCAGAGCGCCGCTGCAGGTATCTCATATCAGAGCGGATATGGCTGCCCCAGTATCGTTTTTGGGATTATTTTCTCCCTGCATGGTCCCTGCAGGCGGTCTGGGCCCTGGAGGGCCTCCCGTATTGGTGACAACAGTGGGGAGATGGTGCAGCGCTGTGGCCTGGTCGGTCCGGCTGAATCACCCCTAACATGGAGGCCACCTTGGACCTGCCACTTGGGACCTCTTGATGGGCCTGTCGAGGCCGAGGCCCATCCAGAGCCTTATAGCAGAAAGCGAAGGCAGAGACTGCTGTGGCCGTTGAAAGACTTGACAGCAACACCAAAGGGGCAGCAGGCACACACCGGAGGCCTGTAAGTGCAGGTATCTACAGGCCTCCAGTGCACCTGTAGCAGCCTGCATGCCGCAATCGAGTGACCGTGAGAGTCAGAAAGCACCCGAGTCACAAACCAGATGGTGACGCACGCACAGAGGGCAGACGGTGAGACTCATGTCTGCACAAGCGGGGTACATGCAGTCTGAATCTAGGATCCTGAGCCACCAGGGGGCTGGAGCGAGGTGGGGTCTACCTTGGGGCATAGACTAATCCTGTGAGGAGCAGTGTGGGAGTTGCAATATGGGCCCACCTGGATGATGCAGGGGATCTTGCACTGAGGCTGGTGCTCGCTCCCTGATGTGGCATTTTGGAGTGGTACGGGTCCGAGGGGACTGGCTGGTAACTGGTGCAGAATTGGTGGCGTCTGGCACACTATGGAAACGAGTGAAGGTACGGCGACCTTGCAGTGTGGACTTGGGGATACGGGGTGGGGGAGGAGTAGTGTGCCCTGCTGAAGAGCCTAGACCTGAATAGGTGAGGTTTGTCAGGACTGGGTAGGACTGCCTCGAGCAGCTACATCGAAGCACCCCTGGCAGGTGAGATTCCCCTTGCAGACTCTGCATTGGACCTCACCAACTTACTGGTCCTTGCCACCGGAACCCTATTCCCGATTTGGGGGACGGACGAACCTTGGGGGAGCCTTCCGCACAAGGTGCCCCACGACTACTGAAGTGACCAGCGCAGTGGCATCCGGACCAGCGGAGGGAGCCTGATGGACCATGCCGGGTACTGGTGGTATATTAGAAGGTGGAGCTGCCTGCCCCGGTGGCATGCAGGTGGCCCCCTGGTGCATGGGCCTGTGTCCCCATCTGCTGACGAAAGAAGATTATCTTAGACTGCAATGGCCTTCCAGAGCCATGCCGAAAAAGAGGGCACTCTCAAGGATCTGTTCACCAAAACCCCAGCGAAAAAAGCAGACTTAACCAAAGAAAATACTGAGGGTCTGGGTACCGCAGAAGGGGACGGGGGGTGCCACCGCCCCTATAACACAGTCATTCCTGGAACAAAGTTTTGGGGAAATCAGGGAGGATTTAACAACCCTCAAACAGGAGATAGCGCTGGAGGTCAAATAACTCAAGAGAGACACTGGTGAATTGGGCCAACGAGTGGATTCACTTAAACAGACTCATGACAGATGTGAAGAACTGGACACTCACCGTCGCACATAGCTTGCACTGCAAGATAAAAATATGGAACTGCAATACCACCTGGAGGACTTTGAAAACCGTTCCTGACACTCCAACATCCACATTAAAGGAGTCCCTCTGCAGGCGATATTGAGAAGCCTTGAGGAATTTGCTGTCCGTCTTTTCAGTCATGTGACTCATTACAGGCCAGGACATAGGGCCAGATGTATCAAATGATTTTGCACTCGCAAACGGTGAAATCGGCCGTTTGCGAGTGCAAAATCGTGGTCTGCAATGCATCAAAGGCATTCGCAGACCACAAAATGAAAATCGCAAAAATTGCGATTTTCTGCGTTGTGACCTGGATTTTGAGAATCGCAAATTGCGATTCGCAAAATCCAGGTCGCAAGGCTATTCTGCAAAAAATCGCAAATTGCGATTTTTCGCAGAATGGTATTTTGCACATGCAAAATACCATTATCTGCAATCAGGTGGTAACCTGGTGCAAAATTTAAAAATGCAGTAAAACTGTATTTTTAAATTTAATATGTAAAGCACACATGCCCTTTTGGCATGTGTGTACTTTACATTGTAAAAAAAAAAAATTTGGGTTGCAGGAGAGGGGGCCTTATTCCCCCAGCACCCTGGGGTTTTGCATTTCCCAAATTGCGATTTCTGGTTCAGAAATCGCAATTTAGGAAATGCAAAAAATTCGCAGCTATGGGCCAACAGGCCCATAGCTGCAAATGGGGCCAGTATCGCGATTCGGTAATTGCATTTGCGATTTTTAAGAAATCGCAATTACCGAATCGCAAATATGATACATGGCCCTTTGCGAGTCGGTAATTGCGATTTCTTAAAAATCGCAATTACCGAATCGCAATGGGCCAGAATCATACATCTGGCCCATAGTCCTTGACCGCATACACAAAGGTAGCCACCCCACTGGCTCCTCTTGACAGGCACAGAACATCCTCATGTGTCTGCACCATTATAATAAAAAAAGGCCATCCTGGCAGACGTCTTTGACTAGAACACCATTAACTTTGAAGGCTTATACCAGGACCACTCATCTGTGACGCTGCAGTGCCACCGCTCCCGCCGTCCTCTGACAGACTTTCTCCACAAGAGGGGATTCAATACAAATGGGGACACCCCTTCGGCCTCCAATTTGTCTGGAATACCTAGACACAGAGTATTCGTACATTGGAAGAGACCCGCTCATTGACAGATATGCCGTCCTTACTTGGAGATTGCCCATCGCAGGAGTCGTCGTCGGAGTCAGCTAAAACCACAACGGACCAGCAGCGCTCAGCTCCATCAAGGCAAGCGAAATTGCGCAAACCATCGGAGATGGAGAGCCGCAAAGAAAGAGCTGCACTGATCGGCCGACTGCAGCAACAGGATAGCACATCGGAGGCGGACAATGAACACCAAATTGCTGGCTTCCCTGAGCCACCTTGTTTTCCTGAAATGAACCATGGGCGCTTTTGTCTTATATGCTTCGTGGCCATCTTCATGAATGAACTCTGTTATTAGTATTTAGCATTCCGCTGCTGGTGGCAATCTGTGTAGTAGAGCTCCATGTCCCACGATTCGGCGAAGGTGATGGAGAGATCTCAGTCCAACAACATGAGCCCACCCCCCAGCCCTCAAGTTTGTTTGTGTGTGTTCCCAGGTGGGGAACTGTTTTGTTCTACTGTTTCTTGGTTAGCCCCTTCCTTTCTCAATGTGACGACCTTTGTATGCATGCGATTCTTACAGACATCACTTACCTGCAACCTAATGGGGACCCCCCCAGCATCTATACCGGATCCGAGGGCATACACTTGTTTAATACTCACCACCCAGAAAATGGTTATCATACTTAGTATTAATGTCAGAGGCCTCAACTCACTGGTGAAGTGAATGGCCCTTCTCTCTTTTATTAGAGAGGCCAAGTGTGACATTTGCCTCATACAAGCAACACATTTGCTTAGGGCTGACGTGACACAGTTGAGGTCTCTGTGATTTAACTGCCAATATCTCTCATTGGGTCCTGGGAAACTACCTTGGGTGGCTGTACTGGTGGCAACTCACTTTCTAGGGAGGGTGAAGCAAACACATGCAGAAAATACCCGGGATACTCCTCTCTTTACGACTTGAAATGCAGGGTCACGGGTTTACCATGGCAAATCTTAATGGCCCTAATGAGCATCAAGAACGGTTTATCCAAGATGCATAAGAACAAGTTCTTACTACGCCTGATGCAGATATCATTATAGGTGGTGACTTTAATATTGTCCCTGAGTTCCAAGTAGACAGATCTATGCAAAGATATGGGCAGACTGGTGCACGGTCACCTGCTTTTCAGAACAGGCTTACGGACGCAGAATTGACGGACATTTGGCGACAGACGCACCTGATAGAGAGAGACTATGGCCCTCATTACAACATTGGCGGTAAATGCCGCTGACCGCTGTGCCGACGGCCGCCAACATACCGTGTCCGTGGCAGAAATCTGCTACGGGTATTATGACCCACACTTCCAAATCCTCAACAATACAGACACCCACACAAGCCCGCCACACCAAAGGTCAGTGATAAATTGGCGGAATCAAAACCCACACCGTCACGCCAACAGGAATACGCCCACAGTATCACGACCCACAAATCAACGTGGCGGTCATTCAACCACAGTAAACCATTGGTGGTACACACCGCTGTGCTCAAAATACACACACACTTACAAAACACAACCACATTGGACAATTCAAAATACACACACCTGATACACATACACACATCACCCCACACATCACATCTAATATCACCTCACACATCACTCACACCACATCATGGCACCTCAAAGACACCCCAGGTTTTCTGAGGAGGAGCTCAGGGTCATGGTGGAGGAAATCATCTGGGTAGAGCCACAGCTATTCGGATCACAGGTGCAGCAGACGTCCATTGCAAGGAAGATGGAGCTATGGCGGAGAATTGTCGACAGGGTCAACGCAGTGGGACAGCATCCAAGAACACGGGATGACATCAGGAAGAGGTGGAACGACCTACGGGGGAAGGTACATTCCGTGGTATCAAGACACCAGGTAGCCATACAGAGGACTGGCGGTGCACCTCCTCCTCCTCCCCCACAACTAACAACATGGGAGGAGCAAGTCTTGGCGATCATGCATCCGGAGGGCCTTGCAGGAGTAGCAGGAGGACTGGACTCTGGTAAGTCATACATTTACTACTATATCCCCCCAACCTACCTGCATGCCATCACTAACTCATACCCCTACCCTCACCCCCATCACTCCAACACCTCACATATACCCCACCATCACAACCCACCCATCCCAATACCAAGCCCTGCATGCAACAAAAATGCATGGACACTCATCACAGACCTACATGGACACCCATTACCAAAGCATGTCAAAGAGAGAGGCTCACCCAGGGCACACAATCACCACTCACACAAGGGTCAAGGCGATAGTGCAAGCACAGTAATAGAGGGAAACACACCCATTGCACAAGATGGCACACACACACATATAATAACAATGCATTTACACCCCAACAGGACCTCTACCCAACGTCACCGGACAGGAGGTGCCAGCCATATCCAGTCCCCCCACAGAAGAGGCCCACAGTGATGACAGCAGCTCTACACGCCTGGATCAAGATGACCAGCCCGGCCCATCAGGGACCTCTGGACAGTCGGTTCCCCTGCCACAGTCCCAAGCCACCACCGAACCTCTCCCCTCAGGAAACACCACCACAGCACCTACCCAGCGGAACCATGCCATTGTCCCCAGGACACGTCAATCAGCGGCGTGTCAACCACTACAGGGACCACAGGCAAACCCACTAACCCAAGACAATCAGGGACCTGGGGTCAATGGCAGTTGGCACAGGGTTAAGGGGGCAGAGGCACAGGACAACAGGGAAGCTGGGAGGACTGCTGTGCGACAGGGGAGGACAGGCCTAGGGAACCCACTCTCCACGAGGTACTCTCCAACATCATGGGAGCATACCACCATTCCCAGGAGACCATGGGCACGGTACTGGCCAAGTTTCAGGAGACCCAGCGGATGCAGGAGGGGCACTACATGGGGGATCAGGGAGGACTTGAAGTCCATTAACACCACCCTGGTCACCATTGCAGGGGTGCTGGCAGACATGGCCAACACCATGACGGAGACAGTGGCATACCACCGGGCCCCTGACACTAGCCCAACTGATGAACAGCCTTCCACGTCCGCCGGCGCTAGTGGACAGGAGGCCCCGCCACGGGACCAACAGGCTACCAGCACCCCACGCAGAAGAAGAACCACCCCACAAACGGTCCCTGCGATCCAGGCAGAAGACGGAGAACATTGCCAAGACCCCTGCCAGGAAAAAAGACTCTCCTGAAGGTCACCCTCCTGTCCCACTCTGTCCATCCTTGAACTGACACTGCTCCCCTTCCTATGCCCCATTGGACAATGCACGTGTGATACCAAGAGACTGGACTCTACTATGGACCTTCCTCCATCACCACCATAGCCCCTTCCACATACCCCCTATACACATTAGCCCATAAATAAACACCCTTGAATCACAAACCAATCGGGAGTCAGTCTGTTCTTCCACAAATGTATAATTACAACTTCATCCACAAATATCAATGTAGATCTTCATTTGCTCATACCATTGTATGACAGTTGTTGGGCAGCAGTAAATATAGCAGAAGGCAGAATGAGGTACCCAGATCTGTAAAATGGAAAGCTAAAGTGAACTGTCAGTGTCCATAGACAGAGGTTACGAGGCTGACTTATACAATGTCCTACAGTAGTGAGATATGAGAGGAGCAGTGCCAGTCTCTTACCTGTGTGTCACTGGAAGTACTGCATGATGATGTTAGTTCGGTTGTCAATTTCTTCTTCCTCTGCTTCCTCTTCCTCACTGTCCACAGGCTCCACGGCTGCCACAAGACCATCATCAGGCCCATCCTCCTGCAGAAAAGGCACCTGGCGTTGCACTGCCAGGTTGTGCAACATGCAGCATGCCACGATTATCTGGCACACCTTCTTCAGTGAGTAGTACAGGAAGCCATCTGTTAGATGGAGGCACCGGAATCTAGCCTTCAGGAGGCCGAACGTCCTCTCAATAATCCGCCTAGTTCGCCCATGTGCCTCATTGTAGCGTTCCTCTGCCCTTGTCCTGGCATCCTCACTGGGGTCAGTAGCCATGAGAGGTTGGGGTAACCAGAGTCACCTGCAAATGTCGAAGGATATCTGTTAGACACACACTAACCCTTAGGGACAACCCCGTACCCAGACACCTATTCATACTGTGTGGGGACCATGGGCTCACCTATTAGCCACACCCGGTGCCTCTGGAGTTGGCCCATCAGATAAGGGATACTGCTATTCCTCAAAATGTAAGCGTCATGCACAGAGCCAGGATACTTGGCATTCACACGAGAGATGTACTGGTCTGCCAAACACACCATCTGCACATTCATAGAATGGTAGCTTTTTCGATTTCTGTACACTTGTTAATTTATGCGGGGTGGGGCAAATGCCACATGTGTACCATCAATGGCACCTATGATGTTGGGGATATGTCCCAGGCCATAAAAGTCAGCCTTCACTGTGGGCAAATCCTGGGGGAAAACGATGTAGCTGCGCATGTGTTTCAGCAGGTCTGACAACACTCTTGTCAACACGTTAGAAAACATTGGCTGAGGCATCCTTGATGCCATCAGGAAGCGCGGACCCTGGGGGTCTATCATAGACGGAGCACGCACTGCCGCAAGAGATGGGAGGACCTGCGCCGCTGGAGCAAGAAGACGGAGGCGCAGCTGGGGATGTCCTCCCAACGTGGAAGGGGTGCCCTTCGCACCATGACCCCCCTGATGTTCTGGATCCTGGCGGTGGCATATTCTGAGTTGGATGGGCACTTGAGGGCATCACAGCAGCCACAAGGGGGTGAGTACAGTGTCATTCAGCTGACTCTGCGTGCTTTACGAAGTGTCTGGGTGGGGGCTGTGGGTTCTCCTAGGTCAGGGCGAACTTGGTAGGGTAGGTCCCTTGTTAGGCAGGCTCTGAGGCACTCCAACCCCAATAGTGTTAGTGGGCATCTACAACTAGTCAGGCTCCTGTGGGTTCCAGGTGTGCAGCAAATGGTGTTAGGCATAGTACCCAATGGGCAGGTGATTTTCCTACTAACTGCTAGTGCATTGGGCTGCTCCCTGTGTGTTGTGTCCGCCAACGGTAGTGGTGTTGCTGGCATTGACCATGTGTCTCCTCTGTCTCTCCCCCCACTTCTTGTTTTGTCACCCTGTCCTTGTGTGCTTTAGCATCATCTGGCGGAGGAGCAGAGGCACCGGAGACGGAGGGAGCTGCATCCCACATGGCCCTGGAGGGTGAATGTACGGAGACTGAAGGCACCAGTGGGACGGAAGGCGAGGGGAGCTCCACGATGGGGACAGGAGGGGACACCAGCGACTCCTCTGATGGGAGCTCCCTTGCGGTGATGGGAACCTCTGTGCCCACCGCAACAACAGGTACAGCCGCCACCCCCCTACCAGCACCGCCCTCCCAGCAGCCCCTCAGCGTGTTTCCCGTGCCTGCTCACCCAGGAGGGTGGGCCTCTCCTTCGCCCCAGGCACCTCAGTCCCTGCCCCAGTCAGCTTTGTTGCCCTCAGTGAGGAGGCTATTGACCTCCTGAGATCCCTCACTGTTGGGCAGTCAACCATTCTGAATGCCATCCAGGGTGTTGAGAGGCATTTGCAGCAAACAAATGCATACCTTGAGGTCATTCATTCTGGCGTGGCGGTCCAACAGAGAGCATTTCAGGCTCTGGCCTCAGCACTGATGGCAGCTATTGTCCCTGTGTCCAGCCTCCCCCTCCAACTTCCACTACCCAGACCCAATCCACTCTACCTCAGCCTATCCCAAGCACACCTTCCGACCAGCATACACACACATCAGCACACAAAAGTGGTTCAGGTAAACATAAGCACCACACATCCCACAGGCACTCACACAAGCACCATACCCATGCAGACACACCAACATCCACTGCCTCCACTGTGTCCCCCTCCTCCACTTCATCCACCTCCCTCCCTGTCTCGTCTCCACTCACACCTGCATGCACTACATCATCAGCCACTACCTCCGTCACCAGCACGGCCATCACTACACACCGCTCACGTGCAGCCACCACCCCCACTACCATTCACACGTCCGCTGTGTCCTCTCCCAATGTGTCTGTGAGCCCTCCTCCTAAAGTACACAAACGCAGGCACACACCCACTGAACAGCCATCCACCTCGCAACAACCTCCAACCCATGCACTTTCACCCAAACTCAGCAGACGTACACCTCCTACAACCACTACCTCTTCCTCCACTCCCAAACCCCCTCCATCTTTCCGTCCCAGTGTGTCTAAAAAAACTTTTCCTAGCTAACATTGACCTCTTCTCTACACCTCCCCAACCCCGTCCTTCCCCTATGGCCAGGATGTCTAGATCCCAGCCTAGAACCTCAGTCACCAAATTTGCATCCGCTCTGGTCCCTGCTACTCCAGGACGGTCTAAGGGGGCACCCGCCAGAGCTGCCAGTGTGCCACCGACAGACAAGAAGGACCACCCAATTCCACCACCTGCAAAGGTCAAAAAGGGGCCGGCTTCCAGCAGGGGACAGTCGCACTACCCACCCAGCAAGGCCTCACCCAAACACCGAGTGGACAGTGCAAAGGTCTCTGCAGCGACTGTCAAGATGGGGAAGGGCCACAAGCCAAAGGGCACATCACCTCCGGGCACAATGTCACCTGGTGAGACTGGTGACCACCAAATCATCAGAGATGGCAGCCACATGCACCACAGACACGACCACCACCTGCACCGCTGCTGCCACAACATAACTCTGCAGCATCCTCCCCAAGGATCAGCAATCCGAGGCTGCCTGAGACGGTATGGTGTCTCCATCCACCGCAACTGTCACATGCACCACGGCCAGCACTGGCAGCATCTCCACCGCAGCCTGCACCACCATCAGCACCGCCAGGTGCACATTCGATGCCACTCTGTCGGCCATCAACAGCATCCCCAGTGTGCAGCCGTCAGTCTGCAGGTGACGTCCTGGACACGCCACTTGAGACCCTACCTACAGCACTGACACAAACCAGCAATTGGTAGCCTAAGTCGCTGCAGGATGGAGTGTGGGTCTGCCTCCATGGAGTGTCATGCTACCTGTTCTAGGTACATCGCATGGCTGAGACACCCAGGTGAGATTAAGTCAACTGCCACACCCCAAGTGCTGCATCATTGGGCACAAAGCCCCCTCCAGAACCAGTGGAGAAAAACATCCACTAACACAGTCCTTGGCAGGATGAAGCACTCTGGGCACAAAGCCCCCTCCAGAACCAGTGGAGAAAAACATCCACTAACAGTCCTTGGCAGGATGAAGCACTCTGGGCACAAAGCCCCCTCCAGAACCAGTGGAGAGATGCATCCACTCCCCCTATCCTTGGCCGGATGAAGCACGCTGGGCACAAAGCCCCCTCCAGAACCAGTGGAAGAAGCCATCCACTTGAGAAACTGTGGCTTTGCACTTCCCAGGACCAGGCAGTGGGCAAACCTCCCACTTGAGAGACTGTGGCTTTGCACTCCCCAGGACCAAGCAGTGGGCAACCCACCCACTTGAGAGACTGTGGCTTTGCACTCTCCAGGACCAAGCAGTGGGCATGGAACCCCCCTCGAGGAGCAGTGGCGTTGTACCATCATCCGGCTGAGGTGCCCCCCTCCCTTTCCCCGAGGAGCCTGTTATTTTTTTCGATCTGATGCCCCTGCAGTGTTCTCTCAGTTTTGAGGCAGGTGTCATGTGTGGGCTTCGCCCATGATTTTTCTGCCCACTGGGCCATGGACATCTACAAAGGACAGTGTACGACCTTCTGTACATATTTGTATATACTGGGTTTTACAATTGTTTACTTTATCTGCCTATTTCTAATATATGAAAGATTTGACTCAATTCCTTTTGCCCTTGCGTTCTTCCAGGGAGTTACGGGGTGTATATGTAATGTTGTTGCATGTATTTGTGTGTATGGTGTTTTGGGTGAGGGTGGTGGTGGGGATGTTGCCCTTTGCGTGTGTGTGTCACTCTCTTTTGCCTCCTCCCCTCCCCTGTGTGCTAGGTGCAGTACTCACCATCGTCGTCACCGCTGCCGCCTTCTTTCCACTTCGTCGTGTATGAATAGATACAGCAACATGGGCAGGAACTGTAGTTCGGGCTCCATGGCATCCTGATTCTTAGTTGAGTGTCAAGAGGTGAGTGGTTTTCCTTCTGTGTTCTGTTTCCGCCGTGCTTTTGATGGCGTTGGTACCGCCCCGGAAAAGCTGGCCGATTGGTGCCTTGTAATAGTGTAGGCGGTACACTGTCTTCCGCCTGTCTGCTGGCGGTGACCGCCGCAGTGTTTGTTGCTACCGCCGTGGAGGTCGGAGTGTTAAAGTGGCTATCTGTGTTGGCGATTTCCGCCATGGTTGTGATTCAATTTTTTTTATCTGCTGACCTTTTAGCGGTATTACTGCCACTTTAACATCGACTACCAGGGTTGTAATGAGTGCCTGTATCCTCTTCTTGGCGCCCCACCAAACGCATGCCTTCATGGACTTTTTTCTCACCTCGCCACGTATCACTAAAGTGAAATCTGAGGTGAAAAGAGGCGCGGCTGTCCTCTCTGACCATCAGTCCATCACCCTGAGAGTCACACCGCTTAATCCCACAAAGTATTCATGTAATTGTTGTCTCAATGCTAAGCTCCTCACCTATGAGAGTATACTTACAGAGGTTAAGTTCACAATAGGACCTTTTTAGCCACGAACTACACTCGGATTATACCCACAGCACTGCTGTGGAATACATTGAAGGCAGTTGTCAGGGGGCCAGTTTATTGCTATTGCGGCACCCCTAAACACGGACAGACTAAAAAACGTGTACAGTTGGAAGGAGCTTGAAACCCTACACAAACATACAGGCTCATTGGCTATCAGGCAACAACTGACAAAGGCTCGTAAGCAATTGAGGGCAATCGATAAGAGCAGAATATGCCACATTTCGGGGGAAGTAAAAATACTATATTGGAGGAAATAAAGCGGGCCGCATTTTGGCCCACCGCCTTTGTTCACAAACTGTGCAGCAGAGGGTGGAGGAGTTGAGGTTGACAGATGGCACCCTGACCTGTCAGGAGGAACTGATCACTAGAGAATGAGTCCTTTCATGCTAGTCTCTCTGGAGCAGAGGGGCTTGATGCTGGCAGGATCGAGGCATTTCTGGACTGGACTCTGTCTCCCTGCCTTGATCGCCTATTTAGATAAGGCTATAACTCCCACTGAAGTCCTCATGGTCCAACCTGGTAAGGCTCCAAGGATACAGTATGGAATTTTATAAAGCATTCAGAACCTTTTTGCCTCCGTACTGGCAAGACTGTCTAATGACTTCAGTATTACTGGCACACTAAACCCCACAATGCAAATGGCAACAATAGCAGTTATGCACAAACCTGGAAAGGATCCCGGAAGCTGCTCCTCATATCACTTTTAAACGTGGATGCAAAGTTATTTACCGGGATCCAAGCAAACAGTGTTGCCCCATACATGCAGGGGATGATAGACCCAGACCATATCTGATTTATCCGGCAAGGAGCTGTAGTGATGACACTAGTTGCCTATGCCACCTCCTAGACATAGCACAGCGCTCTTTAATCCCGGCCCTCTTACAGTCCATTGATGCCAAAAAGGCATTAGATCGGGTGCACTGGCCGTACCTTTGTGTAGTCATGGCTCGCTGTGACCTGGGCCAGAAAGTTTGTAAGTGGGGCCAATGTAGCTATGTATCATCCAAGGCTATGGTACGGGTCAACAGCGCCTTGTCCTGACACTCTACTATCACCTGGGGCACACAACACAGCTGCCCCCTGTCACCTCGGTTATTTGCTCTATACATGGAGCCTTTTTCTGAACGGATACGCAAACATCAGAATATATAGGGCATACCTATGGGGGGCAGGGTACACAAATTGGCGCTCTATGCAGATGACATTTTTCTCCTTTTATCAACACCGCCGTTTTCACTGCCGGCGGTTATGGAAGAGCTGGCGAGTTTTGGGGAGATATCCGGGTTTAAGACTAATCTGCATAAGTCGTTCATTTTAAACTCACTGTGCCCGACACGGACAGCCCTGCTGGAAGCTGTCTTCCCATTTACATAAGCTAAACAGGGGGTGAAATATTTGGGCTTGCAAATTGTGAGAAAGTAGCCTCTTTCTAGCCTTGTTACCCCCACTTTTGGCCTGTTTGTGAGTGTATGTCAGGGTGTTTTCACTGTCTCACTGGGATTCTGCTAGCCAGGGCCCAGTGCTCATAGTGAAAACTCTATGTTTTCAGTATGTTTGTTATGTGTCACTGGGACCCTGCTAGTCAGGACCCCAGTGCTCATAAGTTTGTGGCCTATATGTATGTGTTCCCTGTGTGATGCCTAACTGTCTCACTGAGGCTCTGCTAACCAGAACCTCAGTGGTTATGCTCTCTCTGTACAAATTGTCACTAACAGGCTAGTGACCAATTTTACATTGGCATACTGGAACACCCTTATAATTCCCTAGTATATGGTACTGAGGTACCCAGGGTATTGGGGTTCCAGGAGATCCCTATGGGCTGCAGCATTTCTTTTGCCACCCATAGGGAGCTTTGACAATTCTTACACAGGCCTGCCACTGCAGCCTGGGTGAAGTAACGTCCACGTTATTTCACAGCCATTTTACACTGCACTTAAGTAACTTATAAGTCACCTATATGTCTAACCTTTACCTGGTAAAGGTTGGGTGCTAAGTTACTTAGTGTGTGGGCACCCTGGCACTAGCCAAGGTGCCCCCACATTGTTGAGGGCCAATTCCCCGGACTTTGTGAGTGCGGGGACACCATTACACGCGTGCACTACATATAGGTCACTACCTATATGTAGCTTCACAATGGTAACTCCGAATATGGCCATGTAACATGTCTATGATCATGGAATTGCCCCCTCTATACCATCCTGGCATAGTTGGCACAATCCCATGATCCCAGTGGTCTGTAGTACAGACCCTGGTACTGCCAAACTGCCTTTCCCGGGGTTTCACTGCAGTTGCTGCTGCTGCCAACCCCTCAGACAGGCTTCTGCCCTCCTGGGGTCCAGCCAGGCCTGGCCCAGGATGGCAGAACAAAGGACGTCCTCTGAGAGAGGGTGTGATACCCTCTCCCTTTGGAAAATGGTGTGAAGGCAGGGGAGGAGTAGCCTCCCCCAGCCTCTGGAAATGCTTTCATGGGCACACATGGTGCCCATTTCTGCATAAGCCAGTCTACACCGGTTCAGGGACCCCTTAGCCCTGCTCTGGCGCGAAACTGGACAAAGGGAAGGGGAGTGACCACTCCCCTGACCTGCACCTCCCCTGGGAGGTGCCCAGAGCTCCTCCAGTGTGCTCCAGACCTCTGCCATCTTGGAAACAGAGGTGCTGCTGGCACACTGGACTGCTCTGAGTGGCCAGTGCCATCAGGTGACGTCAGACTCCTGCTGATAGGCTCCTTCAGGTGTTGCTAGCCTATCCTCTCTCCTAGGTAGCCAAACCCTCTTTTCTGGCTATTTAGGGTCTCTGTCTCTTGGGATTCCTTAGATAACGAATGCAAGAGCTCATCCGAGTTCCTCTGCATCTCTCTCTTCACCTTCTGCCAAGGAATCGACTGCTGACCGCGCTGGAAGCCTGCAAAACTGCAACATAGTAGCAAAGACGACTACTGCAACTCTGTAACGCTGATCCAGCCGCCTTCTCGACTGCTTTCCTGGTGGTGCATGCTGTGGGGGTAGTCTGCCTCCTCTCTGCACTAGAAGCTCCGAAGAAATCTCCCGTGGGTCGACGGAATCGTCCCCCTGCAACCGCAGGCACCAAAGAACTGCATCACCGGTACCTTGGGTCTCCTCTCAGCACGACGAGCGAGGTCCCTTGAATCCAGCAACTCTGTCCAAGTGACTCCCACAGTCCAGTGACTCTTCAGTCCAAGTTTGGTGGAGGTAAGTCCTTGCCTCCCCACGCCAGACTGCATTGCTGGGAACCGTGACTTTTGCAGCTACTCCGGCCTCCGTGCACTTCCGGCAGAAATCCTTTGTGCACAGTCCAGCCTGGGTCCACGGCACTCTAACCTGCATTGCACGACCTCCTAAGTTGTTCTCCGGCGACTCCTTTGTGCGACTTCGGGTGAGCACCGTTTCACGCATCCTCGTAGTGCCTGTTTCTGGCACTTCTGCGGGTGCTGCCTGGTGCTGAGAGGGCTCCTTGTCTTGCTCGACGTCCCCTCTGTCCCCTGAGGCAATTGGCGACATCCTGGTCCCTCCTGGGCCACAGCAGCATCCAAAAACACTAACCGCACGATTTGCAGCTAGCAAGGCTTGTTGGTGGTCTTTCGGCGGGAAAACACTTCTGCACGACTCTCCACGGCGTGAGGGATCCGTCCTCCAAAGGGGAAGTCTCTAGCCCTTGTCGTTCTTGCAGAAACCTACGCTTCTACTGTCCAGTAGCAGCATCTTTGCACCCACAGCTGGCATTTCCTGGGCATCTGCCCATCTCCGAATTGCTTGTGACTTTTGGACTTGGTCCCCTTGTTCCACAGGTACCCTTGACTGGAAATCCATCGTTGTTGCATTGCTGGTTTGTGTCTTTCCTGCAGAATTCCCCTATCACGACTTCTATGTCCTTTGGGGAACTTTAGTGCACTTTGCACTCACTTTTCAGGGTCTTGGGGTGGGCTATTTTTCTAACCCTTACTATTTTCTAATAGTCCCAGCGACCCTCTACAAGGTCACATAGGTTTGGGGTCCATTCGTGGTTCGCATTCCACTTTTGGAGTATATGGTTTGTGTTGCCCCTATCCCTATGTGTCTCCATTGCATCCTATTGTAACTATACATTGTTTGCACTGTTTTCTAATACTATTACTGCATATTTTGGTATTGTGTACATATATCTTGTGTATATTTGCTATCCTCATACTGAGGGTACTCACTGAGATACTTTTGGCATATTGTCATAAAAATAAAGTACCTTTATTTTTAGTATACCTGTGTATTGTGTTTTCTTATGATATTGTGCATATGACACTAGTGGTACTGTAGGAGCTTCACTCGTCTCCTAGTTCAGCCTAAGCTGCTCTGCTAAGCTACCATTATCTATCAGCCTAAGCTGCTAGACACCCTATACACTAATAAGGGATAACTGGGCCTGGTGCAAGGTGCAAGTACCCCTAGGTACTCACTACAAGCCAGTCCAGCCTCCTACACAAATATATTCCACACCGCTTCCACGGCGGAACACAAGTATGCCACACTTATGCAAACTGTCCACACTGATTTGTCTAAATGGAAGCGTTACAGCCTCTCTTGTCTGGGCCAATTGGCGGCAGTCTAGATGACGGCTTTACTGAAGATAATATATGTTTTGCAAACACTACAGCTACAGCCTCCCCCACAGACACTAGATAAGTTGCAGAATCTCATCTGGGAGTTCCTATGGGAGGGCAAGAACGCGAGGATGGAAAAGGTGCGGGCTTATTTATCACAGAAGGAGGGAAGGCTGGGGGTCCCCTACCACATGAGCTATTACCACACTGCCCAGTTGCGCTACATGGTGGAATGGGCCCGAATGATCACATAAAAACACTGGTGCTTTATTGATCAGGCGGTGGCTGGTGTGTATACTTGGAAGGTGTTATGGTTACCGAAAACCCACCGCCCGCCTGGAGTGTACATCTCCCCCATATTATGATCCATGATGGAGGTGTGGAACCCTGTACAAACGCAGAGGGGCCTGTCTACTCCTATCTCCCCTCAGGCACCAATAATCAAGAATCCAGACTTTCCGCCCACTTTGACTGACCCTACTTACAATACATGGTAAGAGGCTACCTGTAAGAGAACAGGTGTCCTTTTTGACACGACAGACTTATAGACCTTACTGAGCTCCAGTCAGGTTATGGGCTGCTCACATTTGCCCATTGGCAAATACTTTTTTGTTCTCTACTGGGTACCCCAGCTCTCGATTTGCCCCCATGCTGGTCAACCCCTTACCCAATTCAAAAAGTGGCTGCTCAATCGCACTTCTGACAAACAACGTAGATCTGATATTTATGCTTTTCTGGTCACACCAACACAACTGCTCTAAACACCTGCACAACATAGGTGGGAGGTGGAGTGTGAACACACCTTTACAGATAGAGAGTGGTGTGACATACTGCACTGCACTCGTGTCTCAACTCATAACATTTTTAGTAAGGAACTGTTCCTTAATATAGCCCATTATTGGTTTTACACACCAGCAAGGATTGCTGAATGGAAAGCAGGGAGTGACAGTACATGCTGGTGACCTTGTGGGCAAATGGGTACCCTTACTCATATATTGTGGCTGTGTCCTAAAACAGGCTCCTTTTGGCAGAAAGTACTAAAAGCGATAGATGAGATCTACGACACAGACATTCCCAGATTCTCCAGCTATGTTCTTTTGGGACTCCCAAACTCACAAACATACCCTCTTAAATCTACTAAAGGACAAGCTATTACACTGGTGCTGGTGACAGCTAAGCTGCTTTTGACTTCTTGATGGGATTCGGACTCAATCCTAACCTTCACGGACTGGCTTCATAAATTATGAAATTTATTAGGACTTGAAAAGCTGACCGAGGTCATGGCAGCCATTGTCACTCTTTGACAAGACATGGGGACCTTGTCTTCGCTATCTCTTGGATGAATTCCGGGAATTGACATGCCTATCATACCTGCGTGTTCTCTGCCTCATGCAAAATGACCGGTAAGACATAACTAGATGGGACTTGATTGCGTGAGACATGCCACCTCCCCCCATCACTGTGCAACGTCCCCTCAACCTTGCACCCATTTAGATGTCTCAAGCTCATTATCATTTGTCACTGGATGTTATACCTTACCCCACCCTTCCCGGGTTCTCTTGTTACCTCTATTCCCCACCTCTTAGTTGACTTGAAATAATATTTCCCTACCGGCCTTTGGATGTAGGTGGGAAATTATTGTATCTGTTGAATATACCCATAAAATCAATAAAAGAGGTCTTAAACCTAAAGTTTCTGATACCAACTGGTATCAAACGGGAGCTCAGGAAGCTGTTGATAAGCTATGTCATTTTAGGGGCAAGCACCACTATATGGGTTGTGAAAGTATGCATAACCCAAACAATGATTCTTCCAACTAGCATGAATACTTCAATTGGTTGAAACTTAGCCAGTAAGAGACCTCCTGGAAATGGATGATTGAAAGAGAGCATTTATAACTGTAAGCTGACATTTATTGGTAAATTGGATGATAAATGAGATTAAAGGGGTGTAATTTCCATGTTTTAATTTTGAATGAGGTGTCTGCATGTTCCTGGGACCCTGCTGTGGAATCTAATGTAGCTGCGCAGGACAAAGTTTCAATGATCTCAAAAAGACCACTGGTTTAGTAAACTTTATCATGATCTTATAGTTTTGGCTCAGTTACTATCTTTCCTATAATAAATTAATACCACTTTAAACTTGGCCAGGTTATCAGGGTGCTCTTTCTTCTCCATGTGGTCTCTAAGGAAGCAGTATTTTTTGTAACAGGGCCAGCTCACCCTGGAACAAGCTGGTTACACACTTCAAGTATGGCTAGAGGAATCAAAAAGTGCAGAACAGTCAACTATCACATTAAAGTTTTTATTTCGCAGTCATAATGTTCTCCCTGAAATGCAATGAGGTAATTTACTTTCTTGAGCAGTGGGTGGAAGCAAATCATTTGTAAACTAAAGGACCATAAGTTAGAGCAATATGAATTGCAAATGTAAAAGCTGCTTACCTTCAGTAATGCTCTTTCTGGTGGATGCCTTACTACACATTCCTCACCTTCTGAATATTTCCCCCGACATCACACTGAATGCAGAAACTCAAAAGCAGTACCCCTGCATGCTGGTAGGTAGAGTTGTGTGGCTCTGCACCCACACTGTTCTGCTCTGGAAGTGACAAGTGGGCTGCATAAAAGCTCCATCCAGGCTCGCTGATGTCAGCTGATTTTAAAGAATTGTCCACCTCTTCAGACCCAGAGCCCATCAGTAAATTGGCTTGACCAGTGTGCAGATCTCTATTTTTGGATCTTTCTAGAAGGAAAAAAGTCCATTCCAAAGACAGGAAAATGAGAAGGATGGTGAGGGACTTACAACTAAATAGATGATGCACTAAAAAGAGCATTAATGAAGGTAAGTAAGTTCTTGTGATAGATACTTCTAACTACAGACTCCGCACCTTCTGAATAGATGCCAAGGCTATACCTCCCTAGGTGGTTTGCCTATGGAATGACTCAAATGAACAAAATAAGGCAAAATGCCCATCCTCACGGACCCAACTGTCAAGACAGTAGTGCTCTGTGAACATGCACACTGACAGATATCCTGGAGAGGAACCCCACCTGACAATGCAGTAGTAGCAGCCTTAGCTTAAGAGGAGTAAGCCTGTAACCCTTCAGGGGCTGCTATTTACTCTAAAGCATTACAGATTCTAGTGCAAAGTACCATCTATTTAGAGATGGTTCTTTTCTGCACTGCTATGACTTACCCTTGCCCTTGCCCAAGCAACCCACAAAAAGCTTATCATACACCCGTAGCCTCCGGTAAAATTAATATAAAAACTGAGGGCTCGCTTTGGATCTAAGCAATGCAGTCTCTCTTCTTTCAGTGGATGAGGTGAGCCATCCGTCAGGCTAGAAGGGTGATAGCCTGTCTGAGATACAAAAGGTGTTATCACATTAGGCAGAAAACTCCATTCCAACAAAACAGAAGTCCTCATCTTCGGCTCCACCAGTTTTTCAGGGAAAAGCGAAAAGTAAGTCGGACGGACTGAGTACCTGAAGCTCGCTCACATGCCAAGTCAATGCTTTGGAAATTAAAAAGACATTTTTATTAGTTGATAAACCAAGAGGACAACTGTGCATAGGCTAAAAAGAGGGTGTGCACGAAGAAGGTAACAACTAGATTTGAATCCCACTGTGGCATCATCAAGGGAACAAATGCTGATAATCTTTGAGGAACCTCATCACAACAGGCGATTTAAACAAAGGTGGCTGATCCAGTAACGGTAAAAACAAAAAACAAAAATAAAAAAGCCACAAGAGCCGACAAATCTCTTAATAGTGCCCAACACAAATTCCTGCAGGGCCAACAACAAAACAACCAATACTTCAAACAGTTTAGATTGTAGCAGGTCAATCTGGTGGGTGCTGCACCAAATCATAAACTTGTCCGAGCACCCGATGTACAGTGATTTCGTAGATGGGTGTCCGGCTGACAGAATAACATCAATGAACTATGGAGAAGCTGAATGAAATTAGCTGCCGCCGCTTTATCTCCACACACTGAGGTGTAGTTTGAAGAGGCCTGCATGCAGTACTGATAGACCTGTCAGTGATAGGGTGGTCTTCCCCCCAAACATTTGGTCTTTTTCCTAACATTTTTGCTGAAATTCGTTTTTGTTGACCTTAGGACACTGCTAACTGGTGCTAAAGTGCTTGTGCTCACATCACTGAACATGGTGAAACTGGCTTACACCGGATTGCCATATTTAATTCATTTCTACGTCCTTGTAGAGAGGTTTACCTTTTACGCAGGTCCTGTAATTTAAATAGTGCTAGTGGGCCTGCAGCAGATCTGGTGCCACCCACTTAAGAGGCCCCTTTAAACATTTCCCATGCCTCCCATTGCAGCCCAAATGTAGTTTTAAACTCCCAATTCGACTTGGCAATTTAACCATCTTGCCATGCCTTAAGCTCTCTTTTTATTGCATACAGGTCAACTCTAAGGGAGGCCTTAGGAAGCCTACGTGGCAGGGTGTATTGCAATTAAAAGGTTGGCCATTTCCTTTAAAGTTTTACATGTGCTGGTAGTGAAGAACTCTTATATTTGTTTTTAAGTACTGTGAGGCCTACCTGCCCCATTGTATATATAATAGTGGGTTGCCTTATTAAATTTAATAGGTGCTAATTTTTGATTTCATGTTCGGACCCTGTGAAATTGTAATTAAAAATCCTCTTTAAGCGTGAAGTCGGATTCTAAATTACAGTTTTTAAATTTAGACTTTGTGAAGTCCTCCTAGAAAGTCACACAAAAGAAGGATTAGATGTGCCTGGATGGGCCATCTGCTGGCTGGATGTCAAGGTACAGCTGGGCACAGCCCCACTTGCAACTGATTAGGCTGTGCTTTAATTTCACACAAAGGGCTTGTCACCTCCAGATTGTTCCTGCAGCCAGCTTGGAGCCAGGGCAGAAGAGTCAGGAAATTACAAGCACTTTAAAGAGAAACCTCTGTAAACATCTCCCAACTGTAAAGGAGGCAACTGATAGAAAAACTAGGGTCCTCAGACACACTCTTCAGTTCACTTTCTGGACCTGCGGAAGGACTGTTAAAGGACTGCCTGCTGCTGCATCCTGCTGTGTGCTCCACAAGACTGCTCTGTTGCACCTGCAAGGACTGTCTTGCTGTCTGGAGCCTGCCTTGAACCCTCAGATGTCATTCCCGCTGTCGCTGCTGCATCTTCACCTGAACCCATGACTACCAGAATGACTCCAAGGAATAGTTTTCTGGCCTCCTGTTTAGAGCCACAGGAACATAACAGGCTACAACTATCTTAAATCAGCACCTGGACCCAGTTGGAGGGAGTTCCTGGCCCCCAAGTGGTGCCCCTCTGGCCCTGGATCCTAGGTGTGGCCTCAGTTGAGCTCTCCTGAAGCTTTCGGTCTCTCCACAAAAGGGCCTAGTGGTGACAAAATCTTGCGGCTCTCACGGAGACGTTCTAGTGAATTAACTGTTTGTGCAACAGCATCGACCGCTCATTGCGATGCTCCAATCCCGACCATCCGAGACGCCAACAGGATCTTCATGCTACAGCGACAGCAGTCTTCACCACTCGGCCTACTCTTCGCACTACTTAGATGGCCATCCTCGACACTGTCCCTGCTCCTTTCAGCAGGACTAATCTTATCTCTGTATCCAGTCTGCGCTCCATCGCAGTCAGCCTGAACTTGTGACTTTCAACTGGTCTCGCACAACCTAATAACCAAGAGTAGCACTTTGTGATTATTTTGGCTCTATTTCCACTTAATTTAAAAAAAAAAAAAGATTACTCCACTTCTACAGATTGGATTTTTGTCATTTTATTAAAATGTACTTTATTTTTCTAGATTGGTGTGGGATTTGTTATTGTGTTGTGTTTTCACATTACTACTGTTTGTGCGCTGCATAAATACTTTACACATTGCCTCTAAGTTAAGCCTGACTGCTTCTTGTGCCAAGTTACAGAGGATTAAGCACAGGGTAAATTAGTGACTTTTTGTGGTTCACCCTGCCAGGGATTATGGTTGTTGCTTGACCATCAATCAATCAATCAATCAATCAGGAATTTGTAAAGCACACTACTCACCTGTGAGGGTCTCAAGGCGCTGAGGTGGGGGTGAGAGGTGCTGCTACTGCTCAAACAGCCAGGTCTTGAGAAGTTTACTGAAGGTAAGGAGGTCTTTGGTCTGACGCAGGTGGGTGGGAAAAGTGTCCGACGTCTTGGCGGCGAGGTTGGTGGGGCGGAGATTCCGGGTCGGGATGTAGAAGGAGAGCCGCCTTTTGAGGTATTCTGGTCCGGTGCTGTGCAGTGCTTTGCGAGCGTGGGTGAAGAGTTTGAAGGTGATTCTCTTGTTGACTGGAAGCCAGTGCAGGTCTCTCAGATGGCCTGTTATGTGGCAGTGGCGGGGGATGTCCAGGATGAGGCGTGCAGAGGCGTTCTGGGGACGTTGCAGCCTCTTCTGGGGTTTGGCAGTGGTTCCTGCGTAGAGGGCATTGCCGTAGTGCTGTTTGCTGCTTCCTAGGGCTTGGCTGACTGTTCTTCTGGTTTCAGTGGTGATCCATTTGTAGATATTTCGGAGAATGCGGAGGGTGCAGAAGCAGGAGGAGATCGCGTTGACTTGCTGGGTCATGGATAATGAGGAATCCAAGATGAATCCTAGGTTGTGTGCGTGGTCGGTGGGAGTCGGAGCGGCTCCCAGAGAGGCGGGCCACTAGGAGTCATCCCATGCAGAGGGGGTGGAGCCAAAGATGAGGACTTCTGTTTTGTTGGAATGCAGTTTGAGGAAGCAGTTTTTCATCTATTGGGCGATGGCCTTTATTCCTTCGTGGAGGTTGGATTTGGCGGAGTCTTTGGTGAGGGAGAGGATCAGCTGGGTGTCGTCGGCGTATGAGATGATGTTGAGGTTGTGGGATCAGGCGGTGTTAGCGAACGGGGCCATGCAGATGTTGAAGAGGGTCGGGCTGAGGGACAAACCCTGTGGTACATCGCAGATGATTTTGGTGGCCTCCAAGCAGAATGGGGGGACGTGGACTCTGGGTTCTGCCAGTGAGAAAGGAGGTGACCCAGTCCAGGGCTCTGCCGCGGATTGCTGCATTGCTGAGACGTGAGCGTGGTGGCAGACGGTGTCTAACGCGGCCGAGCGGTCCAGGAGGATGAGGGCCGCGGTTTCGCCGTTGTCCAGTATGGTTCTGATGTCGTCGATGAGAGCAGTTTCGGTACTGTGGTTGCTGCGGAATCCAGATTGGGAACGGTCCAGGGTGCAGTTCTCCTCGCGGACGCGGGTTAGTTGTCTGTTGACAACCTTCTTGATGACTTTTGCCAGGAAGGGGAGCAGGGAGATAGGCTGGAAGTTCTTGAGGTCCTTTGGGTCCGCCTTGGGTTTTGTTGAGGAGGGAGTTGATCTTGGCGTGTTTCCAGCTCTCCAGGAAGGTGGCGGAGTCAAAGGAGCTGTTAATGATCTTCCATAGTTGGGGTGTGATGACGGAGCTTGCTTTGTTGAGGATGTGGTGAGGGCAGGGGTCAGATGGTGAGCTGGAGTGGATGGTGTTCATGATTTTGATGGCGTCGTTGTCGTTGGTCCAGGAAAGCAGGAGGTAGGTCGGAGGTGAATCTGTGGTGTTGGTGGTTGCTGGGGGGAACGGGCTGGGTGCTGAAGCTGTCGTGGATATTTGCAATGGAAGTAGGAGGCTACGGAGTCGCAGAGGTTTTGAGATGGCGGGATGTAGTTGGCGTTGGAACTGGGGTTGGAGAGTTCCTTCACGATGTTGAAGAGCTCTTTGTGGCTGTGTGCGTTGTTGTTGACTCGGTCTTTGAAGGCGGTACTCTTCACTGATCAGATGAGTTGGTGGTGTATGCTGATGGCGTTTTTGAAGGCTGTGTGGTTGTCCAGAGTCATCTTGGCGCCACTTTCTTTCAAGTCTATGGCTGGTTTGTTTAGATTCGAGGAGGTCGGCGGTAAACCAGAAGGCCCTTCTGTTGGTGCGTCTGTTGGAGGGATTCTTGATCGGGCAAGAGTATTGACACAGGTGTCAATCCATTGCCTGAAGTTGCAGGCAGCTGCGTCAGTGTCGGTGGTGTCGATGGGTGGGTTCTGGGGAGAGGGTTGCAATGAGCTGGTCTTCGGAGACTCTGTTCCAAATGCGGTGGGGGATCCGTTGTGGGTGGTGGTGTGTTGTGCGTTTCTCAAAAGAGAAGTGAATGCAGCAGTGATCTGTCCAGTGGAGTTCGATGATGTGGCTGAAGGAGACGTGATTGCTGGCTGAAAAAATAGGGTAGAGTGTGTGTCCTGCGGAGTGGGTTGGTGTCGTGACAAGCTGTTTGAAGTCGAGGTTGGAGAGGTTGTTGAGCAGGGTGGTGGTGTTGTCGTTGGTGTTCTCGAGGTAGAAGTTTAAGTCCCCGAGGAGTATGTAGTCAGTGGATGCGAGAGCGTGCCGCTGAACTGCTGTTGGGGACCGGTGGCCTGTAGACGAGGGTCCTTCGGAGGGTGGTGTTTGGGTCGGTGTGGATCTGGGAGTGCAGGGGTTCAGCGGTGCTTGTCATTATCCTGAGGGTGTTCTTGTGGATGATGGCTACGCCTCCTCCTGGTTTGTTGTAGCGGTCCCTGCGGGTGATCTTGTAGCCGTCAGGCATGGCTATGGCAATGTCAGGTGCTGAGGAGGGGTTCATCCATGTCTCGGTCAGGAAAGTGACATCTGGGGAAGCTGAGCCGAGTAGATTCCATAGCTCTACTGTGTGCTAGTGGACGGAGCGGGTGTTAAGGAGGATACATCTGAGATAGTTGCATCCTTCCTTGGGGGGTGGGTCGTTGGCGTGGAGGGTGGTGAAGGTGGAGTTCAGGCAGGAGAAGGGTCCACGGGTGGTCTGCGGGGAGGCTTGAAGGCAGGCGTGAGAGCGGCCGGTGTTGAGGGTGGCGTCATCGTAGTGAAGAGGTGCGTGGCAGTTGTGGGGGGGGGGGGACGAGAGCCAGGGGCTCTGGCGCTGGGCACGGTCCAGGCGCAGACAGTCACAGACAGCAGCCACCATTAAGTAGGGAGGTGGGGGCAAAAAACAGCACAAAAAAGTAGCGGGAGTGCAGCGCGAAAGAGAGAGGAGGGGGGACGGGGCAGCAGCGGCAGGGGAGAGCGGAGAGAGAGAGAGAGAGAGCGGAGTGAGAGAAAAAATGGGAAGAGTGAATGGGAAGAGTGAATGCGAAGAAAAAGGAGCACAAAAAGGGACAGACACAGAAGTGAAGCAGACCGGAAGGCAAAGCAGAAAGTAGGAGGAGAGAGGCAGAGGGCAAAGGAGCACAACAAGGGACAGACACAGAAGTGAAGGCAGAACGGAGGGCAAAGCAGAAAGTAGGAGGAGAGAGGCTGAGGGCAAAGGAGCACAACAAGGGACAGACACAGAAGTGAAGGCAGAATGGAGGGCAAAGCAGAAAATAGGAGGAGAGAGACAGGGGGTAGCCTAGTAGGAAAGCAGAGCTCTCCCACTAGACACCAGGGATGAGGCGCAGGCAGAAGCCCGCAGGTGGGGGAGGGCCTCGAACTCCTGACAGGGGTCAGGAGTTCAGAGGAGCAAGGGATGAGGGGCTCAGGTGGAGCCACGGGAGGCAGAGCAGTGCACTGACCAGGTCAGTGGTATTGCTCGCCCTACCACACAGCGGCCGCCATTAAGTAGGGAGGTGGGGAGAAGAGAGGACAGCTGGGAGGCGGGAGCAGGGATGAAAAAAATGGCACAAAAAATGGGGAAGGCCGCGGGGCAGCAGCGGCGGGAGTGCAGCGCAAGAGAGAGAGGAGGGGGCAGGGCCGCAGGGGCAGCATCAGCAAGGAAGGGGGGGTGAGCGAAGTGATGGAGAGAGCGGAATGAGAGGAAAACGGGGGAAGAGTGAACGCGAAGAAAAAGGAGCACAAACAGGGACAGACACAGAAGTGAAGGCAGAACGGAGGGCAAAGCAGAAAATAAGAGGAGAGGGGCAGAGGGCAGCCTAGAAGGAAAGCAGAGCTCTCCCACTAGACACCAAGGATGAAGTGCAGGCAGAAGCCTGCGGGTGGAGGAGGGCCTCGAACTCCTGACAGGGGTCAGGAGTTCAGAGGAGCGAGGGATGAGGGGCTCTACTTACGAGGTGGAGCCACGGGAGGCAGAGCAGTGCATTGGCCATGGCTCACACCCCAGCCAACGAAAAACCCAATTTCTCACAAGGACCCTGCCTGTTGCTGCAACAACAGATCCTCCCGAAGTGGCAGCTTGAGCCGATGACAGATGCTTATACCCCATAAGTTTTAGGTACCACACATTTCTGGCCAAATCCAGAGCCAATAGGATGACTTGGGTCTTATCTTCTTTAGATTACATTGTGCATTCTCAGTAGTTGTGTCAAAAAGACTGAGCTAGGGTTCTCCCCTCTGCAAGAAAATGACCTGTGCCACCACCGGGTGTAACTGCTATTCATTATTCTGCCTTGTTTTAGTGACTGAGTTTGTTCACTATGTTTCAGGATCAAGACTGCGCGCGGTCCAGGTTCCACTAGAAGGTCCGCTGCGCGGATTTGCGCCACGTTATGCTCACCACTGGTCTTCCCCGCATGTTCCACGAATGGCCAGCAGCGTCGCTTGCCCTGTGGTAAAACCCACATAGCTGCAAGTTCAGGCCATTGGTGGTCAAGATGCACTTATCAGTGTTATCCTATGAAAGGACTACATTTCCCTTTTTTTTTTTTTTAGAGGCAGCGGCCATCTGGGGGTGTGGCAGGCCTATAAAGCCCAACCACACCCAAGCACGTTGCTAACTATTTTGAAGACTTCGATGCAGTCAGACCTCAAGGGACCTTCCTCTGGAGCAAAGCAGAATTTCTTCAAAGGCAGCTTGGCAGAAACTCGAAGGTTCCAGTTATTCCCTTTGGGAATTCAGACACAAGTAGGTCGTACTCGAGGGCGGTAAGGTCGTGAAGAGCCCTAGTCAGAAGGGAGTTGTTTTTCCCTAACTTTCAGCATTCCCCTAGACTAACGAGCATGGCGTTTTAAAGAGCTTCAGTTCACCGCAGCAAAACGCGCTCAGTTCAGCGCTTCAGTTCACGGCGGCAAAAGCGCTTAGTTAAGCGCTTCAGTTTACGGTAGCAAACTCGCTCCGTAAAGCGCTTCAGTCCACAGCAGCAAACACGCTCAGTAAAGCGCTTCCGTCCACAGCAGCAAACACGCTCAGTACAGCGCTTCAGCCCACCACAGCAAAACGCACTCAGATAAGCACTTCAGTTCACGGAAGCAACACGCTCCAGTAAAAGCGCATTTCATGTGCAAAAAAAACATTTATTGAACAAGGGTTTCAAAGATAAAGAAATCACAGTTTCATTGTTTAAGATGCATGATATGTGAGATACATATTAAGGCGTTTTACATGATTTGAAAGGACCTCTAAGTGTTTAATGAGTCATCTAAACAGAGATCTAATGTTTAGAGTTTTATCAATGCATAAGTGGTTCTATGACTGCTATTTCAGAGAGTGTCCATGGTCTAAAGCTCTGGTCTTCTTGGGACTCTGAGGTCTCAGTTCATTCTTGTGTTGTGATTTACAGAAGGGGCTATTGCCCAATCACGAAGAGTTTCAATGTGGTATTATGGAGATGCATGTACGCAAAGGCTCTAATGGTGAATTAGATTGTCATTAATGAGTTTATGCATACTTGTTTTAATCTCTTCCTTTTCAGATCTCTCTCCCAGCTGTTCCCTACCCTAATTCCCTTACCCCCGCCTGGCTTCATCGTAACTCTGTGCTATTAAAGCTTTCTGAGTCGAAGACGCCGGGAGGTGGGCCTTCTTGTTCGGCGGTGTGCAGATCCGGAGGAAAAGACACCGTGACAGAATAGTGAGCCCACGATTTAATACTTTCCGCTTGGTCTGTACGTTGGCGGCGCAAGAATGGCCACCTTAGACACCCTTATGCAAGCGGTAGCTCAGATGCCAAAAGATCTGACAGACTCAAAAAATGTCACAGCTAATTTGGTTAGCAAAGTAACTCAGTTACAGAGTAAGGTGGATGGTTCTGATACTACTACTCGCCCTATGGTTGCCACACCTACTAATATAGCTGTGAACGTTCCAACACAGATTCCTTTAGCTGCACCAGAAAGGTTTTCAGGCGACCCTAATAAGGTTCAAATTTTTCTCACTCAGGTGGAGGTATATTTTACATGTTGTCCAAGTGCTTTTCAGGACGCACAATCTAGAATTGCATTTCTGATATTGTATCCGAGTGGTGATGCAGCTATTTGGGCTGTGCCTTTAGTTCAGTAGTCCTTTGTTGTATAATTGGCGACGTTTTGTGGAAGAATTTGAAAAAGTATTTGATAGGTGCGCTATAACTATGTCTGCAGACAAAGAGTTTCTAGAATTGAGCCAAGGAAATAAAGATTTGATAACGTATTTGTCCCATTTCAACCGACTAGTTGTGGAAACTGCTTGGCCTGAGGAAAAAAGGTCAGCCATATTTTATCAGGGGTTAAAAGACGAACTAAAAGATGTATTGGCCCAAGTTGAACCAGAAACTTGCTCTGATTTGATTAATCTAACTCTACAGTTAGATCACAGACTCTCTGAAAGAAAAGGAGTAAGGAAAAAACAGGCAAGAAGCAATTGGCGTCTGGAAAGGCCCAGACATTTTCAAGCATCTTCAGATTCACTGATTGAAACTAATGTGGTTCATGACTAGACAAATGCCCTAGGCAGTCAGCCACTTTTCAGAGGTGGAGAGCCTCCTGGCACAGGATTCAAGACCAGAACTGTCCTAATTGTTGCAGTACCACATGACGATGGTGTTGTCTGCAAAAACATGCACCAGCCTTCCTCTGATTGTTGGTAGGAAGGCTTTTGTCTGTAACTGAAACAAACTGATGTGCAGGCAGGTTTCTAAAGAAGACCAGAGTCCTTTGATATCTACTTACCCAGATGGCCTCCCCAGCCCAGAAGTGATGCATGTCACCACCATCAACTCTGGTGGAGTAAGGAGAGGGGTCTGCTACTGGCTCAATTGTGGTGTAGCAGCCAACTCTGAAGATCTTTTACAGTCGCCTCCAAAATCTGGATAGAATCTGACAGGTTTCCCTGGTAATTTGGCCACCGGGACTTCAGATCCCACTGTAGAGACCACATGTGCCATTTTCTGTGGATGACTAGCAGGATGCAGGTGGCCAACAGTCCCAGTACCCTTTGTGCCAGCCTCACTGAGATCCAGGTCAAAGAGTTAAACATCAGGCTCACTGGAGTTAGACTCTCCTCACCGGGTGAGGGCACAAAAGTGCACCATATCTGTTAGACCTGACATCCTGAGACTGGTCTTACCCCAGACTTTTTGCCTTCCCCTCCTGCTTTTGTTGCTGTATCTTTTTGTTGGACTCAGGGCTCTGAGCACTTTACCACTGCTAACCAGTGCTGAAGTGTGTGTGCTCACTGAGATCCAGGTCAAAGAGTTAAACATCAGGCTCACTGGACTTAGACTCTCCTCACCGGGTGAGGGCACAAAAGTGCACCATATCTGTTAGACCTGACATCCCTAGACTAGTCTTACCCCAGACTTTTTGCCTTCCCCTCCTGCTTTTGTTGCTGTATCTTTTTGTTGGCCCCAGGGCTCTGAGCACTTTACTACTGCTAACCAGTGCTGAAGTGCGAGTGCTTCGCTCCTTAAACATGGTAACACTGGTATACTCACAATTGGCATATTTAATTTACCTGTAAGTCACTTGTAGAGTGCTAAATCATGTACGCAGGGCCTGTAAATTAAATGCTACTAGTGGGCCCGGAGCACTGATTGTGCCACCCACGTAAGTATCCCGGTAAGCTTGTCTCAGGACTGCCACTTCAGAGCCTACGTGCGCAGTTCCACTGCCACCCGACTAGGCATTTAAAACCCCTTGCCAAGTCCTATACTCCCCTTCTACTTACATCTAAGTCACCTCTATAAGTAGGCCCTAGGGAGCCCCTGGAGCAGGGTGCCATGTAAGTCAAAGGCAGGACATGAACCACGCTGTTTCCATGTCCTGGTAATGAAAAACCCCCAAGTGCTTTTTCATTATTTTGAGGCCTGCCCCTTTCATAGGCCAGCATTAGGAATTCCTTTGAATAACCTTAAGTTGTAATTCCTGATCGGAGAGGGGTGTCTGGGTCATGGTGGGCCAACTCCCGCTGACAGTTCTAAATGACCTGTTTTTTTTTAGCCCTACCCACCCATGCCTCACTAAGCATGGGTGTAGCAACCCTGGAGATAGCTGGCATTGACAGAACATAGGGCAGGGCTGGTAGAGGAGGAATGAGGATTTTCTTTTTATCCTATTAACAGCGAAGGTCGAAACGGAGTTTCAATTCCGAATTTGAAAGCTTATTTCCCTTAAGAAAAAGAACACCCTAGTTTCTGTCTCAAGTACATTTAAGAGAGATAGCACAATAGTAATGGAAGGGACAAACCTCACAAGACATAAACCCATAGATTTTAGAGTTGTAATGGAGTAAAACCCTGACAAACTGAACAGTTTTCCAGGCAATTGCTCGAGTACAGAGCACACATGCAATGATTGTGTGGATGTCTGTAGACCTTGGGTATGGTACCAAATAGCAACCATTAGCATCTGTTCCCTTTGCTTGAGTTAAGATATCTAAGGGAATCAATCAGTACCAGTTTCTCTTAAGATTAAAATGAACCATCAGCCTTTGTGAGACAAATAATAATTGTTCTGAAAATTATTAATGTAAAAGATTCAGTAAAATACAAGGCATTAAGACTTGAGGACCGGAAAATCCATCTGCCTTGTTCCATTCTTCATTGAAGGCTCTCTCCTTCGCAGGGAACGAAATGGAGGAGCATGCAGAATAATTAAAGGCTCTTGAGGAGGAATACAGAAGTCAGTCAGAAGAGTGGAAGAAAACCTAATATCACTTATTGTTGAAGCAGTTGGGCACAGGAGATGGAGCCTGAAGCTATAAGGGATGTTGAATATTAAAACTACAGACATAGGACACAGATCAAGGTTCTGTGATGGATTCACTCCCAGTCACAAAGATCTGGGTTTAAGCCATTGTTTTTTTTGTGCTCACCACACCACCCCAGTTTGGAACAAGCCATATTCCAATCAGTCACGACCCTGTTCCCCATGCGAACAGTCCAGCCCAAACTGCCAAGCCAGGTCCTCCCTGGACCGTAAACAAACATCCTAGGACCAGCTGCAGGGTATCGTCATTCATCAGCAATGACAGCTTGAATCCAGTGGCACAGTGAGGATGTGACCTATGTCTGGGCATACCCTTCCCACTTCAGAGGGACTGCCTGGCTGCCCAAAGCACTCATCTCAACTGCTTTGCTGAGGACTGCTGCCCTGCTTGTTGCCATGCTGCCTGCTGGCATCTGACTCTGCTGGAAACACTCTGCCTTCCCCGCAAGTGCTCTCCAAGGGCTTGGATTGAGCTTGCCACCTGTTCTGAAGTCTCAGGCCACAAAGTCTTCACCCCGTGCATCGGAAAAAATTGACAACGCCTGCAGTAATCAATGCAGCGTCTGCCTCACGGCTGAAATTCACCACATCGCCTACCGTAATAACGCAGCAGCTGCTCCTTTTTACCAGCACGCATCAAGGACTTTTGACGTGACGTCCCTGGGCATCAAAATATCCCCGCATTACAGTGAGAAACCAAGGCTGTGCTACTGGAAATTGACGCATCACCTTGCAGCGTGGAAAGAAACAATGAATCGTCGGTGCCCGGTGGAAAATCTGACACAGCGCCTTATTTTTTCAACGCATCTCCTCCTCTGCAGCCCCTGTGCATCATTATTTTTGACGCATCCCAGGTACTGTGTGTTACAAGGATAAAATCACAGATTCTTAAGCATTGAGACTCTTAAATCGATAAAAAGTGATATATCAACTTCTGCATATTGGATTTTTTTTTATTTTTCTTATTTTATTCAGATACATTTCTAAACCTGGGTGATGTACAGGGAGTGCAGAATTATTAGGCAAGTTGTATTTTTGAGGATTAATTTTATTATTGAACAACAACCATGTTCTCAATGAACCCAAAAAACTCATTAATATCAAAACTGAATATTTTTGGAAGTAGTTTTTAGTTTGTTTTTAGTTTTAGCTATGTTAGGGGGATATCTGTGTGTGCAGGTGACTATCACTGTGCATAATTATTAGGCAACTTAACAAAAAAAAATATATACCCATTTCAATTATTTATCATTACCAGTGAAACCAATATAACATCTCAACATTCACAAATATACATTTCTGACATTCAAAAACAAATCAGTGACCAATATAGCCACCTTTCTTTGCAAGGACACTCAAAAGCCTGCCATCATGTTTTGATCTGTTCACCATCAACATTGCGTGCAGCAGCAACCACAGCCTCCCAGACACTGTTCAGAGAGGTGTACTGTTTTCCCTCCTTGTAAATCTCACATTTGATGATGGACCACAGGTTCTCAATGGGGTTCAGATCAGGTGAACAAGGAGGCCATGTCATTAGATTTCCTTCTTTTATACCCTTTCTTGCCAGCCACGCTGTGGAGTACTTGGACACGTCTGATGGAGCATTGTCCTGCATGAAAATCATGTTTTTCTTGAAGGATGCAGACTTCTTCCTGTACCACTGCTTGAAGAAGGTGTCTTCCAGGAACTGGCAGTAGGACTGGGAGTTGAGCTTGACTCCATCCTCAACCCGAAAAGGCCCCACAAGCTCATCTTTGATGATACCAGCCCAAACCAGTACTCCACCTCCACCTTGCTGGCATCTGAGTCGGACTGGAGCTCTCTGCCCTTTACCAATCCAGCCACGGGCCCATCCATCTGGCCCATCAAGACTCACTCTCATTTCATCAGTCCATAAAACCTTAGAAAAATCAGTCTTGAGATATTTCTTGGCCCAGTCTTGACGTTTCAGCTTGTGTGTCTTGTTCAGTGGTGGTCGTCTTTCAGCCTTTCTTACCTTGGCCATGTCTCTGAGTATTGCACACCTTGTGCTTTTGGGCACTCCAGTGATGTTGCAGCTCTGAAATATGGCCAAACTGGTGGCAAGTGGCATCGTGGCAGCTGCACGCTTGACTTTTCTCAGTTCATGGGCAGTTATTTTGCGCCTTGGTTTTTCCACACGCTTCTTGCGACCCTGTTGACTATTTTGAATGAAACGCTTGATTGTTCGATGATCACGCTTCAGAAGCTTTGCAATTTTAAGAGTGCTGCATCCCTCTGCAAGATATCTCACTATTTTTGACTTTTCTGAGCCTGTCAAGTCCTTCTTTTGACCCATTTTGCCAAAGGAAAGGAAGTTGCCTAATAATTATGCACACCTGATATAGGGTGTTGATGTCATTAGACCACACCCCTTCTCATTACAGAGATGCACATCACCTAATTTGCTTAATTGGTAGTAGGCTTTCGAGCCTATACAGCTTGGAGTAAGACAACATGCATAAAGAGGATGATGTGGTCAAAATACTCATTTGCCTAATAATTCTGCACTCCCTGTATATTTGTGGTGGTTTCACTGTGTTACTGTATGAGTTATTGCACACATACTTTACATATTGCTTTCTAAGTTAAGCCTTCCTGCTCTGTGCCAAGCTACCAGAGGGTGAGCACAGGATAATTTGGATTGTGTTGTGACTTACCCTGAACAGGATTGTGGTCCCTACTTGGACAGTGGCAACACCTCTGCCAACTAGAGACCTCAATTTCTAACACACCACAACCGGAGTCACTGAGTAAAACCATCTCACAACTCTTTATGAAGTAAAATACATGTTTGCCACAAAATAGATGGGTAAAGTAATAAGCATGGAATAGAAGCACGCACAACAAAGCAGTTCATGACCCGTCCCCTAGGAAGAAAAAAATGGGAGTGACTTGCCAGTGCAATGGCTTTAGAAGGACCATGGAGTGGGATATGTGACAAACCGCAGAATTCTTTCAAAGCAATCACAACTTTTAAAAGGACTAGTTCTAAATCCAGGGCTCAATTTGAGCTGGTCGTTTCTGGTGCTTGGCACGACCACTTAATTGTGAATACCGGTACAGATGACAGTCTGCCACGCGGTGGCGCAGTTTCTCTAATTTGGAGACTAGAACAACAACAGTTGTTCATTAATTCAATATACATTAAAAGTATTAATACCTGCTGCCAAATCCATTCTTGTAGCATTGGGGGCCAGGAATAGTGATAAGTGTCACACTTGTAGGAGTGTGATGGTTAGTAGCTGTGTTGATACTGTATTTGGGAAGGCTGAAAGTGACAATGGCGCGTCAAGCAGAAAGGGAAACCCGACAGGGCCCTGGGACCTATTTTTAACAAATAAGGCATTGCTAACATCAGAAAGATTCTCAACGAGGTTTCTGAAACCAAAGAACAAAACAACAACGTAGTGTAGTCAAAAAAGTGAACCTCACGACTAGTTTGGGAGTAAAAGAAAAATGTAAAGTGTGTAAAAAACACAGTAATCAGAACATGCAGATTTCAGAGTACTAGAACTCCATGTTTTGTACCAATTTCCCTTTTCTTGTAAGGAATGGGAACAGAACTGTGCATTCAAATTTCTTAATGAGAAGACAGTCACCATTTTACAAATGCTTCAGCAGCATATTACTTATACACATTTTTAGAAATGATGTGGGGAAATCTGAGATCAATTATCTGTACCTTCTATTCAAGTCGCATGCCACCTGCAATGAAAAAAAAACAAAAAATACCATTAGGAAAAATATGGGCAAAAAAAGAAAATTAAAACATTTACTTTTATTTCTGAATGAAATCAAGTATAGCAATACACATACACGAAATAAATATTTTAGTCTTTTAAAATGGCTTCAAATGTCAGAGGGCCATTGTCATTGGGACAACAGAACAGTGGTTCTTAACCAGTGGTAGGTGGACCTCTGTGGGTTCGCTATGCCTACTTAAGGATTCACAATTGTTCAAAAATTAAATAACATCAGCAGAATAATAAAGTATACACACACAAAACTGAAAATGTTAAAGCGCTCAGTAAATGTGAAGGAATTTGAAATTAGAGGTTAAAATAAAGTTGATATCTTTAACTTGATTCCTGGGGACAAAAGAAGTAGAGCAAACACTAGAATGAAAGATGTGTGACCTGAATTGAAGCACTAGGATACGCCAACAAAGCAAGGATTAGGCGCAAAAAAACAGACAAAGTGATTTTAGAGTCTAGCATATTGCTTTGTGTTTTAGAAATAAAATCACATTTTGAAAAGCTCCAGCCTTCCAGTTAAAATTTCTTTATATTTTTTGTTTGTGAACTATTTTCTGCAGTTTTGTGTATTTTTTTAGACTCCCATTATAGGAATTGCAAATTACGAACCGTTTAGGCATCTTATATTGACAATGTTTTAAGGTCTTTGCAAAGTGCCGGAGGAACCCGTTTTAGTTATCAGAAACAAGGCCATATGGACTTACGAGGGTGCAAAGGTACATCTGATCCATTTGGCGTGCTGGTCCTTAAACCCCGTAAGGACATGCACTCTGAAGGATTCTATTAGCTAGACTAGCAAAGACTTAACATTTTTATCGCATTTTATGGAAAATGTCTGAGGTACAATAAAAGTCCTAGAATGAATGCTTTTAAAGAAAGCATTCTTTGAAAAGATAGATTAAGTCATTACCTTAAATCTGGGCCTCTGATCTGTTTTGTGCTCCAATATGCAAAACTACTTAATTTCGCCAGTTGTGGTACGCACCTCCATAACCCACAGTGTCAGCTGTGTTTTGCTCTTGGTAGTCAGTCTTCTTTCTCTGTGCTATTTTACAATAGGTGTTGCTTAGTAAGGTTTTTTTTACATGGGTGGAAATTGTGAGTTGTAGCAAATTTCAGTGGTTTTGTAAACTGAGCCAGAACCCTAACTCGGTTTTTAATAAGAATTTTGCAATTCTTTTTTTGATACACTTTTTGTCCCCATCCTCACTGTAGGCACCCTTTACCATAATTCATTAGTTTCAGTACTTGTTTGCCAGAGGGCCTGGCCGAAGCCAGGCTCTGCACCAAACCCACAGTGGCCAACTATACCCTGCTGCCGCAGTATTTGGCTGTACGAAGGAGAGGTTCAGCACTCCCCTGCCCAAATACACACACTTTTTACTGGATTTTTGCTTGTAGGCCTTAGGGCTCTGTGCACTTTACCACTGCTAACCAGTGCTAAAGTACTTGTGCTCACTCCCCTAAACATGGTTTGATTGGCATATACCTGATGACATATTTAATTTATTTGGAAGTCCTTTGTAGAGTGGTATACCATATATCCAGTGCCTGTAAATTAAATGCTACCAGTTGGCCTGCAGGACTTATTGTGCCACCCACTTAAGAAGCACCTTAAAAATGTCCCAGGCCTATGAGAAAGAGCACATGTTAATTAATTAGTGGCACAGAAGTATCATACGGCAGCTGTCAGACCTGGCTTTCTTGGCATAGTCTCCCCTATCTTTTTGCCTATGCTTCCTATGTTGTGACTGTGTGCTGGACTTTGCTTTTGCAAGTTTGTGATACTCTGGGCACTTTACCACTGCTGACCAGTGCTAAAGTGAAAATTGCTCTCTGTGTAAACTGTATGTGTACTTGGCTTTTCCATGATTGCCATATTTGATTTACTAGTAAGTCCCTAGTAAAGAGGACTAGAGGTGCCAAAGGCCTGTAAATCAATTGCTACGAGTGGGTCTGATGTGTTTTACATGCCCTAACAGTGAAATACTGCCAAATACTGCCAAATTCGGTTTTCACTGTTGCAAGGCCTATCTCTGTCATAGGTTAACATGGGGGTTAGTCCTAGTAGTGAAAACCTACCACATTCACTCTGCACTACTATGAGGCCTACCCCTCCCATAGGATAACATTGGGGATTATTACATTTTATACGTTGCAATTCCTAAATGACAGGATGTATATCTGGCATGTTTGTAACCTATGAACTTGTAATGATACACCCTCTTTAATAGTAAAGTCAAATTTATCATTACAAGTTTGAAAATGACATTTTTATTTACATTAATATGTGGGAGAGCTCATAGTCCCTATTGTTTAGATAACATTTGATGATTTTGAGAATATGTTTAGATTTTGAGTCTTTAAACGATTTCTTATAATTTGTATTTAAATATATTTAATTCTTATATATTGAAAATATAAATTCTCCATTGTCACCTCAGCTAGCTTGTGGCAGGGCAGGGCATCTCCACACTTCAAAGGCATGTTTCTAGAAGCTTCTCCTTACTTCAAAGGTACAACTGTGTATAAGAGAATATAAGAGAAGGGCCTCAGACACCACCAATCCAGTACACTTCTGGACTTGTGGATACTCTGCCAGGAAGGACTGCTGCGCTGCTATACAAGCACTGCCACTCTGCTGGACTGCTACTCTGAAGGAGTTGCTGCCCTGTTATGCTGACCTGCTGCCTTCAGCCCTCTTGCCTGGGGAAGAAGAAATGGGCCTGCAGCCGCCACCTTGTACCCATGACCCCAGAATGACACAAAGGACTAGTCTGCTGGCCTCCTGGTCTGAGCCTCATGGACATAACAGGCTCCCTAGCAGCTCCTGGACCGGTCTTCAGCATGTTCCTGATCCCCAAGAGGTACCCCTTAGGTCCTGGGCCCTTGGTGTGGCTCTTGAGCTCTTAGACTCAAGCTTTTCAGTTCTGTGCAACAGTGAACAGGTCAGTTCGCACCAAGACCACACTGCTCACAAGGAAAATCAGTACGAGACCCGCAGTAAGCCTGTCTCCTCACACACCAAGCACCAATGCAGTAGAGGACCACTGTTTTCACTGACTGGATTTTTGTTGTTTTGGTCTTGTTTTATTTATTAAATTCTGCACTATTTCTTTAACATGGTGTGGGATCTTTTTGTGTTGTGTTTTCACAGTTTTACTTTTTGAATTGTTGCACAAATACTTTACACATTGCCTCTCAGTTAGGCCTGATTGCTCTGTGCCAAGCAACCAAGGGGTTAGGCACAGGTCAATTTGGGGTTTGCTTGTGCTTTACCCCGACTAGAATTGTGATGTGGTTGCTGCCTGACTACCCCAGTCAACCAGTAACCCGATTTCTTACTCTATGGATTAGGCGCAAGTTAAGTGTCACTAATAAAAGAAACACACATAAGATAAGCATTCTGTGTGCTGCCAGGGCGGAAAGTTGGCAAAACTACATCATGTTCTGCTAAACATTAAGATTGTGCTTTTAATGCAAGGGATTGATTTCAACATACAAGAACAATAGAACTTGCCTTGATATTTTTCCGAAGCACTATATTTCAATATTTTATCATTGATTATTTCATAAGAACTTGAATCCTGGACCCCTTAAGAAGATCTAGACATATGCATTTTTAAACAAAAATAGTTTTCACCTTAAGGAAGGACTGAGGATCACATTCATCAACAATCTTCTCACACTCTTGAAGGAGGTTGATCACAGCTTTGTTGTCTACATTCTTCATTTCTTTCCAGAGCTGGTGTTCTTTCTTTTTCCTACTTCCCTGATTTGAAATATAGTCCAACAATTCTTTTCTTTTCAGATCCAGCATTTTGCTAATCTCATCAAACTTTGATGTAACGATTTCAGTCTCGTTCTGCAAGACTGCCTGAAAATAAAATGGCATGTCAATTTCAGCCACATATTTTCTTACATAAAATACATTAACGCACCAAATTTATCAAAAAGATCAATAAAAAAAAAAAAAACAGCAATGGAACACAGTCAACCTTAAAACATACCTATACCTTAAGACAAAATTGCTGCATCCAAAGAAATTGATGTTAAATGTGGAAATTGCCTGTGCTGATGGTTACAAAGCAGGGAATCTTACAAAGAATACTTTGCTCAAAACATATACCATTGCTACGAGGTGAAACTTGAGTCAACCCATTTTATACATTTTTATCCATTTGTCCTAAGTAAATGCTTAATGTTAGTTTGGCCCTTCCTCTCCTCTGCCTTTTTTTCCGGTTGTCTTCTACTTTGCTTGAATTGCGGCCTTGCTTCTTGTGGTTTATACCTCTGAGAACAACTACCACTATTACTTTTATATTGTTCTCGGAGTGTCTGTTTGAATCTTCATATGTTGCTTCCCACTGCGAGCATGAAAATGACATGCTGTAGAATGCCATTCCCTGCTACCTTTGTTTGATTCTCTGTCCTTCCATGTTATTACTCTCAATCACCTTAACAGCTGAAACCACAGGATGCTCTCATCTTGTTTTACTGTGCCCTTCTTTTATAGCAGAAGGCAAGACTATGTTATACTGTAGTGTGCTCAAAGCAGCCTCCACCCACAGAGGATAGTGTCAGTTGAGACTTAAACAAAAGCTTCCCCCCCCCTTAAAAGCCACATAGGCACCAGCACTTTTGACAGCAACTTTATCCCTCAAATTGTGGGAAACAGCCCAAAAATGACCAGATCTGTATAATTAGTCCACATTCTGAGAAGAAAACTCCAATCAGCTGTGCGGTCCGAGACAGAATTAGGGATCCCAGCATTCAAGTATGCTTGCAAACCAAACTGCAGCATACTCTTTAATGACTGATTTGATAGGTGCACAGACCTTTCTACCTGTATCCTTTGGGAAGGTGCGTAGTATCAGTAAAATCTAGCACTGTCTCCATTATTAGAGAAATTTCAACAGCCTATGACTGTTTGCTGTCTGTATATGCTACACAACTGAGTTATTAAATTAGATCTCAGCCTGCGTCCCGATTAAGAAAGCACAGACATAACACCATAAATGTTCAACAAAGACGTTTTAGTTAGCTTCATGTTACAGAAAGCTTACACACATCAACAGCAATAAAGACATCCTCCCATTACTGGCAGGAGACCTGGCTGCACTGCTCCACCTAGGATGACTCTGATCATCTGGTTATGAGCTCTCTCCACCTCCCCAACATCTGTCCTATATAGTCCAATGACAAAAGACCATGATAGATCCACTTCAGTTACATAACTATCTCTATGGTTAAGGTTTGGCAACATATCATTGCTGCATTCATAGCCCCCTTCTTAAATAATCACCTGTCTCGTTGATGTTACTTTGGTAAGAGTTTAAGTAACATACCCACATTTCTGTGTCACTATGTAAGCCTCCCCAAGTGCTCAATCCATCATTTGTTACAATTTCCTTAGTGCGCAAGAGGTAGTCGTTCATAAATTTAATTAATTTGATAAACAATGTGGTGTGCATGGAAGTTGTGGGCTGCATGCATAATCCTCTATGAGAACGCCACAGCATGAGGGTTCCTACACAATGATATGTGTGTGCCCAACCTCATTTATCTATGCAGCAACCTATAGAGCACTCGTCAGACAATCTGTAAATTCCTAGCTTTGGTATGGAACTTCTACACATTACGTGACCCCCTCTGCTTGCCCCTGCATCGTTGGTAAGAACCAAAAGAGATAAATTTGAACCCTTCTTCAGGTGTTGTCTTGTAACCCACTTCGCAGCACTTTTGCTGAAGAATAAAGACCATAACCCAGATATCAGCATACGAGTAGGAGTCCCTGTTAGTTTTCCGTGTACGGGGAACACAGTAGCATGACAAGGACCACAAGTTCGATCCTGCTATGTATTTGTTGAAAGGATTTCATTTTCAAATTTAATTTTACTTTCTATATTGCTGTTATAGTTGAAAAGATATATGCTTCAGTACATACTAAGAATACTGGTTCACCCTCAAATTTTATTCTATTTAATTAGGTATCGCTCATTTATCTTAACTCAATGGCCAGAATCGTGAAGATGATTTCTCTTGACGCGTCTGCATCGATCTTGATTGGATCTATGAATCTCTTTTCATATATGCTTACCTTTTCTTACCCAGATTGAGGTAAGCTTTTGAAATTGTATCATTCTTGGGTCTAATCTTGGCTATAAATATCTCGAGCCTCATATTTAAATAGAACTTTCTGTATTTTCTTGATATAGAGTACCTGGGAAACCACTTGGACTCTACATATAATTAACTTGTTCACACATAACTCAATGACTGATATGCCCTGAGAGATTTTTCTGTATGATCTATCTCAGATATTTGTAACTAGCCGAGTGTTATCACCAGTCAGAGTTGTGTCAATTGCTTCTTTACCGTTCCACTGTCTATTTGATTGAGACTTTAATTCATTTTAAGTAATGTTTATGGCAATTGTGAATTGCATTTTTATCACTCCAATGTCTATTTGAGTGGGACTTTAATTAATTTCAAGAAATGTCTGTGGCAATTGTGAATTATATTTTGTTTGCAAGTTTTTGTGCTAAGTGCAGTCATAGTTTCGAGGAATGTTTTTCATTATTAATATAAATCAATGGTGTACAGGTATAATCAAGCTAACTGTTTAGCTCACCTACAATCACCTCTATGACAACTGTTAACGGAATTTAGTCTGAAAGAGTTTTTGGCAAAGTGGCTGTAACATTTTACTGGTTTCAAGGTATGATTTTCACCAGAAATATGAATCAATGATGTCCGGATATAATTAAGCCACTTGTTTAGCTTAACTTTAATGAACTCTGTTCATAAATGAAAATAGGTTTATCTCTTTTCAGAGCTGATGAAGCGGTGTAGTTTTCTGCGAAACACTTGTTGCAGGGGTGTGGAATTCCTTTAGTCCGACGCCCAGGACATATTGTTTGGTGTCAAGGGGAAAAGTAGGCCCAACCTCCTGCAGCACAAACCCCTTGGCTGCCAGTTTACAGGGAAGGGAAATCTCTGCAGTTGAGGTAATATTTGCGTTAATGTGGTTCAAACTTCTATATAAGGTTCAGTAAGGCAAAGCCTGTATTATTAGGGTGAGAATTCCAAATAAGCGTTGTAAGGTCACACTGCACTACGGACAGTGGTTCAGTAGAAAAATGTATGCACACACATTGGAAAAGTTTAAATATGACGCTGCGTATAATTCTCCCAGAATGCTCTCTGATTAGATGCAAATGTTTGCAGAAGATTGTAAAGAAGAATGAGGATTCTTTTCTTTCAAAATAAAATGGATAGAAATAAATGCAAGTAGACAAAAAATATTTTGCTTAATTACTGTGAAATTTTAGGTATTATTTGTTTGAAGCATCATTTAGTAAACTGTGTTGATGCATTCTAGCATTTCCAATACATATTCATAATGGAGAATCAGTGTAACTATTTTTAACAAGATTATGGGAAACATGAAAATAAACAAGCATTGGTAAAGCCAAACCAATCCAACATAGGTGGTCAATCTTTTTTTTTTTGGGGCTCAAAAAGCACACATTGCCACAATAGTTCCTCGCACTGAACAAAACTACTTTGTGTGCCAATATGCTCCTTATGGAAGAGCAGAATGCTATCAGTCGATAGATGGATAGAGAGCGAAATAGAATTTTGATAAAAACAAAACATCTTGGTTAACGCCAGACCTAATTGGGGGTCCAATTCTTAAAGAAAGTCATAAAAGTACACCCAAGGTATATGTCTTTGCATTAGTAGCTTTTATGAATTCACAAGAATTTACAGAAATCGACCCAGAAACTGTACTCCTGGAAAATATTTGTGAACTGTACTATAGCACAAGCAAATACGCATGTGTAGATCTGCTCATGAGGAAATCTATTGAGAGTTTACAAGCGCACTTTCCCTCCAACTACTTTTTCCCCCAACCCTGGAAGAGCTTCTACTTTTGCCCTTGTCAGGAGTTTAGGGGTACATTTCAACCTTTCCAAGTATGGCAAAAGATTAGAGAAGAGCTGGTGAAAATCCTTGTAATATGCCTTTAGTAGGAATGCACAGACTCAAAGGCATTCCAGCCCTGGAACTATTGATCACTGCTTCCTCAAGCCCCAGAATGTAGATCTGCAGAAATTTGGCAAAAAAAGGTAATTGCTGCAGTAGGGCTTGAAATTGCTAGCATTCAAGCTCTACAATAGTATTAGCCCTGACAATCAGAGAAGCTATTATCAGAGCACTTACATAATAAGATTGTTGCTATAACTTCTTGCCGCACTACACAGCACCAAATGGACAATTAGATTTATGAAGCAACCTGTCTCATGGACAAGTAGATATTTTATTAAATTTAACACCCCTGGCTGAAAGTTGTCAAGTTGCCTCCATACAACAGACTGACACGAAGTTATCTTTATGTTGTTACTCTGGCTATATGCCAGATGTATTAATACCAGAATGAATGTATAACTTGACAAGACAGTAAAGTCTATATATAAGAGTTTAACATTTTAAATAAAAGGGGTGAACCTTACTAATGTACTTTGGATTATTTTATGCCAACAAATGTTGTTAGTTTTGTCTAAATGTATAGGCCAGATGGGGCAAATGGCTTATGTTGCTCCAGATGGGGCAAAGGGCCTGCTCATCTTATTGTCATAAATTTCTATTACCATTTCAATAAGAGTTACCTTGGCTCGCCGTGGCATAAGGAGCAAAATGCTCACTAAAGAAAGCACGATAGGCAGTGTGTGTAAAACAGATAATACAGTTAAAGAAGTAAATACTTTAAAAGGTGCTAAGAAGATTTATTAAAGCGTGACAGGCTGATGTTGCTTAAGATCAATTTAAATGCAGAGGCTACAGCCTACAGTTCTTTACTCTTGAGTTTTATTTAAGCTTTAAAAATGCACTCCATTACTTTGTGGTATTCACAACTGGTTTAGTTTGTCTGTGGCTTCAACAACTTCTCTCCCTTCATGTGATTTCCTGGCAGACTTTTTCTAACACTACCAGAAACCTGACTGACGACCCAATGTGTTAGCAGGACTCTAACATAGCTATAACCCACCCCTACTGAAAGAATGCACTTTAGGCATAGACAAAAAGGTTACTCAAAATGTCCAGCCAAATCTTGCATTGCTCATGGAAACAGCATCCAGAGAACAGTAGTTCAAAGTGAAGATGGGGTAGCCCACATTGTTGCCATTATATGGTTGGTACGGTATGTTTCTGTGATGTTGACACACCTACAGAATTCCAACAATGCTTCCAGAGCACTGGTGAAATGTGCCAGACACTGGAAGGATGGTGAGCATAATAATAGATAATACATCAAGCTATTAATTTGCCAATGTTGGTCTTAGCAGCCCTTTTACTGGTATCATTGGCCCAACAGCTATAGATAGTTGTTCAGTAGAATGCAGGCCACTTGTTATATTAAGCCAAGTGTTCGTGAAGAGCCCAACTTCCTCAATCAAACATGTTTTGAGAGGAAGCAAACAATGTTAGGAGAACTAAATCTTCATAGAGGTGGAATTCCCAACAGTATTTGCATGAAGTAGCAGGAGTAAGCCGTGAGGAGCACGCTGTCCCTATATAAAACTCAGAAAGGTACAAGGATATAAAGGGTTTGCATCTCACAGACACTTAGGTTGCCATCAGTAAAAAAAGCTTTGCAAGAAAAAAGTTGTAGACCACCAAGCCTAGAACAGCCCAGGCCAACAGCCCAAAAGACATACGCATCAACATGGCCAAGAACATGTTTAGCTCTCAAAGACAACAGAAAAACTGGCCTATAAAAAAAAAACATGCATCCGGCCCAACTGCAAGCCTTTGTTGGCTTCAATGAGTATAGAAATGGCCACTCAGGCCTGTTTTGGTTTGTTTCATTTGCCGTGACTTAAGACTTGCAGGTAATCATTGTCACTAGTCTCAGCCAGATAATACTAACACAACATTACATTGTCATTGAGCAGATAAACAAACCAGGTATTTTTGATCAGGGACAGAGGCAGGACTTCAGATATTTGCTGATGCATAAAGATATGGTGCAGTATTTCCTGCCAGTAGCTGGTTCCTCCAAGATTTACAAGGGGAGACCTAGATGAACAAGTTCCTTACCTCTAGTAAAGTCTTATCTAGCAGAGACTATCTAGCAACAGATTTCTTACCTTAGTATATTCCCCAGGCGTCCGGAAAGGGTCAGAAAAATCTTGAGCAGTACCTCTGTATGCAGCTGGGTGCCATTCACTGGCTCTGTGTGGGCATCGTCCGCGCCAAAAGGAACATGCACGGTGCCTATATAGGTACCGCCACAGCGTGCTGACATCAGTCTCTTTTTGTGACATTTCTGTGCCAGAATCACAGGGTCACATCAGACGGCTGATGAACAAGTGTAGATACTAAGGACCTATTGGGACATTTCGAGGCAGAACAAACCTGTTCGTGGAAGAGGAGCAGTTCAATAAGGAATCTACCTGATGGAACAGGGAGAGGTGGCCCTCTGTCAGACAATCTGAAGATTGTGGCATGGGTGGCAGGGTTTCCGTTAATGGAAGGGTGTAACCCGTCAAACGATCTGGAGCATCCCAGTGTCTGAGGTTATAGACTGCTACTGGTGCAGGTGGTACTGGAGCCTGCCGCCAGCTAGTTGCTTCTGAGGGTGAAAGGGCATATTAAAGGGTTTTGGAGGCTACGACTGCTACGTGTGGGTGGCAAACTGGGCAAATCTCTTGCTTTGTGTCCCGCAAGGCTAGTGGGAGCCATATCTGCAGCAACAAAAGGACTGGGAAGCCTGCTGGTCATGGTGGCTTGGCCGACATGGCTAGTAGCCCCTACCATAGCCATAGAAGGGTGAAAGGCAGAATACGGCTAGCCTAGGGACATGGACAGTCCCAGTGTCTGGGCAGTAGTCCTGCTGTCCATAAAGTGCTCAAGCACCCACTCAAACGGGTGAGTGCAATCAAAGGGCATGTCCATAAGGAATGCCTGAACATCCCTTGAAAAGCCACTGGAACTCAGCAAGGTGAGGTGAGGTGAGGTGCCACTGACTAAGCACTCGCTCTACTCGCTCACCTTTGCCACGTTCCTGCCACCAGCAATAGCATGGGATAGGATGGTTCAGGCCTCCTCCGCTATCTAGTGGTGTGGTAAGGATAATGCCTGAGTTAACCTCAGCCATGGAGACTTGGACAACCAGGCTTCCAGGGTGGGTTGCTGGGTGAGGAAAGCTGGATCCCAGGAGCAGGGTAATGGTGGTGGGCTATCACCCTGTGCACAGCAGCGCCTGTGCAGGTCTTGGCCCAGGCTCCAAGCAGTTCATCAGTGAGGGCTTCATTAAAAGGAAGAAGAGTTTCTGTAGGGGCCGACCCAAATTAAAGCATCTCTGACAAGACATAGGTCTTGACTGCCACTGAGGTCAACGTAAGGTACAGGACCTCAGCTGCCCTCCTTACCACCATGGCAAAGGATGAGGAGATACCAGGCCAGCATCTGGAGAGGTGTCCAGACCATAGGCATCTGCCAGTTCCTCACAACAGTTATCCTATGGCCAAGGGCTCTTCCAGGGGGTTGGGATAACCTTAAGGATCCTCGTCTGTCCAAACCATAATCCCAACTAGGCCTGTCAGTAAAGGGAGGTGCTGTTTTCGACTCAGAGGGTCTTGGTCCAGTTAGCGCCGGAGTCAATGTTGGATGATGCCGGTCCACTCGGAGTCTTGTATAACCATGGGGTCGGCACCACTAGGCAGCATCGAGAACCGTGACAGTCATCAGACTCCAGGGAAGGCCACAGATTTGCAACCAGAGCCAATCCCAATCCAGAAACAGATTCAAAGGGCCCCAAATGGCACCAAGGACGTACTCGCCAGCGGACATCCAGCTGTGGTACCTGCCAAACCCATAGGGTCTGAAAGCGCTCCAGAGGGGTCGACTTTAGCAACACAAAAGGATGATGGACGGATTGCTGAAACTTTTCAAACACTTACCCACAGTCACAGATCTGGGTTAAATCAATTGTTCTTTTGCTCACCATACCACCCCAGTTTGGACGCAGGCACATGCAACTCTGCTTTGACCCTGCTCCCCATGGAACAGTCAAGTCCGAACTGCCAGGCCAGGTCCTCCATGGTCTGGAAACAAGCATTCTGGGACCAGTTTAGGGGTATCACCCCTCAGCAACCAGGCTAGCTTGAATCCAGAGGCACAGTGAGTAAGGGACCCACGTCTGGGCACCCAGAGGGGTTGACCCACCCAAATATGAAGTGCATGGCCTCATTATTCGCTGAGCTGGGCTGGACCCTGAAGATACTGGTTGGTGTGGAGAGGGCGCAGACTCAGGCTCCGGAGCTGATGTGTGAGAGCAGAGCCAAACCAGTGGTCTGGTTCCGTGCCTCGTCTGATGACTTGGACCACACGGTGAAGTCAAAGAATGCTTAAACGTTTTGGATTTCTTTTCCTTCTGAGACTTACCTGGCAAGGATTTTGAAAGCAAAGGTGACTGCAAAGGACTCCAAGTGCAGGCCCGATCTGGTAACCGCAGCAGTGCAGAGTCATCTGGTATAGAGATCAGGAGCTTTAAGGAACACTCCCGAAATGCCTAGGGGGTTCATCACTCAACAGTCTGAGGAGACCTTAGAGACATGGCCCGGGCTCAAAGCACCACAAGCGAACCAGGTGGGGGTTTGTCACAGACCTCGACCCATGACAGGATCCATAGGGTTTAAACTCCACGGATATTCTGAGGGACATTCCTAATGCATACTGCAAGCTTAGCTTAAAAAGAATTTCAACAAAAAGTCAAAAAATGTATTACAAATAAAGGACTAAAGTAGCTCTTCTGGACCTGCTCAGATGGTGCAGAACGAAACGAATTGATGTCAGTACACTGGGGTGGAGCCCATATGTGCACTGTGCACATCAATTTCAGCATGGATGACACAGAGCCAATCGATTCTACTTACCGGCTTCCAGAGGTACTAATCAAGTTTTTTCCAGGTCTGGTTAACCCCTGGGTAATATTCTAAGGACAGAATCTGCGTCTACAAGTCTCTATGAGATGGTGCATAGATTAGCCTCACAGGAACTATGCGCTTAAACAGAGTGAATTTTTTGCCATTGGCAATAAGAATAGGAGAAATGGAACACTATCACCCTCAATTGACTGGAGGTCTTTCCTATGAGAAAGCACATGTAGTCATCCTGAAGCAGATGGAGAGGCCTTCCGCTTTGGCATCATCAATCCCCAAATGTGGAAGGCTAACAGGAACCTATCATGCTTTAAGTTCCATTTACAGAGATGTTCCGCTCGGAACGGCAATACATACACGGAATAAATGTGGAGCTTAGTTTTGGGCCCCACTCTTACTCCTACACCTACACCTGTAGTCTCATAAGCTCCTCAAACCACCAAGATATCACAGTCTCATCTGTTAAGTAAAGCACTGACTAGCTGATTGCTTCTACCCTCAATTGAAGCGGAGAAAGCTTTCAGAAGGCTAGAGTCTAGAGCTGCCCCTATTACCTGATGCATTTAGTGTGGTACCACAGAGGATTCTGGGAAGTTCACCAGCACCAACAAATTACATAGGGTCCTGAGAGCAGGTCCAACCTGCCTAATCCTTTGATTCTGCTTTTATGTGACAATCACCCACCAAGACCCCCAGTGGGCCTACCACTGGGACAGTGTTAACTCTGAATAACAATATACTGCACTAGTAGGTTTGGTTCCATACTGTAAATCAGAGGTATTTCTAGTGTTCCAGTAGAAAAGGTGCATGGAAGGAGGCATCCTGAAGAGGCACTGATCACATAAGGTATTTCATACATCTGTCAAAACTTGAACCAGAGCCAGAATCAACATCTCTTGTATAGGCAGAACCAAGTTTGGATCAGTGGGCCTAAGATGGGATGCAGCCTTCCTCTCTTTTGTTGAACAAGGACTAAAGAGACATTATTATTCCTAGCTCACTGACTGATCCTAAGAAAATAATCTATCTATCTCTGTAGATGTTCTATTGATTCAGACTAGGCAGAAAAGGCCTGGAGAGAGGCAGCTGTGGGAGCCGCGGAACATAGCTGATCTATGCTACTGAAAGGACCTATGCTTCAATGCTTGTCAGTTCAAGTGATGATACTGAGAGAAAGTCTCACTCACACTGGAGTAAGGTGGCTCCTGAAATTGTGCCAAGGAAGGTAGCTGATCCTCAGGCCACGCCAATGGGAATGCTTGGCCTTAGGTGAGGCCGAGGGACTAGACCTGTTCTCTCTGCACTGTCATGCTTTTGACTGCTAGTCGTCCAAGGAAGAGGAGGTTTGAGCCAGGAGCTTAGTGCAAAAACACTCATGGGTCGTGGAAGACCTTTGTTGAGAGAGAAAGGCTGTGGTCTCGGGGTAAAACAGGAATGGCACTTAGTAGTTAGGTCATGACCATATTGGACTAATGTTGTGAGGGTATCTTAGCCGCTTTTAGGGATGCATTATTTTAGCCATAGGCCTGCAGCCAGTGCCCTTAAGCCTAGCTGCAACACATTTTATTAATTTAATTTTTTGAGCAGAAGCTCTCTTCTGCAGTGATGTTTTATTTTCCATTATCTTGTATACTTCTAGCACAAATTGTTTTCATTCTTTGTACTCTGACATTCTCGTTCTGTGCTCTGCTCAAGGTAGTCTCCAAGGTGCTACTGGCACAAAGTGGAACACTGCAATATTTTCCACTTCACGTAAACATGCATGTTTTAAGTTAGGGCAGTTTTCCTAGAGCATTAGCTGTTTTATTATAAAACATCTCTGTGCCCCCTACACGTTAGAGGGAAAGTTCCAGCCAGAAGATTGCCACCACATGCTGTCGCTCCATTGCAGATGTATGCAGAGACTTGAAGTCGTTTCTCTGCCTCCAGGAGACTGGAAGCTCAGTAGACTAACAGCCCTCTTCGCTACTCCCAAATCCAGGTATGGGAGATGGCATTTTCCTAGGGATTTTGAAGGGAGGATTAGGGCTAACACTTCTGTGCTATAACATAGTACTTTAGTCATGTAGGTAGGAATTCAAACATGTAGCATTCTGACAGTGTGGTGGGCCTTTTTGTATGTTTCACTTTTCTTGTCACCGCATTATTATTATTATGTTGTGTCATCCTCATCATTGCAGTGCATACTATCTTATCTAGAACGCAATTGACTCAATAAAGTATATTGAACCAATCTTTGCTTCTGTTTGTCTTTCCAAGTGTGAGATGAAGGTAGCTGAGAGAAAAGGATGAGATCTGCTGCACCACAATTTCCCGAAGAAGTCAGAATGTCATGCCACAAATCACTGCCACTTCCAGGTGTTCTTGAGGTACTGCTAGCTGGCCGAAAGGGTTAGGCCGATAGCTATCACAAGGTATGCAACTGGACTAAGTTCCCTACAGCCTGGTGGTGCTGCCGTCCAAATCCAGCAGTCTCATTAGTACAATGACAGCCAGAGGTCACTAACAGATGCAGACCTAATCTTACCATGAAGGTAATAGCATGAGATTGAATCAGTTAAAGATCACATATTTTGTTGAGTACATCGCCAGACACTTGGCTTTCGTGTACAAGCAGCAGTCAATCGGTCATTTGAGGAAACAGTCACCACCTCAGCATACTGTGTTGAGGATTCCTGGAAAAAAAGAATGGACTGTCTTTGAGAGTCTGGTATTTGCACTCGTATGTGTGAACATTGCAAGCTCAGAAGGAGATTTCTTCAAAGCTCTTCAACATGTTTAAGGACATGTGGGTCAATAGTCAGGTGTGGCTTTGCTGCAGAAAATAGTGCACTCTTTCCCCAGCAAGAGTGCTATGACCTCAATTAACATCATTTCCAAAGCCTTGGCCATGATGGCTTGGTTGTCTCAGGCACGAGGCAGGTGCTTATGGCCGCTGTTCCTGTTCTCAGGGTCTGAGTCTGACTCCACTAAGGCAGTCCACTGCAATGAGGTGGCCTCTAAACTGGATCGAAGGAAGATCATCTATCTCTGCAAGACCAGCTTGAAAGAAATCAGTATCATAAGCAGCAATACTTTGTGAGACAGGGTCATCAGTGCCTCCAGCCGAGTCTGAGAAAAGTGCACCAGGTTTGGTGGAAGTTGTATCGGGTTTAGAGAAACAGTTATAGAATGGTAAGAAGGAGCACCAAGTGAGGAGGGTGAGAGATCAAGGAGGTGTTTCTAATCATTAGGTTTCCACTAAGATGTCAAAAAGAGGTGGATAGATCGGAGGCAAAGCCTGTATTCTGGTCACAGGGGAGCAGGGAATTATGTGGTAATGCTTGGTTCAGCTGCTCCTGGCCCAAGGGGTCAGGTGAGTCTAGCTAGTCCATCAAGCAGTGTAGAACCACTGAGGGAAAACAATGGGGGCCCAAAGGTAACATTGTCTACGAGAGACCAATTCCAGAAGACAGTGCTGAGAGCAACGCAAAATCAAAGGGTGCCCTTTCAGTGAAATGGCTTTTTGAGTTCTATATGCCCAGACAATGGGCTATCTAGAATGGAAGACTGTTTATTCTTGAGGGCACTCTAATCCCAGGTACCTTGAATACTTCCCTTCTACTACAACATATGGATTTGGCATCGGGTGGAGAGAAGGGAGCTCTGTACTTTCAATAACTTTATGGGCTCCTTACAGCACTTGCATTTGACCTGCAAGGGTGACCTACACATCAAAGGGTTACAGTCCCTAGGACGATACCTTTCTACTTCTCCTGGACAAAGTGTATGTTATGCCAAGTCTTTTGGTCAAAATGCTATACTCATTTCCTGGTTTTTCTTCCTAATGAAGAAATTCACCATCCTGATGGTCCCGTTACACCTCATACCACTGGTAGCAAAGATCTCAGGCATTTACTGAATGAATTCCCCAAATGTCATGCAGATCGGCTGCTACAAAAGACTAGTGATACAATGTGTTTGGCTTGCAGCTGGAGAATTGCTATCTGAGCAGCAGGAAGAAAACAGAGAGAAAAATAGCACTTCACAATGAAAGAGAAACTACTGAGAAACTACTGTGTATTCTAACTTCTGCAGTAACTGAGGCCTGCTCACTGTGTTCCAGTAAACGTCCTCTGCTTACAAAGAGCAACCATTTATAATGTAATAGTGGATGTACTGAGAGAAGGCCAAAATAGTGACATCTATGATCCTGAACAGCCCCGGAAAGGAAAATCCCACGTCTGTATGAAGGCTGCAAACCTGTGAAGAGCTCAACTAACTGGTGTAGAAGTGGGGATAATGATGCCCATGCAGCTGGTAGGGGAGCATGACTATAAGACGGCCTTCCAAGTGCTGTTTTTCCAGCAGGAGCAAAGGATGCAGGTATACAGCTGGGTGACTGCTAATAGAGCTGCTAAGAAGCTGGGAACAAGGGAAGTGTCAATCCTGTAACATAAGCGTGGTCTTACAGGTCTCTCATGTAGGAGCAGTACCTGCCAAATGAAATGACAAAAGGCACAGCATGCTGACCTAAACAAGGAGAAGAATCCTGCTGAGCAATGACCGCTGGAGTGGCACACAGATTGTGGATGCATTGTTCCCTCTGAAAAATGAGATACACACCCTTGTATTAATGCTGTTCAGAGTTTTGGTTTAATAAACACAAGCAAGTCAGGGTCAGCTAAGATAGAAACGGCTGCTTTCTTCAAGCTCCATGAGCCCGCTCCTACACAACAGTTGCATTTATTCTGAGCTGCAGTTGACCCACACTTTGGGTGGTAGTCCACTTAAAAAGGGCAAGAATGGCCCCAGATCAGATGGTCTTTTCTCCTACCTCATCACTGCCCCCTCCACCTCATATAGAATCCAAGATGGCAGAACTACTGAAGCTCAGGGTGGAGGGCCAGGCTGATATAAAGGCATCTTGAGAAGACTGGAAAGCAGATGTACGAAGACTAGAGTTGTGCGCAACATGGCCAGAACATTACATGGTGGAGGTCCTCCACAGTGGACAGTGAACGAGTAAGGCAGGAGACTAGCCGAAGCAGAAGAGCGGAATGACCCTGTCCCAGGTCTGCGACCTGTAGTAGCTTAAAGGACTTGTATGTGGGGCTGTGGTAATGACTGTTGAGTTCTGACATCCTAGTGACAGCAGTCATAGCAACAGTCATGCAAAATCAGTCTGCTAACAGGTGGAAGAAATGGTGCTCCCTGGAGAGGTGTCTGTATTACAATGTCCTAGGTAGTAAACAGAAAGAGGCAGACATTTTTAAAGCTAGCTACGCTCTCAGGTCCCCAGAGAGGCCATGAGGAACGCAAACTCTGGTTAGTTTTTGCTCATCAACAGAATTACAAAAGGTGAGCAGGTCCCAATGGGCTCCATACATTTGCTGCATAACACACTTCATTCATAAGGGAGATGACGAACATTAAAGCAAGCAGGTCCAAGATGGAGGTATTACCTGGGATAGTGATGGCAGTGAAGCAAAATGTGTACACAATGGAGAAGCAAGTGAGAACTCCACAGTGCTCCTGCTCCACATTGGAATCCTACATAATTAGAATTACTTTAAGGACCTTGACTGGTAAGAAATCGCAACTGGAAGTGCTTCAATGTACACGCAGGGGTGCACAACTGCATGTAATGTGCTTGTCACTAGATAAGAATGCAGTCGCTCTCAATTATGTTGTTTTTCCCTGCTAGATGGGAAGGAACAGGAGCTGCGATGCAGACAAAGCCCAGACACAAGTTTCTGTTTAGTGAAGAATAAAGTTGGGGCAAATTCTTGCTTGTACTGGAGGCTCCTGGAGATAGGGACAGGATCGTCAAACATCAGAGCAAAGAGCAACTGGGTGTCTCCCACCCAGTGGGGGGCTTTGCCCTCTTTGGACATCTGGAGTCGCCCTAAGAGTGACCATACTCTGGGGTACAAACCTCCCTATCTTGTGATCACAGAACCCTTCCTTCTTACGATCAGACTGGGACTGGTTACTAATAATCCCCCTGGCAATTAATTTGGGGGCTTTTAGAGAACTCCTTACTTTTGAAGTTTTTCTCCCTCATCTTTCTTTTGTTGGGAACCCTGACCACCTTTGTGGGTGTCCTCCCCAGGTACCTTTTTAGACACTGGTGCTAGCCCAGAAGTCCACCTCCTCAGCAAGCTTCCTGGGATCAGTCAGCTTACTGTCAACTAGGTGCTGTCAACTCTGTAAAACAAATACTGAGCATGTGATCTCTCAGCATTAAATTGTACAACTCAACATAATCACTGACTTTCCTGCTCCGCACCCAGCCATTCAGTGCCTTTTAGAAAAATAGATAATATTTATCTAAATGAAATAAACGCGTGGAGGCCACAGAGAAGGAGATGGTTTAAAAATAAGGCACTGCGTCGGATTTTCCGGCGCAGCACAGACTATGCATTGTTTCTTTCCACGCTGCTAGGTGATGCATCGATTTCCAGGAGTTCAACTTTGCTTCTTCAAGGCAATGCAGGGATATTTTGACGCCCAGGGAGGATGCGTTTAAAATCCTTGAAGCACTGGTAAGAAGGAGCAGGTGTAGTATCGATCTGGAAGGCGACACAAGATTTTTCAGCCGCGAGGCAGGTGCTGCGTTGATTTTTGCAGGCGTTGCGTCGATTTTCTGATGCACTGGGATATCCTTTAGTGACGTCTTTGTGGCTCTGAGACTTCAGAACAGGAGGCAAGCTCAAAACAAGCCCTGGGAGAGCACTTGTGGGGAAGGTAGAAACCTTCCAGAAGAGTCAGGGGCCAGCAGGCAACAGGGCAACAAGCAGGGCAGCTGGCCTTCCATCAAAGCAGACCAGATAAGTCCTCTGGGCAGCCAGGCAGTCCCTCTAACAGAGTCTAGATTTAGATCCAGAAGTGTCCGATTTGGTGGGGTCAGAGAACCAGTATGTATATCCAGAAGTACCTTTGCAGTCAGGGAAACTTCAAAGAGTGGTTTTGAAGAGCACAAGTTCCACTTTCAGTCCAGTCCTGTCTGCCAGGGAAAATGCCTACTTTTAAAAAGTGGCATTTCGGAAAGAGTAAAATTCAACTTCACCAGAAAGTAGGACTTCCTAAAACTATTCCAACCATACCAAATATGACAAGTCTACTCCACTCAGATAAGAATTTACCACTTAAAAGTATATAAGGGAATTCACAATGATGGCCTATGAGAGGAGCAGGCTTCACAGTAGTGAAAAACGACTGGGAGTTTTTCCACTACCAGGACATGTAAAACTTATAAGTACATGTCCTGCCTTTCACCTACATAGCATCCTGCCATATGGGTTACCTAGGGCCTACCTTAGGGGTGACATATGTAAGAAATGGGGAATTTAAGGCTTAGCAAGTAGTTCCAAATGCCAAGTCAAGGTGGCAGTAAAGCTGCACACACAGGCCAGAGAAATGGTTAAGGTGCTACTTATGTGGGTGACACAATCCATGCTGCACGCCCACTAGTAGCATTTAAGTTACAGGCCATGGGCACATATAGTGCACTTCACTAGGGACTTATAGGTAAATTAAATATGTCAGTGGGGTATGAGTCAATGTTCCCATGTTTAGGGGAGAGAGCACAAGCAATGGTCAGCAGAGAAAAACCAGCAAAAATTAGATCAGAAAAATGGAGGGAGGCAGGCAAAAAGGTGGGGAAAGACCATCCTAAAGATGTCAGGGCTAACAATGAAGAATACACTTATGATGAAACTGATGTCTGAAACCAGCATTATTCCTTTTCACACTTTTTGAGCATCCATAAGACTGTTGACAATTGATCTGAACACTGTAATTGATGCAAATTAGTTATTGAGCTCTGAGACCGTTTGGCATACAGCTCAACCAAAATCATTCCCACGTGACAACTGTATAATATTGATGATGTTTAAGGCAAGCAGGATTATGATTGCAGTTGCAAGCGAGATCAGGTGGAGGGGGTCAGGTGGAGCACGGAATAGAAGAGTTTGTCGCATCTACCCATTCTGTCCCCACCTCAAGGGGTCTTCGGGTGAGTGGCATGCTCCAGAGACCTGTTAGGGGAGGGATTAGGCAGTCTGGGTTAAAGGCAAGGCTAAGGTGACAGGTTAGCTGGCACAGGAGGTCACAGTGACCTTCACGGGCGCTGTGATCCTGGGAAAGCTTTGGTTGTTATCTTAGTTGCTTCAATAAGACGTTCTGCCATAAGTATTTCGTCTGAAGCATTAAGGGAGGTCCTACAGCTATAATGTGAAGCGAGGCAGCATGATTTATTAAAGTCAAGAGTCTTCTGCCAGAGTTGAGTTAGTCTGGTTCATCCTAAGAGGGAGATGGGGATGGAGGGGGGGGGGGTAAAAAGGGTGGAGGGGGATATTGTGGGGGAAGGGGGTTGTGGTTCTGGCCAGGCGCTCTTATGCAGAGGTGGGCAGTGTTTGGCTGGGGTGAGCAGGGATGGAAGCACCTGGCTTACCTGCAGTGCGGGCTCCTGCTGAACTGAAAGCGGGTGACCACAGGAGAGGCAAGCAAGCCCATGCCGCTACTCCATATAACACGTGGGGTCGGCACTATCAGAGTGTTAAGACCACAGACAGGCCCACCAAGGGAGGAGGAGAAGGGCTTGTGTTGCAGTGGCCAGCCAGCAGGTGGCACATGAGAGCACCCTGGTCAGTGCTGTTGCTTTGAATGCTGATTGGCAGTTGGGCTGGGCTGTTCCCATTGGAACAAGATTAAGACTAATTTGCATTTAGCGGTGTCCAAACTTAGGTGAGATGGTGCGCAAAATAATAATGGACTGGGATGCAGCCAGAGTAATTACCAGTGGCTAAAATTAATTCCAGCAGTCGATCCATCACTTTCTTGTATACTTTAAAGGGTCACTTTAACTGGGACGGGTATTACCAGACATGGGTCCCATGCATATTACGTCGCTGGGAGCAAACTGTACCCATCTGATGAGCCCATAACCAGGGTGAAACTGGTTTTGGGCTGCTGGTGTTCCGGTTCAGAGACAGCCTGGCTTGGCAGTTTGCGACAAACTGGTCTGATTACAGCAGGGTCAAGACTGATTTGCATGTAGCTGGATCCAAACTGAGATGACATGGGGTGCAAACTAATAAAGGATTTGAATGCAGCCCTGAGTAATTGCCAGTGGCTGAGATTAATTCTAAGAGCCATCTTTCACTTTTTCTTATACTTTAGTGTTGCTCTGGGTGCTGCATCATCAGTTGGCCAGCAGGTGGCACCAGACATCACACTTGCAAGCCCCAGTGCTTTAAACAGTGGCTCACTGAGATTAATTTAATAAACTGGGCAGATGGGTGGCACTTCCTGTTTAAAGAAGGTGCACCACAGAGCTGTCACAGGACACAGAACTGCCATTAGGGCACAGGAAGGGGGAAAGCAGGTATTTTAGGCATAGGAGTGCAAGAGGAGAGGCATGGCAACAAAGATTAACTATCAATATTTGATGCATGGAATGCTGCGGAACGTTGGAAAAAGGGATCAAGAACTTTGGAGAATTCACGCCTTGAAAGGGATAATACACAACAGATAGTGATGATGGTACCCTCCATAGAGTGGCCAGTTACCCACAGCAGGAGGAGAGGGATGGATAAGGAGAGGCTGAGAAAGGGAGAATGGGTCTGGATTCCAGCTGAAGAGATTCTGGCAAGTGAAAAAAGTCAGATTTGGGTGCCTGTCTTTTCAAGCCGGACCTTATGTCCCCTCCCTCTCCCCCCTTCCCCCCCCAACCGGTGGGAGAGAACTTGGCGACAGTGTGGTTCAAGCCTGGAGTAAGATTCAAGGGGCAGGGAGCAGCACCCAGTCAGACCTAACGTGGCCTGGGAATACCAGCCTGAAGAGACAGAGTTGCCCAAAGCGGCCCTGCGGACATTGAGAGTGCCACGATCATGCAAGAAGGATGGAGATCTAGTTTGGGATATGAATGATGGCTGCGTTAATGACTGTAGTGGATCCTGTTAGTTTTATTGGGGCTCAGGAGGTTAGATTAGCCTTTCGGCTTACAGGCCTGTGCCTCCGTCACTTAGTGACTTTTAACCTACTTAGTTTGCTCTGTTGTAGCACATTTATTTTATTATTTCTTTTAAAATGGCTGCTATGTGTATAATTAGAGAATTTTTTTGATTTTGCGTTATCATTGTCACTCTGTGAAGGTGTCACTATCAGCATCATTATCAAGTGATGCATGTAGGTAGACACATCATGTCCGCTTCTCACTTATGGGTGACAGGAACATAATGTACACTTGTCAGAGATTGTTTACATAATTGCCGCCACAAGTATGCCTCCTTATCTATTGTTTTGAAACATACCTGTGTCAGGGTCCTACATGGTCTGTATAAATACAGGGATTGCAGCAGTTTGGTAGGTTTGCCTGCGTTGGACCGCGCAAAAAAGTGACGTTTGTCCTGTGGCCTGCATGTTCCTAAGGAACCCGGTCCTCAGTGTAGGAGGGTTCTCACCTATTTAGGTTTATAGCTGTGTAGCCTTTTTTCAATGCAAGTCAATTCTTTTCCTTATATTATTGAGGTTAGGATTAGCTACATTAAATTTAGGAGGTATGTGTTTTTTTATCCTGATGAAGCGCCATGTGATCCATTTGGACCCTAGAGGCGAAAAACATGTTGATCTTATATTGTAGCTAGCAGGGAAGTTTCCCCAATAACCCTTTCTTTTGGACAAGTAGAGTGGTGGAGCATTATTCCTTACCCACTCCTATGTGTTTTTTTTAATCTAGACCAAGATCCTCAGAACCCAAATGAAATAATTTTTGTTGAGGGCCTTAAGCCAATTTTAAGCCTTTTTTCCTTTTTTCCTCTACTTTCTCTAAAACAGTAGGTTTACCTTACTCGTACTGCATTTGTCACGGCTCACATTTTTTTTCCAAGATCTCCGGCAAAGAGCCCTCTAATGGGGTCCGACAGACATTGCAGCGCCGGTCTGACGAGGAGCTAACCCTATGATGAAGCATGACATCCAGAGGATGTGTGAGGGCTCTTGCTTCTAACTTTAGAAGTGTCTTGAGGACCTGTGTTCTTACTTTACTTTTCTATTAGGAACAGTGTACCCCATTGTTTTTCATGTTAGTTAGGGAGACTGTACACTGGACCTCACAAAACCTCCCCGTCACTCTCTTTGCTTTGATTAAACTGTATAAATACACCTCATACAGACAGGGTTATCACAGGGCTTCCTACCAGATGCCATTGACGCCATCCATGCTGCACGTCACCTTGCTGCAGAAATCAGCTTTGTGTCACCATGGAGTCTAACCTAGAGACCTCATTCCAAGGTAATGAGGGTTGGAGGAGCGCATTTCATGGACATGGTACTGGCAGATTAGGTTTATCACAACTACCTCTCATTAGGTTAGAGATTAGGTTCTCCACGCTAGGGTTTTTACATCTCATGTTATTGTAAGATGGTGGGGGTCTTTGTATTCACGACTCATCTTCACAATCATGCTTCTTTTATTATTCCCTATCCTAATCATTGCCACTCATGCATTTTACCGTAGATTGCAGTTTTTTCAATAAACCTATTGAAAACTCTCCTGCATGTCCTTCATTGCCAGTGTGTGTGACTGAGACTTATTACTAACGTGAGGAAAAAGGTATCTTCCGTTCCACCACGACTGCCCTGTGATGTTGCAATCTAGAGTCTATACGTAAGGCTGCCAGAAATCACATTTTACTGTCTGGGTTTTTGGTGATGTACTGCTTGTGTTCCAGGAGGGTTGGGCTGACCTGTTGTAGGAGTGACTCAGTCGCCTATAAACAAAAAGTGCTGTCATCCCTCAACCAGCAGTCTAGCCTAGGAGCGAGAGTCCAACTATGACACAGCGCCACAAACAAAGGTGTTTTGGCACTAATTTATGGACATCCTGAGTATCTCTGTCGTACACACAACAGGTACCCAAAGTCCATTATACAGAGATGTCCATGGTCTTGGGGACAATACTCCTCAGCTGAACAGGGAGAACCTACCTAGGCTGTAGGTTGTTCAAGCTTGAACTCAGAAAAGTAATTCTTTCCCATTAGGTGTTCCATCCATTGTTCAACATGGATGATGCCAATGACATTTCAGAAAACGTCAGCCACGCGTTAACACATCATCTACTAGTCCATGGCTTAACAGGCAAGGGAGGGGATGTCACATCTATTGTGGAAGTTTCCCAAGCAGAAACATTCTGTTCCTCGGTTACCTCTTATGAGGAAGACACTACAACATACATATTTCACACATACCAAATTGCAACCGCACTGCAGCGGTACCGAGCATATCAGTATCTAGAGATTCCCCTTTCCTAACAAGAACAACAAAATTGGGTCAATGGTGTATCATTTTATTAAATTGCAATTCCCCAATTGAGATGCCCTGTGAATCGCAATTAGGGAATCGCTATGCAAATGTATGAAACTCATGGAGTTTCATTTTGCGTTTCCTAACTGGACCATGTCTGTGACTGCTTTTAAATAAAGCAATTTTTTTTTCTCTTCCTTTTTTAAGAGTAGGCAGGGGTCTGTGGGACCACTACCTGCTCTTAAAAAAATGTTTTTGTATACATTCCCAAAGGGGAATGACAGGACAGTTTGGAATTCAAGCCTATAAAACTTGACATTCAAAGTACCACCCCTAAGAACGGTACTAAACAAACACAAAGGGTTCTAAAAAAAAACACTGGGATAAACAAAAACAAAATAAAGATAGATGGAATCAGAGAGCAAAGTCTCCGCAGCCGGAGAACTCCTGAAGGAGATATAATCTTAGAAATAGAGAAACTTTAAAAGCTTATGACAGGTATACTGATTCATGTCCCTCTCGTTCCTTTCAGGATACACAGGATAGACATAGTGAGAGAGTGGGTCAGTCAGAACAATGTCCTGACTATGTGAAAGAGAAGAAAGACTTACAGAGGTCTTCAGACAAGAAAGAAGACAGATCCCCACAACAAAAGCCAACATTCAAAAAGAGAAAGCTGCAGGGGTGTGGAATTCCTATAGTCTGACTACCAGGACATATTGTTTGGAGTCAAGGACAACAAGTTTTCATGTTCATTTTGTCCTTGGGACAAGTAGGCCCAATCCCCAGCAGCATAAATCCTTCGTTTGCCGGATTACAGAACCACGTTATTGAGCATGAGAGAAAGAGCATGAGAGAAAGAAAACAGTCACAAAACCAATCCATAACAGAAAGGCAAGCAATGTCAGAAATATCCACAGATAATACCATGGATAAACAAGGTAGTTATTTTTAAGCCATATATACAGCTTACGTTTCTTTGAAACAGTTTCAGTTGCAGATGTAGATGAAGTTGTAGAGAAATCATCTTGGTCGATGACGTAACCAGAACCCGTCTCTGCAAATACAGGAGCCGGCGCATTACTGGTGGATGCATTTACTTTGCGTGGAGGTTCATAGTAGACTGCGTCGTCCGTTTGCGTTGCATTCGAGTAAAAGACTTCCATATCTTGGACAGTTTTTGTTGGTGAAGTGGTAACCGGTATCAGCAGAAGCTTGTTTTCTGCCCTCCCCATGCTCGGGGAGGCATTTGTAGCATCGTTGTACATGCTGGTATATTCAGAAGTTTTGATGTTTCATCTTTGAAGAGGTATATCCTGTTGGGTAGTGAGAGGGAACCAGGGACTAATTAAAGGACCTCTGGGTCTACTGTGCAGGCTCGACAACATGATGCAATTTGATGTTGTCAATGGAGACATATCTGATCCTTTGGAACCTGGCAGTGGTGGTAGGATGACAGTTCTGGTGTCTTGAATTCCCAGGACTGGAAACGGTGCTCTGTAGGTTGGGCCAAATTCCTTCTTCACAGCAATCTTCTCGCAAACCAAATCCCCAACTTCAGGAATACAGCCTGTAGAAGTTGTTGACAAATCCCTTATTCCTAAGGTGGCAGCACTGGCGGATGAATTATCATCACAAAATATCTGAAGCTCCAGTGAGACATTCATTTATGTCAAAAGGTATATCTGCTATCACCATACCAAGGCCAATATAGATCTGGGACATACAGTTGTATCCCAAAGAGGACCTCCTAAGGATTGCCTCCTTCCAAGGACCGTCTTGGCAGATTACTCTGTGCTCTCTGGACCCCACATTGGTGATGAACCAACTGCGGCCTGAACCTAATACTGTAGCTGTGAAGCACTGCTTTAGGTCATGATTCCTCCACTCCACAACAGAATTTCCCTCTGGATGATTACGGGGAAGAGTGATGGAGTTCAACACCCGTCGTCCTCATGGTGTTCCTCAATGCCCTAGAGGCAAAAGCAGGGCGCTGGTCTGAGTGGAATGCTGCAACCCCATATGCACCAATAATGATCTGCAAGTCTTTTATAACAGTTTGAGCGTCAGATGACCTCTATGGTGATACCCACATGAATCTAGAACAAGAATCAACAGCGAATAAGATGTATTTGTACACACCATCAGGTTGTAAGGGACGACAGTGGGCTAGGTACACACATAGTAGTGGTCTGTTGGACACTAGGAGGGATGTTTGCGGTCGATGTTTGATGTTTGAGCCCTTTATTGGCTGGCAAATGTTGTAGCAAAGAACATAATGCTTGGTCAGTTTGTATAAACCCAGCCACCAGAAGCATTTCTGCTAGAGTTATATTGTGGCCGCGACACCAGCATGAGCAGATGCAACACCCTCATGCGCTGCTTTAATGAGCAGGGGTGTGGAATTTATTAAAATATCTACTTGTCCAGGGGACAGGTTGCTTCTCAAATCTACTTGTCCTGTAAAAAGATCTACTTGTCCCTTTGGTGCCATGTAGTGTGGCGACAAATTATGGCAGCAATCTCATTATGTAAGAGCTCTGATAATAGCCTCTCTGATTATGCCAGGGCTACTACCTTAGTAGGGCTTGAATACTTGCAGTTTCAATCCCTACTGTAGCAATTTCCTTATTTTTCCACCTTTCTGCAGATCTGCATACTGGGGCTGGAGGAAGCAGTAAGCAATAGTTCCAGGGCTGAAATGCCTTTGAGTCTGCAAACCTACTAACCTGCATGTTTTAAAGATTTTCACCAGCTTCTCTCTAATATTTTCCCATAATAAGAAAGGTTGGACATTTACTCCTGACAATGGCAAAATTAGAACTTCTTCCAGGGTTGGGAAGAAAGTGGCTGGAGGGAAAATGAACTTGCAAATGCTCAATAGATTTTCACATAAGCAAATCTACACATCGTATTTACCCATGCTAAAATACAGTTCACAAATATTTTATAGGGGTACGACATATACCATGGGTGCACTTTTGTGACTTTCTTTAAGAATTTGGGGCCACATGTCAGTAGGTTCAGATTTGCGACCCGCAAATTACGAGTCAGAGAGACTCGCAATTTGCGAGTCGCAAATCCGAATGTAGGATGGCACCATCTGTGATTCGCAAGGGCTTCGCAAATGCCCACCTCATGAATAATCATGAGGTGGGTCGCAATTTGCGACCCCCTTGCGAATGGCGGCCCTCACAGGGATGGTGGCCTGCTGGAGACAGCAGACCACCATGTCTGTGACTGCTTTTTAATAAAGCTGTTTTTTTTGTAATGCAGTCCGTTTTCCTTAAAGGAAAACGAGATGCATTACAAAAACGAAAAATTAAACGTTTTCGTTTCATTTTTTCAGAGCAGGCAGTGTTCCGCAGGACCACTGCCTGCTCTGAAAAAATGTTTACAGTGACATTCACAATGGGGAAGGGGTCCCATGGGGAACCCTTCCCTTTAGCGAAAGTGTTAGCACCCATTTGAAATGGGTGAAAACTGCGATTGGTTTGCGCCCGTGTTCGCGGTCACAAAACAATCCTACATTGCACTGCGAGTCGCAATTAGGAAGGGAACACCCCTTCCTAATTGCGAGTCGCAAACCCGTTTTGCGATTCGGTAACCAGGTTACCGAATGGCAAAACTGGGTTTGTGCATCGCAATGTGCTTTATGCACGCCGCAAACAGCGAAAGTCGCTGTTTGCGACATGCAAAAAGCTACCTACATGTGGGTCTTGGTCCCTAATTAGGTCTGGTGTTAACAAAACATTTTGTTTTTATTAAACTTCTATTTCTCTCTCTTTCGGCTGGCTTTACTGTGAGCGATCGTATTCTGCTCTTCCCCAAGGAGCAAATTGGCACACAAAGTAGTTTTGTTCAGTTACAGGAACTACAGTGGCAATCATTGACGTAACGAAACTGGAGGGTGCCCCTTTGCAAAGAACATGGAGGAGCCCCGTCTCCAGACTCACTCAGGCCAGGTGCTGTGCTGAAGGGGCCCCCAGGAGGGCGGCTGCGGGGCCTTTGTTATGCCACTGGTGGCAATGTGTGCTTTTAGAGTTCAAAAAGGTTTTTTTTTTTTTTTTTTTGCCAGTGTTTGTTACAGTGTTGAGGGCCTGATAGCTCCCACAACAATAAAGTGTTACAAAAGCCATGTCAAAACAAGACACGCATTGATGAAACTAAAAGACTTATAAAAATATGTCAGATCAGTTGGCTTTGTCAGTGTTTGTTTATTTTCATGCTTGCCATAATCGTGTTGAAAATGGTTACACTGATTTTCCATTAGAAATATTTTTGGGAAATACTAGCATGCACCAACACATTTTACTAAATGACACTTCATTTGCATCTAATCAGAGAGCATTCTGGGAGCATTATACTTAGCCTCATAGCCTAAACTTTTCAAACGTGTATACACGTTTTTCTTTTTTGTAATGGAACCAACATCAGTAGTGAAGTGTGACCTTAAAACATTTATTTACAGCACTCACCCTAATAATGAAGGATTTCAAATAATGAACCATAAATACAAGTTCGAACAGCATTATCTTTTGGAAACACATTACCTCAACTGCAGAGTTCCACTCTCTGTAAACAGGCAGCCAAAAGGTTTGTGCTGCAGAGGGTTGGGCCTACTTGCCCCAAGGACAAAGTAAACATAAAAACTTGTTGCCCTTGACCCCAAACCAGATGTCCCGGGCGTCGGGCGATAGGAATTCCACATCCCTGAATGAGATCTAATCTCTGGTTGAGAATCACACGATCTCCAGAATTGTTACAAAGGCAATATTCTGTGCACTGATATGATAGGAATGCTTAGTAGGGAATGCTTTTGTGAGAGGCTTGCCTTCATCTGAAGCTTTCAGCCTGAATTGTGTTATCCAGCCTCGTGTAAGAACGAGTCACTACAGCAACAAAAGCTGTAGCTACTGCAGATTTGGCTGCTTCATCAGCCAAGGTGTTACCAATAAAGTGTGCTCCTACACTTTGTTGGCCCAGTGTATGTACTACATGAACATCTGGTAGCCTATCCTTAAGATCAGCCACCCTTCCCCATAGAGTTCTGTGTTTTATGGTGTTCCCCTTTGTCTCTGAACCCTTTCAACCGCCAATAATTGAGATAATCATTATAGGACTGGACACAATAGTATGAATCCCACACAATCTGTGTGAACTGTTCTGGATCCATATGTTCCAGTGCAAGAGCTTTAACCTTAGCCCCCTAGGGTGTAGGTATTTGTATTTTGAGGTTGGAATACTCCATTCTGCATCACCACGCTCACAGCTGCGGAAGCGGCTGTGTATTGATGTTTTGTACCTACAGCTGGTTGTGCTGAACCATCAGTGTAAATGGCAGTTTGGTATAAGTCAAGTGGCAAGATGTTCAGAGGTGCGGGGTACTCCTGTTCATATTGGAAAAATTCTTGTGTTTGAAGTTTTGGGTCGAAGATGTAATCAACTTCAGTAGCAGTCAGGGAGGTTGCTCATTATATACTGCGTGGATGTAGTGCTTTTGCGTTAGGAACACTTGCTTTGGTGACGGCCACCAAAGACGTTACTGGGGTAGCGACAATTATGTGTTTTCTTTGGGCAAGTGGCCTCTCCTTTATGACAGCCATATGTACAGAAGTCAGATTTTATTTCTCTGGGTACAAAGCGTTGTCCTGCGTTTGAGTATCAATGAGATTTACATGCTATGGCCTCTGTGTCATCCTTATTAAATGTGACATAGGTTAAGCCAATGACACCAGCAATTATTCTGATGACCAAATTTGTTATATCACATGTGTGTAACTGTTTTGCTCCGAGCATGTCTTGCTGCAATCCTCTAAGGATGCACATGTTCAACTGTCCAGTGTCTGCTTGAGAAATCTGGGTGAATTAGGTCATAGAGTGGTTTGATGCGTTGTGCATAATCTGGAATGTGAGTTTGCAAAAGTTAAAGAAACCAAGTAAAGACTGTAGTTTCTTGATTGTGTTTGGTTGTTGGAGTTGAGCACATTTTTCTAAAAAGTGCAGGGCCAGGCTCTTGCCCTAGTTTGATAGTTCGTATCCCAGGAACAAAACACTGAGAGGCTGTTTTATTTTTCTTGAAATTGAATTTGTTGCCAAGGTCTACGAATCCTAAAACGATCCGGTCGACTCTGGCAAGGTGAAAGTTGAGGTCGTCTTCTGTGAGATAGATGTCATCCACATAGGACAACATCTCGGGATCAATATCATGCAATATTGATGTTACACAGGCAGAGAACAACCCTTAGCTGTTCTTATAGCCTTGGGGCAAACGGCAAAACGTTTTTTGTGAGCCATATGAGATTGCACTCCGGTCCCGATGTTAATGTGCTAATTTTTGGCAGACAAAAACTTTGGAAATATCCAATGTTTTGCAATTTTTACACTCTATGTTGTTAATTAATGTTGTGCTGTGTACATTTTGTATTGCATATGTGTGTGTATAGTTGTTTAAGTGTCTGTAGTCTTAAGATTATTATACATGAATAGTCTGGTTTTACAATTGGGAATAACGGCTCCTTCATTGCAGAGACACAGGGCTCTATGACTCTTTGGTACTCGAGCGGAGTGAGGATCTCTCTCACTGGAGCTTTAGCCTCGGGTTTAACCGTATCTTGGGGCAGAGGCTAGGGTGTTAGGTATTACATGGTAGGGGGAAATCTCTATACCACCCTTCATGGTTGAGGTATAGTGCAGGTGCCTGTGCCAAAGCCCAGTAGACAGCAAAGGCTTCTTTTACTGCCTTTGGAACAAGATCAGAGAAAGAAGGCAAAATTACATCTTCCCCATGTTGGAGCTTATGGACGTGTTTGGGTGGCCAGTCTCTTTCTGCCAATAGGCTATCACAATTAAGTTCATCCCAAAAAATGACGCTAATGGTGGTCTCCTTCAAAACATAAACCCCTGTTGGGTGGGAGAACACGCCCGTCCACAGTCTCGACTGCAAGAAAGTCATTAGTTGCTGTTGCATCCAGATGATCTTTCAGACTCTGGCGACATATCAGAACTTCTGCCGTGCTGTCCAGCAGGGTCACTGCCCACGCCTTGTTCTTCAGCAGTGTTCTCAAGTTTGTTGGCATGTTTAATAAAAAAATGCTGCCACCTACAGGGTTGTGGAATTGAATAAAATATCTGCTTGTCCATGGGACAGTTTGCTTCACAAATCTACTTGTCCTGTAAAAACAAAAAAATCTATTTGTCCCTTTGGTGGCATTTAGTGCGGTTACAAATTATGGCAGCAATCTCATTACGAAAGAGCTCTGATCATAGCCTCTCTGATCATGCCAGGGCTTGAATATTAGGAATTTCTTGTTTTGCCACCTTTCTGCAGATCAACATACTGGGGCTTTGGGCAGTGGTAAGCAATAGTTCTATGGTTGGAATGCCCTTTTGAGTCCGTGCATGCCTTCTAACCTGCATGTTTTAAGGGTTTCTGCCGATTCTTTTCTAATTGTTTCCCATACTGAGAAAGGTTGGAAATGTACTTCTTCCAGGGACGGTTAAAAAAGTGGTTTGAGAGAAAATGTAACTTTTAAACGCTCAACAGATTTACGCATGAGCATATCTACACATGTATACTTATTTGTGTTAATACGCAGCTCATTTCCTGGTCTACTTCTGTAAATTCTTGTGAATTCATGAAATACGTAAATCTGCACTAATGCAGACATATACCATGGGTCCTCTTTTGTGATTTTAAGAATTGGGCCCCTAATTAGGTCTGCTGTTTAACCAAGACCTTTTGTTTTGTTTTTTATCAAAGTTATATATTTCTCTCTGGCCATCTGTTGGCTGGCTTCACCGTGAGTGGTAACAATCTGCTCTTTACAAGGAGAATCTCTGCATACAAAGTAGTTTTGTTCTGTGCCAGGAACTAATATGGAAATGTGTGCTTTTTGAGACCAAAATATATTTTTGCCATTTACCAATGTTTGTTACCTGGCAGAGCCCACAACAATAAAGTGCCTCAAAAGCCATGTCAAGCCAAGACCCACATTGACAAAACCAAAAGGCTGCCGCCTCCTCCTAGCCCCGAAAGTGTTGGACCTATTGGATTTGCCAATGCATGTTTATTTTCATGTTTACCAAAAGGTTGTTTAAAATGGTTACACCATTTAAAAAAATATTTTTGGGAAATACCAGCATGCATTAAAACATTTTGCTAAATTGATTCTTCAAAGAAATGTTACCTAAAATTTCACGGTAATTTAGCAAAACATTATTTTCCTTAGTTGCATTTTACTGTCAACATAGTATTTTGAAAGCAAAGGATCACCAGTCTTGCTTTCAAGCTTCTGCAAATATTTGCATTCTGGGAGCATAATACGTAGCATCATATTGTTAAACTTCGCAAACGTGCATGTTATTTTACTGGAATCACTGTGAGTAGAGCAGTCCGAGCTTACAACATTTATTTAGACAGGTTACACTAATAATAAAGGCTTTGCATTAATGAACCATAAATACAAGTTTGAACAGCATTGGCATATGGAAACAAGTATTACCTCAACTACAGACAATTGCCTTTAAACAGTCATTATCTTCCTGAACACTCTTCTGTAGACACAGTGGATGAAGTTTTAATGCCCTATCTTTACTCACATAAGGTACGAAGAGTCTTGACCCTTGTGAACATTTCAGCAGTACCAATTCCAGATGGGATTGATTAGGATAAAGTTCCCTTTGATATATATGGGCCTTCTGAGGTTATACAAATTCCATGTCTTCAGAATTTCAATGACTGATGTAATTACACCTGGTTTAATTTCTGATGACTGGGATTTTCAAGCAGTTGATTCTATGCTTGCTGAGCTGCAGGATTACACTGTATTTGAAACTGATGGTGTATGTGAACACAGCAAATTATGGGGAAATGTTCGGCTATAATAATTGGGGACAATACTATCTGAACCAAGCAACTAGACCTAGATCAGTATTTAATTACACACAGTGGGAACACTGTTCTACTCCACCTGTGGGAAGCCCCAAAAGTTATGAAACATTTTGCATACGTTTCTGGGCATGACACTACAAATGCAACGTCATATTATTCCAAATTACCACCATCCAAAATGTGGAAAATTTTGCTTGCTGACACCAAATTAATCTATTCGGATTATTTTATTTCCCGACTTGCTATAGAAGGTTATGAATACCAGAAGGGTACCACTGATGTGAAAAATTTATGGGAACAGAAGATTGGCAAATTCCGGGTAGGGAAGCTTTGTTTAGAGCATGCCTTATTCTTGTCCAAATGATCTTCCTAAATGATACAGTTCAACAAACATCCTGCCTAAGGTTTCCAAAAATAAAGGAAATGAATGCGCCCAGTATCCCCCCCAGCAGCCAAATTCACCAATTGGCATTCATTCCTAAATGTCACAGAGGAGGAACTGAATGCTTGGGTTCAAGATGGTACCTAGAATTCCACACTTTCAAGTCCCGACAGGTGGTTATCGTGGCCAATAGACACAAGTGGGTGTCAGGCACGTTTTAATTCTTCAGGGGTTTCGAGATTAGCCGGCCGGACCCTCGCTATGTCTCAGGTCAACACTTGGGTATAGTTACCACATACAGTGTGGGTAAACTGTGCCAACAATGATTACAGACTAACACCTTAGCAGCAGTTAAGGAACATCTTAATCTCCTATCAGAGGAAACAGACTTGCAAGATTTCTTGCTAGGTCCAAGAAAGCCACGCTCTAAACGATTCTTGCATGCCATATGCAATGAAATATGGAAGGTTTCTCAAATGGAAGCAGCTGCACGTTTAAGGCAGATAGATAAGGAAAATATGAAAAAGGTTTTAGCTGTTGTCGATAATGACATGAATACTCTGTCCAACAGAATATACACCCTTAATAACATATTGTCTTCTGCAATTTACATCATACAGAATGACATGTCCCTATTACAACATGGGCAAAGTCAGCTGCATTCCATCATGCAGTTGGGTTGGACACTGCAGATTCGGAAAAATGGCCACATCCCATTGAAACACATTAACAGTAGTGACTTGTTCTCTGCTTTTAATTTGTCCAGTAAACAACAGATAATGGCTAAAAAGAAAGAACGTTACACCATACTTCACATAGAAAAGTTGCCTTTCACAGTAGCAGAAATTACTCCGGGATGTGGAATTTCCTATCACCCAATGCCCGGGATATATTGCTTGGGGACAAGGGCAACACGTTTTCATGTTTATTTTGTCTTGGGACAAGTATGCACATGCCCCTGTAGCACAAACCCTTTGGCTGACAGTTTACAGAGAAGGGAACTGTCTCTGCAGTTGAGGCAATATGTGTGTCCATATGTTGATGCTGTTTGAACTTGTATTTATTGTTCACTAATGAAAAGCCTTCATTATTAGTGTGAGCACTGTAAATAACCATTTTAAGGCCACACTGCACTACTGACAGTGGTCACAGTGAAAAAAAAAAAAAGCTCTCTGATTAGATGCTAATGTTTGCAGAAGCTTGAAAGGAAGAGTGATGATTCTTTGCTTTCAAAATAAATTGTTCCAAAAGAAATGCACGTCAGGAAAAAACGTTTTGCTACTATGAATTTTTTAGATGCTATTCCTTTTAAGCGTCATTTAGTAAAATGTGTTGATGCATGCTAGTATTTGCCAAAAATATTTCTAACGGAAAATCAGTGTAACCATTTTCAACAAGATTATGGGAAGCATGAAAATAACTAGCACTGCAAAGCCAACAGATCTAACATTTTTTTGTGAGTCTTTTTGTTTCGTCGAGTTGTAGGAGTGACTTAGTCGCCAACAAACAAGAAGCGCTGTCATCCCTAAAACAGCAGTCTCGCCTAGGAGCGAGAGTCCTAATACGACAGGATGGGAAGTGGCTGGGAGTGAGGGGGTGTAGTGGTGGTTGTGAAAGGCAAAGGGAAGAGGTACTGAAGTTGCATCGTGAGGAACAGGAGTTGGAAAATAGGGAGATACCGGGTTGGGAAACAACATAATGACCAAACAAGGATAAAAGGGCAGGTTAGGGGGTAAGTGAGTGCATCAAGATTAAGTATCATTTTTGATGAAAGGATCTGCTATACCTTCAAGGTGTAAGAAGGGAACTGCAAAACGTAAGCAAGCAAAGGCTGGGAACAAAGCAAAGGACATCAGATGCAAAGTTAGACTGCAATTAGGTGGGAGTAAATGGTGGCACTGTTAGGGAGAACCTAAGGAGGAACAGGACAACAAAGGGGCACAAAAATGGGCTATTGCTGTTGGATGTGAGGGGGACACAAATGCTTAAAATTTTTAGTGGAAAGCACGGTTGGTATGGGTGAGGATGTGGTGGAAGGGGCAGGTGAGATACCACAAGACGGAGGAGAAGGACTGTGCCATAAATTCAGAGACAGGAAATGTGTTTACTGCTTTCCTCACCCCACCACACCGTTCCCACAGCCTCCTCTGTTTGACCCACACAAAGCCCCTTGCGTATCGAGCAGTGGCCACAAAGTGTGGTTGCCAGGGAATGTGGTTGGGTACAAGGAGCAGATCTGCACAAAGCAACAAGTTATTGGAACAACTACAGTAGAGACATTGGACTTTTTGCTGCCACAACTCAGCCGAGAAGGGAGATGTGTGGACTCAGGGTGTACCAGATCACCATCACAGCCCAACTGGAGGTGGGAGGCAGAGACCAGTCGTGGCTTGACAAGGGCTGTAACAAAGTGCATACTTATACACTCATCATCCTTCTTACTGTATTTCGGAGGCAAAACCACAGGGAGCCTGAGCACTGTGAAAACTAGGTCAAAAAAAATTATTACAGGCTGCAGTGTGGCAGAACAATGTACAGCAGCAAGACAGCAGCACATAGTCCACCTAAGACCCAGGTGTTTGTTCTTTGTTCCTAGAAGACGGAGCAATGAAAATGGCTCCATGGACAGACACTAGGGGGTCACCAAGTACCTAGATTCTGTCTGCTAACTCACTGTTCAAACAGCCATCACTTAACTCTTCCAAAAGCAGCAAACGTACAGTCACAAACCAGATTTCAAGCAGCTGCCGGACAGAGAGCACTGATCAAGTAAGTGGTGTTGCGTGAGGCTGAAAGGAACCAGGTCAAACTGAAATTATGAAACCTAAAACTGCAAAACAAAACCAGATCAAGGGGACCGCTGAGACTCTGGCTTAACTCCTGGACTCAATGCAACAACTGGAGTCCACACTGGATGACCAAACCAGGAAATTCGACAAGATACTCCAAGCTGGGCAAAAAGAACAGCCTAGAATCTATAATTGTCACAGTGGCAATATATGTTAGGATGGCCCACAGGAAACTAGTAGATATGGTTGACAATGCGGAGTTGGCACACACCTCACTGCGCCCCCAGAATACAAGATCTAAATCGACTTAATAGAGAGCAGAAGATGCAAACTGATGCTCCAGGTGTAATAAGATCAAGATTGTTGGGCTACTAGAATAGAAGGAGGGTCTTTGGGTCATGCAATCGAACATTTACCCAAACTACACTACAGTGACAAAAGGGTGTCTTACACCAAAGTTAAAAACAGTTGCATCACATGAACCTTAAATATGCCCTCCTGTACTCGGCAATGCTCAGAAATATTTTGATGATAAAAGCACTGCTTATTAGGCAGAAGCCTACCAGACAGAGCAGCTGTCTCATTACGGAAAGACTTCTTGTTGGCATTCTGAAAGCTTCCCTGGGAATACATTCTGCCCATTGCTTACAACTGGCTTTGCAGGCTTTAGTTCACATTTTCGGGCTATTTGCAGGCCTTATTTGGTTTAGGCTGTCCAGCATGTCTCAGTCGCTCCCATAGAGCAAACTTTGTTCACCATCACTCCTTGTATTCTTCTACAAGTTTTTGCCTTCTGTAAACAGGCCTTTAAATTTTGTTCTTATCTTATCACATTTGCTGTGCATTGAGACAGAGGTTAAATGTTAGGCTTTGTCTTCCGAGCGAACTTGTTTTTTTCCCCCCTGACTTCAAAGGGAGAGGTACTGGGTAAGAAAATGTTTTTTTCTAGCACAAAACAAAACAATGTAAATGTCTGTAAATTAACTGTGCAAGTATTTCAAAATATATCAGAATTACGAAAGCACAAATGAACTTTTTTTTGCAATTCAGAAGCCTGGTGGAAACAAATATTTGTATATGATCATTTGTGCACTGCATAGTTTAAAACTACAAGGGCAAATGTAATAGTAATCTGAATTGAAAATGTGTTGTCTGTAATGGCAGTGCGCTACCACACCATACATACCCCAAACTATGCCCCTCTACTCTATTCTAAAACACTCTACTCCATTCTATGACCCTCCGCTGTAAGCCACTCCACTCTATGACACTCTAATTCACGACACAACATACCACTCCACCATACTCTACTTCATGCCACTCAAGGCCATTCTACTCACCTCTACGAGACTCATCTCTATGACACTACACTCTACGACACTCCATGCCACTTTACTCCACTCTACGTCACTCCACTCTGCCACTCCACTCCACGTCAGTCTCTTCTAAGTCTGACCTTTAGTCAAGTTGGACATGCTAGTGTACAACAAAGCAAGACACATTGGCAAAGTTAATAGCTCTTGAGTAGGCGAGGCCTGTTGGCCTTATGTATGTTTTTTTCAGTTATCAATTAAGCGGTGGTGGTGGTGAGAGAGTTGTTGCAGACGAAGGGATCGTCTATCTCGACTGACCAACAACTGTCTTGGGTTCCTAATTGTTTGCCCCTGCCACAGATGTCAGCGAACTAGGGGCCATATGTACGAACACATTTTCCCATAGACATAGAATGGGCAAAACTGCTTGCTACATCTGGCCCTAGGAGACCACAGCCCAAACCCTCCAAAGAGCAATAGAAGAAAGAAAAAGTGGAAATGATGACTGATGTGCGGCGATAAAGCAGCTCCCTTGCTGGCTTGTGTACTTATGAATCTGAGATTCTAGCTGGATCAGAGGTAGAATACTTAAACTCAGATTCAGAAATGGGACGTGGCCCGGTTCTCACACCTAGACTGGCTGATGACATTGTGTGATGTGTGAACATCTCTTGTCATCTGTTAAAAAAAGCTGGGAGGGGTGTGGGGGCATGGGAGGGGTGATGCTGACCCTGGCATGTAGCAAAAGGTGTGGAGAACTCCAGAAACTGAACCACGACCTCAGCATTTCTGGTAGGAATGCTGCGCAGATACAGACACTATGAACTGTATACTTGCAGGTTGATTGGTATTGGCAGAGCAGGTTTTCTTTGCCTGGGAGTGGAATTGGGGGATTTTGCCACTGTTTATTTGGTAAGTGTCAAAATGTTGCTTAGAAGATCTCGAACATCTGAATACATACACATGCTCCACTTGCGTGTACCATGGATGCAAGGCATACGTATCATAGTAACTCATGACAGGAGCACCCACTGCATTTAATATAATCATTTGGAATGTGAATGGAACGGTGACTCCTTTCAAATAACACCAAATACACACATATCTTAGGTGTAGACAAGCATACATTGTATACTTGCAAGAGACACACATTTCATTTGTATAACTACAAAGACTTACTAGACAATGGAGGAGTTAGTTAATAGACACTTCTTATTTGGCATATGCAAGTGGTGTCATTATATGGATAGCACCATGCTTCCCAGTATTTTTAAAGCATGTCGTCCAAGAAGGTCAGTTTGTGGTGGTAGATAAAACACCTGACAGGGAACAGGTAACACTGGTGGCAGCATATGCCTCCATTAGTAATGACTCAATTCCTAGTGGCGCTCAGCACAATGCTGGTGCAAGATCCCATGGCGCAGGGTACGTGGGTGGTGATTTTATTTGTGTACACCATATGTAGCCCAAAGTGCGAAGGCTTTACACCATTTCAAGTTCTGGATTACTACCAGGAAGCAAACACAATGTTTGGACCAATCCTTTTTTAGATCATAATCCAATTAAGATGGTGTTGGAGTTGGGGCAGGAGGAATGCACACATGCCTACATGGAGACTCAACATACAGAAACTCCAAGATCCATTTTTAGGGAAACTTTAGGCACTCATATAGAACAACATTTCAAATATAATGAGGGGACAGCAGTTAATTAACTGAATTGGATGTGTTAAAGGTTGTGTGGCAACTCCATTAAGATCACATAGAGCCTCAAGACTGTGGAAAACGAAATTTGGGAAGCTGAGCTAGAGGAGGGTAGAACAGCTTAAGAGACACAGGACTCTAGAAGGAACACCCAGAGTTAATAGATAGACTTGGACGGCTGCACTACGAGTATGGATGCGGATGATGCTCTTATCTATCTGCTAGATGCACATCAGAATTTGTCATTATTGATAGATATGTTGGAGGAATAATGACAGGTGAAAATTAACTGTGCCAAATCATGTCTGTACTTTCTCAGACAACTAATAAACACTGAACATATGGAGGTACAGACAACAAGGGAGTAAACATATATCACTCAGACATCGACCTTATACAGGGTAACTTAGGCAGAGTTTTAAGAGCAATGTGTCAGTCGATGCATGCAATAGCCAGGCTGCTGGGCTGCTGTACTATTTTTGCATTGCTACCTGTGCAACTACTATCGGGTTTCTTTGAAGATTTATTCAGTATATTCCTGATATGGGGTGTGGCTAGGAAGAGAGTTGCTTACATAAGCTCTATGGCCCTTTAAAGGGGGTGGCTTGGGGGATCCTCATTACAAATTGCACTATGCAGCCGCACAGTTACAATGGTCAATGAGATGGCTGTCGGACACACTTAACACTGAGCCGAAGAGAATTCTTAATGGGCCCCGGACCACTCCCTGCAGAACTGGTTAATGGGTCCCAACTATGGTGGTACCTGGCTTAATAAGTTGGCCCCGATAGCATAGGATATTGATACGTGCAGCCGGCAAGGTTCCACCCCATCGTTCTCCACAGTCTTTCCATTGTGGCCATTACCAGCTCTCTTAGCCATGGCCCTTAACCACAATACAATATTGTGGACATAAGCCAAGATAGCTACCCTGGGTGTCATGTATACGAACAGTACCTTGCTAACTTTCCAGGAGCATGTGGATGAATGTGGGACAAACACCAGCCACTTCTTGACATAAAATGTGCTGACACATACACTTAGGCCGCATTTGATAGAATGCCCAAGCTGAGCTGCAGACCTCAGAATTGCTACAGTTGATGCTGCGTCAAGGTAATGGCAGAAAGGCAGTCAAAATGTTATATGGAGCAGTTTTACCACAACACACAACTAAATATTTAGGCTTCAAAGAACGATGGACCATTGACAGTGGTTAAGAACTGAAGGATAAAACAATGGATATCTTTACTTGGAAAATGTAAAAACAGTATAGAGAAACCCCAAGCTTAAATATACCCAAGTTAAATTCTTAAACCAGATCTAACTTACCCCTAATCAAATACACAAAACATGTTCCCAAGATTGGGAGCAAAATGTCCTCAATGCAGGTCTTCAGAGGTAGATTTTATCACATAGTGTGCTCATGTTCAAACATAACATTATTCTGGGAGAGGGTGGTGAAAGAGATGGCTGAACTGACTGGAAAAAACAGTTAAGTCAGAACTGTTTGCATCTCTGTTAGGTTAGGGGTCCATCCCAGAAAGAAGAAGATTATATACGCATTCAGGTTTATAGACCTGTCGTACATCCTGGTTGAGAGATGTATTGCCGTGGTGTGGAAGTCACCCAGGGCACCAAATCTAGGCGGCTAGCTACTGGATTTAAGGAAATGGGCAACAGCTGAAAAAGATACTTGGTGGCAGCTGCGTGGGCAGCGTGGGGGTGAATCATTGGATGGGGTGTGAGACACATACACGGCGGCCTTTGGGGCCAAATCAGATACCAGACCTCTTTGAACAGAGCACAGGCTACCTAACAGGCCACTACCAAAATGTTGTTTTTATTTATACCCGGACATGCGTGTTGAGGCAGCTAGTAAAGACCTATCTGGGATGCGCAAGTACCTCTTCCTCCCCTCTGCATTCTGTTTCTCCCTCACAGACAATTCAGGTGTTTTTTTCACACTGTAGTCCTGCCTGAGGCAACCATTGTGTATGAATGTCAGACGAAACTAAAGTACCTGCCAATATAGGTTGGGAAGATATTTTATCCAGTACTGATTAGCGCGCCAGTACACATGCTGCAATTGTTGCGACAAGCCAACTGTTAGAAATGTTTGTGTTCCACTGCCAGATATTGACTGCTACTGTACTCTGAATACCAAAGTACTATGTACCACCTTCTATGGCTATGGGGTGGAGTGAGCCACATATGCATGAGTAATTTGTGTTGAAAATGGTCAACAAATATCTAAAATGCAAATAAAGAAGTACTGGAAAAAAAAATTGGAGTCCATCAGCTGTTTTTTTTTACATTGGCTTACTGTTTCAGGATCTGGTTAGTGGTGGTTGACGCACTACCTTGACAATTTTCTTTTCATCTGGAAACAACAGACAAGATCATGTGGAAGAGCACTTGTCGTGTTTGAGGCCATGGCAGAGGAACTGAAGGTGCTGTTGGCACCACAAAAAAACTCAGGGGCAAACTTAAAGTTTTTAGACATTGAAGTAGATATTGTAACAATGAAAGCAAGGTTACCGGTTGCCAAGATGAAAGAGATGATTGTTTTGCTAGAGGAAGCAGGGTTGGCAAGGAATTTGGAGTCAGGAAAAGTACAAAGATTGCTTGGTTATCTTAATTTTGCATGCAGAGTGGTCAGAGCATAAGCGTCTTAGTTTTGCTATGTCAGGGACAACACACGCACATCACAAAGTGAGTAGTTCAGCAGCTACTAGGGCTGACTTGGAAAGGTAGCTGATCTTCCTATAGAATTTTAATAGAGTGACAATGTAGTCACTGGAGGACAAATTCTTCTGGCAAGTTAAATTTGTTTATTACGCAGCCGGGGCAGATTGCTTTGGGCTGTTTTGGGATGGGAGGTGGGGTTCTGAGAGCTGGCCTCAGACGTGGCTTGAAGAAGGTTGCTATAGAGCCTTCTTGGAATTTTTCACCTTACTGGTTGCATTAACATTGTGGGTACAGGATTTGGCTAACAGATGAGTAACTTTCAATATGGACAGCCAAATGGTAGTTTCCCTAGTGAATGGTAAAGAGACTAAGGACATTCATTTGCCGCGATCACTACAGAGGTTTATGCTTGGCTGCTTGATGCAAAACATTATTTTCAAGGCAAAACGTGCAGAGTGTAGACAATGATCATTGCAGAAGTTTTGTCTCATTCACAGTGGCAGAAATTCCGTATACTGTTACCGGGAGCAGATGTATAGAAAACGGATATTCTACTAATGGTCTGGGCACAGAAGACTATGGGCCTAATTATGATTCTGGCGATCACTAGACCGCCAGACTCGCGGTGGTGGTCTGGACCGCCGATGCTGGGGCGGTCCAACCACCAGGGTTCCGCCGGGATCAGGGATCCTGACGGGCTGATGGTGGGTGCAGGTTGCAAATAGCCAGGGCAGTGCTGCATGCATGAAAATGCTAGCGAAAAACAGGTGCGGGTGGAGTGGGGGGAAATGAGCTGCACTGCCCATCACACTCATGGTAATGTGTGTTTTTTTAAACCAATGCCAATTATACATTATTTTTTTTAGACTGATGTCCTGGTGGCTGTTTCCTTCAAAATAAGGTTTTGCACAAACTATGACAAAACAAAACAAGACTTGCCAAAGCCAAAAGGCCGGCAACCAATGCCAGACCCATTGATCTTGCCAAAGCTTGTTTAGATTTTGGTTAGTTTTCTCTTTGTCATGGATGTTGAGATTGTTTAATTGGAGAAGTGTATCATGGATGTGAGGGAGATGTTTTTTTTGTTGTTTTTTTTTTTATGATGGTAAAGTTTTTAGATTAGCTGCGGACTTGGCCTAATAAAGTGGCTTTTTGCTCTGGATGTCACTCGTGTTTAATGTGTGCCCTCTTACCCGATGTAGAGTTCACGCTTGACTTGATCTCCTTAGAGGTTAGAAGAAAGTACAGTTAAAACTATATAATAGCTGTATTTATTGATTTCCAGAAACCGTAATCCCATATAGAGATGACTTGTTTCTCTGGCAGCTTTTTAGACTCGTTTGCGGTCACTTTTGGCTTTCCTTTTTTTCATTTTTCCAAAAAAGTGCGAATTATTTGCATGTTCACCATTTGCGGCTTTGTTAATCTTTCACATTATGCGTCCTTGCTAATTAAAGAGAAACTTACAAAGGACAGTGTTTTATTCTTTTTTTATACAAAACGCGGTAACAACACGTTTTTGATCTTAAAAAAGTTTTAAGGCATTGCACACGCTTATGAAAATCCTTAAAATAAATGTTGCCAACATTAGTAAAAGTTGCTGTTCTTGTGTGGTGTGTTTTGTGCCACGATGGGGCTATTTATGCACAGATGTCACAATACTCTAGTCTGAGTGCCTCAATCCTGTTCAGCATCAGCAACAAGCATTTTCCCCTTTTTGCTGACGTAGAATAGCATCAGCAAAAAGCACTGGCAAAGCCATGCTTATTGCTACAAAGCAACAGTTGAGTAAGGCTGTATTAATGTTTCTGACAATCCGGGATTGGTGAGGAAAGCTAATAAAATGATTGATTCCTTTCTCCATTAGAACAATGAGAAGGTTATAGAGCGCATTTATTGTGAATGGTCTGTGGCAAACTAGGGTTTACATACCTTTACATCAGGAAATAATTTGTGCAGTATGTGCGCCTTCGACACTCAGGCTTGCTAAAATATTATTTAAATCATAACCATCATTTCTATTGCGCACAACAATGAACTCATACAAAAGGTGCAAATACCAAACTGTACTGTATTGTTAGCAAACTCAGAAATAGGAAAGGATGAGTGCACTGGACAGTGATTCAAAACAATGATTTGCATTTTTCGGGGTGTTTGATCAGCCCAAGGATCCCTCTCAATGACAAATTTGTAAATTTGAGACACTCAGAAAGCACTAGGATCGAGTTCAACTGCATATGGGCGGTCTTCATTTGAGGACTTAGCAAAACATGATAAAATGGAATAACTAGAAATGGTTCAGATTAAATCAGATATTGCCACCATTAAATGCTAGCTTATAAATAAATGTATACACAAGCAGGAAACTGTCTTCTTGCTGCATATAACTTTGCTTATAACTTATAAGTTAAATGCTGAAGGAGAAAACGAACTAAACGCCATCAAAGAATCACTTACTTCAATATCATTTGGATCTTCTGATATTTCGTTCGATAGTTTCTCTCCAACTTCTCTTAGTTTTTTTAGAATACTAAAAAAAGCGAGCTACAGGGTAAAGAAAAAAAAAAAACAATTGTAAATAAATATCACAAAACTGAGACATATATGCTCTATTAGGGACTTGGGGCCACATGTACAAAAGTTAGGCTTCGCAAATCAAACAAGTCGCCGAATCGCAAATTGGGCTTTGCACAACCTAAAATGAAGCATTTTTCTACTCGCAAATGGGCAATCGGTCCGTTTGCAACTAGAAAAATGCTTCGTGCATGCGGCCCTTGGCCTTTTCACAAAATAGAACAAATGTTAAAACTAACGCAATAACCAAAAGGCATGCAATATTCATAAGTAAAGAATCAACATAACATCTGTGAGCCAATTCTGCCCGTTAGCGTTGGCTGGCGCATGTCAAACATTTGATGACTGAATAGTGAAGAAAGAAACATGAAAAAAGAAATGAGAGATTTTATGAGGAAGTAGTGAATAATAATCTTGCACAATCCTTGGAACAAGTACAAATAAGAGTAAGAATCATTATCAGGTGGATTTTTGATTTTTTCATCAAGTCTCTCTCTTCTCAATATGTTGCGCATTGTGCTTATTGCAATGATCTAATGCAACAGTTTTGACTTTTGTGGATCACTACTGGATGCTGGGGACACCAGCATAAGCTATTTCTATGATCTGAACCGCAACAAAAACTATTGAAAAACATACATTCGACGAATTCACAGATTATGAAATGTTCTTTAACTCAAACAACAAAGTATAGAAAAATTTAAATCTGAATGAAAGATAGGAGCTTTGCAAAGTTTGTTTTAAAACTTTCAGCTTTACATTTTGCTTTCTTATGTACACATACTTTAATCTGCTAATATTATTTAATTTTCTAAACAGTTCCAAACCACCTGTTAATCGTTGTGAACTCCCAGTGGTCTATGGACCGACCATAGGTGAAGAACCATTGATCTAATCCATCATTGTCTGTCATACAAAAGAGATACAGTGGGACCTTTTTCAGACTGCAGACGTCCTAAGGCATTCAGGGATTATTGAGCTCAAGTTATAGCAATAACAGCGTTTTACCTCAGATATACAAAGAACTCACCAACTGTGTGATCCAAAACTGAACACCAAGTACACCTTTAAAGTGCCTGATCCTTAGGGTAGCAAGGTAGAGCAGCCCAAGGCTTACTCCAGGAGGTTGTGTGAGGTACAAAGTCAGAAGTCAATTAAGCATGATACCAATTAGCATATCATTGCCCAAGGAGCACTTTTAGGACAAGCGCGTAAGTGTAGTAAGCATTGTGGGCTTTTATCCACGCCCACCTCAAGCCCATCACTTTCACTCATTCTTGGGCTTACCTTTCAAAACTCCTTTATCATTATTGGTAAATGCTTCACGTTTGTTTCTCCTTGGGGAGGTTTTGTTACCTCCTTGCAGACTGACCCTGTTACATGGATATTTGCACAATTGCCAGTATGTTTGACTGTCAGCGAACTTCTTTTTCCTTTTGTGTCTCTCCTCTGCACTCATGCCATGTGGCAAGAAAAGTCCAGTTGGGAATTTACAATGCCAATAGCTCTAACTGGAGCAAATGCAAGACCAATTGCATTGCAAATGCTTGTTACTTACCTGCACCAGTTTCCGGCATTAAATCTTCTTGGTTCAATATTCCTCTGGCCCAAAACTAAAACCCACTGCACAAACAAATAGAGTCTACCCCATGAGGTAGCTACCATCTTGCACAGGGGTTGAAATAAAACAGCCAAATGCAGTTTTTTCTTCAGTGGAAAAGCACCACAGGAACTTCCTTTCGTCGTCGGTCTTTCATGGTTACCATCACCTACCAACCAGGAGGGAAGTCCAAAGCCAACATAACTTTGCGGACCAACTTACCTTGCTCTACAGCACACCAGGGGCACAAGGACTCACCACATGGCCCGCCAAAATAGGTCCTTTCCTGAGCTACAGCAGCACAGTTTCAGTTTTTTTCTGTCTAGATCCTTGGAATCCCCTTTTTCTATGCAGCTTTTCCTTCATGCAATGGTACCTTCAGTGCCCCGTCTCAGCATTCCTACAGGGTGCAGAACGTCTGGGGTCCTGTTTCTGATAACGAATGAGATATCCTGGTGCAATAAGTAAGGGCTTGGGCCCCTTACTTCTATTCCATTTGCAGACATAAATTGTGGATTTCACAGGTCAAAACTTGGGAGTGATTTCAAGAGATTCCCATCTTTGCTCCTACTCCTCCCCGATGGGTTAAGCTGCAGTCTCTGCTCTCTGCTGGCAGCAGACAAGAGGACACGGTTTGGAGCTCCCATCCAGAAAAAGAAAAAAAACAACAGAACTAAGAAAGAAGAGGCCTTTCCAGTCACCTCCTGCTCAATCTGCTGGGGTAACATTGCTGGGGAAGAATGGAGCAGGAATGGGGCACCACAGATTGGCCCTCTATCTCCTATTCTCCTCTCTAAAATTCTATTCACTACAAAGGCGTCAGAAATGTTCGGGAGGAAAATTGCACTTCATATTTCTGTCTGATAGGCTCTATTTACCCACTATTTTGTACACTTTCCACACAAGGGAGATACAAAATGGATTCCAGTGTGCTAACACAACATACACTTTTCATGCTTAGTTTACTAAAAATATACTGTGCCTTCATACATTCGACATTCACTTACATATGGTAGGAGGAAAGGATCTAGTTGTGGCGTACTGGATAGCAATTTATACAGGAGATCCCCATGAGGTTGCTCTCTCTCTGTGCAACCATGGGTAAAACAGGCCTGTCTTGCTACTATAATCAGTCAGCCTGCTACAGCACAGCGGGCTAGTGATAGTCTTGCCTACAGAGGGGGAGGTACAGGCAGTGTGCCCCTCCAGAGCACGTAATCTGGGTCACAAATCCTGTCACAGTGAGCACTCAGCATATATTTATGGCTGTGGTGTAAACCGTGGACAAAAATCAAAAAGAAGTAGAGTCGGGAAATGGGGAACTTTGGGCAGGGGTGTGTGCACTCCAGGACCACGCAGGGGATATTTCCGTCCAAACAGATATGTTGTATATCATGAAACGGGCAACTGAAAGCCTTATTTCCCGAAGGGGCCGCTAAAAAACATACCCGGGCATGAGCAAATCACAAGTGCAGTGTGTTGCAGATTATTGGGAGGTCGCATTCCAGAGTTAGTCGCCTGGACAAGAAGTGAATATTCCCACTGTACAATGTGGCAAGGAAAAGTCTTGGAATGTTATGTGAGAAAACTTTCACAGGGATGTGGAATTCCTATCGCCAGACGCCCGGGACATCTTGTTTGGGGTCAAGGGCAACAAGTTTTTATGTTTACTTTGTCCTTGGGACAAGTAGGCCCAACCCCCTGCAGCACAAACCCTTTGGCTGCCTGTTTACAGAGAGTTGAACTCTCTGCAGTTGAGGTAATGTGTTTCCAAAAGATAATGCTGTTCGAACTTGTATTTATGGTTCATTATTTGAAAGCCTTCATTATTAGGGTGGGTGCTGTAAATAAATGTTTAAGGTCACACTTCACTACTGACGTTGGTTCCAGTACAAAAAAAAACGTGTACACACATGTTTGAAAAGTTTAGGCTAAGAGGCTAAGTATAATGCTCCCAGAATGCTCTCTGATTATATGCAAATGAAGTGTCATTTAGTAAAATGTGTTGATGCATGCTAGTATTTCCCAAAAATATTTCTAATGGAAAATCAGTGTAACCAATTTCAACACGATTATGGGAAGCATGAAGATAAACCAACACTGACAAAGCCAACTGATCTGACATACTTTTATAAGTCTTTTAGTTTCATCAATGCGTGTCTTGTTTTGACATGACTTTTGTAACACTTTATTGTTGTGGGAGCTACCAGGCCCTCAACATTGTAACAAACATTGGCAAAACCCCCCCAAAAAGTTTTTTTAACTCTTAAAGCACACGTTGCCACCAGCGGCATAACAAAGGCCCCGCAGCCGCCCTCCAGGGGGCCCCGTCAGCACAGCACCTGCCCTGAGTGAGTCTGGAGAGGAGGCTCCTCCATGTTCTTTGCAAAGGGGCACCCACCAGTTTCGTTACGTCACTGATTGCCACTGTAGTTCCTGACACTGAACAAAACTACTTTGTGTGGCAATAGGCTCCTTGTGGAAGAGCAGAATGCGATCACTTACTAAAGCCAGCCGAAAGAGAGAGAAATAGAAGTTTAATAAAAACAAAATGTCTTTGTTAACACCAGACCTAATTAGGGACCAAGACCCACATGTAGGTAGCTTTTTGCATGTCGCAAACAGCGACTTTCACTGTTTGCGACGTGCAAAAAGCACATTGCGATGCACAAACCCAGTTTTGCAATTCAGTAACCTGGTTACCGAATCACAAAACGGGTTTGCGACTCGCAATTAGTAAGGGGTGTTCCCTTCCTATTTGCAACTCGCAGTGCAATGTAGGATTGTTTTGTGACCGCGAACGCGGGCGCAAACCAATCGCAGTTTGCACCCATTTCAAATGGGTGCTAACACTTTCGCAAAAGGGAAGGGATCCCCATGGGACCCCTTCCCCATTGTGAATGTCACTGTAAACATTTTTTCAGAGCAGGCACTGCGGACCACTGCCTGCTCTGAAAAAATGAAACGAAAACGTTTCATTTTTCGTTTTTGTTATGCATCTCGTTTTCCTTTAAGGAAAACTGGCTGCATTACAAAAAAAACCCCAAAAAAATGCTTTATTGAAAAGCAGTCACAGACATGGTGGTCTGCTGTCTCCAGCAGGCCACCATTCGTGAGGGGGTCGCAAATTGCGACCCACCTCATGATTATTCATGATGTGGGCATTTGCGAAGCCCTTGCGAATCACAGATGGTGTCAAGGACACCATCCTACATTCGGATTTGCGACTCGCAATTTGCAGGTCACAAATCTGAACCTACCTACTTGTGGCCCCAAATTCTTAAAGAAAGTCACAAAAGTGCACCCATGGTATATGTCGTACCCCTATAAAATATTTGTGAACTGTATTTTAGCGTGGGTAAATACGATGTGTAGATGTGCTCATGTGAAAATCTATTGAGCATTTGCAAGTTCATTTTCCCTCCAGCCACTTTCTTCCCAACCCTGGAAGAAGTTCTAATTCTGTTCTGCCATTGTCAGGAGTAAATGTCCAACCTTTCTTATTATGGGAAAATATTAGAGAGAAGCTGGTAAAAATCTTTAAAACATGCAGGTTAGTAGGTTTGCAGACTCAAAGGTATTCCAGCCCTGGAACTATTGCTTACTGATTCCTCCAGCCCCAGTATGCAGATCTGCAGAAAGGTGGTAAAATAAGGAAATTGCTATAGTAGGGATTGAAACTCCAAGTATTCAAGCCCTACTATGGTAGTAGCCCTGGCATAATCAGAGAGGCTATTAATTGCTGCCATAATTTGTCGCCACACTACATGGCACCAAAGGGACAAGTAGATCTTTTTACAGGACAAGTAGATTTGAGAAGCAACCTGTCCCCTGGACAAGTAGATATTTTAATAAATTCCACACCCCTGTTTCAGCAGCTTCTTCATACAGAAAGAAGACCAGCTCAACTGATGAGCTCAAAAGAATAAAAACCCATCCACTTGCATATCTGACAACAAGGGGCAGACTGGGCACCAAAGTCAGCCCTGACAGAGCAACCTCATTACACCACATAGTGTACAAGTGCAACGTTTCTCAAGTGGGGTGACAGGGTAGCGGCCGGTTTTGTTGCTGGAGGCCAGCTGAACACGTCCCGGTCTGTAGGAGGCAGGAATCTCCCAAATACAAACACACATCGTTTTAAACATGCTTTAAACCATTCGGTTTGGATTGCTTATTTATAAGCACTGCTGGCAGGAATCTGAACGGCCGATACCCAGTAACTAAACCAGGCTCCACTAGCAAAGAAACGACCTTCCACCCTGCCAGCCCACCAGGGAAACACCCAATGTCCGGTAAAGCAAGTCCCGGGATGCTGACATCAGAGGAGAACCAATAAATTCTAGCAGTGGACAGGGTCATCAGCGGAAGAACCAGTGCCGAGGAAGATAGTCTTGACAGAATGAACATATATATATACATATATGGGGGAAGCATCAACAGTCGCTTTCCAAATGATATAGGCAATAAGCTATCCAATGATGTATAAAAGAACAGACATGGGGCTACCTCCGTCAAACAAAGATCTAGCCCTCTTTGAAGACTGCAAACTGCGGAACAGCCTACATTCCAGAAGGTCTCAGCAAGAACTCGACAAAGACCCTTCTCCTATACAGAACATGCTTGTCAATAAACATCTCAATCACTACACATAAACTGAACCATAGCTGATCTCTAAATTTGACTGGAAGCCCTCAAAGTACTTGGAAGCTTGATTATGTTGTTTCTATTAACTCTCAACCCTCTCTTTTGCAAAAATTATAATATTGCATACCCATGTACAGTTGCAAAATGAGGCATAGTTCAATTTTTTAACAAAATCGTACTTAGTGCTTGACCTACAGAGAGCACAATTTTGTTAAAACTGGGGCAAGTTTCACTTGGGCTCTTGTACAGGGGCACAAAACTGGATCATATAATGGCCAACGTTCTCCTGAGTTGGTCTCCACACCTGCTTTGTGCTTATTTCTGTCTGTGGCGGGTGTCAGCTGAAGCCTGACGCTTCACAGTAAAAGAAAGAGATTGTGTGTGCAAGGGTATAATTGAGTCTGTAGACTCAACACATGTATCCTCGCAACCACTACCAGCACAAGTCACATGGCGGGGCGCGGCAGTGTCTCCAGAGTTTGCCTCATTCGCTATGCTCTCCCTTTCTTAAGCAGACTGTCTCAACCTATACTGGTAAAGAGAAAATAAACTCCATACATCATGGCTGACAATTACAATAAGCCAATGACTGCCAAATGTTGGATGATCAATAAGTGAATGATTCAACAACCAATGGCTGAATGGGCAGAGCCTTCGCCCTCTTTTGTAATAAGTGGCATAAGCTCTTGAAAGATATTTAAAGCTATCTTTAGCCAGATCTAGTATACAGTTCAGAAATGTATTTTAACAGTTTAAGTCTGCTCTACGGGATTTATGTGAAGAGGAATTTTGCAAGCCATTCTCCTTCGCCCCACAAAATATAACTTTATACTCAAAACAGGTGAAAATGATTATGAAGACATTAGATTTGTTACAGATCAGGGTGGACCCCACTGCTCCAACAAGAGGTTTAAACCCAAGCTAGGAAAATTATACACAATGACTTTTCTCAACTCTGCCACACATGCTTTTCGATCACCGTCATGTCTATATTCTGGGCAAAATATGGCCCTTGATTAAAGCCACTATTGATTTGTCCATCTCTTAAATTACTGCAAAATAGAACATTCACAAAAGTCCATCTGATGAAGAGAGCCCATAACTGTGTTACTGTCGTGATTGGTGACATAGTTCATAATACACATAAAATAAGAAATGCGCATAGTAGCCAATCTCAGTGGTGATTAGCTGATCCACATTAGATAGAACAAAGTAATCACAAATATTAACAAACCTTCTCTGCACAACCCTAGAAATTACTGTAAGAGCAAGGTTTTATTACAGCACATGTATAGGTGGAACTAGGAGTACGAGATACGTAGGATTACGATGGGTGGTGTATTTAAAGCACTCTGGGCTACATCAAAAAGGGTTGCGAGGATAGCAGCTTCTTACTCTTTCGGTGCAAAAGCAGCCTCTGGCTGGAACTTGAAGATCATCTTGAACACCACGTATCAGGCAAGAAAGAAACGTTTACAATGTGGATTTAATTGCTATGTAATCAAATTGCAATGTGAAGTAACCGGCTCAATCACTAGTATGCAATAAAGGGTGTCAATTCTGTGTAGCTCAATGGGTGCTGCTGGATTCCTCTTCGTCCTCAGAAATTTCACTCTTGTGATTTGGTGCACTGAATCAGTTTGGTAAGTTAGTATCATTATAGGTTCATTCAGAGCTCTGTAACAGACTAACAAAGGCTTAGGTAATGAAGGTTTCAAACCCTGCAGAGGCTCTCTGCAAACTTTACATCAAATTAATGCATACCAAGACAAGGACTTCCTGGGGAACATACTGTATTCTCATAGGAAAAAGGTTAAGTCTCTGGAGAATAAATGATGAGAAGGACCAACAAGAAAAATTCAAGCAGTTTCACCACGATCTGACAAGTGCATATGTCTAAGGAACAGTCAGTCTCTTTCAGTTTCAATTTGACATTCTACAACCTTTTCAGCTTCCATAAAGGTAACCCAAATATATGACGTCATTTAAGAAAAATCATACCAACTGACTTTATCGCTAACGTAGTTTGGACTCTTGCTCTAGACAAGACTGCTGGTTTAAGGATGACAGTACTTATGTTTGTAGGCGACTATGCCTATCCTACAACAAGTCGCAACTGTTGTCCCAGTCCCAACCCTTCCGGCTCACTAGCAGCACCTCACCGAAAACCCAAATAGTAAAAGGTGATTTGTGGCAGCCTTTACGCATGGACTCGAAAATAAAACATCTCAGGGAGTGTCGTCGTAAAACGGAGACGACCCCTTTCTCACAGATACATCATGTCTCAACCAAACACAGGCAATAATGAAGATGCAGTAAAATTTGAATCGTTTTTATTTAATACAACTGCAATCTGCGATAAGTTGCATGGGCTGCAATGATTAGGATAATGAACAGTGCAAGAAACAGAATTGTAAAGACAAGAGTCATTATTACAAAGACCCCCACCATCTTGCAATAGCATGAAATGACATAAGGGTGTGTAATATGTCCTGATACCCTATTATGATAGGCCTAACCTCCTACCTAAAGGAGAGCTGGGTTTGTTAAACCTAATCTGCCAATACCATGAGAGGAGCCCCCAACCCTCGTTACCTTGGATTGAGGTGTCTATCTCAGACTCCGCAGAGACACGAAGACTGGGTCAGCGCCAAGACGACGTGCAGCATCGATATCAGTACTTGTAAGTACCTGGTATTTGGCACCCAGGGTTTGTAAGTTAGAAGGTCATCGCAGGAATTACAGCACTAGTTGTGCCACTCTAGGTTTGACAAAGGTCAAATGAGGCTACCAGTCTGCCACTGCAGACCAGAAGAATGGTTTTAAACTGATGACCCGACTTTGCCATTTAAAAAAGTGTTAATAGGTTACTTTCCCTCTGAGTCAGTTCTATTTAGAGCACAGCATGTTAAGCTCTAAGCTTGCCTTTCAGATTCCCTGGGAAGTCATCAACCCTCATACCTGAGCAAAGGCCTGTGGTCTTGTTCAGCATCTGCAACAGGGCAGTCAGCGTCTAGTTGTGGTTCCCTGGTCGGAATCTCCCTCTCTCCTCTGTTAGGACAGGGAAGTGTTTTTATAACTAACCTGTCGATGTGGTAACAAAACGTCCCTACGCAAGCTGTAACCCAAAGACTAAACTCCTACCACGTCTAGCGGCAATGTACCAGACTGTATCCTTGACTGAAGCACAGAGTGAGCAAGAATGTGTTATTGAGAACTCCAGTGCTGAAGTAGGCTAAACAGTGTGATATAAAAAAATAAAACAAGACCGTAGAACTGGCTATTTGAAAAATAACAGTACGAAGCTGAATAAAATGCATTTAGAGCAAAGTGCACAGAGGCTCTATGCTGCGAGCAAAAGGAATAAAATACATCCAGGGCAAAGTGCACAAAGGCCTAACGCCTGAAGCATACGCGCAAAGGATACATAAAAATGACCACACTACACACCCAGCGTTTCCCCAAGTCTTCCGATAAAAATGGTACCTCACTTGTGTGGGTGGGCCTAGCGCCCACGAAAGGAAAGGGCCCAAAACACAACGTGGACACATCACATTTTTTTACAGAAAACAGAGGTGTTTTTTGCAAAGTGCCTACCTGTGGATTTTGGCCTCCAGCTCAGTCGGCCCCAGAGGGGGCAGAAATGGCCTAAAATAAATTCCCCCCCCCCTGGGGAACGACCCTTGCCTACGAGGTCGCTCCCCTTGCTTGACGGCGCATAAAAAAAAAAGATCACCAGTGCCTAGTGGTTTCTGCCCCCCTTGGGGCAGATTCACCTAAAATCGGCCGATTTGCCCCCAAGGGGGGCAGAAATGGTCTAAATACAATTTGCCCCTCCTGTGGAGCGACCCCTGTCTAAGGGGTCGCTCCCCATCTCTAAAAAAACAAACAAACAAAAAAAAAACACAAAACAAAAATTAGCCCTGGTGCCTAGAGGTTTCTGCCCCCCGGGGGCAGATCGCCTAATAACAATAGGCCGATCAATTCCCCCCCTCCAACCCCACTGGGGAGTGACCCGTGCCTATAAGGTCGCTCCCCTTGCGTGACGGCGCAAAAAAAAAAGATCCCTGGTGCCTAGTGGTTTCTGCCCTCCTTCGGGGCAGATTGACCTCAAATCTGCCAATCTGCCCCCAAAGCGGGCAGAAATGGCCTAAATACAATTTGCCCCTCCAGGGGAGCGACCCTTGCCTAAGGGGTCACTCCCCATCTCTAAACAAACAAACAAAAAAAAAAAAATGCCTTGGCGCCTAGAGGTTTCTGCTCCCCCTGGGGGCAGATCGGCCTAACAACAATAGGCCGATCTGCCCCCGGGGGGCAGAAATGGCCTAAAATAAATTCCTCCCCCCTAACCCCCCCCGGGGAGCAACCCGTGCCTACAAGGTCACTCCACTTGCGTGACGGCGCAAAAAAAATAATCCCTGGTGCCTAGTGGTTTCTGCCCCCCCTTGGGGGCAGATTGACCTAAAATCAGCCGATCTGCCCCCAAAGCGGGCAGAAATGGCCTAAATACAATTTGCGCCTCCAGGGGAGTGACCCTTGCCTAGGGGGACACTCCCCATCTGTAAAACAACAACAAAAATCTGCAGTGCCTAGTGGTTTCTGCCCCCCTTGGGGGCAGATCGGCCTAATTAAAATAGGCTGATCTGCCCCCATGGGGGGCAGAAATGGCCTAAAATAAATTTGCCCCCCAGGGGAACGACCCTTGTCTAAGGGGTCGCTCCCCTTACGTGAAAAACGAACAAAAAAAAACTCCCTGGTGTCTAGTGGTTTTTGGCCTCATAAAAATAGGCCAATCTGCACCCAAGGGGGGCAGAAATGGCCTAAATATATTTTGCCCCCTAGGGGAGCGACCCTTGCCTAAGGGGTCGCTCCCCACCTCAAAAAGGGGTCGCTCCCTTATGCCAATTTCCTTTTTTCAAAATACATCCCTGGTGTCTAGTGGGCGTTTTGACAGCCGGATTGCTTTCAATCCGGCTGCCAAAACGCAGAGAGAGACTTCAAAGGGAAGAAAATACATTTCCTTCCCTCTGAAGCCTCTCTCGGCCTCCCCCACGTGATCGGAAGAGAAATGCAAAGCATTTATGGGGGAAGCTCTGCGATTGTCAGCACGCGCTGACGTCACAAGGGGGGGTGGAGGGTCGGGGTGGAAGGGGTAGGGCTTCCCCTTCCATCCCTGACTTGGGGAGTGGGGGGGAACCCCTCAGAGGGAGCGCTAGCGCTCCCTCTGGGCTGGGTGCCCAGGACGCAAATGTTACGTCCTGGGCACAGCAGCACTGTGCCGCAGGACGTAACCATTACGTCCTCGGCACAGAACCGGTTAAGCACGGTCAGCCACCTTGCAGCACATTTCAGTAGAGCACTCTGTACCACAGCTTACTGGAATGACTCACTCATGGCACAAACAGGAACGCTGTTATGTGCCTGCTGCCAGCTCGGCTCCGTTTATGACATGTCATCAGAATGCAACGGCCTCTTCGCACCTGCTCCCATCTGGCCTTGTGAGAGAAGAGCCGCTGCAAACAATGGCACTTGAGTGATTTTAGCTGTAAGATAAAGAACATTACATCAATTTACAACCCATTTGAGATTGGGCTGAAGATGTGCTGCATGCAGCAGGGAGTTAGTAACGGATCCGAATTCCCGCTACCTCCTTCCATCTGAAAAACCTGTCTCGGAAAGATATATCCCCGGAGAGGTACATGAGGGGAAGAGGCGGGTGATGAATCGACGAGCCTAATAGAATTCACTGATGAGCCACATTAAGGCGCGGATTCAACACCTTTCATGTTTTTGTAACTCTACTCAGACAATGGAAGCAGAGCGGTAGGGGCTATAGTGGCAACAGAAACAATGAAAGGATACAGGGCAGGTGGGGAGAAGGAATAACAGTGCTATGACGTGGCCTGTGATGTTTACACCATATTGCTTTTTTTAATGGTGGGTGGGGGGCTAACACAAGAATGGGAGGGGCAACACAGCAAAGATGAAAAAAGTAAACATGCACAATCGAGGGTGGGGGGCTGGAGACAGCGGATGGATGGGGAGAAACACCGGACCAAGCAAACATGCACAATTTAGGGGGAGAGGGGGAGGGGGGCCAGCAGATGGACAGGGAGAATCACCAGACGGAGCTAGCAACAAAAGATGCACTCTGCAGAGTGCTCTAACAAAATGAAACTAGGCAGAGCACAGCGCCAACAGAAAATACCAATGGCAGGCTATACAATTGATAGCAACATGGAATACCCTTTTGTATTGTTAACAAGATGTGCTAAACCCCAGCAGAGCAGAATGAAGATTTATGGGCCCCAATAAAGATAATCAATGCCCTGTGTGCCATGTACATGTCGTGAGTGCTGGCAGGGAGGAGCCCTGGAGAGAGAGCGTGAGCGACTGAGAGACTCTTAGGGAAGTGATGCAAGGGCATATGGTGTTTTTATTTAGACGAGAAAAAGCCTGTGTTTTACAGTGACCTTTATAAAGTATGCACGACAACGCACTCATGTTTAAACAAAAGAAAGAACGAGGGGAGGCCTGGCTGGGCCTGGAAAAGCCTCCCCCCTCTGATTTTGGTTTTATGTTTGCAGAGGGAGCTGATGGGGAGGAGGGACTGAACATGCACCCACAGTGTAAGACAATCAGGCAAATACTAAAAAATAAAATAAATAAAAAGTCCCCTACAGAAGAGATAAACAGGACAAAGCGTAATTATACAGTAGTTGGTGCTGCTCCCAAAGAGAAAAAGGCAGGCCAAAGAGGCAGAACTGACCACTAGCAAGCAAGGATTTTTAAAGGACACTGGAACCAACAAATGAAATCACTTGAACCCACAGAACAAGTTTACCTAAAAGTAAACAACATGTTGAACTGTAACGCTCTACCTAAAAAGGGCTTTCACAACTACTGAAATATATTTCGAAATGTTTGCACAATTGACTTAGTCATTTAAATGTTGTGTGTTAGGAAAAACCTGACACCCTATTTCCTTTTATTTTGCATTCTAAGCAGCAGGTCTTACAATTCACTTTACCAAGTCCTGGAACTCTGTTGTCAGAAAGAAAATTAATTGTAAGAAAAACTGACTTTTGACCTCTGTGAACACAGAGCAAATGTGAGATAAGGACAAGATTTAATTTAAAGTCATCTTTTATTGCCCCTCCACTTTTCAACGGAACTGAACACCTGTTCAGTGTCAACTCGCCAGAAGGGACGAGTATTAAAAATAGCTCCACCTGATCAAATAAGAATCGCTAATGCGAGTGGTAGAGTGGATTTTTCGAGATTTGGTGTAGCTAATATTCTATTGAATTCTTTAAGGGTGCTGCTTGGAAGTGGCAAATAAAAAAACTTATGTCTAATGCTAGCCTCCTTGACTTTGGTAAAATCACGATTCTCTATGCAGTGAAACCCAATCAACATTTTCACCAACTAAAAGTGTATTGTGTGTGTGACAACTGTTTTGCGGTACTCAGCAAGAGTATCACTATATCACAGGGAGACCACAAAAACAATGTGTTTTTATTAGAAACACACACTAGGATATCCTTATTCTGAGCCATTTAAGAAACTTCTAGCTTTAACGTTAAAAAAAGAATTACTGTATTATACTAAACACAACATTTAAAATGTTATGATGGCCTCATGGTACCGCTGCAACACCAGAACAGAACTTACAAACATCTCTGTGTTACCACAGGACCTTGTCATCAGCTATTGTGATATTGCAATACAGTACAGCCAGAGCACAAAACCAGAGGGGGAAAAAAAAAAAGAAAGAAAAAAATTTATATATATATATATAAAAACTCAGAATATCCCCAAAATGTGATCTATGTTGAAGACCTATGCCTTTTAAGAAAATGAAAAAAATGTTTTTTTTCAATAGTAAACAACTTTTTCTTTTTTAACCCCTTTGGTGCGGGCGTCGGCCACTGGCCGACGCCCACACACCCTCCCTGGTGCGGGTCAAGACCAGTGGCCGACACCAGGGAGGGGGATAAAAATCCTCCGGTGCAATGCACAGGAGGATTTTTTATTTTTTTTTTGTACCTTAGGAGACGCGGAAGAGCTTCCGCGTCTCCATCCCACCCCCCTCCCGCCCCCTTATGACACAGTTTTTTCCCACCGGAGAAGGAGAGAAGCAGGTAAGCGTTCTCTCTTTCTCCGGTGGGGAAAAAAAGGCCAAAACGGCCTCCCCAGATGCCAGGGAGGCATCGATGGAAAGGGGAGGCTCTCCCCTTTCCATCGATGCCTCCCTGGCACCGGCTGCGATCCACGGCCAGGAAACGCCCCTAGGCACCAGGGATCTTCTTTGGGGGGGTCGGCCCCCTCGTAAAAGGGCCGCCCCCCCCCCGGGGCAATATTTAATATATTACACAGTTTTGGGGGGCAATCGCGCCCCCCACAATAAAAAAAAAACGGAAAAATAAATAAAAATGGCAGGGTCGGTCCTTGGAACACGGGCCGACCCCAGGGGGGAAAAAAAAAACGTGTAGTTTTGCCTGGGGGGGCCGATCGCCCCCCCAGGTTAAAAAAGAAAGGAAAAAAAAAAAGTTGGTGGTCAGCCCTTAGGGTGACCATCAATGGGGCCATTTTTTTTTTTATACATATGTGCTTTTCCAAGGGCAAGCACACATGTATAAAAAAAAAAAGATTTGTGACTTCAGTGTCTTGTTTTCTTTCTCTCTCTCATATATATGTGTATATATATATATATATATATATATATATATATATATATATATATATATATATATATATATATATATATATATATATATTATTATATTTTTTTTTTCAGGACAAGCATTGCAGCGTCCATGTGCAGTTTTTCCCCACGGAGAAGGAGAGAAGCAGGTAAGCGTTCTCTCTTTCTCCGGTGGGGGAAAAAAGGCCAAAACGGCCTCCCCAGATGCCAGGGAGGCATCGATGGAAAGGGGAGGCTCTCCCCTTTCCATCGATGCCTCCCTGGCACAGTTTCCTGGCCGTGGATCGCAGCGCGGCTGCGATCCACGGCCAGGAAACGCCCCTAGGCACCAGGGATCTTCTTTGGGGGGGTCGGCCCCCTCGTAAACGGGCCGCCCCCCCCCCGGGGGCAATATTTAATAATTTACACAGTTTTGGGGGGCGATCGCGCCCCCCACAATTAAAAAAAAAACGAAATAAAAAATAAATGGCGGGGTCGGCCCTTGGAACACGGGCCGACCCCAGGGGGGGGAAAAAAAAAACATGTAGTTTTGCCTGGGGGGGCCAATCGCCCCCCCCCCCCAGGGTAAAAAAGAAAAAAAAAAAAAATTGTTGGTCAGCCCTTAGGGTGAATATCAATGGGGCCAATATTTTTTTTATACATGTGTGCTTTGCCAAGGGCAAGCACACATGTATAAAAAAAAAGGTTTGTGACATCAGTGTCGTGTTTTCTTTCTCTCTCTCATATATATGTGTATATATGTATACACATATACATATATATATATATATATACACATATATATATTTTCAGGACAAGCATTGCAGCGTCCATGTGCTGCTTTTCTGACTTGTTGGTGTGTATCTGGGCTTCTAACAACGCCCGCCTCACGCCCATCACTACCACTCGTTCGTGGGCTTGCCCTTCAAAAATCCTTTGATGACATTGGAAAATGATTTACCTTTGTCCCTCCTTGGGGAGGTTTTGTTACCGCCTTGGCCATCGCCCCTGGTACATGGCTAATTGCACTTTTGCTGTTACGTTTAACTGCGAGCGAACTTCTTTTCCTTTTGTGTAACTCTTCACATGATGCGATTGGTGGCCGTGGCGCTGTGAATCGGCTCTCTTATGTGAAAGAGTTTAACTTTCAATTATCAATTTATGTGGCAAGAAAAGTTGGGTTAGGAGTTTATAACGCTAATAGCTCTAACTCGAGCAGATGCGAGACCCATTACATTGTAAATGCTTGTTATTCTTGTGTGTGTTGTTTTATAATGGTGAACAATTTCACCGCACTCCACGAGGACCGTGATCAAGACTCCTTGGTGAGTTGAAACACGTTGGTGGTTATTGACTGCAATAAAATACACTTTTATTTGTACTTCGTGGAGTGCGGTGAAATTTTTCGGCATTAGATAAGTCTTCTCTGTCACTGGGCACCGGCAGTGGAGTGTGCCGCCCAGCAACCCTTCAACCACTTTGTTTCTAAACATATATATATATATATATATATATATATATATATATATATATATATATATATATATACGCAACACAAATTGGTTAAAAAGACTGTTGCGCAGTGCACTCCACTGCCGGTGCTCAGTGATGGAGGAGAGCAACCTCGGAAATATTTTGTGAACAAGAATCTCACCGCACTCCACGAGGTTCAAATTGACATGTTTTATCGCAAGTATAAACAATGAAAGAAAAGAGGGACTCATTTACTGTGATCAAGAATCCTTGAGAGTCGAAACGCGTACGTGGCTGTTGCTTGCAATAAAAGATGTCAATTTGAACCTCGTGTAGTGGGGTGAGAATCTTGATCACACAATATATATATATATATATGCATGCATGCATGTCTTTTCTGTAGTGGCAGTTGCCATAAAGTAGCTGAGTGGATTAGTAAAGGCAAGGGTTACCTGCGCTTTAAAACAAATGTAATGCCAGGGGGACTATGGAGATATGAGTGGCACTTTTGCTGGGTAGTACTGAGGGAATTAGAAGAGGAGGTAATGGGAGGCAGAGCACCAAAAATGACTGTTGCACAGGGTGTGTGGTAAGGTGAAGTAATACATTCTTTTTTAGTTTTTTTCAGTGTTTTCAGAAAATCTGCAGAATTGGAGAAGAAGCGAAGGTAAGGTGACGACATTTCCTGTTGTACACAACAAACATACCCACACGCAATTTTGTGACTATCTGCCTTCTACGTAGGCTAGTAATTTAGAGGGACGGTTTAGCCAGTTGCAGAGATGGCGTCTCGTTGGATGACTGCTGATCAAGCCCTAGCTCGGGTTATGGAGGACAGTTCTGATGTAGGCTCAGAGACTGAGACAGCAGACACTGAGACAGCATCTGAGGGAGAGGACAATGGGGCAGATTCTGGGAGTGATTTTTCAGTCGGCGGAGTCCCATCTGACGACCCCTCTTCCAGTGAGTCTGAAGGAGACAATGACGACATCCGTGCTGTCCCTTCGCAAGCACATTCGGGGCAGCGGGACCACATTGGGTTAGCCGAACCCAGAGAGCACGTGCTTGCTGCCGCAAGCACAGAGAGAGTGCTCTCTTGGCAGCCCCCCTGTTTGGTTCAGCCCCAAATTCCACCTTTTACTGGTGACGCTGGATGTAAAGTCGATACAGCTAACTTTTTGCCAGTCGACTACATCTATCTGTTTTTGGATGTTGACTTTCTTCAGAAAGTTGTGCAGCAAACAAATTTGCGTGCAGACCAATTTCTGAGGGAGCGCGGAGGCACTCTAGGGCCCCGTTCTAGGGCACGCCAGTGGACTCCCACTTCGCTGGCGGAGTTGAAGATATTTTTGGGCCTTACGCTCAAAATGGGGTTAGTACAGAAACCCACCTTGCAGTCCTACTGGACGACTCGCACTGTTTGGGTAACTCCCATCTTCGCACCATACATGAGCAGAGATCGTTTTTTGCTACTGCAGCGCATGCTGCATTTCAATGACAATTCTGCTGTATTGCCCCGGGACCATCCAGATCATGACAGGTTGTTCAAAATTCGGCGAGGTGGAACATTTGTCTGCCAGGTTTCCAGAGATATATACTCCTGGAAAGAATATAGCAGTCGATGAGTCCTTGATCCTGTACAAAGGACGGCTGCTTTTCAGACAGTACATTGCGAGCAAAAGAGCTCGCTATGGCATAAAGCTGTACATGCTGTGTGAGAGCTCTACTGGCTATGTGTACAGCCTGAGAGTGTATACAGGGAAGGATTCTACCCTAAACCCTGTAGGTTGCCTTCCCGTGTTAGGGGTCACAGGTAAGATTGTATGGGAACTTGTCCAGCCACTTCTTCACAAAGGTTATAACCTTTATGTGGACAATTTCTATACAGGAGTAGAGCTGTTCAGTGAGCTCTACAAAGCTGGCACTGTGGCCTGCGGTACAGTTCGTTGTAACCGCAAAGGATTCCCGCGGGAGCTTGTTTGCAAGAAACTCCAGAAATCACAGAGTACTGCATTGCGTTCTAACAAACTGCTCGCAGTCAAGTTCCTAGATAGACGTGATAGATACGTGCTCACTACAATTCATGATGAGAGCACTTCTCCCATCACTGTTTGGGGTCAGATGGCCGAAGTCCACAAGCCCATCTGTATACTCGATTACAATAAGTACATGGGTGGAGTGGACAAGAACGACCAGGTTCTTCAACCATACAATGCGTGTCGTAAAACTCGCACTTGGTACAAGAAACTGTTTACCCACCCGATTCAGATGGCAACATATAATGCGTATGTTGTTTACCGTCAGACAACAACAGGAAGACTCATGACTTTCCTTGACTTCCAGTTGTCTGTAATTGAAAGCCTCACTGCTGTTACAGAAGAAGCAGCAGCCTCCACCTCATATGTTCTGGAGGATGTGGCAAGGCTGCAGGAGCGACACTTTGCTGATCGCATACCTAAAACACCCAAAAAGGATCGTCCATGTCGTCGCTGTAAAGTGTGCTCAAAGCATGGAAAGCGGCAGGAGAGTCGGTATTACTGTCCCCAGTGTCCATCACAACCAGGCCTCTGTATCCCTACTTGCTTTCCGTTGTATCATACTAAAGCAAAGTTCTGGGAAATCGACTGAGGTTGAGCTGCTGTTGGGTAATCCTTTCAGTGGCAGTGCATGGATACCGAACGTCCATGGGCCACTGCTTCGTTAGACAAGGAGCCACAGAATTTTACTTCATCATGGACTTCCTTTTGGCGTGGTCGCTGTTCTGTTCAATTAACATGCATTTTCTTCTCCCTACTGCATATACTAGTGACAGAACATATGCCACATTGCCATGGAGTACCCTTTCTTCACCTGCATGTCTACCTTACTTTCAACGGTAGATATGCTCTCTCAGTTCGAGGAATCACTTTGTAGGGCATACTTGGAAGCCCCCAACTTGCTTCCACAAACTAGTATAGGTTCACTTGGCTATTATACAGGATTAGCCAGGACTCTGATGAGAACAGAGACATGGATGGGTAAGGAAAGCTTATGGTAGGAGTGCCTTCACAGGGTTATTGCACAGGTAGAAGGCAGATAGTAAAGGTAGTACAGATGTACATCATCTACACCTATGGATTCAAACCCATTGGTGCCATCCCAGCACTGTAGGAGAATGACTTGTATAGGTCAGTGTTTGACCTGCTTTTCATGTTCATCCTCCATCAGAACTTAGTAGATGTTCAGTTTGCTGTATAAGTGCATTATAGTCACATCACTGTACATAATGTTGGCTGGGACATATGCTACGTTCTCATGGACTCCCCTATGTACCAAACACTACCCTTTTCCATAGCCTATGACCTTCTCTTTAGGGAACATCATGAGAAATCCCCAGCATGTCTCCCTTAGTTTCAAAGGTAGATATGCTCACTCAGTTCGAGGAATCGCTTTGTACGGCATACTCGGACACCCCCAACTTGCATCCACAAACTGGAAGGAGTTGGATTTAGCACAGAGAGTGCGTTAAAGGCGCATGAAAAACATGTCTTCCAGAGCCTCAGGTGGCTGTCACAGGAGTCATTAGTAAAGGTTTGTTACGCATGCATTTTTTTTAATGTTAAGGAAGAAGGAGGTAGTTACTTGACAGGTGGTAAAATGTAGTCAAACTTATTCCGTTCTGTGGCGTGTGAATGTGATGGGCCCTTGTCTGGCAGGGGTAAGTTAATGTGAGTGGAGTGATTGATTGGATTGGGCCCGTGGCTGGCGATATGAAAGGGTTGTTTGTTGTGCGTGAATGGCGTGTGAATGGACCATAAAGAGGTTGGTGCCTGGACGCGGCTTTATGGCCCACCTTCAGAAGGCTTGGTTTCAATATTCAGATACTTTGATAAGTAATCATGCTTTGAAACCATAATTTCTGGTGGTGCTAAAACCAACCAGTGTGAGTGGTGGGTTAACTTTAACAAACTAGTACCAGGGGAGTCTAAGGGTGCAGGACTTGCATGGCTCTCACCAGTTTTCCTTCACCCAGAATCCCCTTGAAATTACATTATGTGCTTAAAAAACACATTTCCTTGCATTTCAATGAGCAGAAGTCCAGGGATTTGCAGGGATCCTCAAAATTCCTACCACCCAGTGTTTCCCCACTTGTCCTGATAAAAACACAACCCCGCTTGTGTGCCTGCGCCTAGTGCATGCTTCAAGAATGAATCACTCCAGGGTTAACAGTAGACCTCAAGCAATGACTACCATTGACCCTTGTGTGATCCATTCCTGTCGCGGGCGCTAGGCCTACCCACACAAGTGAAGTATCATTTTTATCGGGAGGCTTGGAGGAACGCTGGGTGGAAGGAAATTTGTGGCTCCTCTCAGATTCCAGAACTTTCTGTCACCGAAATGTGAGGAAAACTTGTTTTTTTAGCCACTTTTTGAGGTTTGCAAAGGATTCTGGGTAACAGAACCTGGTCCGAGCCCCGCAAGTCACCCCTCCTTGGATTCCCCAAGGTCTCTAGTTTTCAGAAATGCACAGGTTTGGTAGGTTTCCCTAGGTGCCGGCTGAGCTAGAGGCCAAAATCTACAGATAGGCACTTCGCAAAAAACACCTCTGTTTTCTTCCAAAAATTTTTATGTGTCCACGTTGCGCTTTGGGGTGTTTCCTGTCGCGGGCGCTAGGCCTACCCACACAAGTGAGGTATCATTTTTATCAGGAGACTTAAGGGAACGCTGGGTGGAAGGAAATTTGTTGCTTCTCTCAGATTCCAGAACTTTCTGCCACAGAAATGTGAGGAACATGTGTTTTTTTAGCCAAATTTTGAGGTTTGCAAAGGATTCTGGGTAACAGAACCTGGTCCGAGCCCCGCAAGTCACCCCTCCTTGGATTCCCCTAGGTCTCTAGTTTTCAGAAATGCACAGGTTTGGTAGGTTTCCATAGGTGCCGGCTGAGCTAGAGGCCAAAATCTACAGGTAGGCACTTTGGAAAAAACAGCTCTGTTTTCTATAAAAAAAAATAGGATGTGTCCATGTTGTGTTTTGGGGCATTTCCTGTCGCGGGTACTAGGCCTACCCACACAAGTGAGGTATCATTTTTATCGGGAGACTTGGGGGAACATAGAATAGTAAAACAAGTGTTATTGCCCCTTATCTTTCTCTACATTTTTTCCTTCCAAATATAAGAGAGTGTGTAAAAAAGACGTCTATTTGAGAAATGCCCTGCAATTCACATGCTAGTATGGGCACCTCGGAATTCAGCGATGTGCAAATAACTACTGCTCCTCAAAACCTTATCTTGATCCCATTTTGGAAATGCAAAGGTTTTCTTGATACCTCTTTTTCACTCTTCATATTTCAGCAAATGAATTGCTGTATACCCAGTATAGAATGAAAACCAACTGCAGGGTGCAGCTCATTTATTGGCTCTGGGTACCTAGGGTTCTTGATGAACCTACAAGCCCTTTATATCCCCGCAACCAGAAGAGTCCAGCAGACAAAACGGTATATTGCTTTCAGAAATCTGACATCGCAGGAAAAAGTTACAGAGTAAAACATAAAGAAAAATGGCTGTTGTTTTCAGCTCAATTTCAATATTTTTTTATTTCAGCTGTTATTTTCTGTAGGAAAACCTTGTAGGATCTACACAAATGACCCCTTGCTGAATTCAGAATTTTGTCTAGTTTTCAGAAATGTTTAGCATTCCGGGATCCAGCATTGGTTTCACACCCATTCCTGTCACTAACTGGAAGGAGGCTGAAAGCACCAAATATAGTAAAAATGGGGTATGTCCCAGTAAAATGTCAAATTTGTGTTGAAAAATGTGGTTTTCTGATTCAAGTCTGCCCGTTCCTGAAAGGTGGGAAGTTAGTGATTTCAGCACCAGAAACCCTTTGTTGATGGCATTTTCAGGGAAAAAACCACAAGCCTTCTTCGGCAGCCCTTTTTTCCAATTTTTTTGGAAAAAACAAATTTTTCACTGTATTTTGGCTATTTTCTTGGTCTGCTCCAGGGGACACCACAAACTCTGGGTACCATTAGAATCCCTAGGATGTTGGAAAAAAAGGACGCAAATTTGGCGTGGTTAGCTTATGTGGACAAAATGTTATGAAGCCCTAAGCGCGAAGTACCCCAAATAGCCAAAAAAGGGCTCAGCACTGGGGGGGAAAAGGCCCAGCAGCTAAGAGGTTAATTCTGCACAGACTTGTGATTCTACTGCTTGACCTGAATAGGACATAAAGTGCCATATGTACGAAGGTTTGGCTTAGTGATTTTCAAATAGCGAATCTGTAGAAACCGCTATTAGGGAATCACAAAATTAAATGTACACAGGAGTGTATTCCACTAATAACGATTTCTACAAATTTGCATTCGCAGTAATGAAATTTCAATTTAGGAATTTGTTACAATGCGATTTCCTAATAGGAAATAACAAATTGAGATAAGTCATTTCAATTTAGGTTTGGGTTGAAAATGCAGCCATGCCTTCACCCCTGTCACCAACCCGACACTGTCCCATGGCACAGAGGAACACAGAACGTTCCCTTATGCCAGCACACCGGCTCTGCTTTCCTTTCAACAATCACTGCCTTACTCCCAACTCCAATTTACCGCAATGTGGTCAATCAAAGCAGATTTGTCTCAAATTAGGGACACCAAATCTGGATTTGGATCTGGTAACGCTGGGCCCACAGGTTAGTCCCCATACTGGAGGAAAATGCTCGTAACAGACAGATTTATGTACAAGGATACTGGCCAGGAAATGTTATTGGCGGTCACATGGTATCCTTGCACGTATATGCACCCAACTCACACTAGGGGCCTAAGAAGCACAGCATTTTGTCTAACATAGCTCTATTTCTACTCAATTGGAAAGAGCACTAAATGTATTTGCTCATCAGCTTACATTAGGTACTGTGATGAAGGTCTTCTCCACAGCCCAGGTTTGACTACTGTTACAGCACATGGCATTATGGATTCAGGTGGATATGTCTGTGTAATGGCGAAAATAGGTGATCTTATTTAACAGCTTAAGTTTTTTGATGTGTTAAATCACAGTGCCCCTGTATTATGGTTAAAGGGTTTCCGGGACCATGCAAGAGATTTCTTGACAGACATGCAGTGTCTGACAAACTGCGTCACTATAATGTGGAGAACCTCAGCAAAGTATGGGACATGCACTGTCATACCAAGCATTATGGTTGGATTCACATTGGAGCCATTGCCAATTCCAAGCTGTATTTGCTGGAAGTCACCTACTGTGGCACCACCTATTCCACTTACTCTGATAGGTTATTCCCAGTTAGTACTGGCAATCCATCCCGAGTATGCATACAATAGCACGTTACAGCTTCCGCTTGACCAAGCCACAATGCATGACTAGTCAAAGGGCCTGATTTCATTGTTGGTAGATGGAGTAATCTCAGTTGGTCTGGAGGAGGTCTTAATGTCATCCAGGTCAAGACGATTCCGCCCACCAAATTTGGAAATGACCGACAAGCCGGCAGTCATTTCTAAAATACTGTCAGGAACAGCCGTTCCTGTCAATGCTATTTACAGTTTGGTGCATGGCTACATCAATATGCTGGAACCCTGCACCAAACTGCTTTCTTTATTATTTTCAAACGGAAAATCCAGAATCAGGATTTCCTATTTGGTAATTAAAAAGGAAATGCTCCCATGGCGAGGGGAGAATTTAGCAGTTTTCACAGCCCTTTTCCACCATGGTTTTGATGTCGGTGAGGTGCAGTGAAAACAGACTGATAACTCTGCCTATCTAAATTAGGTGGTCTCAGGTCTATAAAGTGGTGACTCTGCAGTTTTCTGGAGGCAGCAGAACCTGTACGTCAGTATGCCAAAGGGCCATTCAATGATGGACCATGTTGTCTTATGTGTCCTGTTGTACTGCTGTTGACTTCCGGTTCTTGGAATAAAGTGCGGTGGCAGTATCCATGGATGCAGCATATGCACTGTCTCCTTAAAAAGCATGAGAAGGATACACCATTAGGTCACATTACACAAACAGTTCTAGCCACTGTGTGCACTCAGTCAGAAATTCTCTTAACAAGTAATAAGTCATCACCTAATTCACCCTGAGACAGTTGGTTATGTATTCCACTGTGGCAGAACATGAAGGAGTCATGGGTGCTCAGGGATGTGGAATTCCTATACGCCCGGGACATCTTGTTTGGGGTCAAGGGCAACAAGTTTTTATGTTTACTTTGTCCTTGGGACAAGTAGGCCCAACCCCCTGCAGCACAAACCCTTTGGCTGCCTGTTTACAGAGAGTTGAACTCTCTGCAGTTGAGGTAATGTGTTTCCAAAAGATAATGCTGTTCGAACTTGTATTTATGGTTCATTATTTGAAAGCCTTCATTATTAGGGTGGGTGCTGTAAATAAATGTTTAAGGTCACACTTCACTACTGACGTTGGTTCCAGTACAAAAAAAAAAACGTGTACACACATGTTTGAAAAGTTTAGGCTAAGAGGCTAAGTATAATGCTCCCAGAATGCTCTCTGATTATATGCAAATTAAGTGTCATTTAGTAAAATGTGTTGATGCATGCTAGTATTTCCCAAAAATATTTCTAATGGAAAATCAGTGTAACCATTTTCAACACGATTATGGGAAGCATGAAAATAAACAAACACTGACAAAGCCAACTGATCTGACATACTTTTATAAGTCTTTTAGTTTCATCAATGCGTGTCTTGTTTTGACATGACTTTTGTAACACTTTATTGTTGTGGGAGCTACCAGGCCCTCAACATTGTAACAAACATTGGCAAAACCCCCCCAAAAAGTTTTTTTTAACTCTTAAAGCACACGTTGCCACCAGCGGCATAACAAAGGCCCCGCAGCCGCCCTCCAGGGGGCCCCGTCAGCACAGCACCTGCCCTGAGTGAGTCTGGAGAGGAGGCTCCTCCATGTTCTTTGCAAAGGGGCACCCTCCAGTTTCGTTACGTCACTGATTGCCACTGTAGTTCCTGACACTGAACAAAACTACTTTGTGTGGCAATATGCTCCTTGTGGAAGAGCAGAATGCGATCATTCACTAAAGCCAGCCGAAAGAGAGAGAAATAGAAGTTTAATAAAAACAAAATGTCTTTGTTAACACCAGACCTAATTAGGGACCAAGACCCACATGTAGGTAGCTTTTTGCATGTCGCAAACAGCGACTTTCGCTGTATGCGACGTGCAAAAAGCACATTGCGATGCACAAACCCAGTTTTGCAATTCAGTAACCTGGTTACCGAATCACAAAATGGGTTTGCGACTCGCAATTAGTAAGGGGTGTTCCCTTCCTATTTGCAACTCGCAGTGCAATGTAGGATTGTTTTGTGACCGCGAACGCGGGCGCAAACCAATCGCAGTTTGCACCCATTTCAAATGGGTGCTAACACTTTCGCAAAAGGGAAGGGATCCCCATGGGACCCCTTCCCCATTGTGAATGTCACTGTAAACATTTTTTCAGAGCAGGCAGTGGTCCTGCGGACCACTGCCTGCTCTGAAAAAATGAAACGAAAACATTTCATTTTTCGTTTTTGTTATGCATCTCGTTTTCCTTTAAGGAAAACTGGCTGCATTACAAAAAAAAAAAAAAAAAAACTGCTTTATTGAAAAGCAGTCACAGACATGATGGTCTGCTGTCTCCAGCAGGCCACCATTCGTGAGGGGGTCGCAAATTGCGACCCACCTCATGATTATTCATGATGTGGGCATTTGCGAAGCCCTTGCCAATCACAGATGGTGTCAAGGACACCATCCTACATTCGGATTTGCGACTCGCAATTTGCAGGTCACAAATCTGAACCTACCTACTTGTGGCCCCAAATTCTTAAAGAAAGTCACAAAAGTGCACCCATGGTATATGTCGTACCCCTATAAAATATTTGTGAACTGTATTTTAGCGTGGGTAAATACGATGTGTAGATGTGCTCATGTGAAAATCTATTGAGCATTTGCAAGTTCATTTTCCCTCCAGCCACTTTCTTCCCAACCCTGGAAGAAGTTCTAATTCTGCCATTGTCAGGAGTAAATGTCCAACCTTTCTTATTATGGGAAAATATTAGAGAGAAGCTGGTAAAAATCTTTAAAACATGCAGGTTAGTAGGTTTGCAGACTCAAAGGTATTCCAGCCCTGGAACTATTGCTTACTGCTTCCTCCAGCCCCAGTATGCAGATCTGCAGAAAGGTGGTAAAATAAGGAAATTGCTACAGTAGGGATTGAAACTCCAAGTATTCAAGCCCTACTATGGTAGTAGCCCTGGCATAATCAGAGAGGCTATTAATTGCTGCCATAATTTGTCGCCACACTACATGGCACCAAAGGGACAAGTAGATCTTTTTACAGGACAAGTAGATTTGAGAAGCAACCTGTCCCCTGGACAAGTAGATATTTTAATAAATTCCACACCCGAGTGCTGCCTGGGAATCTGCATACGAGGTCAGTTATGACGCATGAAGCATTACACACTACCTGTAAATTGTGAGAATGGGTGCTTTTCATATTTCTATATGGGAATTCATTTGTACGGGAGGGGAATATGACAATGTGTGTGCCATCAACACAGCCAATTACATTGAGAAAGTGTGCTGCCCTGTAAAAGATTACTTTGGTCTGTTGCTAATATTGGGCATATGTATTTGTTTACTTGGAAAACCATGATGTCCAGAAACCTGTGACAAAACCTAGAAAATGCACTTTGTGACACTTCTCTTGCCACTGCTAGGACTCCTTGCTGACCGACTAAAGCCAAAAGGTGTAGACAGTGCTATACTTGTACTTGTGGTGGGACTGCACTGCTTCTGACTTTTGGGGTCTGTAGCTGAGGTTGTGACTCAGCAATTAATTCCAAAATTACTTCACTACTGAGTCTGTACTTCCCAAATATCTCCTCCTCAGTCTGTTAAAAAAGGGTGACTCTCACCTTGAATAGCCTCTCCTGTTTCTACCTCCTTCTCTGCCTATCAGCCTAAATCCTCATTCTCTTTGGCCAAGACATACAGGGCCGCCATTCTGAGTGAGCCAGATGCATTTAGTTTTTACCTGGTTACAACCAGATCCACATTGATGCTAAATGCATTTTCTAAATGGCAATTTTGCAACTCTTTACAATTAGTAAATCCTTTGTACATAATGTTAGCGATTCCCTATTTGGGATTTTCTATTTAGCATTTTCCAAAAAATGCCTTCCGTACATACCAAAATGGCATTTTGCATCTCCTAACAGCACACAATAGTGATGCGCACCATTAGGAAATGCAAAATGCCTCTGCACATATGGCCCAGAGTATACTGCAGTTCCCATGGGGATTTGTCACTGGCTACAGCAGGCCCATAGTAGTTCTGCTATAATATCGCAGTACCAGAGAAGGAAAAAAATATATATATAAATTACATTACAATAGTATTCTAAATAGGTTGAAAAGTATAATATTTAAAATTAACAATATAATTAACTTTCAACAACAATACTAGACTTCACGTTAAAAAAAAAAAAAAGAAACTTCAAATTTACTGAAAAAACCTAAAGGATAAAGTTAGGTAAAAATAGCACTAATTTTCTGTTGTGTTAAACTTTAAAAAAAAATATTAAAAAAAAAAAACATTGAAATTCGGCATTTGCAGTTACATTTATCTGAGCTAACTATAACTTATGTCTCTGATATGCACTGCTTAGGACCTAACATATTACATCACTCAGGACATGTTTAATGACATCTCAAAAGTCAGCACTGATGACATAATACATTGGATGTGACAGTTTGCTATAGCCATCTGATATGGAAAGGTATTTATCAAGCTACATCTAGAGCAAATTTTATACACATTTACTAATGCTAATGAGTGTAAGTTCTTGGACCGATCTATGCCTGCACCTCCTTTGAGATGTAGTTGAGAGACTGAGGTGATGACTCCTCATGCCCAACCCCAAATCCTAAGTGGAGTAGTCGTTTACACTGTCTCAATATCAGATAACTGAAGTGACAACTCCTCATGACTGACACTGAGTCAGAAGAGCCCTCTGCCACATTTGACAAATTTAACAACCTTACAGAGGCCAAGATCAAACAGACAGAGAAACCTGGCTTGGCTGCACCCAGCCCTCGAATATCCCCTGGGCATTTTGCAAGGAGATTACGTCAGTGGAGAAGAACAGAGAACATGTCCTCTCCACCCAATGAGCAGACTCTGAAGTGTGTCAGCGAGGCTCTCAGGTAGTACACACATAATAGACACTCCAAAAAAAAGTAGCAACTAAAGTTTGCAGTTCCGATTATTTTGCTGCCAGAACCCAGTACAGAAAACATACACTCCTAACATTACTGGGTCAAGTAACAGGTGCTACCGGGTCAACCAGAAAAAGGTGTGAATTCCCAAGAGACCATATATGCCAGAGGCTACACCAAGAAGGGGGCAAAGCTTTGCATATAGTAAATTATGCTCACCAGTAACCATCTCATAGTCCTAACCATGCTGTACATGGAGTCTAGTCTCCTGACAGTCTACCAGGCCTGAAGTCTTAAGGGGACTTCTGTCTAAAAGCAACCTATCACAGAAGACAGATTAGAGGAGGAAGAGATGGTTGCTCCTCCTGAGATATCCCCCTTAACTGGAAGAGACACTGAGCGAGCAAAAGACAAGTAAATCTAATTGAATGGGTATAAATATGGCGTTTATCTGGAGGCACAGATACAATCTTTTTGTAAGAAACAAGACTAAATTTAGGCCAGTTTTATTTTTAAATAGCAAAATATGAATAATCATTTTTTGAAAGGTGGCAGAGGATGCATACCTGAAAGGGAAGTCATGAACTTAAGTATAAACTTTCTCAGAATCTGCTGAGATTTTAGGTGTTTTGCTCAATAATCTTCTGGCCATTCTGCTTAGTCTAACGACCTTATGCTAGCTAAAATCTTGTCCGCCTTGCTTAGGCTAGTACTTTCAGATCCATTTTCCACCAGTTGCATGCAGATATCTTACCAAACGCAACTGAACATAACTTAGGTTATCAGCCACACCATAGCATAGTATTCATGACCCTAGCAAATCACTGAGCAGATTTGAAATAGTGATCTGTCATATCATCTATAACTGATCACAAATCGAGTCTCCAGGTGCACGTTGTTTTAAGGGGTTATACCATATCTTACCTTTTCCTGCTGGTAGGTAATGTCCAGGAGATTGATGCTGTGGAATGGCCCTTGGTGGTGTTCAGACACACACTGGCCACATACTCCTTCGTGGCACATGCGGCAATAGAGCATAAGCTGTCTCCCTGAATGCAGCAAGCAGGGCCCAGCACCCACTGCCACGTCCTCTTTTTCCTTGCATGGCGTAGACCGCAGAAGCTTCACTACCTCTGCCAGAGTGGTATTGACAGGTAGGCGTGCGGCACCACCAGGGACGGAGCTTACTTTGCGACAGAGTGGGCAGCAAAGTTGCTGTGGAAGCACAGGGGGTGAGGAGGTACAGCCTTGCACACAGCGCCTGCAGAAATTGTGCGAACACAGCGGCAGTGTCACAGGCTCCTCAAAAAGTCCAAGGCACACAGCACAAGTAAGGCTTGCCTCCATCATGGGCTGCTGACACAGGATGAAAAGGAGAGCTGGAGTACAATGTAGGGCTTGAGGCTTACAACATTAAAAAAGGTTCGCACCACCCCAGCGAGGAGAAAGAGGCCTATACCACTTAGAACTACATCAACAAAGGATACTTGGAGATCTTGGATACCAAATGAGCGATCTGAATTACTACACCGGGTGAGAGCAAATTATACAACCTAAGGGTAAAAGGAAGCAGAGGTCTACCACTAAAATGTGGAAGGCAAAGTATCAGATGGGATTGATTTATGCCAATACGGTCCGCATCACCATAAACCAGTGACGAATGGCTAGCAGAGGAACAAAGAAAGATGCACCTAGTTAAATAGATTCAATGATATTGCCACCAAAGGGGTACAATTTCAGACGGGACAGGGTTGGATTGTGTGGGCTATGCTCCTGGGACGTAAGTACAATGCACCACCGCAGGAGGTGAGAAATTCCACTAACAGGGAAGTGTACCCATTTAACAGGGGCACTGGTGAACAATGGGGCAGGAGATCAGTGTTCACCACGAGCACTGGAATTAATGAGGGATTGATTGTTGGCACCAGAAGTGCTTCTTCTGCAGAAATTTAGGAAAGTCAGCTCATGGTAGGTTAGATACGGCGCTGTCGCCAAAGGTGGATATCCGAGCCAACAGACCGAAAAGGGCTACTCAATGGACTTTTTGCTGACAGATATAAGCAGGAGGCCGGAGGTCATACCCGAGCTGATCAATGTGGGTTTTATCGTCTATACTTCTGTTAAAATAGGACTTTGGAAGCAGCTGCAAAACCGCAGAGAAGCGTAAAGATGCAGAGACTAATGTAGAGATCAACACATGGGTCAGGGAGGGCGCCCTTACAAGACCGGGGGCGTTCGGGAGGAGGTAGGATGGAATGCGTGGTCTCTGCACAGCCCTCTTCTCGAATGGGCGCTACCAACAAGCGCTGAACAAAAGCCGTTGTTTTCTCTCTCCCTCTTGGTGTCCTGCGTGGAGACTCAAGCGGGAGAAGCTGTCCGTCTTCAGAAACTGAAGTCCGTGGCAGAGTACCGGCCGGTGTGACGCCTCCCCCTGCGGAAGTGCCGTCCCTGCTCCCCGCTCCCGCCTCCTCAAAAACAAAACTTTTCTCTCAGCTAGTTAATCCCCGCGAGACGTCACTGACAGTTTCAGCTCATGTGCTTTCGGATTCGTTTCCTGATTCTCTCCGCAGGAAAATGCGAGCGGGGCGGGAATCTGCGGCGTTTTATTTTAGGACGGGCAGGTAAGAAGAGGCGGCGACCTACGGAAATTATAAAAGATTTTTTTTTAGGGTGGAAAATAGACTATAGAAACTTTAGTCCAACTGTTGATATTTTCGGCCGCATGTGACGGAGTAGCTCATTCATTAGTGAGCAAGGCTGGATTTACACAAACACACAGCTGGCCGATAACGAGGCACTGCTGTGCACTAAAAGTTGGTTGGGGACTTAAAAGAAACATTTGAGATTGGCACACCTCCAAGACGCTAGACTCTGACTACTGTTTATGCGTTCTTAGCTCAGGCATGCCCCAGTTGTGTTAGAGCGCTTTACAATAGAGTGAAAAACGTTACATGAGAAGTAGTACGTGACAATAGGTACTGGTACTACCGATACTCATGGTGAGAGGTGCATATTTACAAGCTACATATTCGCTACTTTAGTGTGGAGCCAGAATGACCGCGCGGAGACCACAGGTGAAGGAGAATGTATTTATTACCATACGGAAATGCACTCATAGGAGAACCCGCTTGTTTCCTGCAGTGTTGATTTATACCTCTACACCAAGGGTCTCCAAACTTTTCTGAAGCAAGAGATACTTCTGATTAATGAATATCATTGTGAACTACTGAAGGCTAAATAACTTGCGCATTATTACCAGACACCCTCATGCTCAGCAAGTCTGATGTCCATAAAGCCAGATATGATCTGAACAAAAGACTTTGACTAGGGGTACTATGACAGGGCTGGGGAGGGGAGGGGTGTCTCTCTCATGAGAGCATGCTCTTTCGGGATGAATGAACATGTGTGTATATAAATGGGCTATATGTGTATGGGTAACAGAGCCTGTGTCGTATGTACTTGTGGCACAGGGCATACCTTTCACCATATGTAGCACTGTTACCTGTATAACACAAACATACAACCATTTTTTAAGTAGGAGAAATTTAAAGTGCAAAGATGTTTATAATGTGAAACATTTTTCTGCACCTTACATTTCTCCCATTTAAGAAACAACTGTGTTTTGCAATTATAAGTATGGCACAGTGTTCTACTGAGAGCAAGAGGCCTGCTTTGTGTAAATGCAACACTTTAAAAAAAAATTGAAAACATTAAAATGAAAAGTCAACTTAATCATTAAGGTAAAGTTTCATTTTAATTTTCTCCGATTTAACATCACTTTGTTCTCATGATCCAATACTGAGTTGACAAAGACTTTTAATAAGATTTAAATACTTAAGTGCTTCAGTTCTTCACCTCTGTGCCCTGGGTCATAAATCTGACTCCACCACTGCTCCTTATCAGGCCCTGCTTCTGCAGCCTGATGATAATAATGTAAAATAAGCACAGGCTTCCCTTAACTTCAAAAGGAAAAATGTGACCCAGTGTTTATTTAAAAATGAACTCCAGGCTGTCAGCTACTCTGAAAGGGTCTGGGAACTTCTGATAGCTCAGGATTGACTGGTTGGAAACACCTGCTCTAGACTGACCCTACTCAGCCAAACCATTAGATGCTCAATAAGTAGGGGTGGGTCACTACTCCCCCCCCCCCCTTCAACAAACTAACATAGAGTCGCACATTTAAGGGCAACAGTATATTTCTCCTCAACTCTAAAATGAAAACAATCAAATCACAAGATGAAACACAACACCACATAACATCAGCAGGAATCCACCATTAAACTATGTAGCAGCATCTGAGATGAGCTGGATCTCCGGACCGATGTGTATGTCAGAATGACCAGTGCATGGGGCACTAGGACCACACACACATCAGGTGTACGTGTAGTCACTGGATGCCGCTTCTTGTCACCAGAGGCCGGACACCAGTTCCGGTCAGTACGAGGGGCGGCACTACTACTGGCCAGCACCTCGGGGACGACAGACGTGCCTGCTTGCCTGCCTGCGCGGGTACTGAAGAATGAAATAAAGAAAGCTGGTACACCCCTATCGGCCTCCTGTGTCGTACTTTGGGGCTGGGGATCATCGTGGCACGGCAAATGGCGATGAAGGTGGGATCCCAGACCACAATCTGCTCCCTGCACCGGCGTAAAACCAAGACACGCTCCCTGCTTCTGGATCAGCGTCAGCACCTATGCAGATCCAGTACAAAAGCGCAATCTTGAAATCTCCTGGTCTGGTATCTACAAATCAGTGGTAAGCCAGTCTGTGCCTTGCTAACCAAACCTCCCACGTTTGATCTCCGGCTCATGCGAGATCTCGCAAGAGTGCGACTCTCTCAGCGACCCTCTTAAAGTCAGGCAGTGGAGCCAATGAGTTACATCAGGCGCCAACAGCAATTAAGTGTTGTGGCCACTGTCAGGCACCCCCGTGGCTATACAAATGCAGTGAATACATAAAATACTAAAGGAAACTCAGCAGAAGTAAGAAATCTGGCAAATAAATTGTAACTATGATAAAAGTCACACATTACTAAATTACAGTCACAACTAGAGCAATCTACAACCATCACTGAAGAACGCGATGAAGGCGCAGTTCCAATCGCAAATTTCAGGGTCCTCTGCCGTTTGACCTTTCTGACTCTCAAACGAAAGGCGCTGTTTGGGGAAAATAGATCTGGCGTTTTGAACGCTACCTGCAAAAATCACACGGATGAACAGGCAAGGGGCCTATTTCTAAACCTAGGAGGGTATTGTTGGACCTGGCCCTTTTTGCAGGATCATCCCCAAACGTTTGACGTACTTACGTTTGTATAGGCAGTGCCCTGACCTGACACAAAAGGCTTGTTAACTCCCTACTGATGTCTGAAGACAGTGTGGAGGAGAAGGGGCATTCCTAGAACTGGTTAGAGCTGGTTGGAACCTTCTCCCCACTTCTAGAAGCTGAGCAAACTTAGTATAAGTATAAGGATTGTTCCCTATGAGAACAGAGAAAGAGAGACAGAGACACTGATGGACACTGGATGGACTGGACACTAGTTGCTTCTGGAGGGACTCGCTAGGAACCGACTGCGCTGCTGTTGTGCTGACCTGTGACCTGCTATGTCACTAGAGGGACTGCCACTGCTTTCTCCTGCACTCTTGTGGTGGCCTGCTTGCCTGGGCCCAGGGCTTGGTGCCCCCACAGCTGTCTCCAGGGCTCGGTAGTGTGCCCCCCTTCTCCCATGCATTCTGTTGCTCTGGTGCTGTTTTCTTCAGCTGGGCACAAGGGGAGTGCCCCTTGCCCTTGTGGAGCGCATGAAGAGTGCTCATTAGCACCAGCGCATGAAGAGCGCCTTCTATAAATACAGTACGTGTAGAAGGCTTTTCTTTGATTATTGCCTACTTGGGTGCAAGGAAGTGCCCTATGTCACCTTGTGTGTGTGCCCCCCGCTTCCCCAACGCAAGAAAGGTAATTAGGAGCCCTGTTGTCAGAGCGTGCTCATTGTAGTGCCTCTGGGGCACAAGCAGGCACTTCCTTGTGTGGGGCCACCACAATGGCCTGGGCCATGGGACAAAGTCCGCCAGAGGCCGAGGAGAGTGGGGATTCCTGAAGGGCAGGCAGGTGAGGAGTCCTCCTGGCCCGAGAGGCCTAGAAGGCTCGATTCTGTGTGAGGTGGGGTCCTAGGCCAGGCCCTAGGGGTCCTAGGCCTAGGCTTACCTTGTTGCTGCCTTTGTCCTGCAGGAAAAACATGGTCTCCGGGGATGCAGAGGAGCCGTGCACACCTCTGTGCCCGGCTGAGGGTCGTGTGTTCGAGGCGGCCCACTTGCGAGGAGTGGGGTCACCTCCCGCCTAGATGAGTTGCCTTCCCTGACTGATTCCTCCCGCAGCAGAAGTACCGGAGGCCGCAGGGGCGGGGATCTTGATTGTTGACGGTAAGCCCCTTATATCGTTTGGCAGCAGGATCACATAGCTAGCAGGATGGGGAGGAAACTGTCAATGTAGGTCCTGTGCCTGCCCAGCCTGCCTGCACACGGCTGCAAAACATTTCAAAGAAGCGCCAAGGTGCTGTAACCTTTCGGTAGGAGGTGAATTGCAGTGATTTTTGCCCTCCTGTTTCTCTCACGCCAGGACCTGATTGTAGTTATATGTCTTGCTAACCAGGTTGGGGGAACACGTATATTCCCAAGGATCATTTGGTGTGCATGGCAGAGTGTATTTAGTAACCATGCCATTTGGGAATGTTTCATTCCATGTGTATTTATTTTGGTGATAATGATGATCTGCCACTTGGGAATGTTTCATTCTATGTGCATTTACTTTGGTGAGAATGATGACCTGACTACTGCTTGTGTTGCAGAATATTAGTAACCTCTGTGCTTACCTGACAACTGCTTATCCTTCCAGCGTACTAGTAATCTGTGTGATAATCTGGCAACTTCTTGTGTAGCAGGGTTTTACTGATAGATGTTGAGTTTGGTCTCGTGATGTTTTGTGCAATAAAGTTTATTTTTAAATAACCGTTTGTGGAGTTTTCTTTGTGGTGTATTTATCGTGTCGTTAGTGTGTTGTGCAAACCTTTCCACATTGCCTCTAGGATAAGCCTGACTGCTGACTGCTCGGGCCAAGCTATGGAGGGGTGAGCGTGGGTTATCTTGTGTGTGTGTGTGTGTGTGTGTAGCTCCCTTGCCTTGACAAGAGTGGTGGTCCCTTCCTGGCTGAGGTGCCTACCCTATCCAACCAGGAGCCCCATTTCTAACAGGTATGATGTTGAAGAACTGGTCATAACTTTCTGGCCCGAGTCATTCACTACATACAAAGGCCCGATAAAATGCCTCACAGTCATTTTCAATCCCCAGCGAAATGTCGACTTTAAAAGCTACATATTCAACAAGGCATGCCAATGAGCAGATGAATCCCTCAATGACTTTGCGACTTGGCTGCGCAAACTTACTGCCAATTTGAGGAATTTGTCAGTGAGGCAGCTGTCAGGCTGTGTTCTCATCGAAGGATGTCACGCAACTGGATTCCGCACGAAAATACTGATAGAAACGTACATGCTAGACAAAATACTGACCATGGCAAGATCAGAAGCCAGGGCTGCATCACATGCCATCCAAATGGAAAATGGGAGAGTGCAAACAGTGGTGTAACAGGCTCACCTCATGGCCGGCAGCAGCAGCAGACATTACAAACCATCACTGCTCCTGAAGGAAAGCAAGAAAGGACATTGCTGTAGCCTGGATCATCCACATGTCAGCGTCTGCCCAGCCATGGTACACAAATGTCAGAAATGCAACTAAAATAATCACTTTGCAAGTGTCTGCCTGGGTGGACGCATCAAGACGGAGAGAGGGTGACCTGCCCGACCACAAATAACCTCAGGTCGTCGCACACAACATATGGAAGCATGCAATTGCAGTGCTTCCACTGATTCAGATGCCGCCAGTGCACTGGAAACCAATGAATGTCTATACCTCATGATGGACGTCCCAGCGCAAGAACGTGCAACCAAACATTTCCAGCTAGTTGACAAATGACAAATAAAGAAGACAGCAACGGTGGATCTGTAGGTTGGAACTCACACAACGCAATTTATACTTGACAGTGGAGCCACATGCAACATCATGTGCGTGTCAGAGTTTGAAAAAATGAATGATCCACAAACCTCAGCTGTAGCCTTCTGCTGTTGACATCTTTACATGGGTTGCAAAACAACCCTTCATGAACACGTGAAAATTCATGGAGACACTTACTTACAATGACATGTCTGTGAGAGAAGAGGTACACGTCCTACGGGGAGATGTTCCAGCGCCATGTTTGCTTGCCAATGTCACTGCGCAAGTATTGGGCCTCCTAGCCATGACATATCACATAGCTGAGCATAACAACATCCTAAGAGAACACTCTACGATCCTCAAAGGGCTTAGAAATCTGAAGGATACACATCAACATCAACGAAGCACTCAAACCAGTGGCTCAAAATCAAAGCAGAGTTCCTGTGCACCTCCAACCGCAGGTAGAGCAAGAACTAAAAAGTCTGCTAGCACAGGACATTGTATAGGGAAGGGCCAACTCCATGGGTGTCCCCCCATCGTGGCTGTGCCAAAGAAAAACACAGAAAATACAAGTTTGTGTCAACGTGCTTACCAAACACAGCTACTGAAAGAGAACTGCACCCAGGCCCTCATCTAAATTTCGGGACCAGCTGCTTCCCTGGGGCCTTTGTGTTCTCCAAGCTACAATTATTTAAGTGCTATCATCAACTGGAACTAGACCCGCAGTCCTGGTACAGCACCACATTTTCCAACCAACTAGGATTATTTTGTTACACGCGATTAAGCTTCGTGGTGTCATTCAGTAGCAGAAATATTTCAGGAGATGGTGAGGCAAGTGATCAGCCCTGTATAAAACTGTCTAAACTACAGCGATGACATCCTAGTATTTGGTCACACAAATGAAGAACATGTAGGTGGTATGCAAGAAGTTAGAAACGGCTGGCCTGACACTGAACGAGGACAAATGTGAGATGGGAAAGAGAGAACTCGTTTTCTTTGAACACTTTCTCCCGGAAAGGGATGCGGCTAAACCCCTACGGGGAGATGTTCCAGCGCCATGTTTGCTTGCCAATGTCACTGCGCAAGTATTGGGCCTCCTAGCCATGACATATCACATAGCTGAGCATCACAACATCATAAGAGAACACTCTACGATCCTCAAAGGGCTTAGAAATCTGAAGGATACACATCAACATCAACAAAGCACTCAAACCAGTGGCTCAAAATCAAAGCAGAGTTCCTGTGCACCTCCAACCGCAGGTAGAGCAAGAACTAAAAAGTCTGCTAGCACAGGACATTGTAGAGGGAAGGGCCAACTCCATGGGTGTCCCCCCATCGTGGCTGTGCCAAAGAAAAACACACAGAAAATACAAGTTTCAGGGGTGTGGAATTTATTAAAATATCTACTTGTCCAGGGGACAGGTTGGTGCTCAAATCTACTTGTCCTGTAAAATGATCTACTTGTCCCTTTGGTGCCATGTAGTGTGGCGCCAAATTATGGCAGCAATCTCATTATGTAAGAGCTCTGATAATAACCTCTCTGATATGCCAGGGCTACTACCATAGTAGGGCTTGAATACTTGAAGTTTCAATCCCTACTGTAGCAATTTCCTTATTTTGCACCTTTCTGTAGATCTGCATACTGGGGCTGGAGGAAGCAGTAAGCAATAGTTCAAGGGCTGGAATGCCTTTGAGTCTGCAAACCTACTAACCTGCATGTTTTAAAGATTTTCACCAGCTTCTCTCTAATATTTTCCCATAATAAAGGTTGGACATTTACTCCTGACAATGGCAGAATTAGAACTTCTTCCAGGGTTGGGAAGAAAGTGGCTGGAGGGAAAATGAACTTGCAAATGCTCAATAGATTTTCACATGAGCAAATCTACACATGCGTATTTACCCATGCTAAAATACAGTTCACAAATATTTTATAGGGGTACGACATATACCATGGGTGCACTTTTGTGACTTTCTTTAAGAATCTGGGGCCACATGTAGGTAGGTTCAGATTTGCGACCCGCAAATTGCGAGTCAGAGCGAGTCGCAATTTGCGAGTCGCAAATCCGAATGTAGGATGGTGTCCCTGACACCATCTGTGATTCGCAAGGGCTTCGCAAATGCCCACCTCATGAATAATCATGAGGTGGGTCGCAATTTGCCACCCCCTTGCGAATGGCGGCCCTCACAGGGATGGTGGCCTGCTGGAGACAGCAGACCACCATGTCTGTGACTGCTTTTCAATAAAGCAGTTTTTTGTTTTTTTTGTAATGCAGCCCGTTTTCCTTAAAGGAAAACGAGATGCATAACAAAAACAAAAAATGAAACGTTTTCGTTTCATTTTTTCAGAGCAGGCAGTGGTCCGTAAGACCACTGCCTGCTCTGAAAAAATGTTTACAGTGACATTCACAATGGGGAAGGGGTCCCATGGAGACCCCTTCCCTTTTGCGAAAGTGTTAGCACCCATTTGAAATGGGTGCAAACTGCGATTAGTTTGCGCCCGCGTTCGCAGAACAATCCTACATTGCACTGCGAGTCGCAATTAGAAAGGGAACACCCCTTCCTAATTGCGAGTCGCAAACCCGTTTTGCGATTCGGTAACCAGGTTACCGAATCGCAAAACTGGGTTTGTGCATCGCAATGTGCTTTTTGCACGTCGCACACAGCGAAAGTCGACGTTTGCGTCATGCAAAAAGCTGCCTACATGTGGGTCTTGGCCCCTAATTAGGTCTGGTGTTAACAAAGACATTTTGTTTTTATTAAACTTCTATTTCTCTCTCTTTCGGCTGGCTTTGCTGTGAGTAATTGCATTCTGCCCTTCCACAAGGAGTAGTTTTTTTCAGTGTCAGGAACTACAGTGGCAATCAGTGACGTAACGAAACTGGAGAGTGCCCCTTTGCAAAGAACATGGAGGAGCCCCCTATCCAGACTCACTCAGGGCAGGTGCTGTGCTGAAGGGGCCCCCTGGAGGGCGGCTGCGGGGCCTTTGTTATGCCACTGGTGGCAACGTATGCTTTTAGAGTTCAAAAACGTTTTGGTTTTTTTTTGCCAGTGTTTGTTAAAATGTTGAGGGCCTGGTAGCTCCCACAACAATAAAGTGTTACAAAAGCCATGTCAAAACAAGACACGCATTGATGAAACTAAAAGACTTATAAAAATATGTCAGATCAGTTGGCTTTGTCAGTGTTTGTTTATTTTCATGCTTCCCATAATCATGTTGAAAATGGTTACACTGGTTTTCCATTAGAAATATTTTTGGGAAATACTAGCATGCATCAAAACATTTGACTAAATGACACTTCATTTGCATCTAATCAGAGAGCATTCTGGGAGCATTATACTTAGCCTCATAGCCTAAACTTTTCAAACATGTGTATACACGTTTTTTTTTTTTTTGTACTGGAACCAACGTCAGTAGTGAAGTGTGACCTTAAACATTTATTTACAGAACCCACCCTAATAATGAAGGCTTTCAAATAATGAACCATAAATACAAGTTCGAACAGCATTATCTTTTGGAAACACATTACCTCAACTGCAGAGAGTTCCACTCTCTGTAAACAGGCAGCCAGAGGGTTTGTGCTGCAGAGGGTTGGGCCTACTTGTCCCAAGGACAAAGTAAACATAAAAACTTGTTGCCCTTGACCCCAAACAAGATGTCCCGGGCGTCGGGCGATAGGAATTCCACATCCCTGAAGTTTGTGTCAACGTGCTTACCAAACACAGCTACTGAAAGAGAACTGTACCCAGGCCCTCCCCTAAATGACAAGACCAGCTGCTTCCCTGGGGCCTTTGTGTTCTCCAAGCTACAATTATTTAAGGGCTATCATCAACTGGAACTAGACCCGCAGTCCTGCTACAGCACCACATTTTCCAACCAACTAGGATTATTTTGTTACACGCGATTAAGCTTCGTGGTGTCATTCAGCAGCAGAAATATTTCAGGAGATGGTGAGGCAAGTGATCAGTCCTGTATAAAACTGTCTAAACTACAGCGATGACATCCTAGTATTTGGTCACACAAATGAAGAACATGTAGGAGGTATGCAAGAAGTTAGAAACGGCTAGCCTGACACTGAACGAGGAAAAATGTGAGATGGGAAAGAGAGAACTCGTTTTCTTTGAACACTTTCTCCCAGAAAGGGATGCGGCTAAACCCCAGCAAGGTAGAAATACTCTGCAAAGCATGGCCTCCAATGGACGCAGCAGAGGTGAGGTTCTTTTTGGGGTTGGTGAGTTACTTTGCTTTCTACATCAAAGTCGTTGCTACTGTGTGTGCCCTACTTCGTAAACTGACTAAACAAGGGCAGCCATTTCTCTGGACCTCAGAATGCGACAAGGCACTCGAGGACATCCGGCATGCCCTCACAGCTGTAGATCACCTTGCATACTTTGACACATCCCTATGAATGGAGCTCACCGTAGACGCTAGCCCAGGGGGGTTAGGAGCCATTCTCGCACATTATAAGCCCAGCAGAGACTCACCAAGACACATTGGCCCTCATTACAACCCTGGCGGTCGGTGTTAAAGCGGTGGTAAAACCGCCAACAGGCCGGTGGAAAAAAAATGGAATCACGACCATGGCGGAAACCGCCAACAAAGACAGCCACTTTAACAGACCGACCGCCACAGCGGTACAAACAAACACCGCAGCGGTATCCGCCAGCAGACAGGCGGAAGACAATGTACCACCCACAGTATTACAACAGGCCAATCCGCCACCTTTTCCGGGACCGTTTCACCGCGAACAAAAACACGGCGGAAACAGGACGTGGAAGGGAAAACGCTAACCTCTACACACCCCACGACGAACCAGGACGCCATGGAGCTGGAACTCCATATTCTACCTGCCTTTGTCTTCTTGCTCCTCTACCAGGAGCATGAACGCTGGCGGCGAAGACCACGGTGAGTACTGCACCTACGACACCGGGGGAGGGAAAAGAGAGTGACACACACACACACACACACACACGCAACACGAAACTCCTCCACCCCCACCCCCACCCTCACCCGCTACAACACACACACTAATACATGTTGATACATTACAGTTACACCCCCCAACCCCCTGGATGAATGCAAAGACAAAAATAAATTATTGTAACGATTGTCATCTATTAAAATCCAGTACTCAAAAATATATATAAACAAATATATACACCAATAATACAAGTCCAGGTATTGCACTGTTTATAGTCCGTGGACCACTGGGCCCAAATTCCATGGGCGAGGCCCACACTCGATACCCGATCAAAACAGAGAGAACACTGCAGGGTCATCAGATAGAAATATAACAGGCACCTCAGGGGGAAGGGAAGGGGGGCACCTCAGCCGGATGAGTGCACGATGCCAGATCCACGAGGGGGCTCCATGCCCACTGCTGTATCCTGGGGAGTGCAAAGCCACAGTCTCTCAAGTCTCTCCAGTGGGTGGTTTGCCCACTGCTGAATCCTGGGGAGTGCAAAGCCACAGTCTCTCAAGTGGATAACAGTCTCCACTGGTTCTGGAGGGGGCTTTGTGCCCGGAGTGCTTCATCCTGCCAAGGACAGAGGTAGTGGATGCCTTTCTCCACTGGTTCTGGAGGGGGCTTTGTGCCCAGAGTGCTTCATCCTGCCAAGGACAGAGGTAGTGGATGCCTTTCTCCACTGGTTCAGGAGGGGGGATTTGTGCCCAGAGTGCTTCATCCTGCCAAGGACAGAGGTAGTGGATGCCTTTCTCCACTGGTTCAGGAGGGGGCTTTGTGCCCAGAGTGCTTCATCCTGCCAAGGACAGAGGTAGTGGATGCCTTTCTCCATTGGTTCTGGAGGGGGCTTTGTGCCCAGAGTGCTTCACCCTGCCAAGGACAGAGGTAGTGGATGCCTTTCTCCATTGGTTCTGGAGGGGGCTTTGAGCCCAGAGTGCTACATCCTGCCAAGGACAGAGGTAGTGGATGTGAATCTCCACTGGTTCTGGAGGGGGCTTTGTGCCCAGAGTGCTTCATCCTGCCAAGGACAGAGGTAGTGGATGTGAATCTCCACTGGTTCTGGAGGGGGCTTTGTGCCCAGAGTGCTTCATCCTGCCAAGGACGGAGATAGTGGATGCCTTTCTCCACTGGTTCTGGAGGGGGCTTTGTGTCCAGAGTGCTTCATCCTGCCAAGGACAGAGGTAGTGGAAGTGAATCTCCACTGGTTCTGGAGGGGGCTTTGTGCCCAGAGTGCTTCATCCTGCTCGTGGCGGCCTCAGTAGCGGCGGTGCTTACGGCGCTCATTGGCCTGCGGTGCTGGTGGGTGGCTCAGTGAGCGTGCTGCTGGCGGCGGTGTCCTTGGCAGCGGTGCTGGTGGCGGCGGTGTCCTTGGCAGCGGTGCTGGTGGCGGCGGTGTCCTGGGCAGCGGTGCTGGTCGCGGCGGTGTCCTTGGCAGCGGTGCTGGTGGTGGTGGTGTCCTGGGCAGCGGTGCTGGTAGCGGTCGTCTCCTTTCTTTCTGTGCCCCTTCCCCACCTTGGATGGTGGTGCAGCTTTTTTCCCACTCCCAACTGTAGTCCTGGGAGGGCCCTTGGTGGCAGGTGTTTTACCCTTCTCCTTCCGGGCAGTGGCCAACTTCTTATGCTTCTAAGGTGGGGGACTGTCTGTGGTCTGGCTCCTTGGCACACTGGCTGCCCTGCTGTTTGGCGCACTCCAGAAGCCGGTTACTGCTGGCACCACTACTCCCGCTGATGTGGTGGCTGAGGTGCTGGGCTGGGACCTGGAAAGGCATGCCCTAGGAGACTGAAGTGGTGGGGGAGGTGAGGGGAAGAGGTCAAGGTTGGACAGGAAAATGTTTTTAGACACACTGGGACGGATAGATGGAGGGGTTTGGGAGTGGAGGAAGAGGTAGTGGTTGTAGGAGGTGTACGTTTGGTGACTTTGGGTGAAGGTGCATGGGCTGGAGGCTGTCGTGAGGTGGATGGCTGTTGGGTGGGGGTGTGACTGCGTTTGTGTACCTTGGGAGGTGGGCTCACAGACACACTGGGAGAGGACACAGAGGATGTGTGAATGGTAGTGGGGGTTGTGGCTGCATGTGAGCGGTGTGTGGTGATGGGTATGCTAGTGATGGACGTAGTGGATGAAGATGTAGTGCATGCAGGTGTGAGTGGAGACGTGATAGGGAGGGAGGAGGGAGACGAGGAGGAGGGGGACACAGTGGATACAGTGGCTTTTGGTATGTCTGCATGGGTATGATGCTTGTGTGAGTGCCTGTGGGATGTGTGGTGATTATGTTTGCCAGAGCTTACTTTGTGTTTTGAAGGTGTGTGCATGCTGGTCTGATGGTGCTTGGGATAGGCTGAAGTACAGGGGCTTGGGTCTGGGTGGAGGAAGTTGGAGGGGGGAGGCTGGACACACGGACAATGGCTGCCATCAGTGCTGAGGCCAGAGTCTGAAAAGCTCGCTGTTGGGCTGCCTGACCAGAATGAATGCCCTCCAGGTACGCATTGGTCTGTTGCAACAGCCTCTCTACACCCTTGATGGCATTCAGAATGGTAGACTGCCCAACAGTGAGGGATCTGAGGAGGTCAATAGCCTCCTCACTGAGGGCAGCAGGGCTGACAGGGGAAGGGCTGAGTTGCGAAGGAGATGCCCACCCTCCCGGGTGAGCGGCCACGGGGCACACGCTGAGGGGCTGCTGGGAGGGCGGTGCTGGTAGGGGGGGGGGTGGCGGCTGTACCTGTAGATGCGGGGGGCATAGAGGGGCCCGCCACTGCAATGGAGCTCCCATCAGAGGAGGAGTCTGTGTCGCTGGTAACAGCTCCTGTCCCCGCCGTGGAGCTCCCCTTGCCCTCCGTCCCACTGGTGGCTTCAGACTCCATTGTCTCACCCTCCAGGGCCGTGTGGGATGCAACTCCCTCCTGCTCTGGTGCCACTGCTCCCCCGCCTGATGATGCCATTGCACACAAGAACAGGGAGACCAAAAAAAGGGGGGGGGGACAGAAGAAAGACATGTTCAGTGCATGCAATACCGCTACCGTTGGCGGACACTACAGACACTGAAGACCTCTGCACTACGCCGTGCACTTATGAGTTCCCTAATTAATTACAGGGACATGGGGTACAAGTCCTATGCCCGATTGATTCACACATGGAAGTCACACGAGCCTGACTAGGTGTAGCTGCCTCTGAACACTGGTGGGGTGGGGTGCCACATGGCCTGCCTTGCGAAGGGACCTTGCCTACTAAACTCGCCCTGGCCTAGGGGAACCCACAGCCCACCTCCCCCACCCAGACACCTCGTAATGCGCGCTGAATCAGCTGAATGAGAGTGTACTCGTCCCCTTGTGGCTGCTGTGATGCTCTCAAGCGCCCATCCAACTCCAGATACGCCACCGCCAGGATCCGGAACATCAGGGGGGTCATGGTGCGACGGGCACCCCTCCCACGTTGGGAGGCCATCCCCAGCTGGGCCTCCGCCATCTTCTTGCTCCAGTGGCGAATGTCCTCCCATCCTTTCTCGCAGTGGGTGCTCCGTCTTTGGTGGACCCCCAGGGTCCGGACTTCCTTGGCGATGGCACGCCAAATATCCTTCTTCTTGTGGGCGCTGACCTACAGGAATAGTACAGGGGAAAAGGAGAAGATATAACCATCCAGACCGTCAGTCATTGGCCCATGTTCCTACCCTTGCCATGACGCACATGCACTCACCGTCGTTTCATGCACGCCTCATTCTCCCCCCCTATCTTCCATCCACACCACTCCACACAGGCATTGCCCATACAGCATGCTCACAGTGTACTTACCTGTTTGTCTGGAGGACCGTAGAGTAGCGTGTACTGGGTAGGACCCCATCCACTAGTTTCTCCAACTCCTCGGTGGTGAAGGCAGGGGCCCTTTCCCAGATACATGAGCCATTGTCTCTTCCAGACTGAGGTCACAGCAGCACTTGCAGTGTAGGTCCTCTCCTGTCGAAGATCAGGTATGAAGTGAGTGAACAGATAGAAAATGGCGGTCACGTCCCCGGCAGTGCGTACCGTCACCGCCGGCGTACATCGTCATTGGCTCCTGGGACCCATAGGGTCCAATGTTAACCAATGCAGGATTGCGCTGCGGTCTTCGACGGCCTACCGCGACGGTGTACGACGCCAGCGCAGTTACCTCATATCCCCTTGTGCCACATTACAGGTCAGGCAGCTGCAATCTCAGGGGGCCACATGGCATTCATTTTAAATGCGTCACACATATCTAGGCCTTGCATACACATTAAGACAGGGACATAGCACATTGAAAAATGTGTGCAATAAAGTAGTGTTTTCGTACCTCAGTGTTGCCTGACCCTCTGCTTTCTGTTCTCCTCCATAGAGCACATCTGCTGGGGCAGGTGAGGAGATGGCGGCATCCTCCGGTGTACAGACCGCTGGTGGACCGGTCGACAATGGAAGTGCGACATGTAATTGTCACCTACAGACTGGGCCGTGCCACAATCCAGGAACTGTGTGCCCAGTTGGAGCCGGACCTGATGTCAGCTATCCGCCATCCCACAGGTATCCCCCCTCTAGTGCAGGTGCTGTCAGTACTTCATTTCCTGGCAAGTGGGTCTTTTCAGACGACAGTGCCTACAGTGAAAGGTGACTTCTATGCCCTGGGACATATCCCCAACATCATAGGTGCCATTGATTGGACACATGTGGCCTTGGTCCCCCCCCCAGCAGGAGTGAACAGGTGTACAGAAATCGGAAGAGTTACCATTCAATGAATGTGCAGATGGTGTGTTTGGCCGACCAGTACATCTCTCATGTGAACGCCAAATTTCCTGGCTCAGTTCATGACGCTTACATTCTGAGGAATAGCAGCATCCCTTATGTGATGGGCCAACTCCAGAGGCACCGTGTGTGGCTATTAGGTGAGGAAATAGGACCCTATACAGTGTGACTAGGTGTCTGGGTCTGGGGTTGTCCCTTAGGGTTAGAGTGTGTCTAACAGTTGTCCCTCGACATTTGCAGGTGACTCTGGGTACCCCAACCTGTCGTGGCTACTGACCCCAGTGAGAAATCCCAGGACAAGGGCAAAGGAATGCTACAATGAGGCCCATGGGCGAACTAGGAGGGTAATAGAGAGGACCTTCGGCCTCCTGAAGGCCAGGTTCAGTTACCTCCATATGACAGGTGGTTCCCTATTCTACTCACCAAAGAAGGTGTGCCAGATCATCATGGCTTGCTGTATGCTTCACAACTTGGCTTTGCGACGACAGGTGCCTTTTCTGCAGGAGGATGGTACCGATGGAGGTCTTGTGGCAGCTGTGGAGCCTGTGGACAGTGAAGACGAGGAAGCAGGAGAAGAGGATATCGACAACAGAAACACAGTGATTCATCAATACTTCCAGTGAGACACAGGTAAGAAGACATCACTGCCTGCTACATCTGACACCCTTGTTCTACCTCTCATCTGTCTGTCACTTTCACCCAGTGTTTGGACCCTGAGTTGTCACTTTCCCTTTCGATTTCACAGATGTGGGTCCCACTGTGTGACATCTGCTTTGTTTCCTCATGGACTAGAGCTGTGTGACATAGGTATGTTGACAATGCAATGGATATATCATTTTTCCTCAGTTATTGCAAATACACATTTTCGAAAGCACAGACTGACTCAAGATAGTTTTGTGATTTAAGGGTGTTTATTTAAGTGCTAAATAGTGGAGGGGGTTGTAAAATGATCAGGAGTGATGGTGGAGGAATGTCCATGGCAGAGTGCAGTCTATTAGTCTCACAGGTGCATTGTCCAAAGGGACATAGGAAGTGGAGCTGGGGCAGTTGATGGATGGACAGGGTGACAAAATGGGACAAAAGGATGACAATCAGGGTGGTCTCATTTCTTGGCGGGGGTCTTGGCATTGTTCTCTGTCTTTGTCCTGGATCTCAGGGACCGTTTGCGGGGTGGTTCTCCACCTGCAGGGGGTGGGGTGTGGTGTCATTGTCCTGTGGCAGTGCCTCCTGTCCACTAGGGCCGGCAGAGGTGGTGGGCAGTTCATCGTCCAGGCTAGTGTCAGGGGCCCGTGTTGTACCACAGTATCCCTCCTGGTGTTCACGAGTTCCTTCAGCACCCCTACAATGGTGCCCAGGGTGGAATTGATGGCTTTGAGTTCCCCACAGAACCCCAAATACTGTTCCTCCTGCATCCGCTGGGTCTCCTGAAACTTGGCCAGTACCGTTGCCATCGTCTCTTGGGAATGGTGGTAGGCTCCCATGATGTTGGAGAGGGCCTCATGGAGAGTGGGGTCTCTGGGCCTGTCCTCCCCCTGTCGCACAGCAGCCCTCCCAGTTCCCCTGTGTTCCTGGGCCTCTGTCCCCTGAACCGTGTGCCCACTGCCACTGCCCCCAGGTCCCTGCTGTTGTTGGGTTGGTGGGTTAGCCTGGGTTCCCTTTAGTGGTGGACACACTGCTGCTCGACGTGTCCTGGGGACAGAGGTATGGGCCCGCTCGGTGGGTGCTGTGCTGGTGTTTCCAGAGGGGGGAGGCTCTGTTGTGGCTTGTGCCAGTGTGAGGGGAACCAACTGTCCGAGGTCCCAGATGGGCCGGGCTGGTCATCTTGATCCAGTTGGACAGAGCTGCTGTCATCACTGTGGGCCTCTTCTGTGGGGGGAGTGGACATGTCTGGAACCTCCTGTCCGGTGACGTTGGGTAGGGGTCTTGCAGGGGTGTAAAGGCATAATTATTGCATCTGTGTGTGCCATGGTGTGCAATGGGTGGGTGACCCTGTACCCCAGTGCTTGCATTCTTGTGTAGGACCTTGTGTGATAATTGTTTAGGGGTGTGTGTGGGTATGTGCAGTGGCCATGCATTGGTGATGGGTGTCCATACTTTGGTGTTGCATGCAGGGCTTGGTGTTGGGATGTGTGGTTTGTGATAGTGGGACATATGTGAGGAGTTGGAGTGATGGGGATGAGGACGTGGGTGGGGGTATGTGATAGCATGTAGGTAGGGTGGGGGATGAAGTAGTGAAAGATTTGACTTACCAGAGTCCATTCCTCCAGCTACTCCTGCGAGGCCCTCCGGATGCAGTATAGCCAAGACCTGCTCCTCCCATGTTGTTAGTTGTGGGGGAGGAGGTGGGGGTCCGCCGCCAGTCCTCTGAACTGCGATGTGGTGTCTTGAGACCACGGATAGTACCTTCCCCCGTAGGTCGTTCCACCTCTTCCTGATGTCATCCCTAGTTCTTGGGTGCTGTCCCACTGCGTTGACCCTGTCCACGATTCTGCGCCATAGCTCCATCTTCCTAGCTATGGTGGTGTGCTGCACCTGTGATCCGAATAGCTGTGGCTCTACCCGGATGATATCCTCCACCATGACCCTGAGCTCCTCCTCAGAAAACCTGGGGTGACTTTGCGGTGCCATGGGGTGGTGTGGGTGATGTGTGAGGTGGTGTGTGTTGTGATGTGTGAGGGGATGTGTTAGTGTGTGTTGTGTGAGGTGCGTGGATGTTGTGTGAGTGATGGTGTTGAGTGCCTGTGGATGCTAGTTTGTTGATGGTGGTGTCTCTCTCTGGCCTTCTATTGCAATTCCGGTCATAAGGGTTTGTGGGTGATGTGGGTGTGTGTTTTATATTGTATTGAGTGTGTGGGAGTGGTGTGTGTATGTGTATCAGGTGTGTGTATTTTGAATTGGCCAATGTGGTTGTGTTTTGTAAGTGAATGTGTATTTTGAGCGCAGCAGTGTGTACCGCCAATGGAATACCGTGGTTGAAAGACCGCTGCGTGGATTCGTGGGTCGTGATAGTGTGGGCGTATTCCTGTTGGCGTGACGGTGGAGGTTTTGTTATCGCCAGTTTTTCACTGACCTTTGGTGTGGTGGACTTGTGTGGGTGTCTGGATTTTGGCAGATTCTGAGCTGTGTGTCGTAATAGCTGTGGCGGAATTCCGCGGCCACTGCGGTGTGTTGGCGGTCTTCTGCACAGCGGTAAGTGGCATTTACCGCCAATGTTGTAATGACCGCCATTGTTACATATACAAGCAGGAGCCTGTCATACATAGAAAGGGCATACTCTCAACCAGAGAAAGAAAGCCTAGCGCTAGTCTGGGCATGTGAGCACTACCACATGTTCATCTATTAGAAGCCATTCACCATCATGACAGACCACCAGGCATGGTCACAATCTACAGCAATCCCAATGCAAAAATTCCACCGCACACCGAAAGGTGGGTGATACGCTTGATGGACTACGACTTCAAAATAGTGCACAGACCAGGGATGGAGCACAACCCAGCTGACTCCATGTTGCAACATCCTCTACTCCGGCAACAGAGACATCCTCCGTGGCTGAGGAATACCTCAACTTTGTGCTGTAACAAAATACACCCACCTCAATCACGATAGAAAAACTGTTGCAGTAGACAATGACTGACATCACGCTACAAGCGGTCAAAACACTCATGCAGCAACAGGGGTTGAGATATGTGACAAATGGCAGCCCCTTAGGTGAAGGGGCGAGGGGAAAGGAAATACTCACATTCAAATAAGTGAGAGGGAACTGTCTGGAGCAGAGCAAGGTATCCTGCTCTGAGGCAACAGGATAGCCATACCAAAGACACTTCGAAGACAGACAGTCAGCCTTGCACATGAGCCATGGTGGCAACAAATAAAATGCTGAGAGAAAACACATGGATCCCGGGACTTGAACGTCTGGTAGAGAACATGCTTATGAACTGTCATCTCTGTAGGATAACGGGCTGACCACCGAAGCCAGAGCAACTACACATGTCTGACCTCCCCGAGGCCGTTTGGACAACACTGGCCACATACCTCTATGGGCCTTTGGACACCAGTGGCTACCTGCTGGTCATCATCGATGAATACTCTTAATTCTTCATAGTGCACCAGGTATCATCAACATTGGCCACTGCCGATTTTGAACGACATTTGTGCACCTTGGGGCGCCCCTCTGACACTCAATATGGACAGTGGACCCCCATTCTCAGGAGAAAAAGTTTGCAGATTCATGGCATATGTGAGAGTGCATCTCAGGAAGTTAACACTGGTGGCCGCAAGCAAATGGCATGGTGTAAACGTTTATGGGCAACATAAAGAAGGCTGTCCAAGGACAAAGCTGACACAGATCTCTGTGGGACAAGCACTGTGCCAAGTGCTTCAGGATTACCACAACACCCCACACAGTTCCATTGGGAGGTGCCCATCAGAACTGGTATGGGGAGAGCCAGCTGGACCCCTCTCCCTCAGCTGGAACCCAAGGCCCTGTTAGAACAAAGTGACGTTGTCATCCGTGACCAAGAGGAAAATGAAATGACAAGCTGACGCATGGTGTCATGCCGTGACATCTGGACTAAACCCGGGAGACCTAGTACTTGTATGCCAACGGCAAGCACGAAAATCAGACTGCCCTTTCCCGAGGCAGCCTCTGAAGATAACTAACATCAAAGGGTCAATTATCACAGCAGTGGCAGGGTTTTATTCTACCACTAGGAACAGCTCTTACTTCAGAGAGTTCAAAATGCCAGATAAGGATGAAGGAGAGGCATGGCCAAGTGCCGAACAGAAATCTCTGAGCGAGGATACGGGAGAGCCAATGGAAGCAGCTCTGCCCAATGGGGAGGGTCCCGTCTGGGCTGAGGACCCAAGAGACGAAAAGAAGAGAGCTCCCGCCCAATGAGAGTGAACAGGAAGCCCAAAAGACTGAAGAACTATGATGACTGACTCGAAGCACAACTGCCAAGATAGAGTTTCTTTCTCTCTCTCTCTCGCTCTCTCTCTCTCTCTCTCTCTCTCCATCTCTCTCTTGTCTCTACATCTCTATATTGGTTGCATGAGGATAGCATAGAACATGCCCAGCATTACCAGCAAAGGTGAGTATGGGGAATGGGTATAATTTGTCAACAAAAGGGGGAGATGTTGGAACAATGAGCGCATGGGGCACTAGGACCGCACACACACCAGTTGTTTATGTGGTCACCGGACACCACTTCCGGTCACCAGAGACCAGACACCAGTTCCGATCAGGAAGAGGGGCAAGACTACTACTGGCCATTACCTAAGGAACAATGGATATACCTGCTTGACTGCCTGCATGGTTACTGGACAACGAAATAAAGAAAGTGGGTGCACCCCTACTGGCCTCCTGTGTCATCCTTTGGGGCTGGGGAGAATCACAACAGTGAGGATGCCCCATTTATGTGGTCAAAAAGTCAGCATACCCCCTGGATGGATCAGGATTGGAACTAAGGTGATAACATTCTGTCCCAGCTCTCACTGACGGCCAAACTGGGGGCTCACTCGCCGAATGTATCTCTGCTGTCGAAATACCTCATCCACAGGCTCCTGACACCGAATGGGGTCGATGACACTGGCATGGACTTTAATCTGAGGGTGTGGACAGCTGCGGTCGAACGGTCGGGGAGGTGTCCGTGGACGAGATGTCATCCCACAGTTTATCTTTGAGTAAACCCTCTTCGGGTATGTTCTTAGATGAGGATGCAGGTATTTGTTTGCATTGGGACACATTTCTTGTGACAAACTCGCCTCTCCTCTCAGCAGTCACCATAGTGTTAACAGCAATCAGTGTCCAAGGATCTGCCTCAAAAAGCAGGCTGAACTTCCCACCAGGATGGTGGTCTTTTACTGGCACTGTGTTGCCTGCTTGTATGGTGTTCCTTTTAGCTCTTCGTCTCTTTGGCGCATAGTCATTGTTGCAGGTCCTTTTCTCCATTGAGCAATGCAAGGGACTTGCTTGGACGGCCCATGAGGGATGATGTGGTATGGAATCAGTCACAGCTCTCCCAAAATACAGTAGGCTGGGAACATCCTTTGCTCCGAAGCCTGTCCTCGACTTCACCACTCCTTGGTGGGCACCATGGGCTAACAGGACAGTGCTGGGTCTCAAATTTACGTAAAGTATGAGACTGGGAACTCGCAAGAGGCAGTCCTCCTCACTGACAGAGTTCATGTCGAACATGGTAGAATGCTTGCAGGATGGACCTGACCGGCAGTACAGAAGCTCACCGGACATTGCAGTGGTCACCAGTCACTTGAACTGAAGGTCTCAAAGGTCTATTGAAAACAGTCATCTTGTCTGGTAGCCTTTACTACCTCTGAGAGAGGCATGGGAAGTGGTCTTGTGCAGTCTATTACAAAACAGATGTACTCTTCAGTGTCCTGTGCAGTTTCTCTTTTGGAGCAGATAGGGATGTGGAGTTTGGTTTCTCTGAACTCACAATTTAAAAATACATATTTTGGTAAAGTTGTTTTTTAAATTGTCTGAAAATGCCACTTTTAGAAAGTGGGCATTTTCTTTGTTAAACCATTCTGTGACTCTGCCTGCTTGTGTCTTCCCTGTCTGGGTCAGAATGACAGTTGGGCTGTTTGTGAATCTCCACTAGACAGTGACACAAAGGGAGCTGGGGAGTAGCCTGCATATCCTGATGGACCACCTGGGCTAGAGTGGAGGGAGAAGTGGTCACTTACACCTGAATGGGCTGTGCCTGCCCTCACACAATGCAGTCTCCAACCCTCTGGTGTGAGTCTGGAGCCTGGCCTGGGCAAGGCAGGATCTTGTGGATAACCGAGACTTTCCTTTGACGTTTGACTACTTCAAAGGCAGAAAGGGTTATAAGTAGTGGACCCAAAACCCCAGATTAGTCCAGGAACCACAAGGAACCTCTGCCAAGGAGGAGTACTGCCCCTTTGCCTGTGACTTTGCTTTGCTGGGTTGACCTGCAGTTGCTGCTTCTGCTTGAAAGAGGACAAAGACTGGACTTTGTGGTATATACCTGCTTGTGAAGAATCTCCAAAGGCTTTGATTGAGCATGCCTTCTGTTTTGAAGTCTCAGGGCCATCAAAGACTTCCCCTGCCAGCATCTGGACTCTCTGCTGAGACTCCTGCCCTGCCAGTCCCTGGGCCCTTGAAAGGTGAAGTGGGTAGAACAAGGAGTGAAATCCATGCACAGGAAGCCTTGCAGGGAAATTTTCAACGCAACACCCACTTGCGGCTGCTAAAATCGTCCCAAAACCACACGCAGCACGATTTTCCATTATTGTGAGGCCAGATTTCTCACGCATCGTCGCTGGGCGTCAAAATCACCATGAACCTGCGTGGATCCGAGGTGCCCTGTCTGGAAATCAACGCATCGCTCTCTTATAAGAGAGAAAAATGACGAATCGCCTACCTGACTGGAGAAAAAATGACACACGGCCTCACTTGCCAGTAAGGCATCGACACATCGCTTGCATTTCTGACACACTCTCACCTGTGAGGCTTTATTTTTTATGCAAACCAGGTACTTCATGTAACAACGTTTCCATTGTTTTCTATGGAGTAAGACTCTTTTTACTTTAAAAATCAATAACGTGACTTGTGTACGTTGGATTTTTGTCATTTAGGTCTTGTTTGATTTAGATAAATAGTGCTTATTTTTCTAAACTGGTGTGGTGTCAATTTTGTAGTGTTTTCACTATATTACTATGTGTGTTTTGGTACAAATACTTTACACGTTGCCTTAGAGATAATCTTGACTCCTTGTGCCAAGCTATCAAGGGGGTGAGCAGTGTTTATCCTAAGTGTGTATCTCCATTGCCCTGACTAGAGTGATGGTCCCTGCTTGGACAGAGTGCAAACTGACTGCCAACCGGAGCCCTCATTTCTAACATTGGGGATCAGCGATGAGGATAGAACTTCACTTTGTACTTGGCATTCAGTGATTAAGTGTACAGTACTGTTTTCAGTGCAGACCATTACGTGACCATGTACTAATTGTTTTTCGTTTTTTCTTTTTGGAGTTTTTACAACTTTCATGTTTTTTGATTTTGAACTTCTCTTGGGAACTCTCTGTACTTTCTGGAACTTTGCATTTTTGAGTGAACCTCACCAACATGTCTCAGTCTTGGGGATGCACCAGTTGTGGCTACAAAGGCTGTTTTTGAGTTGCAGAACCTGCAGGAGTATACAGTGGCTCAACTGAAGCAGTTTTGTAAGGATCTTGCCTGCCCAATCAAGAGCTCCGTCAGAAGAAGGAGCTGCAAAAGGCATTGAGGGCCTGGGTGGCAACCAAGGAGGCTCGGGGACACACAGAGGAGGAGGAGGAGGGTGAGGAGGTGCGAAGTAATCCAGGTGGTGTAGTGGATGTACCTGTTCTGCTTGGGGGAAGGGTCTCCAGGGCAGGTAGCAGTGTATCCTCTAAGGGTCTGACTCCTGAGGAGTTGCAGGACAGACAGGCAGATAAGGTGCACACGTTTGAACTATAGAAGCTTAAGATGGAGATGGAGATGAAAGAGAGAGGGCTGGCCATTGCAGAGAAAAAGATGCTCTTCGCTCATGAGGTCATTTTAAGGGAGCTGGGTCAGAGGAGCCAGTCTAATAGAAATGGTGGTATCACAGTGCTTCAGACCCTTCCTACTGGGTCTGGTTCATGATGTGCCTTTAGCTTGACATTTGGGGCTGGACAAGACCTTTGAGAGGCTTGTCACCCACCTTTACTGACCCAAATGTGCAGGCCCTCTGATACGCACTATAGGTCTTGTCAGACTTGTCAGGCAAGTGGCAAGAGTGGGGGGAAATGTAAGGCCCCCTCCAACCTTTTCCTGTAGTCAGTACCCTCTTTGAAACGGATGGTATTGACATTTTGTGGCCTCTGGATCCCAAGATAGCCATGGGCAACAGGTTTATCCTAGTCTTGGTGGACCATGCCACCAAGTACCCGGAAGCCATTCCTTTGAGATCAATCACTGCCCCTGTGGTGGTACGTGCATTTATGGGGGTTTTTACCCACATGCGCCTCCCCAGGGAGGTGGTATCTGATAGTGGTACCAACTTCATGTCTACATATATGAAGACTGTGGAAGGAGTGTGGGGTGACATATAAGTTCACCACTCCTTACCACCCCCAAGGAAACGGTCTGGTTGAGAGATTCAATTGAACTGATGGGCATGATTATGAGCCTGTCAAAGCCCTTGAGGCACAAGTGGGAAGTCCTCTTGCCATGTCTTTTGTTCGCCTACAGGGAGGTGCCTCAAAAGGGTCCTGGATTTAGCCCTTTCAAGTTGTTGTATGGCCACCCTGTGAGGGGACCTTTGAGTCTGGTTAGGGAAGGCTTAGAGAAAGCCTCAAGTAAGCCCCCCTCAGATGTAATCAGTTACATGCTGGCTTTTAGGTACCAGACTGCCCACTTCAGGAAGCTCGCTCAAGAGAACCTGGAAGCACGCCAGGAAGATATGAAACGGTAGTATGACCAGAATGGCATTCTGGTTGAGTTTAATCCTAGACAAAAAGTGTGGGTTATGGCCCTTTGGAGCCGCGCGTTCTCCAAATTAAGTGGACCGGTGTATTGAAAATAGGTAGGTTTGACCACTGACTTTGTGTTTCACCACTGTGCATATTAGTTGTTCAGTGTTCACCAGTTGCAGATTACATTTTGTATTCAGTTTAGCTGCCTATTGGCTTTATCGTGGCGTTAGACATTGCAGTTGAGCTGTGTTTTTCCACATGGTAAACTAAGCTTGTTTCTTATTTCTCTCACCAAACATGAACAGTTCTTGATAAGAGAGCACATATTTTTTGTTTCCTCCAGTGAAGGGAACAGGTCGGCCGTGGAAGGGGAGCCTTGAAAGGTTGGCCGATTTTCAACGTTTTTCTTCCAACTCTGACCTACAGTAGCCAGCATGTTTGAATATTTCCATCTGAGAGGGTAGGGCCTTTCAGAAGGCTCCTTCCATGATTGTTTAAACTATAAAAGAGGTGGCCCTGCTCAGTAGCGAGGGAATTTCCGAGACCTCGGTCAGGATTAGACGTCGAATGCCTGACACAGACATTTTCCTGTGAGGGTGAGGATCTCTTTCTTGCAGTTGAACAGGGGTCGTCTTCTTGCTGGCATGAGAAAGATGAAGAGCTTGGCAGGCCCTACGGTGATAAATTTTTACTTTATCCTTTGCTTTGCAGTTATGCTATAATATAATCACATATATTTGCTGTGTACATTGCAGTTGAGAATCATTTTGATGTATTTTCCTTTCATTACTGTGACTATTTTTAAACGTGTGCCTTCGACCTACTAATCTTCATTTTTTTAGGAATCTCGTGGTGAAGTAATAATAAATGTCTTCTTTAAACTAAGAAGTGCATTCCAGAGATTTTTGTCAGCTCGGTCATTGGTGAAAGCAAAACAACTGGGCTTTTAGGAATGGGGACTTTGGTTGGCAGTCAGGTTACCCCCTGTCCAAGCAAAGACCCTCACTGTAGTCAGGGTAAAGGAGGATTACCCTTAGTTAACCCTCACTCACCCCCTTGGTAGCTTGGCACGAGCAGGCATGCTTAACTTCAGAAGCAATGTGTAAAGTATTTGTACCAACACACACAATAACTCAGTGGAAACACTACAAAATGACACAGGACAGGTGTAGAAAACAAGACCAAAACGACAAAAATCCAACATACACAAGTCAAGAAATAAGAGTCTTAATCCTTAGAAAACAGTGAGAACGCTGTTAGAGCTCAAAAGTACCTGGATAGCTTCAAAATAAAGCAGCAGTTACTAGTGTGCATCGAAAAAGGCCAGCGATGCATCGATTTCTCACCTGCAAGCAATAACGTGCGTCGTTCCTTCCTTGGTCAGGTCGGTGTGCATCGTTTCTTCTCTCCCAGAAGAGAGATGCGTCGATCCGGACAGGCACCTCAGGTCCGGACAGGCTTTGTGTTGATTTTCCACGCCCAGCGATGTTGCGTTGAAATCCGGTCACCCGGTGTAAAGAAACCGCGCTGTGTGGGGGCTTGCGTCATTAACAGCAGCTGCTGCAGGTGTTGCACGTCTTTTCTTTAGCTGCGAGGCAGGCAGAGCGTCGTTTATCAGCCACGAGGCGGGTGGTGCATCAAACGTTTCCCCGCACAGCGGTCTTTGTGTTGATTTTGAGTTCTTAGCTCCCTGCTTCACCTCTCAAGGGCCCAAGGACTGTATAGGGCACCACTTGGCAGTGCAGGAGTCTCAGCATATAGTCCAGGTGCTGGCAGGGAACGTCTTTGATGGCCCTGAGACTTCAACAACAGGAGTCAAGCTCAGTTCTAGCCCTTGGAGATTCTTCTCAAGTAAGAATGCACAACAAAATCCAGTCTTTGTCCCCTTTCACAGGCAGAAGCAGCAACTGCAGGATAGCCCAACAAAGCATAGTCATAGGCAGGGACAGTACGTCTTCTCAGCTGTTCAGCTCTTCTCCTTGGCAGAGGTTTCTCTTGATTCCAGAAGTGATCTAATTTTCAGGGGATTTGGGTGCTAAAGTGTCTGTTGTTTTCAAGATCCTGCCTTGCCCAGGCCAGGCCCCAGACACACACCAGAGGGCTGGAAACTGCATTGTGTGAGGGCAGGCACAGCCCTTTCAGATGTGAGTGACCACCCCTCCCTCTCAGCACAGATGGCTCATCAGGATATGCAGGCTACTCCCCAGCTCCCTTTGTGTCACTGTCTGGAGAGAGGTGCAAACAGCACAGCTGTCAAACTGACCCAGACAGGGAATCCACAAACAGATAGAGTCACAGAAAGGTTTAAGCAAGAAAATGCCTACTTTCTAAAAGTGGCATTTTCAAACACACAATCTAAAAACCAACGTCACTAAAAGATGTATTTTTAAATTGTGAGTTCAGAGACCCCAAACTCCACATGTCTATCTGCTCCCAAGGGGAATCTGCGCTTCAATAATGTTTAAAGGCAGCCCCCATGTTAACTTATGAGAGAGATAGGCCTTGCAACAGTGAAAACTGAGTATGGCAGTATTTTACTGTCAGGACATGTAAAACACATAAGTACATGTACCACCTTTAACATACACTGCACCCTGCCCATGGGACTACCTAGGGCCTACCTTAGAGGTGCTTTACATGTATAAAAAGGGAAAGTTTAGGCCTGGCAAGTTGGTACACTTGCCAAATCGAGTTGGCAGTTTAAAACTGCACACACTGACACTGCAGTAGCAGGTCTAAGCCTTGTTTACAGAGCTGCTCATGTGGGTGGCACAACCAGTGCTGCAGGCCCACTGGTAGCATTTGATTTACAGACCCTGGGCACCTCTAGTGCACTGTACTAGGGACTTATTAGTAAATCAAATATGCCAATCATGGGAAGCCATTTACACATACATTTTATATAGGTGCACTTGCACTTTACCACTGGATAGCAGTGGTAAAGTGCCCAGAGCAACAAAAATAGCAAAACAGAGTCCAGCATACATCAACAAAATGGGAAACAGACGCAAAAGGTTAGGGAAGACCATGCTAAGGATGCCAAATCTAACACATGTCGCCCCCCCCCTCAGCTGAAAGTGGGGAGCAGCTTCCCAACCTCATAGGAGTTCTCATCACTAAGGCGTAAGAATCTGGACAGACCATCAGCATTGGCGTGTTCTGTACCAGGGCGGTGTAGGGAGATGGACCACATCAGCAATTTGGGATTTTCACCCCTCATCTGCATTAACCATTTGAGGGGCCTGTGGTCGGTCTGAACCCGGAAGTGAGTCCCAAACAAGTCCGGTCTTAGCTTCTTCAGTGCCCGTACCGCAGCAAAAGCTTCATGCTCGATTGTACTCCACCTACTTTCCCTGGGAAGTAACCTCCTGCTAATGAAGGCCACAGATTGATCTAGGCCCTCTTCATTAAGCTGTGAGAGTACTGCTCCTATACCATGCTCTGAGGCATCTGCTTACACAACAAATTCCTTCGACTAGTGAGGTACCTTCAGCACAGGTGCTGTGCACATGGTGGCCTTCAGGGCATCAAAAGCGGCCTGGCAAGCCTCTGTCCGGATCACCTTCCTTGGTTGTTTCTTGGAAGTCAACTCATTCAAGGATGCAACAATTGTGCCATATCCCTTGACAAACCTCCTGTAATAGGAAGTGAGGCCTAAAAACGCTCTCACCTCAGTCTGGGTCTTTGGGAAGCTCCCAAGCCAGAATGGTGTCAATCTTTGGCTGTAGGGGTGGCACCTGGCCACTCCCTACCTGGTGTCCCAAATACACCACTGAACCCTGCCTTATTTGGCACTTGCTTGCCTTAATAGTGAAGCCTGCCTTTTGCAGGGCCTCCAACACTCTGCAGAGGTGCTGCAAGTGTTCCTCCCAAGTGGAACTGAACACTGCAGTGTCATCCAGGTATGCTGCGCTGAAGTCATCCAGTCTAGTTAACACCTGATCGACCAACCTCTGGAATGTGTCAGTGGCATTTTTCATCCCAAATGGCATCACTTTAAACTGGAAGTGTCCATCTGGGATAGAAAATGCTGACCACTACTTGGCCCCCTCAGTTAAGGCAATCTTTCGATACCCAGTCGTCAAATCAAACGCATTGAGATATTGGACAGCTCCCAACCGATCTATGAGCTCATCAGCTCGGGGGATGGAGTGTGCGTCAGTTTTAGTGACCTCATTGAGACCCCGGTAGTCCACACAGAACCGTAGTTCTGGGGTGGCACCAGGAGCAGCAGCCTTTGGTACTAAGGCCACAGGGCTGTCCCAAGGACTGCTAGACAACTCAATCATCCCTAGGGCTAACATCTTAGACAACTTTTCTTTGATGCTGGCCCTGACCTTATCAGTCACCCTGTAAACCTTCTGTTTAATGGGTGGAGTGTTCCCACTGTTCACATCATTTGTACACAATTGTGTGACCCCTGGGATCAGGGAGAACAGGGAGGTAAACTGACCCAATACCTGGTGACAGTCCCTCCGTTGTTCTGAGGTCAGGGTAGGGGAGAGGTTCACTTCTTCCACAGACCAATCTTTCTCTCCAGCAGACAGGAGGTCAGGAAGAGGCTCACTGTCTTCTTCCACCCCATGATCTGTTGTTAGAAGCATGGACAAATCAGTCCGCGCAAAGTGTGGTTTGAGACGGTTCACATGCAGGACCCTCAAGGGGTTCCTGGGAGTCCGCAAGTCCACCAGGTGGGTGACTTCGCTCTTGCGCTCCACCACCTCAAATGGCTCAGTCCACTTGTCCTGGAATGCCCTGGGCTCCACTTGTGCCATTACCCACACTTTTTGCTCAGACTGAAACTCGACCAGAGTGGCATTCTGGTCATACTACCGTTTCATGTCTGCCTTGCTTGCTTCCAGGTTCTCTTGTGCAAGAGCTCTGAAGCGGGCAGTCTGGTTTCTGAAGGCCAACATGTAGCTAAATACATCATAGGGAGGTTTACTGGGGGCTATTTCTAGGCCCTCCTTCACCAGACTCAAAGGTCCCGTAACAGGGTGGCCATACAGTAACTCAAAAGGACTGAATCCAAGCCCTTTTTGAGGCACCTCCCTGTAGGCGAACAGAAGGCATAGCAAGAGGATGTCCCACTTCCGCCTCAAGGGCTCCGACAGGCCCATGCTCATGCCTTTTAAGGTGCGGTTGAATCTCTCAACAAGACCATTGCTTTGTGGGTGGTAAGGAGTGGTGACCTTATATGCTACCCTACACTCCTGCCACAGAGACGTCATATAAATATATATGAAGTTGGTACCCCTATCAGATACCACCTCCTTGGGGAACCCCCACGTGGGTAAAAAACCCCAACAGTGCACGACCCACCACAGGGGAAGTGATTGACCTCAGAGGAATGGCTTCTGGGTACCCGGTGGCATGGTCCACCAAGATCAGGATGAACCTGTTGCCCATGGCTGTCTTGGCATCCAGAGGCCCACAATGACAATACCAACCCTTTCAAAGGAGGTACCAACCACTGGAAAAGGTTGGAGGGGAGGCTTACATTTCCCCCCACTTTTGCCACTTGCCTGACTGCAATGAGCATCTGAGTGCCTGCGCATTAGGGGCCAGTAAAAGTAGGTGACAAGCCGTTCAAAGGTCGTGTCCTGCCCCAAATGTCTAGCTGAAGGCACATCATGAGCCCCCTCCCCCATTCAAAGGGAACCTGTGCCACTCTGCACAGGTGCTCTGAGTTGTCCACTGCAATTACTTGGTGAAGTACACAGGCATCTATCTGCTCTTCAGAAACCAGGTGACGCCTCACTACAGTCACACTGGCTTCTGTATCTCTAAGAGCCTCCACCCTCTGTCCATTAATGGTCACCCACTGCCTGTACGTTTTAGTGTTCTCAGGCACTAGGGTTCTCTTGACCATCTCACTGTCCCCTAGTGATACAAGGGTCATCTCAGCTGGCTCACACCCACCTGGAACCAACTCCTCCCCAAGCACTACACTAGCCAAACCCTAGGACTGAGCACCAGTGGGTGCCAGTGTACTCTTGGGGCTTTTGGGGTCCCTCTCTCACATGACTCAGCTGGTCACATGCATAACACTTACATGGGGGACCTCCTTCCACAGGTTTCCTTTGGAGAACCATGGCTTCTTTTCACTGGGGGGCTGGGAATCCTTACCCTAGGAACTAGGTAGGGCCCTTTAGATAACTCCCCCTGTTTATCCTTATCCCCCCTTTCTTCTGAGAGGGACCCTGCCCACCCTTGGTGTGGTCTCCCCATACCTCTTCTGGACCCTGGTGCTCTCCCAGCGGTCCGTTTCCTGCGCAAGCTTCCTGGGGTTAGTCAGCTTGCTGTCAATTAGGTGCTGGCGCAGCTCTGGAAAACATAAACTGTACAAGTGCTCCCAAGCAATTAAATTGTAAAGCCCCTCATACGTTGTTACCTTACTGCCCTTCACCCAACCATCCAGTGACCTGCAAAAAGAATCAATACATTCCAACCATGTTTGGGATTCCTTCTTCTTATAGGACCTAAACTTGTACTTGTACTGCTCAGGGGTGAGACCATACCTTGTGAGTAGGGCATCCTTTATAATAGAGTAGGTGAGTCCCTGATGATGCCCTAAGGATGTCTGACTAACCCTCCCCTCTACTTCAAAGAGCTTCCGCAGACATGCCCCCCCAATGAGCTTCAGGGACCAGATTCATATGGAGAGCAGACTTCACAAGGTCTTTATAAATGCGCACCCTCCTCTCAGGCTGCACTATGATATTGCTGCCACCATCCCTACTGGACTGGCTCCTCTGATCCAGCTCCCTCAAGCTGAGCTCATAAGCAGTATCTTCTTTTCCTCTATGGCCATCCTCCTTTCTTCCATCTCCCTTTGCATCCTAAACGTTTCCAGCTCCAGCTGGTGAGCCTTCTCTGCCTGCCTGTCCTGTAACTCTTCAGGAGTCAGACCCTTGGATAACACACTGCTACCTGCCTAGAGACTCTCTCCCTGGACATAACCGGCCCACCCACTATACCATTGTGTATGGATTGCACCTCCTCACCCTCCTCTGTGTAGCCCTCAGCATCCTTGGCTATCACACAGGCCCTCAGTGCCTTTTGCAGCTCATCCTTCCTGGTGGAGCCCTTAATCGGACAGGCAAGATTTTAGCAGAACTGCCTCAAGTGAGCAACTGTATAGCTCTCTAGTTTCCGTAAGTCAAAAGCAGCTCAAACTGATGCATCTCCAGATTGAGTCATGATGAAGAATCAACAAAAGTGCAAGTTCCAAGGCAGAAAAAGAGTTCCCAATGAAACTCAATCAAAGATCAGCAAAAGTATGGAAGTAGGAAAAAACAATCCAAAAGGGAAAATGCAAAAACAAGAGTATGTGGTCTCGTAATGGTCTGCACTGAAAATAATAGTGTACACTTAATCAGTGTATTCCAAGTACAAATACAAGTCCAGTCCTCACCGCTGATCACCAGTGTTAGAAATGGGGTCTTTGGTTGGCAGTCAGGTTAGCCCCTGTCCAAGCAAGGACCCTCACTCTTGTCAGGGTAAAGGAGAATCACCCGTAGTTAACCCCAGCTCACCCCCTTGGTAGCTTAGCACGAGCAGGCAGGCTTAACTTCAGAAGCAATGTGTAAAGTATTTGTACCAACACACACAGTAACTCAGTGGAAACACTACAAAATGACACAACAGAGGTTTAGAAACATAGATAATATTTATCTAAACAAAACAAGACCAAAACTACCAAAATCCAACATACACAAGTCAAGATATGAATTTTTAAAAGAATAAGAAAGAGTCTTAATCCTTAGAAAACAGTGAGAACACTGTTAGTGCTCAAAAGTACAGGGGTAGCATCAAAATAAAGCTGCATGGGGAAGTGTGCATCGAAAAAGGCCAGCGATGCGTCGGCTTCTCACCTGCAAGCGAGAATGTGCGTTGTTCCTCCTTCAGTCAGGTCGGCGTGTGTAATTTCTTCTCTCCCGCAAGAGAGCGATGCATCGATCCGGATAGGCATCTCCGGTCCGGGCAGGCTCTGCGTTGATTTTATGCGCCCAGCTAGGTTGCGTTGAAATCTGGTAGCGCGGTGTTAAGAAACCGCACTGCGTGTGGGCTTGCATCGTTAACAGCAGCCGCTGCAGGTGTTGCGCGTCATTTCTCTAGCCGCGTTGCGTCGATCTTCCAGCCGAGATGCAGGTGGAGCATCGATTTTAGCCACGAGGCTGGCAGCATGTCGTTTATCAGCCGCAAGGCCGATGGTGTGTCAAAAGTTTCCCCGCACAGTGGTCTTTGCGTGGATTTTCAGTTCTTAGCTGCCAGCTTCACCTGACCAGGGACTGGATAGGGCACCACTTGGCAGGGCAGGAGTCTCAGCAGAGAGTCCAGGTGCTGGCAGGGGAAGTCTTTGATGGCCCTGAGACTTCAACAACAGGAGGCAAGCTCAGTTCAAGCCATTGGAGATTCTTCTCAAGCAGGAATGCACAACAAAGTCCAGTCTTCGTCCCCTTTCACAGGCAGAAGTCACAGTGTTGTTTAAGCAAGAAAATACCTACTTTCTAAAAGTGACATTTTCAAACACACAATCTAAAAACCAACTTCACTAAAAGATGTAATTTTAAATTGTGAGTTCAGAGATGCCAAACTCCATATGTCTATCTGCTCCGAAAGGGATTCTGCGCTTTAATATTATTTAAAGGCAGCCCCCATGTTAACTCAAGAGAGAGATAGGCCTTGCAACAGTGAAAAACGAATTTGCCAGTATTTCACAGTCAGGACATATAAAACACATAAGTACATGTCCCACCTTTATCATACAGTGCACCCTGCCCATGGGGCTACCAGGGCCTACCTTGCCTTCCAGTAACACAGCAGATTTCGAAACTCTTAAAACTTTAACGGGTAATGAATATTTCGATGCTCCTTTGGGTACCCTACACGGTTTCTTAATCAATACCCAGTCATTCACACTAACCATCATCTCACTCACATTTTTCCGAGAATCATAATCACGCTTCTGGACAAACTGTTTCTCAGAAACTTTCTGTTTCAACTCTTTAACTTGTGAAGGGAGGCCATCCATGAAGGTGTTAATTTAGCTCTAGATTCCCTCCCTCTGAGTAACAGAAAGGGCGAAAAACCTGTGGTGGAATGCGGTGTATTCAAATATGCCCATAATTTCTCATTTAAAAATTGTTTCACATTGCAGTTGGTTGCAATAGCTGTTTGAATGCCCTCTTTAAGAATCCGATTGGCTCTCTCCACCAGTCCGTTAGAAGGTGGACTGTACAAAGCCACACATGAATGTTTTATGTTGAATTTGAGCAAGAAGTTTTCTATTTTACTGGAGATGAATTGTACACCATTGTCAGTAACAATGTTGGACGGTGGGCCTTCCAAAGAAACTAGAGATGATAAAAATGATATAACAGATTCTGTGTCAGCATGTTCCACAAAAGCGTAGTATATCCATTTTGAGAAATAATGGCAACAATCATGTGCCTCATATTTCTAGGCAGAAGGTTAAAATGGCCTGAAAAATCTATAGCAATACTTTCCCAAGCGCCATTGGGTAAAGGAATATTGTGCAAGGGTTTATTATGGCACTTCCAATGCTTATCAGACACCACACAAGAAGAGCACTAGTCCACAAAATTCGACACTTGTTTGTCAAGACATGGCCACCAGTACTTTTCCTTTAACCTTCTGTAGGTAGCTGAGATACCTAAATGCCCCTCATGAGCAGCCTTTATCAGCAAAGGCCTCAAATCGCAAGGAGGAATGCAAACAGGACCTCTCATACACACACCGTTCTCACACGACAATTCGGAAGCTAGTTGGTGATAGGTGTTAAGTTCCCCACTGAATTTCTGATTTTTAGGCCAACCATGAGTAATATGAAACATCACTTCTGACAAAACAGAATCTCTTGACATCGCAGAAATCCAATCCTGCTCAGAAAATAAACCTTCATAAGCTGAAACCACGTCTAATGCACCAATCACACACTCCGTGTCCTCATGCTCAGTATCAGACTGGGGTAAAGGCAACCTGGAAAGGCAATCCGCCCTAACATTTTTCCCTCCAGGAAGGTATCTTACATCTAAGTTGAACTCTTGCAACTTGGACAACAGTCTTACTAGTCTTGAAGAGGCTTTACCTAAGTCATTCCCATCCATTAGGAATACAAGTGGCTTGTGATCCGTGTACAGTGTACAGGCCACACCCCAAATATAGGTCTTAAACTTACATACTGCCCAGACGCAAGCTAGGGCCTCTCTCTCAATGGTACTGTAGTTGATCTCAGTTTCTGAGAGGGATCTTGACGCAAATGCGATAGTTTGTTCTCGTCCATCCACCCATTGGCCAAAAAACGCCCCCAAGCCTTTCATACTAGCATCCACCGCTACAAAGGATTTAGCTGAGGGTATAAACGGCTTCAAGGCCGGAGCAGACAATACTAGTTTTTTTATGGCGTTAAATGCTCCCATCACTTGCTCACCCCATTCAAACTTACTGCCTTTCTTCAACAGATTTCTAAGAGGTTGAATTATCATAGCATAACCATCTACGAACCTTGAATAGTATTCACATAGACCTAGAAATGAGCATAGCTCATCTTTATTCGATGGGCAAGGCGCATTTGTGATAGCTTCCAGGTTTCCCTGTTTAGGCTTAATGCCATCAGCAGAAATAGTGTCCTAAGTATTCTACACTCTGGACCAAAAATTTACACTTCTCCTTCTTAATCGGGATACCACAATCTTTGAGTATAGAAAACACTTTGTCTAAAATAATAGTATGTTCTTCCATATCTTTAGTGTGAATCAAAATGTCGTCCTGAAAGGCACATACATTCTCAAAATCGCCAAACAAGGAATCCATTCATTTTTTAAAAACGCTCGCCGCAGAGGCTAGTCCAAAAGGAAGTCTAAGATATTTATATGCCCCAAAAGGAGTCACAAAAGTAGTGAGTTCCTGAGAATCTAAACTAAGAGCAATCTGATGATACGCAGAGTGTAAATCAATAGTGGAGAACATTTTTGAGGTGCCCAAACTAGCAATCATTTCTTGTATACGAGGAAGAGGATGACAGTCAATGATTATGTTTTTATTCAATTATCTTAAATCCACGCATAACCTCAAATCCCCATTTCTCTTCTTAGTGAGAACAATGGGCGAAACCCACTCAGAAGAGTCTGTAGGGGTTATGATGCCGTCTTTGACCAGTTTCTCCAACAGATCTTTGAGTTGCCCTTTCACAGAGATAGGAATGGGTCTTACCTTATGTGAAACGGGAACAGCTCCATCCTTAAGCCTGATACAATGTTCAAAACCCTTAACTCCAATTACATCGGCAAATACCTCAGGGTATTTCATTGTGAAAGACTCTGAGATGTTGATAACAGGTAAACTGATTTCTGACATTTCTAGAGGCATTTCTCCTAAGACTATGGGATTGTCAAATCCAGGACGTAATACTATGCCCAGCTTTGCAAGATCTTTCCATCCTATGATATCTCTACCATCCACTGCTACGTATATCTTAGTCACTGTGCTCCTACCTAAAATAGATAAAGTGGACAAAAAATACCCTAAGAGTTCAATGTCATGATCCCCAAAGGCTTTGGGACTAATGTCGGCATCATTCAATACTTTCGTATTGGGCCAGTATCTGCGATAAGTGACTTCTGCAATAATGGTGACAGGTGAACCAGAATCAGCCATGACAGAAATTTCAACTAAGTGAATAACTGCCTGACAGATGGGTCCCTTGATATTTCTAACTGTGGCAATATCCACTGTTAGAACAACATTAGATAGGTTAGTCGCACAGTCGTCTACTCTATCATCCGTCTGTTCACCTCTAGAGTACACATTGTTAACTTTCACTCTCATGCTATTGCCACTAGGTTTGTAAGTACGGTTAGACTGCCTGCAAACAACTTGAAAATGACCAATTTTCTGACATTTTAAGCATTTTTTGCCCAATGCTGGGCACAACTGATTGTTGCTTAAATGATTGCGTGACCCACAGCGATAACACAGTTGTACGTTCTTAAGTTTTGTAGTTCTCTCCTTAATATAGTTAACCTCAGAGTTTTCCATTAACTGATTAACCCCTACACTCTGTGTGTGTCCGGATACTACTTTAGAGGTAACAATGGATCTCTCAACAGCTTTAGCTATGTCTAATGTTTCCTCTAAGAAAGGATTGCGACATGCTAAAAACCGTTCTTGAATCTTTTTTGAATAACAATGGAATACAAATTGGTCTCTAACATGCATGACTACATGAGTACCAAAATCACATCTCGCAGCCAGCACACGTAAATTAGCCACAAATGCGAAATTGAATCTTTCTAATAAAACATTGTATTCATCCGAGAACTGCTTCCCAATTCTTTCTTTCGCTTCAATATAAACATTCCATATTGCAGTGTCACCACCACTTTCATTAGGTGGAGGAATGATAGGTAAATTGTCAAAAACTCGCTGCCCGGCCACACCTAGATGATTAAATAGGAGGGCCAACTTCCTGGTGGGAGGAAAGTCATTAGCATCAATTGCAACCAAATAATTTTCAAAAATCCTTATCCACTCTATCCACTTAATGTCCGGTTTTCCACTTTTTATTAAGAAAGGTGGAGACTGTACTACCAGATTACTAGACGCCATAATTATGATAACAAAATCAAATTAAGGGTGGAGCTCAAATATCTTGTAAAAGAAAAAGATGGGTCAGTCCCAAATTCCCAAAGCCAAGGTGGGAGGAGTGTAAACAAATAAAACTGTAAAAAGTTCTTGAGCGAAGAATACCTACTCCGCTAAAATTCCTGTTGGAGGAACGTTAATGTTCTCGTTGGAGAAGTCGCTTTAAATATATATATATATATATATATATATATGTTTTTTCCCTTTTTTTATTTTTATAAAACAATGTTCAAAACAATGTTCTCCTCATTTCGACAAATACCTGCACGATGTAACAAGTAAAACGCGCGTCTTAAACGAGCGCTTTGTTTCTGAAAAGTTGTGACTTATAAAATGCTATGCGTGTTTCTATGCGCGTTGCGTCTCCGTCTCCCAGGTGACCACGTTGACTCGAGGGCTCCGAAGCGTCGCGTCGTGTGTGGGCGTCTCTGTTTCCTAGGCAACCACGTTTAATCGTATCACAACGTGTGACGCCGTCACGTAGGCAACCAAACAACGGCGTGTGACGACAGACGCTACACGACGTTGCACAAGACGAGGAAGACTGTTGAGGCTCGTGACTCACGCGTGGCGAATCAGAAGGAAACAATCCTCGCGCCTGGCTTTAAAGCAAGTAAGATAAACGCCGGAAACAAAACGAGGCGTGTTCAGAGTATACGCTGCGCAAACGTTACGTGCAGAGCGCTGACGATCGCGATGAGCCAAATTTCACTGCCACTATTCATATGCTGGTCGGTGGACCCGTTAACACCGTGTCAACTCCAAAACTGCTCTGTAGTTTTCCTCCAACGCGAAATCGTCACCCCACTCCTGGTACCAAAAGATGTAGTATATTGTAGAAGGGTAAATATGAGTCCTTCAAACACGAAGAGGAAATTATCCAAGTGTGATGTTTATTGAAGGTCCACGGCAGGCATACACATGACTGATCAGGCTGAAGTTCAGTCTAGCAATCCCACCCAAGAATAGATTCTGTTTGCCCAACGGTATGGAACTAACTCACTTGAATATAAACAATAAGTAAGTAAAGGTAGAAACAAAGTAAGAAACAATCAAGCACAGGTAAATACAAATATAAGAACAAGATACCATATGCCACACTTACATGTATAAAAAGGGATGGTTTAGGTCTGGCAAGTGGGTACACTTTCCAAGTCGAATTAACAGTGAAAAACTGCACACACAGACACTTCAGTGGCAGGTCTGAGCCTTGTTTAAGGGGCTACTTATGTGGGTGGCACAACCAGTGCTGCAGGCCCACTAGTAGCATTTGATTTACAGGCCCTGGACACCGCTAGTGCACTGTACTAGGGACTTACTAATAAATCAAATGTACCAATTATGGAAAAGCCATTAAAAAAATCATAGAACGCCATGCTACAGATCTCACGAGAAACTTGGGATACGGAGAAGACAAATGGCAGGAATAAACCACCTTATGACAAAAATGATCAAAGGCATGATCTGGAAACGGTCTTTGAATTCCTAAACCAAAAGGAGATTCCCCAATTGAAAGAAGAAAATAAAAGACTGACAATTTTGAAGAAGCAAACAAATATAGCAAATGGATGGTAGTAAATGAATTGAAATCACATGCCGCAATAACAATTAATCATGATTTGTTGTACATCAAGTTTTATTTGTCCTGAAGGAGGTGGGGTGAATCATTGGAAAGACCACTGAAACGTCGCGTCAACACTTTTTTATAAATAATTGAATACTTTTTTTATAAATACTTGTATATGAGTAATTTTGATCTGCATATATCATTTGATATGTTTTATTAACAAAAGTTCTGTATATAAAAAATGTAATTCAGATAAAAACATTGTATGAGTATTTGTAGCTTTGGTTATAAAATGTTCATATTTTTAATAGGAATATTGTGCAGTAGGTTCTGTAAACAAGCGTTTTATGTTAATAATCAATGAAGTAAGAATTATGAGTACTTAGGGATTGTTTTGAATAAATTGGGAGAAAAATTCTTATGAGCATATAATAAATGAAAATATTATTATAGATATAAATAAGAAAAGGATCAGGTGTGTGTGTGTGTTTTATCGGAAGGATAGGAATTTTGTGTTTGTGCATTATAAATTGACCTCGTCCCTTTATTTGGTTTTGGGGGTGTCTATCTTAATTTTTTTGTGAAAAATCGGTGCAGGAACACGGGTGATTCCGGACTCCTTACTTTCTATGCAATTTCTGCTATACTAATAGTGAATTATATTCCATTATTAACTATTAGCGTAATAAAAAAGGGAGAACAATTACCAGGAATTAACATTTAATGGCAGATAAGGTAAGAAATAAAATGCATTTAAATGCATGTGTTATGTGTGATTATGGGTGAGAGTGTATTTATGTGTGCAACAGTGTGTATGAATGAGTGAATTTAATTGAGTGTCAGAACGCAGTATTATGCTTGCAAGTCTGTTTTAAGCCCTGGCATACCAAAGGTAATTATTGTCTTGTAGAGACAACTTGTGGTAAAATAATGGTGCTGGCATATTTGACGCAATGCGTAGCCTGACTGACACCTGTGACAAAACACAGTGGCATGTGGGAGGTTATTCTTAGCTCCATCGTCGAACCCGATAACGAACATCCATGTAAAAACAATTGTTAGAGCATACTAGAGGTAATGCAGGTGCTAGTACATTGGAAGTATTTCTTGATACAGAGAACACCCTGACACATAGGAGGAGGGCAACCATGAGAAAGTGCTGACTCTGACATAGAGAAGTAATTTTTGACAATAAGGGTCACCAAATATATATAGCTGGCATACATGGAAAGATTCTGGCCAATTTTTTTTTACGCCCATCTGCCCCCCAGGGGGGCAGAATCCACTTAGGCACCAGGGATCCCGTGTGTGTGTGTGTGTGTGTGTGGGCAGAAGGCACCAAGATGTCAGAGGATTTTTATTTTGTTCCCTTTTTTTGTGTGCTGGGGGTGCCCCCTTTGACAAGGGTCACCCCCGAAGGGGGCACAGAGCTGTTGGCCATTTCTGCCCCCCTTGGGGGCAGATTGGCCTATTTCTTTTAGGCCCATCTGCCCCCAAGGGGGGACAGAATCCACTTTGGCACCAGGGATCTTGTGTGTGTGTGTTTTGTGTGGGGGGGCAGCTCCTTTGGCAAGCGTCGCTCCCCAAAGGGGGGCACATTACTGATGGCCATTTCTGCCCCCCTTGGGGCCAGATCGGCCTATTTTTTTTTAAGCCCATCTTCTCCCAATGGGGGGGCAGAAGCCACTTAGACACCAGGGACAATTTCTAAGTTCTTGGTGGCGGGGTGTTTTTCAACTGGCGAAGTATTTGTATTTGAGATTATAACAGTTTATTTCTTCTTTTTGTTCTAGTTCAAAGCTTTTGCTTCCTTTGCTGTGGATCCTTGCAGTTTTGGCAGTAGTTGTCCTGCGGTTTGCTTAGTTGCATGTTTTAGGTAAGTAAAAGCAATTTACTCCAAAGGAGTATTGTTGACATGCATGAATGACATGTTTGTAGGTGGTGTACTAAATGCAGTATTGTGTGTGAAATTGTCCTTAGATTTGAGCACAATGATATTTGTGTTGTCATATGTCTAATTTTCTTTTTTCTTTTTTCTTTTTAGTGGGATATCATTGGTGATTGCTGTGTCTGTGCAGAGTAGTTGCTGGTGAGTAGCTTTTTCAGGCAAGTGAGTGGTATAGTTTTTTAGTACATAACTCTTTGTGATAAAGCTACACTTTGTTTATTACTTATTCTAGTACTGGTTGTTGTTGGCAATCCATTTGTTGTTAGTGAGGATCATAACTAGCCGCAGAGTGACCGCTCAGCAGGTTGTTGGCATGCTTTTTGAGTCGTCTTCAGACCATGAATACGAGACTGACTCTGCATCTGAGGCAGAGGAGGAAGTGAGAGATTCTGGCAGTGAGTTTTCTGTCCGAGAGGTTTTCTTCTGATGAGGAAGCCACTCTCAGTGCAGATGAAGGGCCTATTTTAGAGGAGGACATCAATGTGCCAAGAGTGCAGCAACCTGGGGCTGAAGGGTTTCCCATTAAAAGACCTGACACCTGGATTGCCCCAAACATGGAGCAGGCACAGTTACCTGCATTTACTGGTCTCCCAGGGTGTAGAGTCAATATGGAAAACTTTTTGCCTGTCAATTTCTTTCACTTGTTTATGGACGATGTATTTTTGGAAGAGATTGTGGAGCAGACTAATTTGTATGCGGAGCAATATTTGAGGGACAACGCTGCCAGACTTAGGCCTCAGTCTAGAGCTACTCAGTGGGTTGCCACATATCTGGAAGAGATGAAAATGTTTTTAGGTTTGCCTTTTTTGATGGGGTTGATAAGGAAGCCGTCACTGGCTTCTCATTGGTCTACTAATCCTTTGATGGCCACGGCTATATTTCCTGCAACTATGACATGTAATTGCTATTTGCTTCTTCTTCGTATGCTGCATTTTATAGACCATGCTTTAGCCTTGCCACGAGATCACCCTGATTGTGACCATCTTTTTAAGATTAGGCCTGTCCTTGATCATTTTGTTGATCGGTTTTCAGAGGTCTATGTTCCAGGCAAAGAGATAAGTGTGGACGAGTCTTTGGTCCTTTTCAAGGGGCGTTTAGTTTTTAAGCAGTATATTCCTAGTAAGAGGGCACAGTATGGAATTAAATTGTATATGCTGTCAGAAAGCAGTACAGGATACGTGTATAATTTCTGGGTCTACACTGGTTTTCAGTATTGACCCTCCTGGTTGTCCGCCCACTTTTGGAGTTAGCGAAAAAATTGTGTGAGAACTTGGTAGATGACTGTTTATCAAAGGTCACCATTTGCACTCGAGTGCAGTTGTTCAAGGAGTTGTTTAGAGTGGACACTGTTGCTTGTGGCACAATCTGTTCTAACCGGAAAAGGTTATCCAAGGGAGCTTGTCTGTAAAAAACTTGAGAGTGGACAGTGCAGTGCCCTGTGGAATAATGAGCTGCTAGCTCTGACATTTTCAGACAGGAGGGATGTGTACATGCTATCTACCATCCACGATGAGAGTACTTCCCCTGTGACTTTTTGGGGTCAGGTTGCCAAAGTGCACAAAACTGCCTGCATTTTGGACTACAATAGGCACATGGGTTATGTTGATAGAGTAGATCAGAGGTTGGAACCTCACACTGCTCTTCGTAAGTCTTACGTGTGGTATAAAAAGTTGGCCCTACATTTATTTTATTTGGCAACTTTTAATGCTTTTATTGTGTTCAAGGATTGTTCACCTGAGTCAAGGAAGAAATTTGTTAAATTTCAGGAGTCAGTGATAGAGAGCCTTATTGTGGTGGAACAGGCAAGAGTTCCTAGAGTAGCAGTGGTGGAGGATGTGGCTAGATTGAAAGATCAACACTTTCCAGATCACATTCCTCCCACTCCCAAAAAATACTTGCCCACTAAGAAATGTAGAGTATGTGCCCGAAGAGGTATCTGGAGGGAGAGCCAGATGTACTGCCCCAATTGCCCTTCAAAGCCTGGGCTGTGTGTGGCCGGCTGTTTTAGAAGTTACCACACAAAAAACAATTATTGGGAAATACCGTGAGCGTAAACTGCCTATTTTATATTTTCACATGTTCAGTTTCACAGTTGGCATTACTGTCATGTATTTAGTTAGCACTTTTGTGTTTCTAGTTTTGTACTTATTTTATAATTAGTTAGTGGTTTCTTTGTTGTTTATAAAAAAAGTGATGGCGGTGTGCGTGTGGTGGTGCTTGGCTGGCGGTGTGCGTGGAGTGGCCCTTGGCTGGCGGTGTGCATGGGGTGGCGCTTGGCTGGTGGTGTGCGTGGGGTGGCGTGTGGCTGGCGGTGCCAGCCAAACGTCAGTCCACACACTCCCATCAGCTAGTGTGACTGCTGTATCAGGCATGTGGGCGTATGTAAGTGATGGACCCTTGAGTGGCGCTGTCTGTCGATGCGAGTGTTGTAATGTGCTGGGCCCGTGGCTGGCAGCGTGAATGGTCTTGTGCATGTCATGTATGAAAGGTGTGTAAATGGACTGTAAAACGGTTGGTGCCTTGACGCGGCTTTACAGCTCACGAGCTGTGTCATTGGTTCAGTTTTTTGGCCTTTCAGTTATTAACAGTGCATTTCACTTTTGTGAAATCTCTTGTTAATAAAATTTGATCTACTGAACCATCACTCACCCTTGTGCCAAATCCAACCAGTATGTGTGGTAAAAATGACAAAACCTGCTCCGCTGTAATCAGGCGTCGCAGCACACTTGTGACACGCTAGGTGTCTCAGGTGAGACCCTGATGATGAAGCATGCCATCAACTTGGTTGGTGGGTGAGGGGTCTTTTTCACATAACCTAAGTGCGTTTCCTGTCACAATTTTAGTGTTTGGCACATCACAGTGATATAGTACAAAACTACCTGTGTTTGGGGGGGAGGGCGCACCTATGTTTTTGGTCCTGGGTGCGGCCTTCATCTAGGGAAACCTACCAAACCCAGACATTGTTTAAAACTAGACACTCCAAGGAGTCCAGCGAGGTGTGGCTTGCGTGGATCCCCAACATTTTCTTATCCAGACTCCTCTGCAAACCTCAAAATGTGCTTAAAAAAGCATATTTTCCTGACTTTTCTTAGTAGGATCACCGCTCCAGCACAAAATTCCTACTCCCCCGCGTTCCCCTCAGTCTCCCAAGTAAAATGACACCTCACTTGTGTGAGCCCCCAAAGCAGAGTCGGCCTAAAGATGTATAAAAGAAGAATATGTGCTTATCAACTCGCTGTGCTATCCCCTCAATCTCTACAAGTTTTTGGCCTTTTTCTGTTGCAGGCACCTGGCCTACCCACACAAGTGAGGTATCATTTTTATCGGCAGACTTGGGGGAACGCTGGGTGGAAGGAAATTTGTGGCTCCTCTAAGATTCCAGAACTTTCTGTCACCGAAATGTGAGGAAAATGTGTTTTTTTTAGCCAAATTTAGAGGTTTGCAAAGGATTCTGGGTAACAGAACCTGGTGAGAGCCCCACAAGTCACCCCACTTTTATCGGGAGACTTGGGGGAACATAGAATAGCAAAAGAAGTGTTATTGCCCCTTGTCTTTCTCTACAATTTTTCCTTCCAAATATAAGAGATTGTTTATAAAAAGACATCTATTTGAGAAATGCCCTGTAATTCACATGCTAGTATGGGCACCCTGGGGCTCAGAGATGTGCAAATAACCACTGCTCCACAACACCTTATCTTGTGCCCATTTTGGAAATACAAAGGTTTTCTTGATACCTATTTTTCACTCTTTACTTTTCAGCAAATGAATTGCTGTATACCCGGTATAGAATGAAAACCCACTGCAAGGTGCAGCTCATTTATTGGCTCTGGGTACCTAGGGTGCTTGATGAACCTGCAAGCCCTATATATCCCTGCAACCAGAAGAGTCCAGCAGACGTAACGGTATATTGCTTTCAAAGATTTGACATCGCAGGAAAAAGTTACAGAGTAAAACGTAGAGAAAAATTGCAGTTTTTTTCTCCTCAATTTCAATATGTGTTTATTTCAATTGTTATTTTCTGTAGGAAAGCCTTGTGGGATCTACACAAACTATCCACTGCTGAATTCAGAATTTTGTCTACTTTTCAGAAATGTTTTGGTTTCTAAGATCCAGCATTGGTTTCACACCCATTTCTGTCACTGACTGAAAGGAGGCTAAAAGCACAAAAAAATCGTAAAAATGGGGTATGTCCCAGTAAAATGCCAAAATTGTGTTGAAAAATTCTGATTCACGTCTGCCTGTTCCTGAAAGCTGGGAAGCTGGTGATTTTTAGCACCACAAACCCTTTGTTGATGCCATTTTCAAGGAAAAAACCACAAGCCTTCTTCTGCAGCCCTTTTTCCCATTTGTTTTTAAAAAAACTAAATTTTCACTGTATTTTGGCTAATTTCTTGGCTTCCTTCAGGGGAACCCACAAAGTCTGGATATCTCTAGAATCCCTAGGATGTTGGAAAAAAAGGATGCAAATTTGGCTTGGGTAGCTTATGTGGACAAAAAGTTATGAGTGCCTAAGCGCACCCTGCCCCAAATAGCCAAAAAAAGGCCTGGCACCTGAGGGGGAAAAGGCCTGGCAGCGAAGGGGTTAAAGGGTATTATATGGCCACATTCTTTTCACAGTTTTCATGGGCAAGAAGGAAACCAGTTAGTAGAGGCCTGGCTTTTTGGCTTTGCTTGCTCACTACAATACAGGGTAAGATTTGCTTCCCAGAAATTTCAGAGTAAATCAGCATAGGTGGTATATAAAATAGATGATTGTGATGTCATCATGGTTAGAGTCATGTGACATGAGTTCCTTGGAAACAAAATCTGGATCAAGGGTCCTATGATGTCACTTCCTGTGATGTCATTAAGGTCAAAGGCCTCTGATGTCACTTCCTCTACCTCAGGCATTCTGACGCCCATGCGGTACCATTTAACAGCCTTGTGCAAAATGTAACTAAGGCAAGGTGGTGTTATTGTGAACGTGTTGTTTCAAATACACCATTTCACGACAATAGTCTTGTTTAGGTGAAATGGGATGTCCTGAGGTCACAACAGGGCATGCAGAAAGGGTTGAATCATGTCGCAGGTTCTCAACCCTAGTATGCCAGTGAAGCCCCTGTGGAACTCAACAAGTTTAGGGGACACTGAAGTCCCCAGAGTTCTATGTACAATTAGTTTATTCACCAACATAGCTACCTTACGGCTTGAACTTCAGCAGAGCTACCTCACATCGCATTTCATTGTCTCCTTTTACAGGCCTGGGTGCCTTCAGGGACTGTCTTGAAATGAGGCGCTCATTTGAGGGGCCCATTTCAAGTAAACTGTAACTTTTGATATACTTGTTAAATATACGTCGGGAATGTATGAGAAACACGGTAAAGTGCGGGTGCGTGAACTCTAAGCTGTATTTCTAGCTCATGTACTCGATCGATTTTTTTTCCATTTCTGTGCATTGTTTCATTGTAATGGAGATGGGATAAGGACCTCAGGATAAATGTTAGAGATGCCTAGTATTTCGACCTCAGCTTGAGAAATGCCTCTGCTCGGCAAAGGCAGGAGGAGGGGTACAGATTCACTATTTCTGCAGCAAGTGCGTTCACTGACTGAGCCTCTTAACCCGTTTATGCTGTTCCCTTACACAGACTTACTCTTTGCATCCCAAAGCCAACCCAGCCTTGCAAATAGAATAACCTGATGTTTTGATGACCCAGGAGACGAAGCAGACCTCCGGCTTTCTTTTCTGCCTGCAGATGAGATGCAGATGAAGCGCAGTGTACGCTCGTAGAAACTCATAACACTAGTGTGCCGCCAACAGTATATTTGTTTTAAATGGTGCTGAGGAGCACCTGTCTGCATCACTAAGCAAGCTCATTTGTTGTGCCTGTACTATCATTCTCCATTCCGCCCGGTCTCCAGTGGAGTACAGACTGGGAGATGTGTGGAATGCCAGTGCAGAGGCACGGCTCTCTTGCTGCAACTCCCGTGTGTCTTATGTTTTTTGCAGTGACAGAGGAAAGAACATACCCTGAGAAATCCAGCCCCATGCCGGTTGAATGCGCGCCACAGGACCAGCGTAGTGCTAGGGAAGCAAAATAGCTGTAGGCAGAGGGGGACTGGGTGAGGAAAAAAGACAGGAGAATGTGCATTCTAGAATTAGGAATACACTGGAGCAGTTGCTTTTAAGCATTTGGTTTATTTGGGCCCCCACTTAATCATAACTGGAGCACGGGGACCCCCGCTGAGTCATTACTGGAAGCCGAGGACCATAACATTTTTAGACGATTTGAACAGCAAAAAAATTAAAAAAAATACAGAAACAAGAATTCATCAAACCAATATACACATGAAAATATTTTGTTGTTGTTGTAATTGACACAGAAATATAAAAATATCAAAACTGATAAGAAGGTTTGAGCTTTTCTAAATTCCATTGTGGCTGCTCTTTATCCATACTATGTTCTCTTTTATGCCCTGCTCCCACAAATCTGAGGATGCTAATTTAGTTTTTAGCTTTCAGTTTCAAATTCCTTCACATTTACAGAACGTTTTAACATTTTCAACTGTAGAATTTGCTCCATTATTTATACGCACTTTATTAATGTATTAATATTATTTAGTTTTCCAAGTAGTCGCGGACCGCTGAGTAGGCTTTGTGGACACCTAAGGGTCCTCGGACCACAGGTTAAGAACTACTGCACTAAAGCAAAGAAGAAAGCGCAGAGTGAATAATGACAGGTGTAAGAAGCCCTCTCCTCCCCTGCGCCACGCCAACCCTTGTCTCTTACCATAAAATATGGAAGTGTACTGCACATTGCCCATCTTGTGCAGCTTCTCTATGGCTTGGACAGTCTTTGCATTTCATGTTCTGGGGAAATGAGTGGACATGCTGCTTTTTTCTGCACAGTGCCCCCTGGCTGAGTTCACCTATAGTAACCCGTATTTTACTTAGGATATTCTCTATGGTTCTCAGAGCCAGCCCTAGGCCAGAGTGCAGAAAGTACCAAAATAACCATGCTGAAAAAGATTCAGGCCCTCACTACGGCTTCGGCTGTCTTTTTAAAAGACTGCCGAAGCTGCTGCAGCCAGTATGCTGGCTGCCCTATTAGTAGTTTTCTGCTGGGCTACTGGGAGAAAACAGCGTTTCCACCCGCTGGCCCAGCGGAAAACTCACCACAACATTGCCGCCGGCTGGTAATTGAGCTGGCAGCAATGTTGTGGTGCGTTGGGTGCGACAGCACCCATCGCGCATTTCACTGCCCGTAATTCAGGCAGTGAAATGCACGACGAGGCTGTCCATTAGGGCCCCTGTACTGCCCATGTCAAGTGCAGGGGCCCCACCCCTTTTCTGCCAGCCTTTGCATGGCGGTGAGACCGCCATGCAAAGGCTGGCAGAAAGAGGACTTTTAATCCCCAGGATTGCGACCACCAAGACCGCCAGGCTGTTAACAGGCAGAAACCTGGCGGTGCCGGCGGTCGGACCGTGGCCCATGTGCCACAGTCATAAGAGGGCGGTCGGACCGCACTGTCTGTGGCGGTCAGGCAACCATCGCGAGTGTGGCAGTCTTCAGGCAGCCACACTCGTAATGAGGGCCTCAGTCTTTGATATTGTAAACACTGTTAAACCAGAATGAAAGGCTGCATGAAGATGTCAACACTGGAAGCATACAGAAGCTTCTAGTGTGTGTTATTTTTTAAGACACAGGATGCAAATTCAGTTCATATTCACAGTATGAAAACCCCACCAAGACATGTGATATAAATCAGCTTAGTTCCCAGCGTAGACTGAGCTTTTCTAACTCTGACTGAACATTCAGATTACATGATATTGTGAAATATATTCCACTAGACTAATAGGGCCCTAAGGGGGCATATTGGTAGCTTTCCCAGTGGTGTTTTTCCAGAGATTCGAGTAAGGATTGTAGGGCTATCGGAGAGCATATTAAGGTTAGTAAAGAAGAGTTTGTTGTTTTGTTATGAACTGTAGAGACAGGTTACAGAGATGACACAAGTGTGAACTTTCGAAGTTTTTTTGTGCTGTTGTTCATTATATTAGTCACTCATGAACAGATACTGACATAAGTTGTCATATTGGTATGTTTTTAGGTATGTGTTCCACTCATGGTTGGTCTCAGTACTGGTCGGGCGGTCCAGTTTGAGAGACGAAAAGATGTGTGGACTTGGTGGAGTTGTGATGTTATAAGATTAAGCACAATGTGGTTAAAGGGTTTTGACGCTGAGCCTGAGTATTGAAAGCGCATTTTAAAAGACCGTCTAGTTAAAGATATTCAGTTAGACAAAAGATTGGGTGTAGAAGGGTGAGATGTCTGACAGGATAGACTGATGTATAATTATCATATAGACTGTGTGACAAAACTGGGTTTGTTGCAGAAGCCCCCTCTCTTTTTCCCCTTATTTTTAACTGATACTGGTGTTTTCCAACTTTGATTGTGCCCTGGGCTCTGCTAATCTGGCCCAGGGCCTGTACTCTGATTAAAATGGGATATGCAAATTAGGCATAATTATAATTGACTCTGACAACCTACCTGTTAGTCCCTAGTATACGGTAGGGCATGCAGGTTTAGGCACCCAAGTGAACTTAGGGAACCCCCTGGATGCACTACTGGGATGTCTGGCTGCTTTTAAAATAAAATGAATACCAAATTAGACTTTGGAATTAAAAGTACTTCCAAAATCTTAAACAACCTCTTTCTTACATATAAGTCACCCCTGAAGTCTGCCATAGTTGCTTCAATGGTTGTGTGCAGTGTAAATATAGGCAGGGACATTATAAAAAATATTTTATAAGCCCTGGTAAGGGAAAAATTGCCAAATTTGTTTTCCCATTGTAGTACATTAGCTCCATGGACTAACATTGAGAGGCTTTATTTAAAAATAATAAAGTCTTATTTCCACTAGGAAAGAGCTAAATATGCCATGTTTAATGTCACATTACAAGTTAGAATAAATCCAACAACTTGCCAATGTTAGATTTATTATAACTAGTATAGGGAAAGAGTTTTAGAACTCTTTCTGAAAGTTACCAGAATCAGCTCTGTAGTGTCCTTTGCTGATTGGTCAGCCCCTGGCAGCCATGCTACCTTAATGAGGTGTGAAGTGGACTGGGCTGAAACAAAGGAAGCATCTGATGGGAGAAAAACTGTTGTAGCAGATGGCAGAGCAAGAAGGGGTTAGGGTGGCCAAACTGGTTCTCAAAGGAGGGAAGCCCCTGGGACAGAAATAAGACCGCCTCCATTTTCTGCTCCCCCGCCAGATGGGAGCCCCAGTAATTAGATGAGGAGAGGGACTGAAGGGAGTATGTTAGGGAAACTTAGCCACACTAGTGGGGAGGCTCAGCCAGACCCAACCTCCAAGGAAGATTTTTTCCATCTTGGATTTGCGAAGACTGTTACTTTCTAGGATTGATTTTTGCCACACTTCACAGGACGTGGTCACCCCAGACAGTGAGACCCTGCACCCCATTGGTCAAGTGTGCCCCCCACCACAGTTTGTCAACCCACACGTAAGGATAAATATCGAAGAGCTACCCGGCAACTCAGATCTGCTGGAAGAAAATCAGAAGAAGGACTGCCCTGCTGAACCCTTGGTCTGCACCTGAAGAACTGCACCCACCGCACACTCTGGGTTTCACCACTAGAAGGACTTTGCCTTCACAAGGGACAACCCACAGGTTCTAAGGGGCAGGGGGAAAGTATTTTATAAAGGAACAAGGGTCCCTTAGATAAAAGGACTGTACATTTAAATATCATATAGAATCAGTGTAGGAAGTTGGCTCTGTATGCACTATTTCAAAGTAAGGAATAGTATGCACAGAGTCCAAGGGTTCCCCTTAGAGGTAAGATAGTGGCAAAAAGAGATAATTCTAATGCTCTATTTTGTGGTAGTGTGGTCGAGCAGTAGGCTTATCAAAGGAGTAGTGTTAAGCATTTGTTGTACATACACAGGCAATAAATGAGGAACACACACTCAGAGACAATTCCAGGCCAATAGGTTTTTGTATAGAAAAATATATTTTCTTAGTTTATTTTAAGAACCACAGGTTCAAGATTTACAAGTAATACCTCAAATGAAAGGTATTTCAGGTAGGTACTTTAGGAACTTTGAATTAGCAAAATAGCATATACAGTTTTCACATAAGTGACATATAGCTATTTTAAAACTAGACACAGTGCAATTTTCAACAGTTCCTGGGGGAGGTAAGTGTTTGTTAGTTTTTGCAGGTAAGTAAACCACCTACGGGGTTCAAGTTTGGGTCCAAGGTAGCCCACCGTTGGGGGTTCAGAGCAACCCCAAAGTTACCACACCAGCAGCTCAGGGCCGGTCAGGTGCAGAGGTCAAAGTGGTGCCCAAAACGCATAGGCTTCAATGGAGAAGGGGGTGCCCCGGTTCCCCTCTACCAGCAGGTAAGTACCCGCGTCTTCGGAGGGAAGACCAGGGGGGTTTTGTAGGGCACCGGGGGGGACACAAGTCCACACAGAAAGTACACCCTCAGCGGCACGGGGGCGGCCGGGTGCAGTGTCCAAACAAGCGTCGGGTTTGTAATAGTAATCAATGGGAGACCAAGGGTTCTCTTTAGCGATGCAGGCAGGCAAGGGGGGGGTTCCTCGGGGTGGCCACCACCTGGGCAAGGGAGAGGGCCACCTGGGGGGCGCTCCTGCACTGGAGGTCGGATCCTTCAGGTCCTGGGGGCTGCGGGTGCAGAGTCTTTACCAGGCGTCGGGTCTTTGAAGCAGGCAGTCGCGGTCAGGGGGAGCCTCGGGATTCCCTCTGCAGGCGTCGCTGTGGGGGCCCAGGGGGGTCAACTATGGCTACTCACTGTCTCGTAGTCGCCGGGGAGTCCTCCCTGTGGTGTTTGTTCTCCACAAGTCGAGCTGGGGGCGTCGGGTGCAGAGTGCAAAGTCTCACGCTTCCGGCGGGAAACGTGTGTTGTTTCAAAGTTGCTTCTTTGTTGCAAAGTTGCAGTCTTTGGTGAACCGAGCCGCTGTCCTTGGAAGTTCTTGGTCCTTCTAGATGCAGGGTAGTCCTCTGAGGCTTCAGAGGTTGCTGGACCCTGGGAATGCGTCGCTGGAGCAGTGTCTTTAGAAGGGGGGAGACAGGCCGGTAGAGCTGGGGCCAAAGCAGTTGGTGTCTCCGTCTTCTCTGCAGGTTTTCAGTTCAGCAGTCCTCTTCTTCTTAGGATGCAGGAATCTGAGTTCCTAGGTTCTGGGGAGCCCCTAAATATTGAATTTAGGGGTGTGTTTAGGTCTGGGGGGTTAGTAGCCAATGGCTACTAGCCCTGAGGGTGGCTACACCCTCTTTGTGCCTCCTCCCTGAGGGGAGGGGGGCACATCCCTAATCCTATTGGGGGAATCCTCCATCTGCAAGATGGAGGATTTCTAAAAGTCAGAGTCACCTCAGCTCAGGACACCTTAGGGGCTGTCCTGACTGTCCAGTGACTCCTCCTTGTTTTTCTCATTATCTCCTCCGGCCTTGCCGCCAAAAGTGGGGCCGTGGCCGGAGGGGGCGGGCAACTCCACTAGCTGGAGTGGCCTGGGGTGCTGTAACAAAGGGGGTGAGCCTTTGAGGCTCACCGCCAGGTGTTACAGTTCCTGCAGGGGGAGGTGATAAGCATCTCCACCCAGTACAGGCTTTGTTACTAGCCACAGAGTGACAAAGGCACTCTCCCCATGTGGCCAGCAATATGTCTGGTGTGTGGCAGCCTGCTAAAACTAGTCAGCCTACACGGATAGTCGGTTAAGGTTTCAGGGGGCACCTCTAAGGTGCCCCCTGGGGTGTATGTTACAATAAAATGTACACTGGCATCAGTGTGCATTTATTGTGCTGAGAAGTTTGATACCAAACTTCACAGTTTTCAGTGTAGCCATTATGGTGCTGTGGAGTTCGTTTTTGACAGACTCCCAGACCATATACTCTTATGGCTACCCTGCACTTACAATGTCTAAGGTTTTGCTTAGACACTGTAGGGGCATAGTGCTCATGCACTTATGCCCTCACCTATGGCATAGTGCACCCTGCCTTAGGGCTGTAAGGCCTGCTAGAGGGGTGACTTATCTATACTTCATAGGCAGTGTGAGGTTGGCATGGCACCCTGAGGGGAGTGCCATGTCGACTTAGTCTTTTTATTCCCACTAGCACACACAAGCTGGCAAGCAGTGTGTCTGTGCTGAGTGAGGGGTCCCTAGGGTGGCATAAGACATGCTGCAGCCCTTAGAGACCTTCCCTGGCATCAGGGCCCTTGGTACCAGGGGTACCAGTTACAAGGGACTTACCTGGATGCCAGGGTGTGCCAATTGTGGAAACAAAAGTATAGGTTAGGGAAAGAACACTGGTGCTAGGGCCTGGTTAGCAGGCCTCAGCACACTTTCAAATCAAAACTTAGCATCAGCAAAGGCAAAAAGTCAGGGGGTAACCATGCCAAGGAGGCATTTCCTTACAATCAGAATGAAGTCTATGGAAAACATGCAATACATCAGTATATTTATTCCAAACGAAAGTAAGAAAACTGTGTAGTGAGAAAACAAAAACATCTTGGAAACCATAAATCATAATTGCTCAGGCATACCCCATGTGACAGAAAGCACAGCTAAAGTCACAATTTTACAGTACTCCTGTTCCTGTCAAAACATATATCATTGTACAGAGTCCAAGTACGACATGTCAACGACATTTTGATCCCTTATTTGATTGTTGGGACCATCATCAGGACATAAAAATTATGCCTGAGTTGCACATAAGTAGTCACTGACTATATAACCAAGACCTGTTAAAAGCCAGGGAAGAAAACAAATGAGAAAAGAAAAAAGGTTAAGAGAGAGAAAAAAAAGGAATAGATTAGATATCGCTACATGTCAAAAATGTAATATAAATATGCTGCCACACCATGCATCACATTTGGGAAGAATTTGCCATGCAGGCTCTCATGCTGTACCAACGCTCGGATTAGGATGATAATTGAAGCTTGTAAACAACTGAATGTGTCCTAGAACAGTAAGGAATCAGGACCAATCTATATAGTCATCGGTGTCACAAAAATAGTGAGCCCAATGAATGCTTACATAAACCAATCACTTTTTGTTCTCTGGGTACACCAATGCAAGGGTTTTGGCCATGAAGCTGTGAAGTCATTCCATGCTTCAGCAAACTAATCACTCAGTGAGTAGTGCAGCAGAAGGGTTCTAATGGTACAGCCTACTAGAATAAAGCTTTGTAGGAACATCTGTCAATTAAGATGTCCTCAATAAATCAAACGTAGTTATGATCCTCAATCAAGGCCCTCAGTGGGCAACTAGTAGTAATTACTAGAACCCAAAAAAACGAATTACTACCAAATTATCAGTAATAGAACCAATTGTGCAGCATGCAAGTTATCAACTGACCTTAGGGCAAAACAAGTTACTGGATTTCCTCATCAGAACCAACAGAGTCTAGAAAATAGCGGGGCAAACCAATTCTATGGCAGGACCGGAGGCGAGGATTATGCTCGTCTTTCTTCACTCTTTATTAATGCAGCAAGTTCAAAGATCAAAACAACAAGAACAGAAAAACGACATCTCCCATGGGACAACGTTCCCATGACGACCAAAGTCCAATCAATATCATTTCCGACGGTGGTATAAGTAGCCTTTGCCGCCTCCCGACTTCCTCTTTCTTCACTGCTCCGGTGGAAAGATAAGTCGCCTTTTTCTTTGCTCTGCCTCTCAATTGTTCAACTGTTTAATACTGTTTATAACGTGTTTGTGGCTCTGTGCTTATTGTTATAATCTCCCGGAGTCGTTGCTAAGACGCGTTACTAGCGCAGTAGGCGTTTTTTCACCCGAGCGCAGATTCACCTCACGGTGACCCGTCGGCTCCTCCAGAGGGCGCTCTTTTGCGCCACTTTGGTTTCAGCACGTTTTTCTTAGTTTTAACGATTTTGAACGTAGAATAAGTGTGCGTTAGGGGTTTTGCTTAAGCCGCGCCTTATTTTTAACCCCTTCAACCTCCAGCAGACGCCTTTTTTTGGGGCAGAATTATACCGCTTTGTGGCAAGGGTGTTTTTCACCCGATCCAAGTACGCGCATTACTGACATCGCGTTAGACCATTGTTAGTCTGTCTATTCTTGGCCCTTTTTGTGACAGATAAGTGGAGGGCTGCCCTATATATCTGCAGGGCGTTTGGTCTGTCGTCATCTGAGTCCTCCTTAATCATGCAAACCACCCAAGATAATGAATTTTTTCCCACCTTGTCCCCTGGGGAGGGCCCCTCACATCGCGCTCTGCCCCCTGGGGTAGATATTTTACTTCCGCAAGCGGTTGCACAGGCCCTGGTCCCATTAAGAAGAGTGTGGTGCAATTGACTGAAAAGGTTACTAAGAGGACTGGTATGAGTGGGGAGACGGGAGATCGACCTCGGTCCAAGGCGGTTTTCCTCCCAAGAAATCGCACAAGCGCAATGCGGGGCCCCTGGACAGCCTCCAGTGCCTCGCGGATGTTTGCCCCAAGAGTGCGTGCACGCCTAAGCACCTACCCTGCTAGGAGGACTTGGAACCCCGACTGACAGGTGACTGGGAGCACCAGTTGTCGGACCCTGAACGGGGGTCTCCTAAACGGGTGGAGGAGGATTTGGAGGGGGACTCTTCCTCTGCGGAGGACCAGGTCTCTGGTAGCCCCAGGCTCCCTGGGGCCACCACGCCAGATCGGCTGGAGTTTGAGGACTCCGGCTCAGATGTGTTCGAACCCGAGGGCATTTACAACCCCAGGTCCTTGGAGTGGCGACCGGAACGGAAGTTGGGTATGTAGCCGGTAAGATCAGGCAACCTCTAGACAGGGAGGTTAGAGCCCGTCTTAAGGCTGAATGCCCGCGTCCTACTTTGCCGGACAAGGTGGCGGCCACTCCTGACATCGACCCCAAAATGTGCACTTTTTTTGCCAAATTTACCAAGGTCCCTTAGTAGGGTATCGATCGGTCGTGGAGGGCTTGCCAGGACAAGCTTCTGAATGTGTTAGGACCCCTAACGCAAATTATCCAACTGGCAGAACATGCCAGACGTACTGACACCACTTTCCCCACAAATGTCGTGGCGGGGTGGGCCCAGAGGGCGGTTTGTCTACTGGGTAATGCAAATTGCGCCATCTCAGTGGAGAGGCGCCGCTCCCTTCTCAGAAAAATAGACCCCAAGTTGGGGGAGTTGACCAATTCAGAGGCTGGGGCGATCGCCCAGGGAAACTTATTTGGAGACCCTTTTGTGAAGGAATTGGGTAAATTTGTCACCACCTTTTCGGCTCTGGATAAGGCGCAATCATTGATAAAAAAAGATTTTTCCATGCAAGGTTTTTGGAGGGGCCAGATGAGGTGGGGGTAGCTCCTTCGGCCATCTCTCCCAACAAGACTCCAGTTCCTACGGCTTCAGGAACAACGGCTGGCGAGATGGCCGCCAAGGCGCCTTCTTCCCCAATCGGGGTAGAGGGAAAGGCTGAGCCGGCAGAACCACCCACGGAGGGGCAAACACCCCAGGAGGCCCTTCCCGTAAGGATTACCCTTTCTTTCCTTCAATGTATAGGAGGGAGACTTCGGCTATTCAGGCATTTTTGGGCATGTACAACTTCGGATTCTTGGGTATTGCAGACTGTTTCAGGGTTCCACATAGAGTTCTGGGGAACGCCGGTCCAGGAACGGCCTCCGAGACCATTGATTTTCTCAGCAGCGGAATCGACCATCATAGATGCAGAAGTGCACAATATTTTTCGGAAGGGGGCCCTCCTTCCATCTATTCTTCATCCCAGGGGTTTTCTGAGCAATCCCTTTCTTGTCCAGAAGAAGGACAAAGGGTTTCGCCAAGTTATCAATCTCAGGGACTTCAACAAATGGGTGGTCTACCGACATTTCAAGATGGAGGGCATCCATATGCTCAGAGACCTTCTCCTTCAGGGGGACTGGATGATCCGTCTGGATCTCAAGACACTTATCTGACAATCCCAATTTTTTCCCCTCATCGCAGAGTCCTGCAATTCCTGTGGAGGGGTCAGGTATTCGAGTTTTCGGCCCTCCTGTTCGGCCTTTCTTCAGCTCCGTGGTGTTTCACCAAACTGCTCAATCCAGTGGTGGAATACTTTCATTCTCTGGGGATTCGTCTAATAATATACCTGGACGATATCCTTCTTATGTATCAGTCTCGGTTGCAACTCTTCTCCAACACGACCATGACTATGGCACTCCTTCAGGATCTGGGGTTTGTGATAAATCAGCAGAAATCAGAACTGCTGCCATCAATCAATGATATTTCTGGGTTTTTTCATAGATTCCCAGTCAGCGACCCTCAGTCTTCCCGCTGCGAAGATTTCCAAGATCAAGAAGGAACTGCTAAAGGTTTTGAGACGCGGCAGAATCTCTCTCAGACAGCTAGCCCGTGTAGTGGGTCTGCTCTCATCATCGATCTAGGCCATTTTTCCAGGCCCTCCTCATTATCAGGCGCTTCAACGCCTGAAGGCGCATCACCTCAGATGTGGGCTCACCTACTACGAGGTCATTTCCCTTACTCAGGAGGCGAAATGGGAGCTCCATTGGTGGCTGGAGCACATGGAGGCGTGAAATGGCAGGGCCATTTTCGGTGCCTCCCCGGACCTGGTCATAGAATCAGATGCCAGCCGGCAGGGTTGGGGAGCCCGATGCGGAAACATCTCCTTCGGGGGACGGTGGACCTCACAGGAACTCAAGTTAAATATCAATTGGCTGGAACTCCTGGCGGGTTCTTTTGCAATCAGGTCTTTAAATCAGGACAGGGTCTCTTGTGTGGTCCTCCTGAGGATGGACAATGTGTCTGCGGTACAGTACATAAATCTCATGGGGGGCAGGCGTTCGAAGGCCCTGGCGGAATTGGTGAAAGATTTTTGGCATTTTTGTCACCAACACCAGGTTTCGGTGACAGCGGAGTATCTTCCGGGCTCCCTGAACACCCTAGCAGACTGGAACTCCAGGTTTCTGGGGGACTCCAGTGACTGGCCCCTGGACAGGGTAGTCTTTCAGACACTCCTGGAGTGGTGCAGACCGCTCTCAGTGGACCTCTTTGCGTCCAGATGGAATGCCCAATTGCTCATATACTTCAGTTGGCGCCTGGACCCGGGCGCATCAGCAGTGGATGCTTTCCTTCAGGATTGGGAGAATCACTCGGGGGTATGTGTTTCCCCCGTTCATTCTGATTCCGAGAGTGGCGGCCCAGGTCCGTCATCAGAGAGCTACAGTGGTCCTGATAACCCCATTGTGGAGATCCCAGGTATGGTTTACGTCCCTGCTGGAACTCTCTTGCGATTTCCCCATCCTCCTTCCGAGCTCTCCATCGATTCTCTCGGATCCTATGGGCCAGTTTCATCCCCTGGTCCTTCAAGGTCACCTCGCACTAGTTGTGTGGAAAATTTCCGGGCTCGTTGGAAGACGGCCGACTTTCACAGGAAGCTCAGAGTCTCATCAGTCAGGCCTGGGCTCCGGGAACTTGCAAACGTTACAAGTCCACGTTGCATCGATGGGCTCGGTGTTTGGGAAAACAAATCAATCCCATGGTGGCCCACATTACAGATGTCATAAATTTCCTCGAGGAGTTGGCGGAATCGGGTTTCTCTTATTGTTCTATCAATTCCTTCAGATCAGCAATTTCGGCAGGCCATCCCCCTCTCCACAATTGGCCAGTGGGGGAGCATCCTTGGGTGTGCAAATTGCTTAAGGGTATTAGACTTTCTAAACCCCCAGAGCCTAGGTACTCTGAACTGTGGTATGTCAATCAGGTCCTACACTTATTATCTTTGTGGCAGGATGACCAGTACATTTCTAGGAAGGAACTGTCGGCTAAACTAGCCATTCTACTGTGCCTTATTTCCTGCAAGAGAGTGTCTGATGTCAGGGCATTAGATGTCTATGCCAGGGTTTTTTCCCCAGAGGAGGTCACATTCGCGGTTTCCAGAAGGACCAAGGCCCTCATTACAACCCTGGCGGTAAATCCCGATTTCCGGCGTGCTGAAAGCCGCCAACATACCATTGCGGTGGCGGAATTCCGCTACAGGTATTACGAACCACATCTCGGAATCCGCCACAATACAGACACCCACACAAGTCCGCCACACCAAAGGTCAGTGAGAAACTGGCGATACCAAAACCTGCACCGTCACGCCAACAAGAATACGCCCACACTATCACGACACACGAATCAATGCGGGGGTCTTACAACCGCGGTAATCCATTGGCGGTACACACCGCTGCGCTCAAAATACACACACATTTACAAAACACAGCCACATTGGACAATTCCAAATACACACACCTGATACACATACACACACCACACCCACACACCCACACACTCACAACACTATAAAACACCCACCCACATTACCCATAAACCCTTACAACGAAAAACTTTTGAAAAAGCTGTGAGAGAGAGAATAGAAAACACAACACCAGCATCCACAGGCACACAACACCATCACTCATACAACATCCATGCACCTCACCTCAAACAACACACACCAACACATCACACAGCACAATAAACAGCACCTCACACATCACCCACACAACATCATGGCACCTTAAAGACACCCCAGGTTTTCAGAGGAGGAGCTCAGGGTCATGGTGGAGGAAATCATCCGGATAGAGCCACAGCTTTTCGGATCACAGGTGCAGCACACCTCCATTGCTAGGAAGATGGAGCTATGGCGGAGAATCTTCGACAGGGTCAACGCAGTGGGACACCATCCAAGAACAAAGGATGACATCAGGAAGAGGTGGAACGACCTAGGGGGGAAGGTGCGTTCAGTGGTATCCTGACACCAGATTGCTGTACAGAGGACTGGCAGTGGACACCCAACCTCCTCCCCCACAACTAACAACATGGGAGGAGCAAGTCTTGGCAATACTGCATCCTGAGGGCCTCGCAGGAGGACTGGACTCTGGTAAGTCATATCTTATTTACCAAATACCCCACCCCACCTGCATGCCATCTCATACCCTCACCCTCACCCCCATCACTCCAACACCTCACATATGCCCCACTATCACAACCCACACATCCCAATACCAAGGCCCTGCATGCAACACCTATGCATGGACCCCCATCACCAAAGCATGTCTAGTACAGATACCCACACAGACCCCAAACCAACTATCACAAAAGGGCAAACACAATAATGCAAGCACATGAGTAGAGGGTACCTCACCCAATGCACAAGATGGCACACACAGATACTAAAACTATGCATTTACACCCCAACAGGACCCATACCCAACGTCACCGGACAGGAGGTGCCAGACATATCCAGACCCCCCACAGAAGAGGCCCACAGTGATGACAGCAGCTCTGCACACCTGGATCAAGATGACCAGCCCGGCCCATCAGGGACCTCTGGACAGTCGGTTCCCCTGCCACTATCACAAGCCACCACAGACCCTCCCCCTCAGGAAACAGCACCCACCCAGCGGGCCCATGCCACTGTCCCCAGGACACGTCAATCAGCAGTGTGCCCACCACTAGAGGGAACCCAGGCAAACCCAGCAACCCAAGACAATCGGGGACCTGGGGTCAGTGGCAGTGGGCACACGGTTCAGGGGACAGATGCACAGGATAACAGGGAAGCTGGGAGGACTGCTGTGCGACAGGGGGAGGACAGGCCCAGGGAACCGACACTCCACGAGGCACTCTCCAACATCATGGGAGCATACCACCATTCCCAGGAGACCATGGGCACGGTACTGGCCAAGTTTCAGGAGACTCAGCGGCTGCACGAGGAACACTACCTTGGGATCAGGAAGGACTTGAAGTCCATTAACACCACCCTGGTCACCATTGCAGGGGTGCAGGAAGACCTTGTCAACACCAAGAGGGACACAGTGGCACACAAACGGGCCCCTAACACTAGCCTGGACGATGAACAGCCCTCCACCTCTGCCGGCGCTAGTGGACAGGAGGCACCGCCACAGGAACAACAGGCCAAAAGCACCCCACCCCCTGCAGAAGGAGAACCACCCCGCAAACGGTCCCTGAGATCCAGGAACAAGACGGAGAACATTGCCAAGACCCCCACCAGGAAATAAGACCCTTCAGAATGCCACCCAACTGTCCCATTTTGTCACTCTGTCCACCTTAAACTACCATTGCTCCCCTTCCTATGCCCCATTGGACAATGCACCTGTGAGACCAAGAGACTGGACTCTACCATGGACATTCCTCCACCATCACCCCAGCCCATTTCACACCCCCCTCCACTTATTAGCACAGAAATAAACAACCTTGAATCACAAAACAATCTGGAGTCAGTCTGTGCTTTCACAAATGTGTAATTGCAACTTCTCTGAAATATAGCAATGTCAATGTGCTTGTTCACATACCAATGTTACACAGTTGTTGGCCAGCAGTAAACATAGAAGAGGGCACAAAGTGGGACCCAGATCTGTGAAATGGAAAGCCAAAGTGACAAGACAGGGTCCATACACAGAGGTAAAAGACAGATTTATGCTAGGTCCTACAATACTATGAGATGTGGGAAGCAGTGCCATCCTCTTACCTGTGTCTCACTGGAAGTATTGCGTGATGATGTTGTTACGGTTGTCTACATCTTTTTCTTCTGCCTCCTCTTCTTCACTGTCCACAGGCTCCACAGCTGCCACAAGACCACCATCAGGCCCATCCTCCTGCAGAAAAGGCACCTGGCGTCGCAAAGCCAGATTGTGCAACATACAGTAGGCCACGACGATCTGCCACACCTTCTTTGGTGAGTAGTATAGGGATCCACCTGTCAGATGGAGGCACTGGAATCTGGCCTTCAAGAGGCCGAAGGTGCGCTCTATTATCCTCCTAGGTCGCCTATGTGCCTCATTGTGTAGCGTTGCTCTGCCCTTGTCCTGGGAGTCCTCATTGGGGTCAGTAGCCATGACAGGTTGGGGTAACCAGAGTCACCGGCAAATATCGAGGGACAACTGTTAGACATCCTCCAAACATTAGGGAATCTCCCATACCCAGAAAGCAAATGAAACTGTGTGAGGACCTTGGGCTCACCTATTAGCCACACACGGTGTCTCTGGAGTTGCCTCATCACATAAGGGATACTGCTATTCCTCAAAATGTAAGTGTCATGCACAGAGCCTGGATACTTGGCATTCACATGGGAGATTTACTGGTCTGCCAAACACACCATCTGCACATTCATTGAATTGTAGCTTTTCCGGTTTCTGTATACCTGTTCATTCCTGCGGGGGAGAGGGAACAAATGCCACATGTGTCCCATCAGTGGCACCAATTATGTTGGGGATATGTCCCACGGCATAAAAGTCACCTTTCACAGTGGGCAGATATTCCACCTGAGGGAAAATGATGTAGCTGCACATGTGTTTCAGCAGGGCAGATAACACTCTGGACAGCACGTTAGAGAACATTGGCTATGACATAGCTGATGCCATGGCTACTGTTGTTTGAAAAGACCCACTTGCCAGGAAATGGAGGAATGACAGGACCTGCACAAGAGGGGGGATTCCTGTGGGATTGCGGATAGCTGACATAAGGTCTGACTCCAACTGGGCACACAGTTCCTGGATTGTTGCACAATCAAGTCTGTAAGTGATAATGATGTGTCTGTCTTCCATTGTCGACAGGTCCACTAGGGGTCTGTACACCGGAGGATGTCGCCATCTCATCACCTGCCCCAGCGGACGTGCCCTATGGAGGAGAACGGCGAGCAGACGGTCATACACCACAAGGCTGTTTAGCACATTTTCTCTATGTGCCTTTGTCTGTCCGTATTCCTGGCCTAAATAGGTGTGACGCAGTTAGTTGGCCTGCCATGTGGCCCCCTGAAATGGCGGCTGTCTGACCTGTAAGGTGGGACAAGGGGAGATGATGTAACTGCGCTGGCGTTGTGCAGCGTCACGGTAGGCGGTCGAAGACCGCTGCGTAATTCAGCATTGGTTATCATTGGGCCCTATGGGTTCCAGGAGCCAATGACGATGTACGCCGGCGGTGACGGTACGCACCGCCGCAGACGTGACCGCCATTTTCTATCTGTTCCCTCACTTGATACTTACATGACCTTCAACAGGAGAGGACCTATACTGCAAGTGCTGCTGTGACCTGCGCCTGGAAGCGACAATGGCTACAGTGTCTGGGGACAGGGCCCCTGCCTTCACTGCGGAGGAGTTGGAGAAACTGGTGGATGGGGACCTCCCCCACTACACGCAACTCTACGGTCCTCCAGACAAACAGGTGAGTAAACATGTGTACATGGTGGATGGCACATGATTGTATGGAGTGTCGTGGATGGACGAGACGAGGGGGGGACAGGCCAGCATATGAGGATGGTGTGTGTATGTTTTTTTCTGGGCCAGGGTGGAAGGTTTGTGGCCAATGTGTGAGAAGAAATGTATGGGGGAGTAACATACATTTTTACTTCACTATTCCTCTAGATCAGCGCCCACCTGAAGAAGGGTGTTTGGCGTGCCATCGCCAAGGAGGTGCAGAACCTGGGGGTCTACCATAGACAGAGCACTCACTGCCACAAAAGATGGGAGGACCTGCGCCGCTGGAGCAAGAAGACGGCGGAGGCCCAGCTAGGGATGGCCTTCCAACGTGGAAGGGGTGCCCTTCGTACCATGACCCCCCCTGATGTACCGGATGCTGGCGGTGGCATTCCTGAGTTGGATGGGCGCTTGAGGGCATCACAGCAGCCACAAGGGGGTGAGTACACTCTCATTCAGCTGACTCTGTGCGCTTGACAAGGTGTCTGGGTGGGGGAGGTGGGCTGTGGGTTCCCCCAGGCCAGGTCAGACGTGCAAAGATAGATCCATTGATTTGCAGCCTCATTCCCAGTCCAACCCCAAAGGTGGTATTTTACCGCTACATCTAGTCAGTCTCCTATGGGTTCCAGCTGTGCATGAAATGGGTCTAGGCAGAGTCCCCCATGGGCATGTGCTTTTCCCCTGCCCTGTTAGTGCATGGCTTAGTGCATAGGGCTGCTCCCTGTGTGTTATGTCTGCCAACGGTAGTGGAGTTGCAGGCATTCACCATGTGTCTCCTCTGTCTTTCCCCCCTTTTTTGTTTGGTCACCCTGTCCTTCTGTGCATTAGCATCATCTGGCAGAGGAGCAGTGGCACCGGAGCAGGAGGGAGCTGCATCCCACATGGCCCTGGAGGGTGAAGTAACAGAGTCCGAAGGCACCAGTGGGACGGAGGGCGAGGGGAGCTCCACGACGGGGACAGGAGGAGACACCAGCGACTCCTCCTCTGATGGGAGCTCCCTTGCGGTGGCGGGCACCTCTGTGCCCACCGCATCAACAGGTACAGCCGCCACCCCCCCCTACCAGCAGCGCCCTCCCAGCAGCCCCTCATCGAGTTTCCCGTGCACGCTCACCCAGGAGGGTGGGCATCTCCTTTGCCCCAGGCACCTCAGGCCCTGCCCCAGTCAGCCCTGCTGCCCTCAGTGATTAGGCTATTGACCTCTTGAGATCCCTCACTGTTGGGCAATCAACCATTTTGAATGCCATCCAGGTTGTTGAGAGGCATTTACAGCAAACAAATTCATACATGGAGGGCATTCATTCTGGCGTGGCGGCCCAACAGAGAGCATTTCAGGCTCTGGCTTCAGCGCTGATGGCAGCCATTGTCCCTGTGTCCAGCCTCCCCCCTCCATCTTCCTTTGCCCAGACCCAATCCCCTGTACCTCAGCCTATCCCAAGCACACCATCAGACCAGCATGCACACTCATCAACACACAAGAGTGGACATGGCAAACATAAGCACCACACATCCCACAGGCACTCACACAAGCACCATCCCCATGTAGACACACCAACATCCACTGCCTCCACTGTGTCCCCCTCCTCCTACTCCCTCCCTGTCTCGTCTCCACTCACACCTGCATGCACTACATCCTTAGCCACTACCGCCATCACCAGCACACCCATCACCACACACCGCTCACGTGCACTCACCACCCCCACTACCATGCACACATCCCCTGTGTCCTCTACCAGTGTGTCTGTGAGCCCTCCTCCCAAAGTACACAAACGCAGGCACACACCCACCCACCCAACAGTCATCCACCTCACAACAGCCTCCGGCGCATGCACCATCACCCAAATTCAGCAGACGTACACCTCTTACAACCACTACCTCTTCCTCCACTCCCAAACCCCCTCCATCTTCCAGTCCCAGTGTGTCTCTTCCTGGCTAACATTGACCCCTTCCCTACACCTCCCCCCCGTCCTTCCCCTAGGGCCAGGCTGTCCAGGTCCCAGCCCAGTACCTCAGCCACCAAATCATCCAGTACAGTGGTCTCAGCAAGTCCGGTCACATCACACGCGGCACCCATCAGGGCTGCCAGTGTGCCACCTAGCGAGGCCAAGGAACAGGCCATTCCGCCACCTGCCAAGGTGAAGAAGGTGCCCACATGCCGGAGGGAGAAGCCGCACCAAGTAAGGGCTCCTCCAAGCCAAAAGGGGACGGTGCCAAGGGACCAGCAGCGACATCAAAGGTGGGGAAGGGACACAAGGTGAAGAGCAGGTCAGGACAGGGCACGGAGGCTCTGGCTGAGGGACCAGAGTCACCCCGTACAGGGGAATGGGTCTGGGCAAAGGAAGCTGGAGGGGGAGGCCGGACACAGGGACAATGGCTGCCATCACCGCTGAAGCCAGAGCCTGAAATGCTCTCTGTTGGGCCGCCACGCCAGAATGAATGCCCTCCAGGTATGCATTTGTTTGCTGCAAATGAGGGACCAGAGTCACCCCTTCTGTCAACCAGAACATCAACCTGTACAGCGGTGTACACCGCCACCTGCACGTCTGCTGCCTCACCAACAGTCTCCAGCATCATCCCCAGTGGACAGCCGTCCGAGACTGCAGGAGACGTCCTGCTGAGTCCCTCCACAGGTGCAGACACATGCATCACCGCCAGCACCTCCGCAACACTGCCGCAACCACCGCCACCAGCCCTGTGACGTGCGCAGACAGTGCCACCACAGCTGATATGGCTATCATCCCCAGTGGCCAGACGTCCGAGGCTGCAGGAGATGTCCTTGACCCTGCACAGCGTACATGAGGCACAACACCCAGCACTGTTTGTACCTGTATGTGGCAGGCGAAGTCGCACCAGGGTAGAGTGTGTTGCTACCTTTCTCCAGGCAATCTCGTGACACACACACCCAGGTGAGGGAATGGGATGTGCCACACTGCATGTGAAGCACTCTGGGCACAATGCCCCCTCCAGAACCAGTGGAGAATCACATCCACTACCTCAGTCATTGGCAGGATGAAGCACTCTGGGCACAATGCCCCCTCTAGAACCAGTGGAGAATCACATCCACTACCTCAGTCCTTGGCAGGATGAAGCACTCTGGGCACAATGCCCCTCCAGAACCAGTGGAGAATCACATCCACTGTCTCAGTCCTTGGCAGGATGAAGCACTCTGGGCACTAAGCCCCCTCCAGAACCAGTGGAGGATCACATCCACATCCAGTGGAGAATCACATCCACTACCTCAGTCCTTGGCACTCTGGGCACAATGCCCCCTCCAGAACCAGTGGAGAATCACATCCACTTGAGAGACTGCGGCTTTGCACTCCCCAGGATAAAGCAGTGGGCAAACCACCCACTTGAGAGACTGTGGCTTTGCACTCCCCAGGATAAAGCAGTGGGCAAACCACCCACTGGAGAGACTTGTGAGACTGTGCCTTTTCACTCCCCAGGATAATGCAGTGGGCAAACCACCCACTTGAGAGACTTGAGAGACTGTGGCTTTGCACTCCCCAGGATAAAGCAGTGGGCAAACCACCCTCTTGAGAGACTGTGGCTTTGCACTCCCCAGGATAAAGCAGTGGGCAAACCACCCACTGGAGAGACTTGTGAGACTGTGGCTTTGCATTCGCCAGGATAAAGCAGTGGGCAAACCACCTACTTGAGAGACTGTGGCTTTGCACTCCCCAGGATAAAGCAGTGGGCAAACCACCCACTGGAGAGGCTTGTGAGACTGTGCCTTTGCACTCTCCAGGATCAATCAGTGGGCATAGAGCCCCCTCGTGAAGCAGTGGCGTCGTCTGTTCATCCGGCTGAGGTGCCCCCGTCCCCCTCTCCCTGAGGTGCCTGTTTATTTCCCATCTGATGCCCCTGCAGTGTTCTGTCCCTTTCGAGTCAGGTATTTTGTGTGGGCTTCGCCCATGCATTTTGGGACACTGATCCACGGACAATGATTTCATTCATATCCGGACTTGTGTAGTTGGTGTACATATTTTTATATACTGATATTTCAATTTGGCCTATCGGATTTTTCAATGATTACACTTATTACAATCCTTTCCTATTGTCCTTGCGTTCTTCCAGGGGGTGACTGGTGTATATTTAATGTTGCTGCATGTATTTGTGTGTATGGTGTTGTGGGTGAGGGTGGGGGTAAGAGTGTTGCGTGTTGCGTGTGTGTGTCACTCTTTTCCCTCCCCCCCTCCCCTGTGTGCTAGGTGCAATACTCACCGTGGTCGTCGCCGGCGTCTTTGCTGCTCCTGATACAAGAGGAGGTAAAGCAACATGGGTGCAATACTCACCGTGGTCGTCGCCGGCGTCTTTGCTGCTCCTGATACAAGAGGAGGTAAAGCAACATGGGCAGGTCCTGTAACTCGGCTCCATGGTGTCCTGTTCTTCCTTGAGTGTCGAGAGGTGAGTCGTTTCCCTTCAGAACACTGTTTCAGCCGTGCTTTTGATGTCATTGGTACCGCCTCGGAAAAGGTGGCGGATAGGCCTCTTGTAATACAGTGGGCGGAACCTTGTCTTCCGCCTGTCTGTTGGTGGTTACCGCCGTGGTGTTTGTTTCTACCGCCGTGGCGGTCGGAGTGTTAAAGTGGCTGTCTATGTTGCCGGTTTCCGCCATGGTCGTGATTCCATTTTTTTAACTGCCGGCCTGTTGGCAGTATTACCGCCTCTTTAACAGCGAGAGCGCTCCCTCTGGGCTGTGTGCCGAGGACGTAATGGTTACGTCCTCGGCACAGCAGCACTGTGCCGCAGGACGTAACCATTACGTCCACGGCACAGAACCGGTTAATATATAACATGCTAAAAAAGACAGACTGTGGCTTCAATAGAAAAGGCAGGTCATATTTAGGACAAACAAACACTTATTACTTAGGAAACTTATACACATGCTGCATTGTTAAGTTAGCTGTGCTGAAACACACAAGAGGCCCAAGCCACATTAGAATGAGAGTTTTTCTTTGGAGCTACACCAACTGTTGCTTTCAAAATCTTCACTTAGCACGTACATGGTGGAACAAAAGGTTATATCCTGCCTTAGTGCAAGGGTCCTAAAAACCACAAGTCATTCATATCTTGGTGAGGGGAACTGTGTAAGGGTCAGATAAGCATTTGCACAAGGCAGGGCTTCCGTGGACATGATGTAACATATAATCACTTGTTGTGCAGAAAGATAGAGATGTTGAATGACGTCAATGTTACTTACCTACCCATGAGGCAATCAATATTCGTGCACATGTTCTTTTCAAGAGGTACCTCTCCCCTATTCTCTTATCTGTGCCGCTTGTTCTTGCTTACGTCAATGCTGAACTTGTGGCTGTAGTTGTTTGTGGTTTTTACAGTATAAATACCACTGCTTGTGAGCTAGAACTTTGAACTTTAGTCATGGCCTCTATGTTGAGACTGCCTGTTGTTCACAGCTGAAAATCAATTAAACCTATATTACTTTGTCAAATTGATCTGTCTTATTTTATTAACAGATTTCCTTCTAACATATTGGCCAGCTAAGCTAGGAGCTCTACTTTGATCTCACCAACTGCTCGACTGGGGGCCCTGCCTGTCTGCACGAGGTGATTTGCGCACTTTTTAAAGAGGTAAGGGAGATGGCAACATTTAAGTAAAAATCTCTGGTTTTGTGGGGACGGACGGGACTCAGGTGTTTGGCATTAAGGTGGACAAAGTACGAGGTTTGTTCCTTTTATTTTATAAAGACATTTACAATTTTGACACTGTAATGTATATAATTTTGGTGTTTGCATGCAAGATTGTGTATGAATTGATACAATATTAAGGGATCCCTCTGGTAAGTCCGGAAGATACAGGGAACTTGACTAAGTAGTCAAAAGTGGTCAAGAGTAGTGTTGGACTTGGGGCTGAGCAATCACTGTACGTTCTAAAGAACACTCAAGTCAACCTAACCCAGACCATAAGTCTGGAAATCACAATTTGTAGTTGCAAATAGTGAAAAGTTGTCCCCTCTATGAATCCGGAGGGAAGTGACCCGTAGTATTTTGTTTGCCCTAGTATGAAATTAAGAATTACTGTGTATGTATATGCATGTATAGATAGAAATGTGGCTCATAATAATGTCAATATATAAGTTTGTTATTTAGTGTATAATTTAGGAATAAGTATCAGACCTTCTATTCTTATAAAGGTTAAGTTATAACAGTATACTCAAAAGTAAAGTAATTGACTGGATTGGGCAACTGTCCCAAAAAAGTCAACTAATTAATTCCACATCCCTGAATTAATTATTAATTTTTATAACGGTCAGGCTGTCGCCCCCTGCAACAGAACTCACCTTAGTAGATCAGCAATATCAATACCATAGAATCATTTTTTTTTAAGTCAGAAGTTTATGAATGCCTAGGTATTTATAGAATATCACATCTAGGCCTTAAAACAACCTACATTGACATAAGAAAAATGCCAATTAGACAATTATAAATAATTATTCAAAGAACTAATACAAGAACATTGTTCTCCAAGTTAAATGTATTGTTGTAGCCTCATGAACCCCATAACAAATACTGACACTACTATTATCCCCATTATGAAACTATAGAGCCTCAAGATTGGATGCTAGATGAATTATCAAACAGTATAGACTGGGACATATACACATATCTTGAGGGTTTACAAATAGAAGAAGAATTATCAGCTACTATACATGCAAATATATTTAACTATCTTTCAGATAGTTGAGATCAGGACCTTCACATATATAGAATAAGAGTTTGTTTTGAAATCTACAAAACCTGTTGCAGTTGTCTTTCCAAGAGTGAGGCACCCCTTTGAAGGCCTCTAAAATATTCTGTTTAATTTTTCATGTTTGACACTGGTTCCACCTTGTGGCCAGAAAGTGAATCTATTGAAGTCACTGCAATTTTTCAGTGGAACCATGGGCAACAGTCATGTGAATTCCCTGCAATAATAACAGACTCATATTTAGCATTAGACCTCCTACTGTATGCATTTATTAGGGTCCTCCCTGTGTGGAATTTAGGATATGAGTAATTTATAAACATGTGTATAGATATTACAATAACATTATTGTTTGTTGTGTCAGGAAAACAAACCACTTAGGCCACATATAAATGCACCTACCTAACATACATATATAAATGAATGAAGCCTTTCAGAGATTAGGGATATATATATCTGATGTTCACCTTCACAGCCTAGTAACAGTTTATGTGAAGTCTGGAAATACCCCCGGAAGTAAATAGAAGTTCATTTAGAGTGTAAACCATATAGTACAAAAGATTAAGGCCCTCATTACAACCCTGGCGGTCAGTGTAGAAGTGGCGGTAATACCGCCAACAGGCCGGCAGAAAAAAAATGGAATTACAGGCATGGTGATTATCGCCATGCCAAACCGCCACTTCTACACTCCGACCGCCAGGGTGCTAACAACCGTTGGGCTGGAGACTTCAGTCTCCAGCCCGGCGACCGTCTCTAGACCGCCTGCGATATCAGGACCCCGCAGACCGCCATGGATTTCGTGTGGTTTTGTACGCCACAAAATCTATGGTGGTAGGCACTATCAGTGCCAGGGAATTCGTTCCCTGGCACTGACAGGGGTCTCCCCCTCCCACCTGCCCTCCCCAGAGTCCTCTCCCCAAACCCATGACCCCCCTACCACCCTATAAGGCAGGACCCCCTCCCCACCCCGCCCCATCCCCCACAAAAGCATTGACACACACACCCAAACCCCCTACACGCACGCTTACACAACTAATACACATACACACAGACATACATGCACAAATACACACACACATGCACACAGACATATACGCACACATTTCCCATACACACAACATCACAACATCTTCCTTCACATACTGCTAGAGACAATATGTCCCTCCAAATACGTCAGGATTGGTTTGTCCCTAACTTACATGAGATGATTACAATGTACATACACACCTGCACAGTGTGCCAGCAGTATTCACCAAGTCCCACCTTTAAGGTAATAGCTTCCACAATACCTCGTCCACAAGGTCCCTTTAAGGAACTGCACATTGGCTACATTGATATGATTGACAGATGCAATCTTTATCGCTACCTTATAGTTGTAGTCTGCCCATTCTCAAGGTGGATTCAAGCAGGACCTTGTGTTCACTGTGATGCCAAGTCTGCAGCAAATTTTCTGATCCGTGAGGTAATACCGCAGTGGGGTGTCCCTGAGGGGATCAGATCCGACAATGGCGCCCACTTCGTCAATAATATCTTTTCTCACCTCACCACCTTGTTAGGAATAACACACAAATTGTCCTCAGTTTATCATCTGCAAAGCAATGGAATTGTGGAATGTCTTAATGGCCTCCTTAAGAACAAAATAAGTAAACTATGTGTGACATTGAAAAATAAATGGTTGTACTGTCTCCCATTAGCACTCTTTGCTTTGAGAAATACCCCAGGATCAGATCACCATTTGGCTCCTCATCAAATAGTGACAGGTAGAACAATGAGCACATTTGTGCCATCAACTAGACATAAGTTGGAGACTGAGAGTGCACCTGAAGTTGTACAAACTGAAATGAATGAACACATGTCTGAGCTAACCAAAGTTGCAAAGCTCTTCTCTAAACAGATTACACGTTAGCCAATAAGCACGCCCACACATCTCCTGTAAAGGATCAACAAACACCATTACCTTTGGTAACTTTAGTATATATGCGCAATTTTGTACGGAAGTGGAAGGACTGCAAATTCAATGGACTCTTCCCAGTGGCAGACAGCACGACTACAGCAGTGAAAGTCCAAGGCCACAAACCATGGTACCACCTCCAGGACATCCGCCTGGCCCCGAGCATGCCATTCATCCCTTTGGACACCGAGCAGGAAAAAGAGGGGGTAGAACAGGAGAAGCAACCGGAGTAAAGCCTCCCTCTAAAGCTCCAATCTTCTTACCAGTTATGTATTTTATGTTTGTTTTTCCTCCTCGGTGCACTGATATTGATGTTTTTAGCCCTTGGATATTTTTATTTTTTTGATCCTATATCAATTATTACACGCATAGGTAGAACTGTTGATAATGATATTGACCATCACCCTCTCCATACTGCTTTGTTTGATAATATGTGGTACCAGCACATGCATAGTATAGGCACATCCACGTCCAACACCAGTTGTTATGTATGCTCTCTCATCTCCCATGCTGCTGGAGTAGATAAATTGCATCTCCCTAAAGAGGTATCCCCAAACATTACACATTGGCTCCTGCACCTATTTTTATGCAGAATGAGAGCACAGCTACAACCAACTCATGTTAGTCCTGTTACTGCACTACTTAACACAACTAGATTTGACACCACCCCAGAAGTCCTACAAGTCCTGACAGAAAAACAAGAGATAATGGAAGAGATATCAAAAATGAAAAAAGCATGGCAAAAAAGGTCTCACCCAGATTTGGAAAAAGGGGTATTACGTTGAGGTATTTTTGGAAGGTCTTACCCATCATCTTAATGTAGTAACTATTTAGCTAAACCCTTGCCCCATGATAGCACAGGCAGGCCAGTTCTTAGTATCACAGAATCATTATTTGCCCATGATAAATGGCATACCGAGGCCAAGTTCATATGTAGAACAATATGATTATGGAATGATTCTGGAGGAGGTTTTGTGCCCAGAGTGCTTCATCCTGCCAAGGACTGGGGTTGTGGATGCCGTTCTCCACTGGTTCTGGAGGGGGCTTTGTGCCCAGAGTGCTTCATCCTGCCAAGGACTGGGGTAGTGGATGCTTTTCTCCACTGGTTCTGGAGGGGGCTTGTTGCCCAGAGTGCCTCATCCTGCCAAGGACTGGGGTAATGGATGCTGTTCTCCACTGGTTCTGGAGGGGGCTTTGTGCCCAGAGTGCTTCATCCTGCCAAGGAATGGGGTAATGGATGCTGTTCTCCACTGGTTCTGGAGGGGGCTTTGTGCCCAGAGTACTTCATCCTGCCATGGACTGGGGTAGTGGATGCTTTTCTGCTTTTCCACTGGTTCTGGAGGGGGATTAGTGCCCAGAGTGCTTCATCCTGCCAAGGACTGGGGTAGTGGATGTATCTCTCCACTGGTTCTGGAGCGGGCATGGTGCCCAGAGGGCTTCATCCTGCCAAGGACTGGGGTAGTGGATGCTGTTCTCCACTGGTTCTGGAGGGGGCTTTGTGCCCAGAGTGCTTCATCCTGCCAAGAACTGGGTGAGTGGATGTATCTCTCCACTGGTTCTGGAGGGGGCATGGTGCCCAGAATGCTGCACCTGGGGTGTGGCAGTTCCCATTCCCTTACCTGGGTATGTGTGCCACGAGATTTCCTGGAAACAGGTAGCATGATACTTCATGGAGTCAGAGACACACTCCACCCTGCTGCGACTTTGCCTGCCAACTGCTGGTTGTGGTGCTTCATGTAGTCTGTCCAGGGTCCAGGACGTCTCCTGCAGCCTCGGACTGCTGCCCACTGGGAATGTTGTTTATGTCGGCTGTAGTGGCACTTTCTGTGAACGTCGCGGGGCAGGTGGCGGTGGTTGCAGCGGTGTCTGTGGCGGAGATGCTGCCGGTGGTGCATGTGTCAGCACCTGTGGAGGGAGACAACAGGATGTCTTCTGCAGCCTCTGACGGCTGCCCACTGTGGATGATGCTGGGGACTGTTGCTGAGGCAGCAGACGTGCAGGTGGTGGTGCAGGTGGCAGTGGTTGTGGCGGTGTCCACCGCCGTTCAGGTTGCTGTTCTGTTTGGCACCAGTCCCTCAGCCTGAGGCTCCGTGCCCTGAGCTGACTTCCCTTTAGCTTTGTGTCCCTTCCCCACCTTCCCCACCCGCAAGGGAGCTCCCATCAGAGGAGGAGTCGCTGTCGCTGGTGTCTCCTCCTGTCCCCGTCGTGGAGCCCCGCTTGCCCTCCGTCCCACTGGTGCCTTCAGACTCCGTAAATTAACCCTCCAGGGCCATGTGGGTTGCAGCTCCCTCCTGCCCCGGTGCCAATGCTCCTCCGCCAGATGATGCTAATGCACACAAGGACAGGGTGACAAAACAAAAAGGGGAGGAAAGACAGAAGAGACAAATGGTCAATGCCTGCAACACCACTACCGTTGGTGGACACAACACACAGGGAGCAGCCCTATGCACTAAGTCATGCACTAACATTTCAGGGGAAAATCACATGCCCATGGGGGACTCTGCTTAGACCCATTTGATGCACAGCTGGAACTCACAGGAGCCTGACTAGGTGTAGAGGGCCACTACCACTTTTGGGTTTGGAGTGCCACTGAGCCTGCCAAACAATGCATCTACCTTGGCGCGTCTGCCTTGGCCTAGGGGAACCCACAGCCCACTTCCCCCACCCAGAAACCTCATAAAGTGCGCAGAGTCAGCTGACTGAGATTGTACTGTGATGCCCTCAAGCGCCCTTCCAACTCAGGATATGCCACCGCTAGGATCTGGTACATCAGGGGGATCATGGTGTGACGGGCACCCCTTCCACGTTGGGAGGCCATCCCCAGCTGGGCCTCTGCCGTCTTCTTGGTCCAGCGGCTCAGGTCCTCCCATCTTTTCCTGCAGTTGGTGCTCCGTTTGTGGTAGACCCCCAGGGTCCGCACTTCCTTGGCGATGGCACGCCAAATCCCTTTCTTCTGGTGGGTGCTGACCTAGAGGCGTACATCGTCATTGGCTCCTGGAACCCATAGGTCCCAATGATAACCAATGCTGATTTGCGCCATGGTCTTTGACCGCCTACCGCAACGCCGCACAATGCCAGCGCAGTTACCTCATTTTCCCTTGTCCCTCCTTACAGGTCAGGCAGTCGCCATTTCAGATGGGGCACATAGCAGGGCAACTAACTGCGTCACAGCACTTTTAGGCAGAAATACGGACAGACAGTGCCACACACCGATTACACCACAATTGTTCTAAATACCCTTGTGAAACCTATGTGGTGTATGATCCTCTGCTCACCCTTCTCCTCCATAGGGCACTTCCGCTGGGGCAGGTGATGAGATGGCGTCATCCTCCGGTATACAGACCCCTGGTGGACCTGTCGACAATGGAAGACAGACACATCATTATCACCTACAGACTTGATCGAGCCACAATCCATGAACTGTGTGCCCAGTTGGAGCCAGACCTGATGTCAGCTATCCACCATCCCACAGGAATCCCTCCTCTAGTGCAGGTCCTGTCAGTACTCCATTTCCTGGCCAGTGGGTCCTTTCAAACAACAGTGGCCATGGCAGGGATGTCACAGCCAATGTTCTCTAACGTGTTGTTCATAGTGTTGTCTGTGCTGCTGATACACATGTGCAGCTACATCGTTTTCCCTCAGGTGGAGGATTTGCCCACAGTGAAAGGTGACTTCTATGCCCTGGGACATATCCCCAACATCATTGGTGCCATTGATGATACACATGTGGCATTTGTCCCCCCGGCAAGAATGAACAGGTGTACAGAAACCGCAAAAGCTACCATTCTATGAATGTGCAGATGGTGTGTTTGGCAGACCAGTACATCTCCCATGTGAATGCAAAGTATCCTGGCTCAGTGCATGACGCTTACATTTTGAGGAATAGCAGCACCCCTTAAGTGATGGGGCAACTCCAGAGGCACCGTGTGTGGCTAATAGGTGAGCCCAAGGTCCCAACACAGTTGACATAGATGTCTGGGTATGGGAGAGTCCCTAAGGTTTGGAGGATGTCTGACAGTTGTCCCTCGATATTTGCAGGTGTCTCTGGTTACCCCAACCTGTCATGGCAACTGACCCCAGTAAGGAATCCCAGGACAAAGGCAGAGGAACGCTACAATGAGGCACATGGGCGAACTAGGAGGATAATGGAGCGCATCTTCGGCCTCCTGAAGGCCAGATTCCTGAGCCTCCATCTCCCTATACTACTCACCCAAGAAGGTGTGCCAGATCATCGTGGCATGCTGTATGTTGCACATCCTGGCTTTGCGATGCCAGGTGCCTTTTTTGCAGGAGGATGGGCCTGATGTTGGTCTTGTGGCAGCTGTGGAGCCTGTGGACAGTGAAGAAGAGGAGGCAGAAGAAGAAGATATAGACAACTGAAACAACATCATCATGCAATACTTCCAGTGAGACACAGGTAAGAGACTGGCACGGCTCCGCTCAGATCATACTACTGTTGGACATTGCCTGAATCTGCCTTTTTACCTCTGTGTATGGACCCTGACATGTCACTTTGGCTTTCCATTTCACAGATCTGGGTCACAATTTCAGCCTTCTGCTATGTTTACTGATGCCCAACAACTGTTGAACATTCGTATGTGAACATGAACATTGACATTGCTATATTTCTGAGAGGTTGCAATTACACATTTGTGAAAGTACAGACTGGCTCCAGATTGAGTTGTGATTCAAGGGTGTTTATTTCTGTGCTAATAATTGGAGGGGCTGTGCAATATGCTGGGGTGATGGTGGAGGAATGTCCATGGTAGAGTCCAGTCTCTTGGTATCACAGGTGCATTGTCCAAGGGGGCATAGGAAGTGGAGTAATGGCAGTTCAAAGTTGTCAGGGTGACAAAGTGGGACAAAAGGGTGACAATCAGGAGAGTGTTATTCCCTGGCGAGGGTCTTGCCAATGTTCTCTGTCTTGTTCCTGGATCTCAGGGACCGTTTGCGGGCTGGTTCTACTTCTGCAGGGGTTGGGGTGATGGTGGCCTGTTGGTCCTGTGGCAGGACCTCCTGTCCACTAGCGCCGGCAGAGGCGGAGAGCTGGTCATCGTTCAGGCTAGTGTTAGGGGCCTGTTTGTGTGCCACTGTGTCCCTCATGGTGTTGGCCATGTCTGCCAGCACCCCTGCAGGGGTGACCAGGGTGGTGTTGATGGACTTCAAGTCCTCCCTGATCCCCAGGTAGTGTTCCTCCTGCAGCCGCTGGGTCTCCTGAAACTTGGTCAGTAGCGTGCCCATGGTCTCCTGGGAATGATGGTATGCTCCCATGATGTTGGAGAGTGCCTCGTGGAGAGTGGGTTCCCTGGGCCTGTCCTCCCCCTGTCACACAGGAGTCCTACCAGTTTCCCTGTTATTCTGTGCCTCTGTCCCCTGAACCGTGTGCCCACTGCCACTGACCCCAGGTCCCTGATTGTCTTGGGTTGGTGGGTTTGCCTGGTGTCCCTGTAGCGGTGGACACACTGCTGATTGACGTGTCCTGGGGACAGAGGGATGGGCCCGCTGGGTGGGTGCTGTGCTGGTGTTTTCTAAGGGGGGAGGTTCAGTGCCGGCTTGTGCCAGTGTCAGGGGAACCGACAGTCCTGAGGTCCCTGATGGGCCGGGCTGGTCATCTTGATACAGGCGTGCAGAGCTGCTGTCATCACTGTGGGCCTCTTCTGTTGGGGGACTGGATTTGTCTGGCATCTCCTGTCCGGTGACGTTGGGTGTGGGTCCTGTTGGGGTGTAAATGCACAGTTATTGTATCTGTTTGTGCCATCTTGTACAATGGGTGAGTTACCCTCTACTCCTGTGCTTGCATTAATGTGTTTGCCCTTGTGTGATTAGTGATGTTGGTGTCTGGGTGGGTATCTGTACTGGACATGCTTTGGTGATGGGGTCCATGCATAGGTGTTGCATTCAGGGCTTGGTATTGGGATGGGTGGGTTGTGATGGTGGGGCATATGTGAGGTGTTGGAGTGATGGGGGCTCGAGCCCCAGAGAACCAGCACTGCAGAGAGGACTCTTAGGCTACTGCAACTATGTGAGTAACCTGAGACGAGCCCCCTGCACCCCCGCAGCGACGCCTGCAGAGAGGATCCAGAGGCTCCCCCTGACCCCGACTGCCTGGTAACAAAGAACCCGATGCCTGGACCAAGCACTGCACAGCCCCCAGGACCGAAAGGAACCAACCTCCAGCGCAGGAGTGACCAGCAGGTGGCCCTCTTCCTAGCCCAGTCGGTGGCTGGCCCGAGAAGCTCCCCTGTGCCCTGCCTGCATCGCCTAAAGTAACCCCCAGGTCCCTCCATTGCTTTCAATAGCACACACAATGCCAACTTTGCACACTGCACCCGGCCACACCTGTGCCGCTGAGGGTGTGTTTTATGTGCCTGTTTGTGTCGCCCCCAGTGCTCTACACAACCCCTCTGGTCTGCTCCCCTAGTACTTACCTGCCGGCAGACTGGAACCGGAGCACCCCTGTTCTCCATAGGCGCCTATGTGGTTGGGCCCTCCTTTGACCTCTGCACCTGACCGGTCCTGTGTTGCTGGTGCGGTGACTTTGGGGTTGCCTTGAACCCCCAACGGTGGGTTACCTATGCCCAGGAGACTGAACTTGTGAGTGCTTTACTTACCTCAGAAACTTAACCTCCCCCAGGAACTGTTGATTTTTGCAGTGTCCACTTTTAAAATAGCTTATTGCCATTTTAACCTTTACTGTGTGTACTACTGCTTTAATTCAAAGTTTCTTACTTACCTGTGTGGAGTACCTTGCATTTTATGTACTTACTTCAAATCTTGAATCTTGTGGTTCTAAAATAAATTAAGAAAATATATTTTTCTATATAAAAACTATTGGCCTGGAGTTAAGTCTTTGAGTGTGTGTTCCTCATTTATAGCCCGTGTGTGTACAACAAATGCTTAACACTGCCCTCTGAAAAGCTTACTGCTCGACCACACTACCACAAAATAGAGCATTAGAATTATTTAATTTTGACACTATCAACCTGTGCACACTATCTCTCACTTTGAGATAGTATATACAGAGCCAACTTCCTATAGTGACGCACTAAATGACATTATCATGCAATAAAACATGCTCTTTGACTCTGACGTGCATAACGTTAAGTGTGTGGGGGTTCCTGCCTTCACGGGGAGAGGTTTTTCCATGTGCACTGACTTTATGGTACTCTCTGAGGACCAGCACCGCCTTGTTTTGGACTATAAGCTCTGTGCTCATTGTGTTAGTGACCACAAACCATTTGTTCTCTCCATTAAATATACTGGGTCTAATGGGGCTCAACCTATTGAGCCTATGCGTTTGACAATTCTAAAACATAAAGGTGTCACATGTAAACTGGCCAATCTTGCCACTCTAACATTATCTGTACTCTGTGCCAGCTTATAATAGACCATTTATTAGTATGTCTGGAGGAGCCGAGTGATCCAGCAAGCATTCCAAGTGCTTTCGATGCCAATGCTTTGACAAGACTTGTACCACTACCCACGAAATGTGAGCCAAAATACGTGGCTCTAAAACACAAAACAAGATCCCCTGGTGATATCTGTTTTTGAGGGCAGAATATAAGAAAGCTCTACTAAAAAGAAAATCAATCATCAGGGAAGAAACATGGGCTACCTTACAGCGTGCATGCATGTTACACAGCTTTTGTGGGTTCTACCAGGCGATCAGTGCACCTTATCTTAGAAAAAATAATAATTCACTATCTGTTTTGATGGTGATTTCCACATCTAGATAGGAAGAATATTTTGGTAGTTTATGGGGGTCATTCTGACCCCGGCGGTCTAAGACCGCCGGGGCCAGGGTCGGCGGGAGCACCGCCGACAGGCCGGCGGTGCCCCGCAGGGCATTCTGACCGCGGCGGTTCGGCTGCGGTCAGAAGAGGCAAACCGGCGGTCTCCCGCCGGTTTACCGCTGCCCTTAGAATCCCCCATGGCGGCGCAGCTTGCTGCGCCGCCATGGGGGATTCTGACACCCCCTACCACCATCCTGTTCCTGGCGGTTCGCCCGCCAGGAACAGGATGGCGGTAGGGGGTGCCGCGGGGCCCCTGGGGGCCCCTGCCGTGCCCATGCCAATGGCATGGGCACGGCAGGGGCCCCCGTAAGAGGGCCCCGCAAAGTATTTCAGTGTCTGCTAAGCAGACACTGAAATACGCGACGGGTGCAACTGCACCCGTCGCACCCCTGCAACTCCGCCGGCTCAATTCTGAGCCGGCGTCCTCGTTGCAGGGGCATTTCCTCTGGGCCGGCGGGCGCTCTTTTGGAGAGCGCCCGCCGGCCCAGAGGAAATGTCTAAATGGCCGCGGTCATTCAGCGGCGGTACCTTGGCGGACGGCCTCCGCCGTCCGCCAGGGTCATAATCAGGCCCTATATGTTTTTAATAAGCCACTCAACACTATACCGGAAGAGTTCAGGGAAAGGCCAGGTATTTCAATCTTGTTTAAACTACCCATGTCACTTCTGCAATTGCAAAGACCTCTAAGAGGATGGTGCCAGACCCGGATGGGATCCCAGTTGACATTTGTATTGATAATCTGGATTAATGGGCTCTTCTAATTACAAATGTGCTTCACGCAGCAGCAGTATCCAAACCTCTTGGGTCCTGGTGTCATTCAGTCACTGTCTCAATTTTTCTTAAAAGGGGACAGAATGGACCTATTGTGTTTTAGACCTATTTCCCTCCTAGATTCAACAGCCAAAGTGGTGGGGAGGGCTCTTTTAGCACAATATAGAATGTTGGGCACATTACAACTCGATCCTCTTTTAGGTGCAGTGTGATTACTGTTGGAAAGTGGATTATTGGTAAGGGCAGGTATGTACCCACACTTAGCAATAGGCCACCAACCCCCATTAGGTTCAGTTAGGTCTCAATAAATTAACCCTTGGAAGCTTGGCAACGAGCAACAAGGCTTAACTTAGGAGACAAAGGCCCTCATTACAACCCTGACGGTAAATCCCGCTTACTGCCATGCTGAAGACCGCCAACATACCGTGGCCGCGGCGGAAATCCGCTACAGGTATTATGACCCACATCTCGTAATCCGCCACAATACAGACACCCACACAAGTCCGCCACACCAAAGGTCAGTGATAAACTCGTGATAGCAAAACCTACACCGTCACGCCAACAGTAATACGCCCACACTATCATGACCCACGAATCAACGCAGCGGTTTTTCAACCGTGGTAATCCATTGGCGGTACACACCGCCGCGCGCAAAATACACACACATTTACAAAACACAACCACATTGGACAATTCAAAATACACACACCACACCCACACTCTCACACCACTATAAAACACACACCCCCATTACCCACAACCCCTTACAACAACATTTTTTCAAAAAGCAGAGAGAGAGAGAATAGCAAACACAACACCGGCATCCACAGGCACACAACACCATCACTCATACAACATCCACGCACCTCAAAGAACACACACCAACACAACACATCACACAGCACAACAAACAGCACCTCACACATCACCCACACCACATTATGGCACCTCAGGGTTATGGTAGAGGAAATCATCCGGGTAGAGCCACAGCTTTTCGGATCACAGGTGCAGCAGACATCCATTGCTGGGAAGATGGAGCTATGGCGGAGAATCGTTGACAGGGTCAACGCAGTGAGACGGCACCCCAGAACACGGGATGACATCAGGAAGAGGTGGAACGACCTACGGGGGAAGCTGAGTTCCGTGGTATCCAGACACCAGGTAGGAGTACAGAGGACTGGCGGTGGACCTCCACCTCCTCCCCCACAACTAACAACATGGGATGAGCAAGTCTTGGCAATCATGCATCCTGAGGGCCTCGCAGGAGTAGCAGGAGGACTGGACTCTGGTAAGTCAAATCGTTACTACTACATCCCCCACCCCACCTACATGCCATCACATACCCCCACCCTCACCCTCTCTCCCATCACTCCACCACCTCACATACAGCCCACCATCACAACCCACCCCTCCCACTACCAAGCCCTGCATGCAGCACCAATGCATGGACACCCATCACAGACTTGCATGGACACCCATCACCAAAGCATGCACACTTGAGCCAATCACCTATCCAATCAAATCACCACTCACATAAGCCTAAGCTGCCAGGGCAATCACAACCATACAAAGCAACACACCCATGCACAAGATGGCACACGCAGAAACAATAACACTACATTTACATCCCCACAGGTCCCCCACACAACGTCATCGGAGAGGAGGTCCCAGCAACATCCAGTCCCCCCACAGAAGAGGCCCACAGTGATGACAGCAGCTCTACACGCCTGGATCAGGATGACCAACCTGGCCCATCAGGGACCTCCTGACAGTCGGTTACCCAGGCACAGTCACAGACAACCACAGAGCCTCCCCCCTCAGGAAACACCACCACAGTACCCACCCAGTGAACCCATACCTCTTTCCCCAGGACACGTCAATCAGCAGTGTGTCCACCACTACAGGGACCCCAGGCCACACCACAAACACAGGACGATCAGGGACCTTGGGTCAGTGGCAGTGGGCTCACGGTTCAGGGGACAGAGGCACAGGACAACAGGGAAGCTGGGAGGACTGCTGTGCGACAGGGGGAGGACAGGCCCAGGGAACTGACACTCCACAAGGCACTCTCCAACATCCTGGGAGCATACCACTATTCCCAGGAGACAATGGGCCAGATACTAGCCAAGTTGCAGGAGACCCAGCGTCTGCAGGAGGGACAGTATTTGGGGATCAGGGAGGACCTGAGGGAGATCCCCACCACCCTGGTCACCATTGCAGGGGTGCTGGCAGACATGGCCAACACCATGAGGGAGGCAGTGGCACACCAACAGCCCCCTGACACTAGCCAAAACGATCAACAGCCCTCCACCTCTGCTTACGCTAGTGGACAGGAGGCCCCGCCACAGGAGCAACAGGCCATCAGCACCCCTCCCCCGCCGAAGGAGAACCACCCCGCAAACGGTCCCTGCGATCCAGGCAGAAGCCAGAGAACATTGCCAGACCCCACCAGGAAATAAGACTCTCCTGATTGTCACCCTTGTGTCCCACTCTGTCACCCTGTCCATCTTCAACTGCCGTTGCGTCCCTTCCTATGCCCCCATGGACAATGCACCTGTGATACAAATAGACTGGAACTCTTACCTGGACTCTCCTCCACCCCCCCCCCAGCCTATAGCAATACCCCATCCAATTATTAGCACATAAATAAACATCCTTGTAAAAAAGTATTGAGTCTGTCAAGTGATTGAACTATGTTTTTGTTTAACAATCTGTAGACATTGCAGTTCAACTGTACAGTAATGTATACATAGGTATGACCTGTAGTTGGCTGCAGTCAATACACCAGGAGCCAGAGTGGGGCACAGATATCTGTAAATAGACATGTCAAAGGGTATAGTAAGTAGCCATAATAGTGGGAATATCAGCCTGCCAGTAAAAAGTTACAATACAAAAATGCAATCATAGGTGAAGTTACAGTGTCTTACCTGTGTGTCACTGGAAGTACTGTTGTATGGTTGATGTTTTATTGTCCACATCCTCATCCTCTGCCTCATCTTTGTCACTGTCCACAGGCTCCACCGCTGCCACACGCCCATCAGCGGCCTCATCCTCCTGCAAAAAAGGCACCTGGCGACGTAAGGCAAGGTTGTGCAACATGCAACATGCCACGATGATCTGGCACACCTTGGGTGAGTAGTACAGGGAACCACCTGTTAGATGGAGGCACCGAAACATGGCCTTCAGTTCGCTCTATAATTCTTCTTGTTCACCCATGTGCCTCAATGTAACGTTCCTCTGCCCTTGTCCTGGGATTCCTCACTGGGTTCAGTAGCCATGAGAGGCTGGGGTAACCAGAGTCACCTGAAAATACTGAGGGATACCTGTTAGCAAGACACTAACCCTTATGGCCAACCCCATACACCAACATATACTGGGTGGGGACCATGGGCTCACCTATTAGCCACACTCTGTGCCTCTGGAGTTAAGCCATCACATATGGGATGCTGATATTCCTCAGGATAAAGGCATCATCCACAGACCCAGGATACTTTGCATTGACATGGGAGATGTACTGGTCCGCCAGGTACACTATCTGTATAATCATCTAGTAAAAGCTCTTTCGATTTCTGAACACCTGTTCATTTCTGCAGGGGGGATGGGCAAATGCAATATGTGTACCATCAATTGCCCCAATGATGTTGGGGATATGTCCCATTGCATAGATGTCAGCTTTCACTGTGGCCAAATCCTCCACCTGGGGGAAAACAATGTAGCTGTGCATGTGTTTCATCAGGGCAGACAACATTCTGGTCAGCACTTTTGAGAACATTGGCTGAGACATTCCTGCTGCCAAGCCCACTGTCACTTGGAAGGAGCCACTTGCCAAGAAATGGAGCACAGATAGGACCTGCACAAGAGAGGGGATCCCAGTGGGGTGACGGATAGCAGAGATCAGGTCTGGCTCCAATTGGGCACACAGTTCTTGGATTGTGGCCCTGTCAAGTCTGTAGGTGAGGATAATGTGCCTGTCTTCCATTGTTGCAAAGTCCACCAGGGGTCTGTACACAGGGGGATCTCATATTCATCTGCAGCGGTTCCAATCTATGGGGCAAAATGGTGAACAGCTGGTCAGTATTAAACATTTCCAAAATGTACAGTGCATTGCATGTTGTGACAGAAACAGTATGTTGTTGTATAAGCCCAAATGGTGCCTATGTGTGCTGTGACGCAGTTAGGTGCCATGGCCTGCCCCCCCCCCCCCCCTGAAATGGTGTCTGCCTGTCCTGTGTGTATGGACATGTGGAAATGAGGTAATGCAGCTGACATTGTGCGCTGTTGCGGGAGGCGGTCGAGTACCGCCGTGCAACTCCTCATTGCTTGTCATTGGGCCCTATGGGTTACAGTAGCCAATGGTGATGTACTCCGACGGTTCGCACCGCTACGGACGTGACTGCCATTTTCTATCTGTTCTCTCACTTACTACCTGACCTTCAACAGGAGAGGACCTACAATGCATTTGCTGCTGTGACCTGTGTCTGGAACCGACCATGGCTCGTGTCACTGGGGAAAGGGCCCCTGCCTTCACTGCTGTGTAGTTGGAGAGACTGGTGGATGGGGTCCTACCCCAGTACCGAATGCTGTATGGGCCTCCAGATCAACAGGTGAGTACACTGTGGGGCATCAATGCATGGAGTGCTGTATTTGAGGACCTTGTGTAAGGGGGGTGTGGTTGAAGGGTCCTGGGCAGCGTGCTGCATGTATGATGGGCAATGTATATGCGTAAGGGGATGGGAAAGATATGGTGGGCCATTACTGTAATAGGCCGGACGGTATGACTGATGCCCTTTTTCTATGTGAATTTCCTCTGCAGGTCAGTGCCCATCAGAAAAAGGGTATATGGCGTGCCATTGCCAAAGATGTCTGGACCCTGGGGGGTCTATGGCAGGCGGAGCACCCACTGTTGCAAACGGTGGGAGGACCTGAGACGCTGGGCAGTGTTCTCTCCGTGTTGATGCAGGAATAAGATGGGGCCTTGGCCTATGTGATGTGGCCCTGTGGGCCAGGACATTATGGACTGGGCAGTGTCCCTCCATTTGTATGTATGTAAATACTGTTTTGTTTTTGAGGAAGTATTTATACTATTCTATCTTATTACACTCGATTCAATCAATTCCTTTTGTCCTTGCATTTTTCCTGAGAGGTACGGGGTGGATGTGTAATGTTGTTGCATCTGTTTGTGTGTATGCTGTTGGGGGTGGGGGTGTTGCGTGTTGCGTGCGTCTGTTACTCTCTTTTTCCTCCCCCCTCCCCTGTGTGCTAGGCGGCAGTACTCACCGTGGTCGTCGTCGCTGCCGTTGGTATTCCTGGTGTAGGAGGAGGTAGACCGGCATGGGGAACACCTGCAGTTCGGGCTCCATGGTGTTGTGGTTCTTCCCTGAGTCTCTATAGGTGAGTCCTTTGCCTTCTGTGTACTGTTTCTGCTGTGCTTTTGATGTCGTTGTTACTGCCCCGGAAAAGGTGGCAGATAGGCCTCTTGTAATACTGTGGGTGGTACATTGTCTTCTGCCTGGCTGTTAGCGGTTACCGCCGCGGTGCTTGTTGCTACTGCCGTGGTGGTCGGTGTGTTAAAGTGGCTGTCTGTGTGGCGGTTTCCGCTGTGGTCATAATTCCATTTTTTTTACTTCCAGCTTGTTGGCGGTATTACCACTGCTTTATCACCGACCGCCAGGGTTGTAATGAGGGCCTAATTCATTAGTGACCACCAATAACATAATCTAATTAGAACTTGAGAAAACAGATGCTCGAATGCTTCAGCATAAGCCAACAAAGATGAATATAACAACATTAATAGCAGAGTTCAGCAATCAGTTTGTCAATCATTTGTCACCATCAGCGTTACTCTTAGGAACCCTACCTAACCCAGATTAGCATTAGCATGTGGGACTTCATGCGAAAAACAATTTAGAACATGAATTTAGAAAACATCTAGCTAAAAGAAAAACTATTTAAACACTGCAGGTGGTACCTAGAAAGAAAGGGACAAAGTTAACAGTCACATTGTCATAGCTACCTATCCACAGAATGGATCAGCAACAAAGTCAGTCTTTGTCTTCAGGTCATCAATCGATCAGCAACGCATCAGTCTCTCAAGAGCATGAGCCCAATGACAGAATCTCACATCAAATTCGGCAAGGTCTCTCCCCAATCATCTGCCTCTAACGTCTCCCCTACAGTTCTGAAGTTTTTGCCCCTTGTCACGACATTATATTAAAGTTGCCCAGTCTATCCCCTAATTCCTAATTGGTCAGTCAATCACCAGTTATTACCCTAACCAATAATGCTTTTTTTTTTTTACAAATCTATAGGTTCTAATATTACGCCGTTCTCAGTTCGTTGATCGGTTCACCGTACGATGTCCTCATCATCCGGCTCATCAGGTATCGAAAATGTTGCATATTCTTCTCCAGACAGTGTCTCTATTGTTCGAGTCCGGGGAAAGTACATCTCGTCTGTTTTTCACCGGGTTTGATACAAATTTGATTCCCCCATCTCCTGTCCGTCGGTTTATTGCAGAATCTTCTAGCTAAGCAGATTTTATTAACATAAGTGGTCAGGGTCAGTTCAGCTCATCATCTTTTCTACATTGCACGATTATTCAGCTTCTGCATGAGGCCTGGTAAAAGTAGACCACAACTTTGGCTAAGTTAGCTCTACAATATAATGCAAAACATAGATTATACATCTTAATATGACATATTACTACATTGTTATTGCACCTTATTCATATTTCATAAATTTATAATCATTTCAGTACAATTAGTGAACTCTGGTAATCACTCTTCGTGGGCACATTTTTCAAACGTGCACATTATTTCTCTATGTTATTTTTCTAACATTTTCTTGTTAATCAAAACGCATAAACATTCATTAATAATCTCTAATTAACATATCTGCTTCAACATTAGAAATGTTGAACAATAGTGGGCTCTTTAAAGTTCACAGCAACACAATCCCTTTCCCTTTCCTTGCAGCCCTTGCCTGTTCAGGCTATTCACCAGGCCATAATGACGGTGTCATAATTAAATTTACCAACTAAAGAAAGATTTTATTCCTTCAAACATACCCGTCTTCAATTTGATTGTATCTTAGCTGGGGGAATTAAAAATAAAGGGTTGCATGGGGTTGGGAGACTGGGGCAGAGTTGTAAATGTTGCTGGATAATTTGGCTATCCTATCCCCATTCATTTGAAGAACCTTGCGCAGTAACACTAGTATGGAGAAAAATGTTACTTCCTGCCTCACAGTCCTTACTGTTGTGTTTTATGGTGGGTAGGTATGATGATGGGGTGGATTGTCTGGGTGCGAGGTGGATGACAATGGGATGGAATGTCGGGGGTGAGGTGGAGCGAGGCATGGGAGGACATGGATGGAGTCAAGGGTGTGAGGCTGGAGGGATCAGCAGAGGGATTGCTCCTATGTAAGAATAAACTTACCTTAAGCAGTTTATCTTCGGACCACTCTTCACTTACAAACTCCCTGCTATGTACTACTCCCACCCATGGTCCCAGTCGTAATACTTGGCACCCCCACATCTTCCTTGATCTTCAATTCAGAGATCACTTCAGTGAGTTTGGCCGAAAGAAGCTCTGTGTGGTAGCTTAGAGTGGACAGACACAATTGTTCATGATGGATTCCATCTTCAAACAAATATTAGATAAACATGGGCCATATAGAGTATTGGCCATATGACTAATATTACACATTTCCAAAAATGTGGGGACCATTTTTGAAGGTACATGATTAGCCAGAACAGGCTTTGATGGTAGCTTATTCTGGGTGCTGCCTCTCTTTTTTGCCTGAGGGTAGGCATGGGGGGAGGGCAGCCCTGATGCAGAGTTTATTAGGAGAAAGATATTAATTACACAAGGGTTTGTCTCAGTCTGTGCAGGGTTCAAGTTAGTTGTAGTCTCAATCGGCATATACAGTAGATACAGCAGTGGATAATGTCAATGTGCTTTGTACTAGCCCCACCCTCTCCTCCAAGGAACTAATCTCTTTGTTTATGGCTCCCATCACACTAGACAAAAATTTAGCAATTGAGGGTGCCATGAAAGGAAAAGGCCTTAATATTCCCCATAATGTCAGATTCTTCAGGCAAGAGGAGGAGCCCAGCTCATCCTCCTCTGGGCGTAGACAGGCACAGAGATGGAGGGGGCCTTCTCTCCTCCTCCTCATTTGAGCAGTATCGTGGGACCTGGAGCCTCTGTTAATTTAAAAGTTCTGGCAACAGTATGCCCAAATCAATACATAGGCCAGGATACAAAAGAGCATCTACAGTAAAGTGCCTGGGAGCCACGTTGTGACAGATGGTCATCGAAGACAAACCATTAGTCGGACTCCTTACGGAACTTCTGATGATTTTTATTGGTATCCAAGTTACAAAGGACCCCAGCCACCGGCACTCCCAACCGACACTTCACTTCACCTCCAGCTCGATCTCTCATTCACACATCAACATTCTGTTATGGAATCTACTCAGATTCCATAACAAGCATAGGACACCACACCACCTCCCTCACTTAACCATAGCATAAGTTAATCTACATTTATTAAATACAATCTCATCCTTAAATTGAAATACTAACTTAACTAGCAACTAACATATTGTATAGAAAAGTAAAACATATGCATATAACACCAATACTTTACAAAACATAAACCTTCATGTAAGAAGGACTTTTTCAAATATGTTGGGGTATGCTATCTGGCACAGAATTGCTTGAAGAAATACCTCTTGATGACCTCAATTCCAATTCATCCTCACTGACGGGAATACATTTTGCCACTCTGTTCAAGTTCCACACTCTATGATTATCCAGCTTCACTGCATTCCTAAATACTTTGATCACCCTGAAAGGTTGACTAAGTTTGGATGAACCTAGTTTCATAGGTGACTTTATTTTCACCAAATCTCCCACTCTCACTGCTGTTTCTTTAACCGCCTTTCTCTCATCAAACAATACCTGTCTACGTAACATCTTCTCTTTCTCTCTCTCTTTCCATTCTCCTGTTTCATGAACCTGCTTGTCCACTACAAACCTCTTCTCAGCAACCCATGAGGGCATAATGTGAGTATTAGGTCTCCTTCCTCTGAACAAATGAAACAGAGAAATCCCAGTGGATGAATGTGGAGTAAAGCGATACTCTTTCACCTTTTCACTCATGGCACTCTCCCAATTACTACTTGAAGATAATGCCAACTGTATACTTTCCTTCAAGACCTTAATGAGTCTTTCATCCACGCCATTAGTCTCGGGATGGTGTAGAGCAGCCCTTTTATGTCTTATTCCTCTGTCTTGAAGAAATTTCTCCATCTCATTCGAAGTAAATTGTACCCCATTGTCCGATAGAACTGAAACAGGAAACCCTTCCTTCTCAAATAAACTTTCCAAAAATCCAATGACCACTCTAGATTCAACTGAATTCACAATTTTTACCTCTGGACAATGTGAATACATGTCAACGCACACCAACACATACCTGTCAAAAGAGTTAATTTTGACGGGTCCCAAAATGTCAACTGCTATGTTTGTCCACGGACCACTAGCTTGCTCTCTCAAGACCATCGGTTGCATCCTACACTTCAAGCCTTTATCACTCCGAGAACACTCCACACAATTCCTAACCAATCTTTCAATCTCTATGTCCATGGCAGGCCACGAATATCCTTCTCTCATTCTTTCTTTAGTTTTGGTTATGCCCATATGACTGGCATGTGCATGCTTCATCAACACATCCCTCACACCAACAGGTGGAACTAACTTCGTGCCCCTCATGAGTAGTCCATCCATCACTGATAATTCATTCCTGACTTGCCAAAATCCGCTCATACATTCCTCACACTTATCCTTCTCACACCAAGCATCATAAACACTGGAGATTACCTTTATCAAAACTTAATCTTTCTTCAACTCATCTTTCCACTGTTCCTCAGAGATAATTCCTTCCGAAATCTCACAAACTTTAATTTCTTTTTCATAGTCTAGACTATCCTCACCCAACTTGCTTTCGACCTCCACCATCCTTGAAAGGCAATCTGCCAACACATTACCTACACAAGGAATATACATTACTTCAAAATTAAATTCCTGCAATGCCACCACCCATTTTCGTATCCTGTGTGACACTAAATCAATCCCTTTCTTACCAAACACTTCCTTCAGTGGTTTGTGATCCGTTTTAATAAAAAACTTCCTTCCCCACAAAAACTTTCTCAACTTACGTATTGACCAATACACCGCACGCGCTTCCTTTTCTACCACAGAATAGAATAGTTGTACTCTGCTCCTTTCAATGCACGTGAAATAAATAAAATTGTCCGTTCCACCCCATTTTTCTTTTGCATTAAGACTGCTCCCAAACCTTTCGAACTTGCATCAGCCACTACCCAGGTTTCATCCCTACTATCAAAGCTACCTAGATTTGGAGCAGAATTCAGACATTGTTTCAAAAAACAAAATTCTTCCTCACATTTGTCGTCCAAAGAAACTCCTTTCTTTTTTGTAATAGTTCTCTCATGGCTGTAGTTCTTTGAGCCATATTAGAAATAAACCTACTGTAAAACTCAGTCATGCCTAAGAACTTCAACACTTCCTCCTTACTTTGAGGAGCTCTCAGACTGTTAATGGTATTAACTAGGTCTTCTTTTGGTCGAATACCTGTGCTGCTTATAACATGACCCAAGTACTCAATTTCTCCTACATCAAATTTACACTTCTCTGTTTTCAGGGTCAAACCCGCATCTCTCAGTCTCGATAATACCGCTCTCACCCTCGTATCATGTTCATTTGCAGACGACCCAACAATCAACACATCATCCTGATATACACTTACACCTTCTAGACCACTGAGCACACGTTCCATGATCCTCTGAAACACTGCAGCCACAGAAATCAACCCAAACGGCATACTTAAACGTACCAAACGGCGTAACAAAAGCAGTTAACTCTTGGCATTCCGGGTGTAATCTTAGCACAATAACTCGCAAATATTAGGCAGAGGGTAGTGATCCACAATCACCATTTTGTTCAGCTCTCTCAAGTCCACACATAATCTCACTCCGCCATTTGCCTTACGTGCTATAACAACCGGAGACAACCACTCTGTAGCTTCCACCTCCTGAATAATTCCTTCCTTGACCAATCTATCCAATTCCTTCTTCATGCTGTCACGAACTGACAAAGGTACACCTCTAACCTTAGCTACCCTTGGATTTGCATTGGGTTTTAGTTTTATTAGATGTAAATAATTCTTGAGACATCCAATCTTCTTTGTAAATACTTCCGGAAACTCTTTCGTCCATCTTACACTGCTTTCAAGACCAATACCAATACTTGGTTTACATTCCTCCTGCACATTTACTGAATCAACAAAAGCACGGTCACTCATACATTCTGCATACAGGGAAATCAGCATTCGGATCGAAGAACACATTAAGATCACACTGGTGTAACCAGCTTATCAGTGAATCACCCTTCATGGAAACATATATCTTTCCCAGAATAATTATGTCACAAAACTCAATGGTTTCCCAAAAATATCCCAACAGACATATAGGAACACCTCCATAACCTCTGGGTTTGATATCTGGCTTAAAGATTTGAACACGCCTGGCCAACTCCTGTTCATAAAACGTTTTCGGAATCAAAGTTATCTTAGCTCCTGAATCAAAGAGCATTTTAACTACACTCCCATTGATCTTGACATGTTCCACTGGACCAGTTGGAGAAAATCCTTTGACTTGAAAGATGTTGTTCTTTTCATTAACAAATTTAGGGGGTCATTACAACATTGGCGGTAAAAGCCGCTTACCGTTGTGCAGAAGACCGCCAACACACTGCCGCGGCTGCGGAATTCTGCCACAGCCATTATGACCCACAGCTCGGAATTCACCAAAATCTAGACGCCCACACAAGTCCGCCACACCAAAGGTCAGTGATAAAGTGGCAATAACAAAACCTCCACCGTCACGCCAAAGGAATACGCCCACACTATCACGACCCATGAATCCACGCGGCGGTACACACTGCCGCGCTCAAAAAACACACACATTTACAAAACACATCCACATTGGACAAATCAAAATACACACACCTGATACACATACACACACCACTCCCACACACCCAATACAATATAAAACACACACCAACATCACCCACAAACCCCTACGACAACAATTGCGACAGAAGGCCAGAGAGAGACACCACCAGAAACAACACTAGCATCCACAGGCACTCAACACCATCACTCACACAACATCCACGTACCTCACACAACACCCCTCTAAATATCACCCCACACATCACAACACACACCACCCCACACATCACCCACACCACCCCATGGCACCGCAAAGACACCCCAGGTTTTCTGAGGAGTAGCTCAGGGTCATGGTGGAGGAAATCATCCGGGTAGAGCCACAGCTATTCGGATCACAGGTGCAGCACACCACCATAGCTAGGAAGATGGAGCTATGGCGAAGAATCATGGAGAGGGTCAACGCAGTGGGACAGCACCCAAGAACTAGGGATGACATCAGGAAGAGGTGGAATGAACTACTGGGGAAGGTGCGTTCCGTGGTCTCAAGACACCAGATTGCGGTTCAGAGGACTGGCGGTGGATTCCCACCTCCTCCCCCAGAACTTACAACATGGGAGGAGCAGGTCTTGGCTATACTGCATCCTGAGGGCCTCGCAGGAGTAGCTGGAGGAATGGACTCTGGTAAGTCAAGCCTTAAACTACCAAATCCCCCACCCTACCTGCATGCTATCACCTACCCCCACCCTCGCCCTCACCCCTATCACTCCAACTCCTCACACATGTCCCACTATCACAAACCACACATCCCAAGCCCTGCATGCAACACCAAAGCATGGACACCCATCACCAAAGCATGTCCAATGCACATACCCATACACCCCCCTAAACCATTATCACAGAAGGTCCCACACAAGAATGGAAGCACTGGGGTACAGGGTCACCCACCCATTGCACACCATAGCACATACAGATGCAATAATCATGCCTTTACACCCCGCAGGACCCCTACCCAACATCACCAGACAGGAGGGTCCAGACATGTCCACTCCACCCACAGAAGAGGCCCACAGTGATGACAGCAGCTCTGTCCAACTTGATCTAGATGACCAGTCCGGCCCATCTGGGACCTCGGGACAGTCGGTTCCCCTCACACTGGCACAGGCCACTACAGAGCTTCCCCCCTCTGGAAACACCAGCACAGCACCCACCCAGCGGGCCCATATCTCTGTCCCCAGGACACGTCAAACAGCAGTGTGTTCACCACTACAGGGAACCCAGGCTAACCCACCACCCCAACAACACCAGGGACCTGGGGGCAGTGGTAGTGGGCACACGGTTCAGGGGACAGAGGTCTAGGAAAACAGGGGAACTGGGAGAGCTGCTGTGCGACGGGGAGGGCAGGCCCAGGGAACCCACTCTCCACGAGGCCCTCTCCAACATCATGGGAACCTACCACCATTCCCAGGAGATGATAGCAACGGTACAGGCCAAGTTTCAGGAGACCCAGCGGCTGCAGGAGGAACAGTATTTGGGGTTCAGGGAGGAACTCAAATCCATCAATTCCACCCTGGGCACCATTGTAGGGGTGCTGAAGGAACTCGTCAACACCAGGAGGGACACTGTGGCCCAAGAAGGGGCCCTTGACACTAGCCTGGACGATGAACTGCCCACCACCTCCACCGGCGCTAGTGGATAGGAGGCACCGCCACAGGACCACAACACCAGCAGATGGAGAACCACCCCGCAAGCGGTCCCTGAGATCCAGGACAAAGACAGAGAACAATGCTAAGACCCCCGCCAAGAAATGAGACCACCCTGATTGTCATCCTTCTGTCCCACTTTGTCACCCTGTCCATAATTAAACTGCCCTAGCTCCACTTCCTATGCCCCTTTGGACAATGCACCTGGGAGACTAATAGACTGGACTCTGCCATGGACATTCCTCCACCATCACCCCTGACCATTTTTCAACCCCCTCCACTATTTGGCACATTAAATAAACACCCTTAAATCACAAAGCAATCTGGAGTCAGTCTGTGCTTTCAATTTTTTTTTATTTGCAATAACTGTGGAAAAATGCTATATCCAATGTAATGTCACCATACCTATGTCACACAGCTCTAGTCCATGCGGAAACAAAGCAGAGGTCACACAGTGGGACCCACATCTGTGAAATCGAAAGGGAAAGTGACAACTGAGTGTCCATACACTGGGTGAAAATGACAGAGAGATGAAAGGTAGAAGAATTAAATCAGATGTAGCAGGCAGTGTTGTCTTCTTACCTGTGTCTCACTGGAAGTATTGTTGGATCACCGTGTTCCTGTTGTTTATGTCCTCTTCTTCTGCTTCCTCGTCTTCACTGTCCACAGGCTCCACAGCTGCCACAAAACCTCAATTTTTACCATCCTCCTGCAGAAAAGGCACCTGTTGTCGCAAAGCCAAGTTGTGAAGCATACAGCAGGCCACGATGATCTGGCACACCTTCTTTGGTGAGTAGAATAGGGAACCACTGTCACATGGAGGCACCGGAACCTGGCCTCCAGGAGGCCGAAGGTCCTCTCTATAATCCTCCTAGTTCGCCCATGGGCCTCATTGTAGTGTTCCTCTGCCCTTGTCCTGAGATTCCTCACTGGGGACAGTAGCCATGACAGGTTGGGGTAACCAGAGTCACCTGCAAATGTTGAGGGACAACTGTTAGACACAACTAACTCTTAGGGACATCCCCAGACCCAGACACCTAGTCACACTGTATTGGGTCCATGTCCTCACCTAATAGCCACACACGGTGCCTCTTGAGTTGCCCCATCACATAAGGGATGCTGCTATTCCGCAGAATGTAAGCGTCATGCACTGAGCCAGGAAACTTGGCATTTACATGGGAGATGTACTAGTCAGCCAAACACACCATCTGCACATTCATAGAATGGTAACTCTTCTGGTTTCTGTACACCTGTTCATTCCTGCGTGGGGGGACCAAGGCTACATGAGTCCCATCACTGGCACCTATGATGTTGAGGATATGTCCCAGGGCATAGAAGTCACCTTTCACTGTAGGCAAATCCTCCACCTGAGGGAAAACGATGTAGCTGCGCATGTGTTTCAGCAGGGCAGACAACACTCTGGACCACACGTTGGAGAACATAGGCTGGGACATCCCTGAAGCAATGGCCACTGTTGTTTGAAAAGACCCACTTGCTAGGAAATGGAGTAATGACAGGACCTGCATTAGAGGGGGGGGTTCCTGTGGGATGGCGGATTCCTGTGGGATGGCGGATAGCTGACATCCGGTCTGGCTCCAACTGGGCACACAGTTCCAGGATTGTGGTACGATCAAGTCTGTAGGTCACAATTACATGTCGCTCCTCCATTGTCGACAGGTCCACCAGCAGTCTGTACACCGGAGGATGCTGCCATCTCCTCGCCTGCCCCACGGACGTGCTCTATGGATGAGAACAGCGATCAGAGGATCAGCCAACACTGAGGTACGTAAACACAACTTAATAGGAAAATGTTTGAAAATCAACATATGGCTGTATTAGTTTTTAAGCAAGGCCTAGATATGAGTGACGCAGTCAAAATTAATGCCATGTGGCCCCCTGAAATGGCAGCTGCCTGACCTGTAATGTGGGACAAGGGGATATGAGGTAACTGCGCTGGCGTTGTACACCGTCGAGGTAGGCGGTCGAAGACCGCGGCACAATCCTGCATTGGTTAACATTGAACCCTATGGGTCCCAGGAGCCAATAACGATGTACGCCGGCGGTGACGGTACGCACCGCTGCGGACGTCACCGCCATTTTCTGTCTGTTCAATCACTTGATACCTGATCTTCGGCAGGAGAGGATCTACACTGCAAGTGCTGCTGTGACCTCAGTCTGGAAGAGACAATGGCTCGTGTGTCTGGGGAAAGGGCCCCTGCCTTCAGCACAGAGGAGTTGGAGAAACTAGTGGATGGGGTCCTCCCCCAGTACACGCTACTCTATGGTCCTCCAGACAAACAGGTGAGTACACTGTGGGCATGCTGTATGGGCAATGCCTGTTTGGAGTGGTGTTGATGAAAGATCGGGGGGGAGAATGAGGCGTGCATGATACGACAGTGAGTGCATGTGCGTCATGGCAAGTGTAGGGATGCGGGCCAATGACTGTGACGGTGCGGACGGTTATATCTTCTCCTTTTCCCCTGTACTATTCCTGTAGGTCAGCACCACCAGAAGAAGGATATTTGGTGTGCCATCGCCAAGGAAGTCCGGATCCTGGGGGTCCACCACAGATGGAGCACCCACTGCCGGAAAAGATGGTAGGACATTCGCCGCTGGAGCAAGAAGATGGCGGAGGCCCAGCTGGGGATGGCCTCCCAACGTGGGAGGGGTGCTCGTCGCACCATGACTCCCCTGATATTCCAGATCCTGGCGGTGGTGTATCCGGAGTTGGATGGGTGCTTGAGGGCATCACAGCAGCCACAAGGGGGTGAGTACACTCTCATTCTGCTGATTCAGCGCACATTGTAGGTGTCTGGGTGGGGGAGGTGGGCTGTGGCTTCCCCTAGGCCAGGGCGAGTTTAGTATGCAAGGTCCCTTCTTACGGCAGGCCCTGTGGCACCCCACCCCACCTGTGTTCAGAGCCAGCTACACCTAGTCAGGCTCCTGTGACTTCCATGTGTGCAGCAATCGGGCATAGGCCTTGTAACCCACGTCCCTGTGATTAATTAGGGAACTCTAAGTGCACAGCGTAGTGTAGGGGGCTTCTGTGTCTGTAGTGGCCGTCTGTAGTGGTATTGGATGCACTCAACATGTCTTTCTTCTGTCTTCCCCCCCTTTTTATGGTCTCCCTGTTCTTGTGTGCATTAGCATCATCAGGCGGAGGAGCAGTGGCACCGGAGCAGGAGGGAGCTGCATCCCACATGGCCCTGGAGAGCGACCCAACGGAGTCAGAAGCCACCAGTGGGATAGAGGGCGAGGGGAGCTTCACGGCGGGGACAGGAGCTGAGACAAGTGAGACGGACTCCTCCTCTGATGGGAGCTCCCTTGCGGTGGTGGGCCCCTCTGTGCCCCCCGCATCAACAGGTACAGCCGCACCCCCCCTACCAGCACCGCCCTCCCAGCAGCCTCCCAGCGTGTGCCCCGTGGCCGCTCACCAAGGAGGGTGGGCATCTCCTTCGCCCCAGGCACCTCAGCCCCTGCCCCAGTCAGCCCTGCTGCCCTCAGTGAGGAGGCCATTGACCTCCTCAGGTCCCTCACTGTTGGGCAGTCTACCATTTTGAATACCATCCAGGGTGTAGAGTGGCAGTTGCAACAGACCAATGCGTACCTGGAGGGCATTCATTCTGGTCAGGCAGCCCAACAGCGAGCTTTTCAGACTCTGGCCTCAGCACTGATGGCAGCCATTGTCCCTGTCTCTAGCCTCCCCCCTCCAACTTCCTCCACCCAGACTCAAACCCCTGTACCTCAGCCTATCCCAAGCACACCATCAGACCAGCATGCACACACGTCAACACACAAGAGAAGCTCAGGCAAACATAAGCACCACACATCCCACAGGCACTCACAGAAGCATCATGCACATGCAGATATACCAACAGCCACTGGCTCCACTGTGTCCCCCTCCTCCTCGTCTCCCTCCTCCCTCCCAGTCTCGTCTCCACTCACACCTGCATGTACTACATCTTCAGCCACTACCCCCATCACCAGCACACCCACCACCACTCCCTGCTGAACAGGACATCGCCTCCACAAGCACCACTGCCAAGGACACCGCCGCCAACAGCACCGCTGAACAGGACACCGCTGCCACAGGCGCCGCTGCCAAGGACACCGCCGCCACAAGCACCGCTGCCAAGGACATGGCCGCCACCAGCACCGCTGAACCGGACACCGCCGCCACCAGCACCGCAGGCCAATGAGCGCCAAAGCTTCCGACGCTACTGAGGCCGCCACAAGCAGGATGAATCACTCTGGGCACAAGGCCCCCTCCAGAACCAGTGGAGTAAGGCCTCCACTACCTCTCTCCTTGGCAGGATGAAGCACTCTGGGCACAAAAGCCCCCTCCAGAACCAGTGGAGATTTACATCCACTACCTCAGTCCTTGGCAGGATGAAGCACTCTGGGCACAAAAGCCCCCTCCAGAACCAGTGGAGATTTACATCCACTACCTCAGTCCTTGGCAGGATGAAGCACTCTGGGCACAAAGCCCCCTCCAGAACCAGTGGAGTAAGGCATCCACTACCTCAGTTCTTGGCAGGATGAAGCACTCTGGGCACAAGGCCCCCTCCAGAACCAGTGGAGTAAGGCATCCAGTACCTCTGTCCTTGGCAGGATGAAGCACTCTGGGCACAAAGCCCCCTCCAGAATCAGTGGAGACTGTTATCCACTTGAGAGACTGTGGCTTTGCACTCCTCCCCATGATGCAGCAGTGGGCAACCCACCCACTGGAAAGACTTGTGAGACTGTGGCTTTGCACTCCCCAGGATGCAGCAGTGGGCAACCCACCCATTGGAGAGACTTGTGAGACTGTGGCTTTGCACTCCCCAGGATGCAGCAGTGGGCAACCCACCCACTGGAAAGACTTGAGAGACTGTGGCTTTGCCCTCCCCAGGATGCAGCAGTGGGCAACCCACCCACTGGAGAGACTTGTGAGACTGTGGCTTTGCGCTCCCCAGGATGCAGCAGTGGGCAACCCACCCACTGGAAAGACTTGTGAGACTGTTGCTTTGCGCTCCCCAGGATACAGCAGTGGGCAACCCACCCACTGGAAAGACTTGAGAGACTGTGGCTTTGCCCTCCCCAGGATGCAGCAGTGGGCAACCCACCCACTGGAGAGACTTGTGAGACTGTGGCTTTGCGCTCCCCAGGATGCAGCAGTGGGCAACCCACCCACTGGAGAGACTTGTGAGACTGTGGCTTTGCGCTCCCCAGGATGCAGCAGTGGGCAACCCACCCACTGGAAAGACTTGAGAGACTGTGGCTTTGCGCTCCCCAGGATGCAGCAGTTGGCAACCCACCCACTGGAGAGACTTGTGAGACTGTGGCTTTGCGCTCCCCAGGATGCAGCAGTGGGCAACCCACCCACTGGAAAGACTTGTGAGACTGTGGCTTTTCACTCTCCAGGATACAGCAGTGGGCATGGAGCCCCCTCGTGGATCTGGCGTTGTGCACTCATCCGGCTGAGGTGCCCCCCTTTCCTTCCCCCTGAGGTGCCTGTTGTATTTCTATCTGATGCCCAAGCAGTTTTCTCTCCGTTTTGATCGGGTATTGAGTGTGGGCCTCGCCCATGCATTTTGGGCCCAGAGGTCCACGGACTATGATGGTGGAATACCTTGGACTTGTATTCTTGGTGTATATATTTGTTTATAATGTAAATATATATATGTATTTTTGATTACTGTATTTGAATAGATTACAGACGTTCAACTCATTTCGTTTTGTCCTTGCATTCTTCCAGGGGCGTTGTTAATGTAATGTATCAACATGTACTTGTGTGTGTGTTGTAGTGGGGGAGGGAGTGTTGCATGTTGCGTGTGTGTGTCACTTTTTTCACTCCCCCTCTCCCCTCTGTCGTAGGTGCAGTATTCACCGTGGTCTTCGCCGCCGTCTTTGTTGTTCCTGGTAGAGGAGCAGGAAGATAAAGGCTGGGAGTATCTGGAGCTCGGGTTCCATGGCGTCCTGGTTCCTCGTGGGGTGTGTAGAGATGAGCGTTTTCCCTTCCAAGTCCTGTTTCTGCCATGTTTTTGGTCGCGGTGAATCCGCCCCGGAAAAGGTGGCAGATTGGACTGTTGGAATACAGTGGGTGGAACCTTGTCTTCCACCTGTGTGTTGGCGTTTACCGCCGCAGTGTTTGTTTGTACCGCCGTGGCGGTCTGAGTGTTAAAGTGGCTGTCTATGTTGGCAGTTTCCACCATGGTCGTGATTCCATTTTTTTTACCGCCGGCCTGTTGGTGGTTTTACCGCCGCTTTAACACCGACTGCCAGAGTTGTAATGACCCCCATAGTCTTTTGTACACTATGTACAAAATCTACTCTTCTTCCTTCAAGATTATTAGTTGCAAATGGCATTTCTTTCTTTAAAACGTCAGCACAGGCTTTTGAATGTTCAAAATTCTTTGCAGTTATCAACACGTCTTGTAGAGATGGATTGTCTTTGTGCAACATGCCTTCCCAGGCCTTTTCATTACTACTACCCAGCATCAACTGATCTCTCAGTCTTTCCTCTAAAGATGCCCCAAAATTACATGTTGAAGCCAACTTGCGCAATTCTGTAATAGTTCAATTGTTTCACCTGAACGTTGAACGCGTCGCCCAAAGTGAAACCTTTCAAGCACAGTACTAACTTTTGGCAGATAGTGTAAGTCCAATTTCTTAATACAAATTTCAAATTCGTTCAAGTTTGTTGCCTCTTGATCTTGAAGGTCTGGAAGATGTTCAAAAATGTCCTGTCCTTCCGACCCTAAACAGTGCATTAAAAGGGAGGTTTTTCTTTCAGCACTTAATGATGTTCCACAAACCCTGGCATAATGCGAGAAAACTTTCTTCCACTTCACCCACGGACTTGGTGGTTCTCCTGGGGAAGATAAGAAAAACGCTGGTGCTGGTACATTCTGCATTTCAAACCAGAGAGAAAAAAAAACAATAGAAAATATTGAAGAAAACAAACAAAAATGTATTTGTTTTCCTTAATCTTTTCCCTTTTTCTCTCTCTTTTAAAAAAACAAAAAAACAAAACAAATATGATATCCTTAGCACAGGTTAATCTAGACTTGGTAAATCTAGATTAATTCTCAGAATATTCAAACTGTAATAAGATGCCTGAAGGAAGAAGAAAAACAAAGAAAAAAAAACATGTCAGCCAGAACGTTCCAAACTGCACCTGAGGTCAGCTTACTAGCTACTGACAGAGGTAGTGCAGTCCTTTGTTAGTTTCCTCTTTTTGTGTGCATGTAGTCGGGAAGCACACCGGACCGTCCAAAGTTTACAATAGTTACAATGCGCTATAAGTAAAAAGCGCGGTATCCACGATTCAGGAACTTCTGATGCGCAGTAGGTAAGATGCGCGTGAGACTTGACATATATATATATACAGTTAACAGAGTCTTCTCGAGGCTCCTCTCGAGCGGGTTTTTGATCACACGAGTGAACCCAAGAGAGAGAGCGCGAGACTGCAGGCGGCGGTTGGAGTTGAATAAAACAACTCTGCTGGTTTGTTTACACGATTATGATGGTGCGCAAATGAAAGATATTCCAAATGAAGTAATAATTGAAAACAGCGTACTTACATCCTTGAAGACGGAATGCAGGATAAACAACGAAGTCTTTAGGTGTTAGGGTCCTGTTATGGGTTCTTCAGGAACTCGTCGCCAAGTGTGACAGAAGGTCATCAAAGACAAATCATTAGCCGGACTCCATATGGAACTTCTGATGATTTTTATTGGTATCCAAGTTACAAAGGACCCCGGCCACTGGCACTCCCGACCAACACATCACTTCACCTCCAGATCGATCTCTCATTCACACATCAACATTCCGTTATGGAATCTACTCAGATTCCATAACAAGCAAAGGACGACACCACACATGTTCTTGCTACAGAGGGAACCGTAATCCTGTCTTAACCAACAAACCTCTAACTAGGTTAGTATGGCCCAGCTAGGACCTTCAAACACTAGTAGTTGCCTGACTACTCAGCCAAACAGCTAGATACTACTGCCTCTCCAGTGACACTAGCTTCAACAAGAAACAGATAAGGCACAGTGCACAGCGTGGAAACAAGAGGCCATAGGTAAGGGACTGAGACTAGGGCCGTTCAGGCAGCAGCAGACAGTAGTAGCTATTAACAGTTAACAGGCAGGTGGAGTGAGTTCTAATACTGGCCTGTCTCTGTCACAACCACCAACGAGGGCATAAGCACTCCCAAACACCTTGGCTCCTGCTCCAGTCAAACATTGGTCGAAAATCAAAGATAAAGGGCACTCCTCAGCCCATGCCCACCTGCAAGTGTATTCAATATTGTGTTTATTTAGAGAATGGTGTTAGGTAATATTGCAATATTCAGTATTCTAATTGGTTGGTGCTCGACTGATGTTGCTTATTTTATGCTGATCATATGGTATTTTTGCTGTGAATTTATTACAAAAGCTGCTGTTTTTGGAGGTAAGTCAGTCTATGCTCAGAATCTCAGAATCTAAACATTTACTTGTTTATCTCACATTCTAGACTCAGAATTATTTGAGATTTTCTCTGAGACTAATCTTATATCAGACCTCCTGCTGCATGTGATGGGTAATTTCTTATGAATCTTTGCTTATATTAAGACTAACTTATTCTGTATTGCACATTAATATTTTAATAAACATTCATGGCTTCCTAAAGTTGCTGCAAAGTCTTTGGAATCCTTGTTTCTGGAGTCCTAATTCCCTAATGTTTTGACTTATTAGGGTGTTGGTGTTGGGGTGAGTGCTATTTCCTCATGCTCTGTTGAGGAACAACGACCTGATCCTGTGTAAAAGCTTTTTCAAATTTTTTTAAATATCAAAGATTGCATTTATCATCAGATAATTTGTTTGATATTAAATTAAATGTATACATATGTTAAAAAAAAAGTTGAACTAAAGAAAATATTATGTCCTGTGGGGTTCTATTTGAAGTCCGTATCTTCATTATTTTCTATGGGGGATGTTGTAGTACTAGTGGTTTGATATGTGTCTCAATGGGCGTACTTCAGGTTTGAGCTGGAGTACATTTTCTACTGTTTTGGGTACTTTGTGGGTGTAGTAACTTTAAAAGTGCAGCTTGTGAGTAGCAATGGGTTTACTCTTTTAAGGGTGAGTTCCTCCTTGGGAATCCCTAAACCCTATTTACTCCTCCCTAAACCCCTTCCATTTAGTAGTAAGTGTTGCCATATTTACAGCCACCCCCTGGTCACTTCTACATTTACTACTAAGTAGTAAACTTACATATATGAGACCCCCCCATAGAAAAAGTAGAAGAGGTGGAAGGGAAGATTTGCAGTTGTAGTTTTGTGAGTTGCATTTTGTAGTAAGTAAGTAGGACCACTGTAGTTCTACTTTATTTACTACAAAATGCCGTTTGTGAATCAGGCCCATACTCATTAAATATGGATTTAATTTCATGGTGTTAGCCATGAAGATGCTTTAGTGAGATGCATGTTTGCCACTGATAAATTCGCCTCAAGTTCATACCCCAGCAAGACAAACTCAGCCTTTCTAATGGATACAACTATCTGTGTATTCGTCACCTTATACATTCTCCCAATGCGCCAGCATTCAATGGAAATTGCACGGCTCCACAAGCGACTCCATCTGACGTCATCGTGGCAATAAGAAGTCCTCGTTGGCGTGCTGACATCAGTTCCCTTTTTTCCGCGCCTTCAACGCTAATGTTTTTTTCCTGGCTCTCGAACAGATACTGTTTCGAAGGTGTTCTAGTTGTACTAGTTACAATGTCTCCACCAAAGAAATCTGGTTTTAAGCCTTGTCATGAGTGCGGGGTCGAATGTCAGTCACAGATCCTCATGAGGACTGCTTGTGGTGCCTAAGCTCAGACCACGACGTGGAGGGGTGCGTGTCTGCCAGCGGATGAACTCGAAGGCCTTAAAAGAGAGAGAGGCTAAGCTCTTCTTGGCAAAAGCTAAGAGGGGGCACAAGGGCCATCGAAGATCGAAGGCAAGGGACTCTTCGTCACGTAAATCCTCGAGATCTCATGAGAAACTGCGCAGGCATGATTCTCAATGTCGTTCTTCCAGAGATCGGTCTCGGTCCCCTCCGAGACAACGCCATAGTCCAATGATCACTCCTCAGCCTCAGAGTCCACAGGCTTCTCCGGCGCCGTCGTTGATTGAGGTCGTCGAGTCCCCAGCGAGTCATTTGATTCACTTTTCACCTGTGTTAGCTCAGGAGGCCGTGGTGCAAGTTTCGGATCCGCCCCAAGCCCCTCAAGATGAGCAGAGGTTTCCTGCCTTCCCAACTCCGGGATCCAGCGGCGTTCCTTAATGCTATGTTTAGCATTTTCAATATGGCTATGGCCCCTGCTGGTGCACCGGCTGGTCCCACGGGTCCATTCGCTTTCTTTTTGGGTTCGGCGGCGCCGTTCAAACAGGCTCTGTTTGTACTCTTCTATCCAGGTGAAGGTGCTGGTTCGGTGCCGATGACTTCGCTCCAGATGATGTTGCCGACGGTGCCGATGAAGTCGATGCCCGTGCCGGATGGATCCCGATCGGGACACCGTATATCTCCTCCATCTCCTCCGCCAGAGCGTCCATCTGCCTTGAAACCTGCGATGTCAGCTAATTCTCTGTCGACGCCGAGATTGGAGGCCAGACTGAGGTCACGGGGAGAGCCCTGAGGCTCTTGGAGGAGCAGGAATATCAGCAACAGCTGTTAGACGAAGGGGAGATTCCTGAGCCTATGAATCCAGGGTCTGGACTCTGCAAGTGGACTAGATACATCCCCTGAGTGGGATCTTTCATCCCGGGCAAATTCTTAGAGGAAGCAGCATTTTATCACAGTGTTATAAGGAAGGCTGCTGAATTCTTGGAACTTCCGTTACCAGCATCGGAGGTGAAGACAAACATCTTGACTGAGGTGTTGCATCCTTCCTCTACGTTTGCGGAGCCCCTACTCCCTTTTAATGATGCCCTTACTGAGCCTATTTTAGACATTTGGAGGAAACCTGTCACAACTCCAGCGGTTTCCAGGACTGTGGCTAAGAGGTACAGAGTTGCTCCTGGGGATCCTCAATTTTTGTCTCAACATCCAACTCCTGAGAGCTTGGTGGTTCAAGCATCTTGTTCTGCCCAATCTGCACCTGGCTCGTTTCCTGCTACTCCATTGGATCGGGAGTCTAAGAGGATGGAGCAAGCAGCCAAGAAAGTTTTCTCCTCATGTAGTATGGCCTTAAAGTCGGTCAATGCTACCTGTGTGCTGGGGAGGTATGTTCATTCCCTGATGGACACGGCTAGAGCTATGGTGCCCAGCTTGCCTCCGGATGTGCAGGGGCAGTTTGATGAGATCTTTTTGACCACTCAAGCGGTGGCCACGCAGATTATCCAGTCGGGTTTGGATACAGCTGATTCAGTGGCCAGCGCAATGGCACTTCGGTGGCGACCAGGAGGCACGCTTGGCTTAGGTCTTCTGGCTTTTCCACAGACGTTCAAACAACTTTGTTGGACCTTCAGTTTGATGGCGGGAAGTTGTTTGGTTCCAAGGCCGACTCTGCTTTGGAACGTTTTAAAGACAGCAGGGCTACTGCAAGATCCGTGGAGCTACAGGCTTCAGCGTCCACACCCTGTAGATCTTTTCTGAGTTTCAGGGGGTTTGGCCCTGGGTCCTCTTTTCGTGGAAGGCCCCAGTCCAGCATGCAGCAGCCTATCAACCCTCTCTAGAGGTCTTTTAGAGGGTGGGGAGGGTTAGTACACAAGGAGCCACCCAGCAGCCTCCTGCATCATCCTATTCCTCTGGGGGCATCCAACAAGGAAAGCAACCCTAGTTTTCTCTCCATCTTGGATCATGCTTCTCCCTTAGGGGGCAGGCTATTTCATTTTCTCCACGAGTGGGAGTTAGTCACATCGGACTCTTGGGTGCTAAATATTGTGGGAAAAGGTTATGTCCTTCCTTTTCAGGAGTTTCCCCCTTCCAACCCTCCCAGTCATTCGTTTTGCTCTGAAGATCATATCCTATTGCTTCAGCAGGAGGTGCAAGGAAGGCTGTTTTTCCTCCTACCTCCGGTGGCTACGATCATAACGGATGCTTCCACTCTAGGGTGGGTAGCTCATCTGGTGGACCTGGAGATCAAAGGCTGTTCGTCTCCAGTAGAACAGATGTTTCACATCAATCTGTTGGAATTACGGGCAATACGTCTGACTCTCAAGGCCTTTCTCCCATCCCTTCGCGGTCTGTCAAGTCAAGTCTTGACGGACAACACTACTGCAAAGTGGTACATCAACAAGCAGGGAGGAGTAGGGTCGTACCTTCTCTGCAGAGAGGCTCTGCGGCTCTGGTCCTGGGCACAGGACCATCGGATTTGCATAGTAGCAAACCATCTGGGCGGAGTTTTCAACGTACGTGCGGACAGTCTCAGCCGGCATTTCTTGGCGGATCACCAGTGGCGTCTCCATCCAGACATGGGTCTTCACATCTCCCGGAAATGGGGATTTCCACAGATTGATCTGTTTGCCACTCGGGAGAATGTGCATTGCCTGCAGCCTCCAGTATCCGGTGCAGGGAACGTTGGGGGACGCGTTTCAGATGTATTGGTGCAACAAGTTGCCTTATGCATTTCCCCACATACCCTTGATTCCTCGGGTTCTGAGGAATATTCGTCAAAATCGGGCTCAGTCTTTTTGATAGCTCCAGATTGGCCAAGAAGGGTGTGGTACACAGACCTTCTCCAACTCTCACTGTGCCCTCCGGTCCATCTCCCTCACAGGGCAGACCTCCTCTCGCAGTCGCAGGGGCAGGTTCGACACCCCCACCTCCAGAGCCTGCACCTACATGCCTGGAGATTGAATGGAGCAATCTGAGTTCCCTTTCTCTCCCTCCAGAAGTGGTGGATGTTATCTTATCAGCCAGCGACACTCCACCAAGACTGTCTATGCCAACAGATGGGCAAAATTTGTTGCTTGGTGTGGAGAGAAGCAAATTGATCCCTTGAAGGCCCATTTGTCTGATGTTTCGCTTTTTGCCCTTTCCTTGGCACAGAAGGGATGTGCAGTTGTGACTGTGAAGGGTTATTTACCGGCGCTGTTGGCCTTTCTGTGCCTTCGTGATCAGCCTTCCTTATTTAAGTCTCCTATAGTTAGTAGGTTCTTGAGAGGCCTGACTAATAGGTTTCCTCGCACTCCGTTTTTCATGCCTCAGTGGAATTTGAATTTGATTCTCACTTTTTTAATGGGTTCACCGTTTGAGCCTTTGTATTCTTGCCCATTTATATTTTTAGTTTTGAAAACAATTTTCCTCACAGCTATCACGTCTGCTAGGCGGGTGAGTGAGCACCAGGCTCTTAGTTTGAAACCTCCTTTTACATCGTTTCATGCTGACCAGGTGGTGCTGAGAACCAGGGTGGCTTTCCTTCCTAAGGTTGTCACTCCTTTTCATATGGGGGCAATCTATAACACTATCTTCCCGTCTACCCTCCTCCTCATCCTTCAAAGGAGGAGGGAACAACCTCTTCACCTAGATCCAAGAAGGGCTTTGAGTTTTTACATTGAAAGGACAAAAGACTTTCGTATTGATGATCAACTCTTCGTTGGATATGTGGGCAAGATGAAGGGCAAAGCCGTCCACAAGAGAACAATTTCCAGGTGGGTTATTCTTAACATAAAGATTTGTCTCACTGTTGCCTGTCTGGTCATACCACAACTTATTTTATTATTATTATAAATGTAAATATATGTTTTTGGTGTTTCAATATAAGCAGATATTGTGGTCTATATTTGTGAGGTCGGTATTCATCTGTTCGCCTCGAAGGCACGTAAAAAATGGTGAAACTGACGTCCGCACGCCGGCAAGGAGTTCTTATTGCCACAATGATGTCAGACGGAGTCGCATGCGGAGCCGTACAATTGTGACGTCCTTGTCGATGTGAAGAGCTGGGAAGAAAATTTCAGTTGAATGCTGGCGCATTGGAAGAATTCATAAGGTGAGGAATCCACAGGTAGCTACTGTATCCACCAGAAAAAGTGTTACTGAAGGTAAGTAACTTGTTCTTCATCCTTCTGAGGTCAGTCGATTAAGTATCATAAATTAGTTAACTGTAACTGTTACAACTCTTACAATCATTGGAAGTGTGATATGGCACGCTATATAAAAACAAGTTACTTTTGGTCTCATTGTCTCTAGAAATTCTCTTAGAATGCATGTGTTTTGAAAGGAGGATAGTCTATAGATATGTTTGCCTATCATTTGCATATTAGGGAATAGCAGCACCTGCCTCTTCCATTAGGATTAGCAGTGGTTCCAAAAAGAAAATAAATAACATAGATACAAGCAAAAATCTTTGTGGAACTTCACAGGTGATTGGATCAAGATTAGAAGAGTAATGCCCTTGCCCAAACATTTGCAGGGTTTACTCTGCAGAGTTACCCGGAGTTACATTAAAACTCTGCGAGATTCCCTGGAGTTCCACGGACTGGCGGAAATAGGCATGCCTCACTGCTTGTGCTGACTTCTAGCACTGTGAGCTTGTTCCAGAAATCAGCACGAATAGCACCACACGGTGCGCCACAGGGTGCTGCTTTTTGAGTTTGGTTTGCTGGCACTCAAGTAGATTTTCTACTCGTGTGGCAGCTTCCTGACTGCGAATGGAGGCAACCACCTGTGTTGCAGAAATCTCACCAGGTACCCTCCTAGTGACTGAACCTTGTGCTAGGGGATGCAAAATTTTGCTTGCGCTCACCAACTTACCGTAGGCAAGTCGCACACTAGAAAAACTATGCCATATGGCAGAATTTGGCTGGAACTCCGCGTTACAAGAGTAACGCGGAGTAGCCAAAATTCTCCGTAGTGGAGTTATCGTCCACCCCTTGTTTGAGGGCTGGTTTTTTCTATTCAAGTGCTTCACCTCTTTGAAAATTATTACAATTTTGATACATTTTTCATTGGTCTTTCATAGTACCTACCTTTGCCACACGGCTCACCTATTTTTTGAAACCTTCTATTTATCTCCACGTTCACTTGATTTTTTGGTGTACACGTTTTATAATGTAATGATGCATCCTGAAGCTAAGATGAGTTGCCATGTTTTCATTTCAAGAATACAATGTATAGACATATGGCCTTGAAAAACAGCATGTTTATCTTTTCTCAACACAGTTTGCAAATGAATGACCTGATTAGCAGTTCCTTGCTTGTGAATGAAAAAAATCTTGTTGTATTGGGTTTTATTTGCAGTCTAACTGAATACATTCATCTGAAGTCTAAAGTTTCTGACCAATTGTGTTCAAAGTTTCCTCTGCAGTCTTATCAGATACATTTATGCATCCTTTGTAACCAATACTGTCCAAATTTCTTCTGCACATCTGCTAGATACATCCATTCAAACATTTGAGGTAAGCAATGAGTTGCAAATAAATAACAATAGCAGAGACTCTTTGTAAGCACCTTGCATTTCTGGTGGGACACGATATTCTGGGAGATGGAGAGCAGTGAACTAAGAGAAGCACAACACATGTTAAGCTAGGTTCCTGAACAAGACACCTGCTGCTCTCTCTAACAAGGGAAAGGCATATTGCTATGCTGGGACTCAGCACACATTTTTGAGAAGTGCTTTTTACTCTTTTGGTAGAATGTTTATCTGATGATTATGTTTACATGTATAGTAAGTTATGTTCTGTGATTCTGCATATATTCATGAATTGTATAATGAACAGCTATAGTTTAGAACGTGTAAGTAATCTAGCAGTGTATTATTTTATGTTCAGAGGCTATTATTGTCCCATAAAGTAAACCCTACAATAAGGAATTTTGTCCAGAGATCTATTCTGTTTCACAGGTACCCAGTACCCAGGCACCCACCCTTTTCCTCTTGTCCTAGTGGTATCAGGTAAGAGGCATAAGGAGACATGCTGTGATGCAGAGAAACCGCTCTCTTGCAATTGGTTGGGAAGGAATAGGTTATAGTTGGTAAACATTATTTGAACCACACGTGGATGTCTAGAATTTGAAAACGTCTTTGTAGATTAAGGAAGAAGGGCGAGGGTGCATGCTTTGCCCATGTATAGTGATTATCAGCAAGCACTTTAACTGTTGTACTGTATTAAAAGCATGCTTTGTATTTCTGTGTTTTTTTTTTTAATTCATTTATCATTTTCGAGTACGTTCAAACCATACAAACAGCCCACTCCGTGAGTGAAGGAGCATGTTCGGTAAATAAAAGCGACAGTATTGGAAGGGCCATCCAAAGTGAAAAGAATCAGAACACAAGTTACAGCATGATACAGAGCACACGTGTTGATATAGAGAACAACAGGATGATATAAACAATGCGAGAGATACCTATACCCAGCAGGAAGAGATACCAGATGAAAGGCACCGAGCTATGGCTGCAAAATGCTCAATCTGGCTCCTGATATTCGTGTTGCAGTAGACAGTCTTGGAATGGTTGGCAAATGACCTTTGGTCTGGCAGTGGGGGCCTCCAGTGTAGCATAGATCTCGCTATTGGTAGTTCAAAAGGTCAGACTCTTAACCCAATCAGGAACAGTCGGGCTTCATTTACTACACTAGTGCAAAGCAATTTTACGTTTTAAAACAACAGCGACATTGCTGTAAACATAGGGAGCCCTCTTGGTACATTGCGCACATAACCCAGGAGAGAAAGAAGTGGGTTAGGCACTAAAGTCTTCCCTTCCATCAAGGAGATTTGTGAGAAGACTGCAGTCCAGAATCCCCCAATTGAGTTCAAGTCCAGGTGGACAAAATCGGCACCTTCTACATGGCACTTAGGGCAGCTAGAGCTCCAACTGGGATCGATTTTGTTCAGGACCCTAGACGTAGTGTACATGTTCCTTAGTAATTTAAAGTGTAGTCGCTTATGTCCGTGATTTGGGGAAATGAAATTTGTGTGTCTGTAGCAATAATAATAGATTTTATTCAGCAGGTTGTATTGCAGCTTCCGTTCCCATATCTCCCCAAGACGTCTGTCCCGAGTCGACAGCATGGCCACAGTAGTGTGATAAACTGTTGAACCCAAGTGCATCCCGTCAGGGTCTACTATTACCACGGTCAATGCTGTGAATTCAGCAGGAGTGAGCTCAGCAGGAGTGAACGGGTAAGAGGGGACCAGCTCAAGAAGCGCACTGTGGACATGGCACAAAACAAAGTGGTCCATGGGGGTCGCAGCAGCAAACCGTATGTTGACAGCTTGTGAAAGAGTGTGGCAAGCCGGGAAGAGGTCCCCAAACGTGCAGTGTATGTTGTGACAATGTATGTTTGACGAGTGCTTCTAATGCAGGAGGTGGCCATTAGTTATCTGCAAGTGGCAAGGAGCGAGAGTATAGAAGTTCACCCCCAAGTACCCTGAGAAGTTTGCGCCATCCCCAGCAAGTTGTAGAAAGGGTTTGTATATCAGTGGGTCCAAAAGGAATCCTCGTGGCAGGAAGAAGTGCAATGGCACCTCTCCCGCCTGATCTCGTTCAGGTTTGTCATACGGGCTGCACGTCCCTGTGGTACCAATGGTAGGCATATTGACATTGTGCTTGCAGCTAATAGAGTTGAAGATGCGGTACCTTGAACCCCCACGCTTATAAGGGAGCACCAGGGTGTCCCAGCCCACACGCAGCCCAAGACCCGCCCGGATTAAACGAAGGAGCAGGCTCCTCTATGTAGTAAAAAAAAGGTGGTGGTGGAAAGGGACAGGTATATTTAGAAAAAAATACAAAAAATGGGGGGAACTATCATATGGATGATGGCGATCTGACCAGCCATGAAGAGTAGTAGCCAAATCCATCCCTCAATCTGGGCTGTCAACTTGTCTATGGACGGGCCATAGTTAAACTGAAGGATCTGCCCCCTGTAGCGGTGCATATGCCATGCTTCGTATTTCTTCACAAGAATACACTAGTTTCTTCCACTTGTGATATTTGTTTAGCCATAATATAGACAACTGTTATAAAATTGAATGGAACCATTGTTAAAGGACGCATTGAGTGCACCAATGTTATACTTGGCCCTTTTTGCAGGGTTACCTCTAAACCTTTTGCCTTCCTCCTCCTATTTTTTTTTACACTCTTTTTGTTGACTTTAGGACTCTGGTTACTTCACCACTGCTAATCAGTGCTAAAGACCACGTGTTCTCTCCTCTAAAACATGGTATGATTGATTTACACTTGTTTGGCACATTTGATTTACTTGTAAGCCCCTTGTAAAGTGATAATCAATATACCCTGTATATTTTTAAATACTATTAGTGGGCCTGCAGCACTGGTTGCGCCACCCACAGAAGTAGTCTTTCAAACCTGTTTCAGGCCTGTCCCTGCAGTGCCTTTGTGCGCAGTTTATGCCACCTTGACTTGGCATTTTAAACTACTTACCAGGGCTTAAACTCCCTTTTATTACACCTAAGTCGCCCCTAAGATAGGTCCTAGCTAGCCCTATGCGCAGGGTGCTCTGTAAGTAAAAGGCAGGACATGTTCTCTCATGTTTTGCATTTCAGAGTAATGACAAACAGCCTATTTAGTTTTTCACTAGCATGAGGGCTGCTCCTCTTATAGGTTAACATTGGGAATTCCCTTATATACTTTTAAGTGATAATGCCTGATCTGAAAGGATTATATTATCACGTTTGGTATGTTCGGAATTGTAATGAGAAATCCTGCTTACTGGTGTAGTTGGAATTTGTATTACTATTTTAGAAACTCCACTTTTAGAAAGTGGGTATTTCTCTGTGTTCATAACTCTGTGTTTTGCAGCCTGACTCCAATTCACGTCTAGGATTGAGTGACAGCTACATTTGGTGCATACTTTCCAGACAGCCACAACACAGGAAGTGACAGGGGATACTTCTGCATTCTGAATACTGATAGTCTGCCTGGGCTGGGAGAGGGAGAGGTCATTCACACCTTACATGTCGATAGGGTGGGTCCTGCTCTCACACAAAGGGCTGATTTACCCCCTATTGATGTCTGGAGCAAGGGCTGCGTTGAAAGAGGTTGTTGTACACGTGGAAGGGTTCCTTTGAAGTCACCCCTACATGAAAGGCATTTATGAATATGTGCACAGGGGCTCTGACCCCATATTTTCAGGGCCTTTTTGGGATCTGCAACTGAACCTCTGTCAGAAAGACTTTTGCCCTGTCTGAAGGACTCATCTGCACTGCTCTTCTGCTGTTGCCTTCTGTCTTCTAATTGTGCCTAAAGGACTCACTGGGTTACTTTTCGGTTTGTTGCTGTGCTGCCAGCTGCTTCCTGGCTCTGTTCTAACTAGACACTGTTGTGCTGCCATGAGAAACCACCATTATAGATCTCTGCGTACCTGTGTTGGCTTGCTGCTTACTTACTGATGGTTCTGCAGGAGAGACTACCACTTTTGCATTGGAATTGATGAGCTGGCCTGCCTGCTTTGTGTCCCTAAACTGTTCCCAAGGGCGTGTTGGGTTGCCCCTTGTTTGGCAATCCAAGATCATCAAGGATTGCCCCAAGTACCTCTGCCGTTGGACTGATGCCTCCTGAGTCCGTCAGCAGTGTGCTGTCTAAAGACTTCCTTTCACAACCTTTGACTACCTGTGGCTGTCCTGCTGCAGGAGAAGCCCGTCCTAGAGCCTTGAGCAGAGATTCACTCTGCCCCAGCAAAGTGCTTCCTTGGCTGACAGCTTGGTCTGTTCAGGAAAGGAAGCATTATGTGTGACTGAGCAGCACTTCACGCTACACTAACAAAGTGCCAACAGTGCAACTCGATTAGACAAAGAAGGGCTGTGTGGGCTTTTGACTTGTACCTCAGGAAGTACCCCATGCACGGCAGAACCTAGCTCCTGGGGCCTCCTAACACCACCTCTCCAAGCAGTGATGAGCAGATGCTGCCGACCAATTTGTGAGCCAAAGTCGGAGGCCGCACCTATTTTGTTGGGGGCCCTAGGCCCTCACGCTACTATGGGCATGACATGCACACATGGCGGCAGTTGGTAGAACTGGCCCAAGGAACGTGCACCTGGCCTCTTTTATATGCAGGGTCACCTCTATTATTTGCAGAATCACCTGACTGGTGACGCCTGTGATTGATGGATGTGGGGTGAGTGTGGAAGCCAGCCCTCAGCACAGTGGCTGGTGGAAACACTAGAATGTGTCCAGCAGGACACTACCTCACTAGTCGCGGCTGCAGGGAAATACTTCCCTGCACCCGTTTGCCACCCCTGTGCAAGATGTCTTGACAGTGAGGGCTTCCCCGGCACATGCCCTTCTGAAGCTGTGAGTGAATCCCTTCCCTGGGACCGACTACTGACAGCCTTTTATTATATGTCAAACAGCATTTTACTTCAGGGAGTCCGGCCCAAGCACATGGTCCTTTGAACGGAAGATGATGATTCTGTTTCTGTGCAAGAGGTCAAATGGGAGAGCAGCAAGTCTTGGAGTGACAGAAACAGTCAGTTATGTACGTGTGTTTGAAATCCTTTAATGGTACCGATTTCTGCGTGGTTGAAACGATGCAAATAGCACGCAATCATATTATTTATAAACACCATACCGTTTACAGTTAGGTCATGAAAGATGTTCTAAACGTAAGAAAAAATCAAAACAACTGAACGTCTATGAATGTGGGTTTGCTTTTGAATCTTCTTTCCTCAGCAGTCTTCGGTGTCACCCGCACAGATGGCGAGCAAAGCTTGCTTGTAGTGTCCGGAAGTAAAATGCTGCAAGAGAAAGGATACTTTAATGTAGAATTATGACATATTTTCATTCAATCAGACATTGGTGTCACTCAGAGGAAATCAAAAATAATACAGGCACTCAGAAGGACGGGTTCATTATTTTGTGTGTTTTTCAATGATTAGCCACGGGAAGAGTTTTGTTCACATTTTAAAGTAAATAGAAAGACAGTATCATTCTAAATAGTAAAGTAACTGAGAAACAGAAACACATGGAATATTTTGAAATAGCAACTTATTCTCAAATAAATGCCCACAATAAACTAGGTGTGCAACTTCAACAAATGAAATGATGTATTTCTCCAATTAAAAAAAATGTTAAGACCAAGGTACTATTTTGTGTAAGAATACGGGCTATTTCTGTTCTGTACAGAGATATTGTTCCATCTTCTATAACGCCCACCGAACGGGCAGTCATATATGGAGAAGGTAAGTTAACCTTGAATGTGAACATACACAGTTCAGAACCCGTTGCTCCGCATGCTTGCTGCAATAATTGTAATAGTTTTCTGTCTTTCTTTCAGCCATTTTAAAGAGGCAGAGGAACCATTTAATAATTTCTTCTAACTTTTACCTAACAGCATGGCACACCTGGGCAGGGATGATTGCTCCGTCTAAATAGGATTTGGTGACTTCCGCTGCAAGCTGGTAGCTTAGTGATCAAAGGCCAGCCGAGACTCTACTGTTAAAAACCCTACATTTCCCCTGACTCTTAAAGAGTCTGTCCAATCAAGATTATGGCAGGGCAGGGGCACTGACAGTTTAAGCCTGTGCTAATGTCCTGACAAACTCTAAATGAGGTCCTAATTCTTGACTGCTTACCTTCGCCACCCCTAAAAATCAGCCCAAAGAGGTTCTTGGCATGTCAATAAGCTACACAGTACGACATAGTCTCTGTCATCCAGTTGTAACGTGCATAGCCAGGGCGGGCTTCCGAGCTGGTGGCGCCCAAGGCAACAATGTTTGCTGGCGCACCGCCAATGACCACACCCGCCACGGATTCCCTCACTACCGCCCTTTTACAGTGCTCCTCAAGTCTCCATAACCACTCTCAGATTCATTCGTTTTTATAGCACCACTCATACATTACAAGGAGACAATCAATCATATGTAAATTATTGTATAGAAAATGTTACACAAGACAGAGGACTAAAAGGTGTAGGAGTCAGATGTCATCATTACTGGCAGGCAGTATAGTTTAAGAGTGCTTGGTCTGAAGAGGCAAAACTCAAAATTTAAAACATAACAAAATGGTTGGAGGTTCTCTTTAGTAATGAGAATTGATTTCTGTGAGAAAACAGGGCTGATTGCAGAGGCCCCATAACTTTTTGCCCCCATTTTCCACTTTTTGCTGGTGTTTTCCTGACTTTAAAGGTGCCCTGGGTACTGCTAACCAGTCCCAGGGCCTGTGCTCTGTGTAAAATGGATATGCAAATTAGGCTAATTATAAGTGGCTAAGTTAACCTACCTATAAGTCCCTAGTATATGGTAGGGCATGTAGGTTTAGGGACCACAGCATAGGTGGTGCACACCTAGGTGCATTGCTGAGGTGCCCAGTGTCATTTTAAAAGCAAGCCTGCCTTGCTGGCTGCTTTTAAATTAAAGTTATATGCAAATTCGACTTTGGAATTAAAGGTACTTCCAAAGTCTTAAACTACCTTATTTTTACATATAAGTCACCCCTAAGGTGTGCCCTATGTGCCCCTAGGGCTGGGTGCCATGTAACTATAAGCAGGGACTTTATACAAATAGATTTATAAGCCCTGGTGAGGTAAAAACAGCCAAATTCGTTTTTCCCTCATTGAAGTAAATGGCCTTCATAGGCTAGAATGGGCAGACTTTATTTTAAATTTTAAAGTCTCCTTAAATGTTGCATACCAAGAATTTGGTATCAAATTAATTGTTGTAATAAATCCTACAACTTCCGGTTGTTGGATTTAATATAACTAGTTCAGGTAAAAAGTTTAGACTTTACCTAAAAAGTTGCCAATTTCAGCTCTGCATTGTTTTTGCTGCTGTGCTCTGATTGGCCAGCCTGCAGCAGCTTCTGCCAGGCTGCCTTGATGAGGTGTGAAGTGGCCAGGCTTCACACAAAGGAATGTGCTTGGGGGAGAGAATCTCCCCTCAGCAGATGGTGAGGCAGGAAGGGGGAGGGCTGCCAAACTGGTCTTCAAAGTCAGAGAAGGACATTTGCAGCACCCAGCAACACCCCCACATCCTGCAACCCCAGACAGCTAGGTGCCCCCTTGATTAGATTAGGAGAGGGCAGGAGAGGGGTGTGTTTATGATTTTTAGCCACACCAGTGGGTGGGCTCAGCCAGATGTAACCTCCAAAAATCAGATTCATCCATGTTGGATTTTTAGAGACTGTTGCCTTCTGGGATGGATTTTTGCCACACTTCCCAGGAAGTGGTCATCACAGGGGGACGACCCTGTCCCTGATTGGAGAACCAGGGCCCCCCTGCTTTTCACCCAGGAGCAAGGATAAAACTGGCAGACCTGCACCCACACCTCAGATCCCCTCCAGAAATCAACAAGAAAGGAACTAAAGAAGAAGAAGGACTGCCCTGCTGGACCCCTGGCCTGCACCTGGACCCTGCACTCAGAAGGACTGCACCAGCTGCACACTTGGGCTTCACCACAAGAAGGACTTTGCCTGGCTTCAACTGGTTCAAGGAGGGGCTCCCTGTTTGCTACAGGTGAAAAATTGCTAAACCAGAGTCCCCTGCACCAACTCCTAAAGAAAGCGACCAGCTGACCACTGTCCAGTGGCCAAAAAGGAGTTTGCGCCAGGTGCATTCTGGGAGTTGAAGTCCGCACCCCCCAAGGACCATCACAGAACTTCTGGACCCTTGGGGTGAGCTGTGGACCCCAAAAGAACCTTAAAAGAACATCTGGGTGAAGCCCCAGAAGTTTGGAAAAGATTTGAGAATTTTTGGAAAAAAGCTCCAGAGAGGGACCGACCCGCCGCGGAAATTCTAGCCGGCTTGCCTCAACCGCGACCCGGCCTGACTTCGTGGTTCGTCCCGGTAAAGAAAAACATCCAAAAAAGAGACTAAGTCCGAACGTAAAAAGTTGACCGGGACCTCCCAGCCATCGTATCCGAGAAGGGCTCCATGGACGTCGGATCAAGATCCAGGTTTACCCCGGTCGAAGGATTTTCATCTCGAAAAAACGACTAAGTCCGAAGGTAAAAGTCTCCACCGAGGAAACCCACATCGCGTATCCGGACAAGGGCTCCAGGAGGTCGGATTCAACTGGCAGGTTCGTCCCGGTGAAGAAAAACTTCAAAATAAAGACTAAGTCAGAAGGTAACTTTTCAACCGAGGCCTCCCGCGACTTGTAGCCGAGCAGGGCTCCATTGCGGTCGGCCTGAAAGTTTGACTTTGCCCCGGTCGAGGTGCAACCAGATGACCCGATTGGCGCTTTTTGTTTCTAAGCGCTAGAAAAGTAATAATTCTTTAAAAATTCATATCTCCGGTTCCCCTGAACCGATTTTAATCGTTTTTGTGTCATTTTAAAGATAAAAATATAAACTATTTTTATAAATTGGTTTTGGATTTTTAAACTGTTACCTGTGTTTTATTTAATTACTGTTTTGTGATATTTGAATGCTTTACACTTTGTCTCCTAAGTTAAGCCTTGACGCTCGTTGCCAAGCTACCAAGGGTTGAGCTGGGATTAATTTACTGAGACCTAACTGTACCTACGTTGAGGTTAGTGGCTTGTTGCTAGGTGTAGGTACCTACCTGCCCTACCAAGAACCCATTTTCCAACAATTTCTATCTAAATGAACCTTTTTTGCAACTTTAGGATAATAAAAGACTGAGGAAATATCATAACGCTCCAATCTTTACCTTGCAGTTTGCATGCAGCCCTTTGATGTCAATTAGTGGCTCACTGTTCTACATTAGAATTTTAACTTAGAAACTGCAAGGAACAAAAGGATCTCTCTGACAAAAGCATTAAGCCAGTGACCTATTTACATTACATGCATTTTGTGATCTGCATGGTAGACGTTCTTTGCAGCAGGTATATTGACCCTCTGCTCTACCTTATGATGAGTCAAAACTTCCACTAGATAAACTCACCTGTCTATAGGAAGAACATTAATCACCGTAGTGATCTTGACATTTTGATTGTTGCCTGGAAATTACTGGACGGAAGGAACAGCAGCAGCAGGTGTTTGTAAAACTATGATATACGTTTTAACACAGTGCCCCCACCCGTCCGGACGGTGGCGCTGGTCACACCGGCTTGCAGCTGGCCCTGTGCATAGCTCCCAACAAGGATTGAACCACTATATCCTGGAATACTAGCCCGCTGAATTGAAAGTTCCTCTGCCAATAGATTTCTTTCATATCAGGAAGAACATCTATTCTTATGTTTCTTGGATGAATAGGAAATCTGCATAAGAAAAAAATCATGTTTTTCTCAGAAGGTACTCAGTATATCGTCCTTACAGTTCTCAGGTTTCCCTATTCTTTCAGAAGTTCTGCCTAAGCAAGAACAATACATTTTTATACAAGCTCTAAACGGGTGCTTGTGTTGGATATGATGCTGGTTCCTGTGCAAGGTCTGTACCTATCTCCTACTGCTGGTATAGGGCTGGTAATTTGTGTCATATCCTGGTAATGCAGATTCTTGTTCTGAAGATGCATTGTATGGAATATGATCTTTGTTATTGCCTTGTAACGGTAGGTGGCTCAATGTAGCTTGACTTTGAAACATGTCTTTTGGATCAGCTTCCTACGCTGAAGTCATGATTGTTATTTTTTTACATTCAATTAAAGAGCATGGATATTATGTTTATTTCTGCACAGTCAAGTAGCGCCAGACTGTAAGATGTGACACAATTATTGGAGATAGGTTTGACAAAAAAAGACCGTGGTACATTGAAGATACAGAATTAACAATCAAAATTCTTGTGTCAGGTAAAATATGCAAAAGGGCAGTTAAGTCAAAACCTGATCTTGCATTAGAGAAGACTTGTTGGACTTGGCCCTCTCTTTGTCTTCACCCTTCCTGTTTTCTGAATTACGCTTTTGTCGGCATTAATACCTGTGCACTTTGCCACTGCTAACCAGTGTTGAAGAGCTTGTGTGCACTCCTTGAAACATGGTACAATTGGCTTACACCTGATTGGCACATAATTTACTTATAAGTCCTAACTATGAAAATGTAACTTTTTCAGACAGACTGTCCTGTTCCCTGTATTGAACCCAAGCACCAGTGCAGTCAGTCTGAACTTGTGACTTTCCATTGGTCTGGCCCCAGCAGATGACTGTGAGTGGCGCTTTGTGCATTTAGGCACTAGATCTGCCTAAAAAAATGAAAATGAATATCTCCAGTTCTACTAATTGGATTTTTGTTATTCTGGTATCATTTTACTTATTAAAATGCTCTTTATTTTTCTAAATTGGTTTGGGATTTTTCCTTGTGTGATGCTTCCACTTTAGTAATGTTTGTGTGGTGCATAAATAATTACACTGTGCCTCTAAGTTAAGCCTGACTGCTTTGTGTGAAGGTACCAGAGGTTTAAGCAGAGGCTACTTTAGTGACTTGTGTCTATCTATCTATCTATCTATCTATCTATCTATCTATCTATCTATCTATAGATCTATCTATTTATAGTTGCCATGGGGTAGTTATAGTTAGGATCATGTTTCCATAGGAGATGCCAGTTGCTGATAACGTTGGGACTGTTTGATGAATCTCCACAAAACTTTTGCTCATGGAAAGTTTTGGGGTGATCCATCAAGCTGGGGCTGGGAAAAAGGGGAGGGTCCCAAAACATGTTTTCCCTATTCATGTTTCCATGGGAAAGTTAGACACAACTACAGCCCAAACTGCATTCAATAGGTTTTGAGCAATCAGTGTTCAAAAACGTTGTAAAACTAGGGAAACAGAGGCTCAGTGAATCCAGCAGATCTCCTGCTGAGATCTGATTGGCTGCCACCACATCAATCAGGAAGTGGTGGCAGCCATTTTAGAACTCAGGACTCTGTTCTGAGACCTAAAAACATACAGAAAAGGACATGGGGGCAAGGTAGGGATACCCTGGTCCCACAGGCCTGATGTGTTGTCCCCCCTCCCACCCTGGCCTAATTAAGCCCAGGGACCCCTTTCCCAGGGTCCAAATATTAATAAAAGGTATGAGGGTGCAATATTTTCATGTGGGTGTAATATTTTGCTATGTTGGTTTCCTTAATGTTCTAACATCTAACAGGTGTCACAGGCTTCAACTGTTACAGTACCCACTGTAACAGTTGAAGTTCCCTCTGCTCCATGCGATAAATTGGCAATTGATATTATAGACCCATTTGCTACTCTGATGTGCGCTGAATCATAGACCCTAGTGGTGGTTGATTGTTTAACGGAGTTGTCATTCAATCATAGAAAAATCCAAATTGTTTTTCAAGAAGGCCCTGCAAAATAATTCAGGCGTACTAAGATTAATAAGATTAAGCATTCAAGTAAAATAATACATAACATTAATAAGAATATATGAGACACAGATATGATTCGCTGCTCAGTATTGACAATCATTAGTCAATTCAAATTTAGCCAGTCAGTAAACTTTGGCTGGGCACAGATCAACCCTAAAGCTAACCAGATCAAGGAAATACATGTGTGGGAAGAAACATATGCAGGCAAAATACAAAAAGTACAAAAAGGGCAAAAATTATTTGAAAAAAGATAATCTTGGACTGCAGATCACTAAGTTTGGCAAACAATAGGTAAAAAGAGAAAGCATCAGCATATCAGAAGCTTAGACAAAGTCTTCTGAAGGGCAAAAAAAGGGTTGCTAAATCTAAAAAGGCACTTCAGGGGTAAGAGAAAATGGCAGAGAGGAAGCTACCTCTCCAAGTGATATAGCATTCAGAGAATATTCATCAGCAAGGCAACTGAAAGCATCTGGGTCTGCATAGGCCTCCTCAGGAAAATTTCTGCAGACTGACCAAGACTGAACAAAGTTTGAATGTCCATCGGTATTTCAAATTACACAAATCAATTTGACTTTCCAAGTCTGTCATGGAAACATTTCCTTTCCGTGTGACTCCAAGCAGGTTTGGAACAAATGTATACAATCTCAGTCCATGTTCCTGCAATGTTCTCCTTCTCAAGGATAAAGAATTGGATCTTTCCACGTTTAAACAACTGGTCTATTATGAAAGGACTTTGCTTCTCATTGGAATGAAATCTGAAAGAAGACTCCAAGTGATGAAAAAATAATTCACACTTTTACATGACTGTAAATTACAGCTATGCAGACCTAATTTATGGTAACACAAAGACAGAATATAAAATGCATTAAATTAATACCTTTTAGTAAAACACATATAATATGCAAACTTATAAATTCAACATTAATAATATTTTATCAGTATAAGTAATACTTTTCATTTCAAACAAAAAAGCTTTGTTGTTGCATTCTATTAAGTATAACAGAGAAGTGCCTTTCTCTCATTTGCACGCATTTTCAAACTCATTAATCTTTCATTAATCACAAGAAATTCCATATCGTTTCTATTTGCACTGGTAGTCTAGAGTCTAAATGACATTTTAACACCAAATATATTCTTCTAACGTGATTTAAATCAAAAAGCACTTAAGTTGAACTCTGAAATACAAGCACTAGCACATTTAAAATGCATGTCAGTGCAGCTATCTATGTTAGTTTTTCTATTTGATGACTTTTGTGACATGAGAGGTAGCACTAATTTTTAAGCTATTTCATTGCAGGGTCACTGTTTGAGTTTCTGAATGGTCAGATGAGAAGTCAGTTCAAAGAGTCATTGTTGCATGTTCCGGTGAGTCATAATATTTTGTGTCAGCTCGATGAAAGTGTGTGTGGAAGACACAGTGAGACTTGATGTTGGAGGTTCTGTGTTTTTGCCAAGTAAATACAAGGATTTTATCATGGAGTACTGGTGTCTATGGTGTTGTGCTCTATGGGACATATTTTTATATGATGTTTGGCTCTGTGGTGCTTTGTTGTCAATTGTTGTGGGTTGTGGTGCTTGTGTCTTTGTATGGTAGGCTTTTTGGTGTTTGATCCTTTTATGTTTTGGTGTTGGGTGTTTTGCATAGTGATGTTTATGTTTTTGTCCGTTGGATTAGTTTTGTGTTTTAAGGGTAGAAGTTGTGCCATAGGCTAAATGCTTGTAGGTGGAACAAGGGAAGTGGAATCTCAGTTGTGTGAGGTCATCTAGAATGTGATATGTTGTAGCTGGGGAGATCGGTTAGAAGGGGAAAGGATTTCTCTCTAGTTGTATTTGTGATATTTTATTTCTGTAGCTTACCTAGAATAAACTTCATTGAACCCACAATGTGTGCCTGCCCCTTTGTAACAGTTACATAGCCTTTAAAAAAAAAATATATATATGTTTATTTGATGTGTTTGCCGATCAAAGTTTTAAAAAACAAATGACTATATAAACAAGATGTAGGAAAATTCCTGGTGATTTTAATAGACTGGTCTCAACGAGCACAAATATTTTCCTAGTCCTACTGCTACACCAATATATTCCTTTCTCACAAGCAAGTTTACTGCAGACATGGGAAAGTAAGACCATGTGATATAAAAGACGGACATACATATAAACACCTTTGATTTAAAAACAAGAAACAATTAAATGCATCAGATAACATTCCTACATTTCCATCAATCAAATTGCAAAATGTCATCGTTTGGAAGATAAACAACTAACACGACTGTGCCTACAGTAAGTGAAAAAGTTAAATATATGTGTGCAGATCTAAACTCGTGCCCTTTGACCTCCAGACCAGTATTTCGCTTCTAAAACCAAGACTCTGTGCAGGTCACCCTCATCCTGTGTTTACCCTGGAAGAAGGCAAGCTTGCAGTTTCTGCTTTAAGACATTTGCTGTCCCCATGCAACACTTGCCATACATCACTGTACAACGCTAAACTATTAAGCATTTTAATAACTATTGTGTTGCTGTTACTGTTTCTCATAGCAGGAATTCATGCTTAAATTATTCCACTCACCTGCTAAGCCAGAGAACACTAAGGGCCTCATTACGACTTTGGCGTTCTGATGGTAAGACCGCTGTGGTGGCATCCGCCAAAACACCACCATGTTGGCAGTCATACGGCAGCCTTATTAAGAGTTACACAGCTCAGACCGCAAAAAAACAGCCACTTTTCCAAAACCGCCAGGACACTGGCAGACGGAAAAGGGCGGTTCAACCACCAACGCCGCCAGCCCGACAATAATCAACCAATCTAATTACGATCCACAAATCACAATAGCGGTTCTTCCATGGCAGAAAATCATTGGTGGTGCGCACCGTGGTGATCTGAACTCACATCAGTCAGAGCTCTAAACCACTGGTGGCATGGTCTGGCCCCTTGCTAAAGGGGCTCTGCACACCGGAGGGCAAAGAAGGGATGGTGGCGGAACTACAGGAAGGGCGTTCTAACCTCTCCTGGGGCAGCGGAGGTGATCCGGGCACCCCCACAATGAGAAGAGCAGAGCTGCAACGATCCGCGACCCAGGTAGAGGCCCCAGATCGCGGCCTATAAGGCATTGTGAAGCCCCAGGCACGTGTGGAGCCGACCGGACAGGCGTGTGACGGCGGGAGTGTTCAGCGGCCGTCACAGGCAGAAAAGGGCTCACCGGACATTAACCCCTCTCGCCACACATGCATATATCATGAGGGACATGGGAAGTGACAGGACAGTCTCGTAACTCCCCCTGCCTCTCTACAGGAGCTGAGCCTCCCTGGACCCACGGAACGGGACCATCCCCAGAAGACAGTGCAGTGGCGGGTAAATTGCCACCACCAACCCCACGTTGCCTGGCTCTCAGACAGTGAGTGGGGACTCAGGGGCCTGCATACTCAGGCAACATAAGGACTTCTGCACACTGCTCACGGGGGACGAGCTTGACCTAACCAGAGAGGGGGACGAGTGGGGCCCTCTGGGTGTCCCTTCCTCAGAGTGGGTGCGAGAGCACTCACGGCGTAGAGGCACTATACCCCCTGGCTTGAAGGACAGACTTGACGCCCTCCGTGTCCGTGGGGACAGAGGACGGGCATGCTTATGGGTAGGTGATGCAGAGTGATAGACTGGCCTGAGGGAAAACCTGTTGCCACACATGGACCCACCACCAAGGAAACTGTGGTTTGCGTGACATTTGGTTGTCACTGCGGGCTCTAGTAAAATTCTTCTCTGCACTGGCCTCAGTGGTGCTAAAAGAACATTGGGTTCACTTGCGGCACGCACCCTCTCATAGTCAAGCTAGAGGCAATGCACATTGAACAGGCCCTGGTGCTCCCATAGGGGAATTACTGTGTTCAACACAGGACATTTAGAACACTGCCTTGGGGACCCGGAAGAGGACCCACTTTTCCACTGGGTGCCTTAGGGGGGTTACGAGTCACGTAACCCCATGGCTCAACTATTTCAGCCTCTTCGGCTTCTGCAGATACTGTACTGACACTGTTCAAGAAGCAATGATTAATGGAGTGACGAGTGCCCCTAAAGGAATCCTGAGCCTGGTCCCCTTCTTGTTCTAAGGATAATCGCTGTCTCGGTTCATCTGGATACATGCCTGCAAGGCTACATTTGCCCACTCCTTAGGAGCAGTCCGTTAATCGCACAAAGTAGATAGCCCATAGATTGCGAGCAGCAAGGCCCTCGAGCAGACTTGATTTCCCACGGATGAGGGTGAGATCTGGAGCTGTCATGCCCTTGGATAAACTCAGTGGTAAACCTGCCCACCAGCTGCTTTTTTGAGGTTTTTTCCTCTTGCACTCAACCCTAGTAGATGTCAGTACCCCTGGTGACCAACGGCCCCCCTTTTTTCTGTGACGACCTACCCCCCACCTCTTTCCCTCCCTCTCTCTCACTGTGTCTTTGTTTGGGCATCCCTCATTGCCGTCCCTGGTTCACGCATACTCACAACTAGGGGCATACGCCCAACAGTATCCGACCATGTACACAATGTCTTTGATATGTTGGAATGTGAATGGCCTTACCCACTACATCAAATGGAAAAAAGTACTTAACTATGTGCAATCCCAGAAGGTTGACGTAGCCCTTCCACAAGAAACCCACCTTTCCTCTTCTGAATCAGAAAAGCTACTACGTGACAGGGTAGGCCGGGTAATACATAGCAGCTGCTCCACCACTTTGATCCCAAACTCAGGCTTGTCCTGGAAATGAGGCATAGCGATCCATATACGCAGGTCCTTATGGCCGTTACGTGCTCGCTAAACTAAGGATTGGTGATCATGTACTATGTGTCGGTCTGTTTATGCCCTAGTAAGGACTAACAGGTCCTTCTTCCGGGTGTTCAATCATCTCCTTACGGAGATTGGGGCTGTGCATTTCCTACTGGGAGGTGACTAGAATGTGGTGCGTGACCCAACCATGGATCTTAAAGGTCCCTTAGACCGTTGTAACGCAGCTGACAGGGCCCTAATGAATGATATCATTCTGGATCATGGATTGACAGATCATTGGCACATTGCACACCCAGCAGAGTGAGACTATACCTTTCTGTCTCTGGTACATGACATACATTCTCGACTCAACTATTTTCTGATAACTCAAGGGACAGTGGTCCTCGTCACGGACTCCCGTATATTGGCAGCTGCACTCTCCGACCACTCGTCCATCCTCCTCACCCCCAACCCGGCGCAAGCCTTGGCGTCTTAATATCTCGCGCTACCCCACTCCTCAGGGCTAAGAACAACTTAGAACTCACTTCGCCACCAATTTGGAACACAATAGAGGTTCAGTCACCTCAGGAAGGGTCCACTTGATGAAAAGATGCGGCCGTATCAAATGCCAAAAGATGCTCTCAACAAACAGGCTTCGAGACGGCGATATTGACCCTCACACAGCAATATACTCTGACTCCCTCCCCCACCCTACACTGTTGACTCAAAAGGGCTAAAATAGAACTCAATGCCTTCTTTACCTCCAAGGCAGAGTATGCCCTCAGCAGAATGAAGGCCCGTTGTTGGAAATGGCCTTTCTGCAGGGTCACCCCCAAACTTTTTTCCTCCCTCCTTCTCTTTTTCTGACCTCATTTTTGCTGGCTTTAGGACTCTGCGCACTTTACCACTGCTAATCAGTGTTAAAATGCATATGCTCTCTCCTTAAAACATGGTGACATTGGCTCATACCCAATTGGCTTATTTAATTTACTTGTAAGTCCCTAGTCAAGTGCATTACATGTGCTCAGGGCCTGTAAATTAAATGCTACTAGTGGGCTTCAGCACTGGTTGTGCAACCCACATAAGTAGGCCCCTAACCATGTCTCAGGCATGCCATTGCAGGGCCTGTGTGTGCAGTTTCACTGTCACTTCGACTTAGCATTTAAATGTATTTGCCAAGCCTTAAAACTCTCTTTTTTCTACATAAGTCACCCCTAAGGTAGGCCTTAGGTAGCCCATGGGGAAGGGTACTATGTAGGTAAAAGGCAGGACATGAACATGTGTGTTCTGTATGTCCTGGTAGTGTAAAAATCCTAAATTAGTTTTACACTGCTGTGAGGCCTGCTTCTTTCATAGGATAGCATTAGGGCTACCCTCATATACTGTTTGAGTGGTAGATCCTGATCGGAAAGGAGTAGTCTGGTCATATTTAGTATGGCCAGAATGGTGATACAAAATCCTGCTTAATGGTGAAATTGGATTTTATATTACTATTTTAGAAATGCTACTTTTAGAAAGTGAGCATTTCTATACACTTAAATCCTTCTATGCCTTGCAGTCCACGTCTGGCTAGGTTTAGTTGACAGCTCCCTTGTGCATTCACTCAGACAAACCCCAAACACAGGATGCTCAGTCACACTTGCACACATCTGCATATTGAATGGGTCTTCCTGGGCTGGGAGGGTGGAGGGCTTGACACTTACATGTCAAAGGACAGTAGCCTGCCCTCACACAAAGGACTGGCACATCCCCTACTGGAACCCTGGCAGACAGGATGGAACTGAAAGTGGACCTCGTACATTTCTAAGCCACTCTTTGAAGTCTCCCCCACTTCAAAGGGACATTTGGGTATTTAAGCAGGTTTTCTGACCCTACCAACTTAGACACTTCTGAGGTAGACACTTCTACTTCATCAGACACTTCCTGTAGAAGAAACCCTGAACCAGAATGTAAGGAAATGCCTCCTTGGCATGGTTACCCCCTGACATTTTGCCTTTGCTGATGCCAAGTTATGATTTGAAAGTGTGCTGGGACCTGCTAACCAGGCCCCAGCACCAGTGATCTTTCCCTAAACTGTACTTGGGTTTGTCTCCACAATTGACACAATGCAGGCACTCAGGTAAGTCCCTTGTGACTGGTACCTCAGGTACCAAGGGCCCTGATGCCAGGGAAGGTCTCTAAGGGCTGCAGCATGTCTTATACCAACCTGGGGACCCCTCACTCAGCACATACACAATTCTTGCCAGCTTGTGTGTGCTGGTGGGGAGAAAATGACTAAGTCGACATGGCACTCCCCTCAGAGTGCCATGCCAACCTCACACTGCCTATGGCAGAGATAAGTCACCCCTCTAGCAGGCCTTACAGCCCTAAGGCAGGGTGCACTATACCACAGGTGAGGGCAGAGGTGCATGATCTTAGAGATGCACCCTGAAAACATACCTGACTTCCAGTGTGGGCTGACTAGTTTTTGCCAGCCTGCCACACACCAGACACGTTGCTGGCCACATGGGGAGAGTGCCTTTGTCACTCTGTGGCCAGGAACAAAGCCCGTACTGGGTGGAGGTGCTTCTCACCTCCCCCTGCAGGAACTGTAACACCTGGCGGTGAGCCTCAAAGGCTCACCCCCTTTGTTACAGCACCACAGGGCATCCCAGCTAGTGGAGATGCCAGCCCCTCCGGCCACTGCCCCCAATTTTGGCAGCAAGGCTAGAGGAGATAATGAGAAAAACAAGGAAGAGTCACTCCCCAGTCAGGACAGCCCCTAAGGTGTCCTGAGCTGCGGTGACTCTTACTTTTAGAAATCCTCTATCTTGCAGATGGAGGATTCCCCCAATAGGATTAGGGATGTGCCCCTCTCCCCACAGGGAGGAGGCACAAAGAGGGTGTAGCCACCCTCGGGCCAGTAGCCATTGACTACTGCCCTCCCAGACCTAAACACCCCCCTAAATTGAGTATTTAGGGGCTCCCAGAACCGAGGAAGATAGATTCCTGCAACCTAAAGAAGAAGAAGGACTGCTGACCTGAAGCCCTGCAGTGAAGACGGAGACGACATCTGATTTGGCCCCAGCCCCACCGGCCTGTCTCCCTACTTCGAAGAAAACTGAAACAGCTACGCATCCAACAGGGTCCAGCAACCTCTGAAGCCTCAGAGGACTACCCTGCATCGAAAGGACCAAGAAGTTCCCGAAAACAGCGGCCCTGTTCAAGAAACTGCAACTTTTTTAAACAAAGAAGCAACTTTTAAAGACCACACGTTTCCCGCCGGAAGCGTGAGACTTTCCACTCTGCACCCGACGCCCCCGGCTCGACCTGCGGAAAACTAACACTACAGGGAGGACTCCCCGGCGATTGCGAGCATGTGAGTAGCAAGAGTTGACCCCCCCCCTAACCCTCCACAGCGACGCCTGCAGAGGAAATCCAGAGGCTTCCCCTGACTGCGACTGCCTGCTTCAAGGAACCCGACGCCTGGAAACCCCACTGCACCCGCAGCCCCCAGGACCTGAAGGAACCGAACTCCAGTGCAGGAGCGACCCCCAGGCGACCCTTTGCCTAGCCCAGGTGGTGGCTACCCCAAGGAGCCCCCCCTGTGCCTGCCTGCATCGTTGAAGAGACCCCCGGGTCTCCCCATTGATTCCTATTGAAAACCCGACGCCTGTTTGCACTCTACACCCGGCCGCCCCTGTGCCGCTGAGGGTGTACTTTGAGTGCCTGCTTGTGTCCCCCCCCGGTGACCTACAAAACCCCCCTGGTCTGCCCTCCGAAGTCGCGGAATACTTACCTGCTGGCAGACTGGAACTGGGGCACCCCTATTTCCATTGAAGCCTATTTGTTTTGGGCACCACTTTGACCTCTGCACCTGACCGGCCTGAGCTGCTGGTGTGGTAACTTTGGGGTTGCCTTGAACCCCATACGGTGGGCTACCTTGGACCCAACTTTGAACCCTGTAAGTGTTTTACTTACCTGTGAACTTAACATTTACTTACCTCCCACAGAACTGTTGATTTTTTCAGTGTCCACTTTTAAAATAGCTTATTGCCATTTTTGCCAAGACTGTACATGCTATTGTGATAATTCAAAGTTCCTACGATACCTGAGTGAAATACCTTTAATTTAAAGTATTGTTTATAAATCTTGAACCTGTGGTTCTTAAAATAAACTAGGAAAATATATTTTTCTATATAAAAACCTTTTGGCCTAGAATTGTCTTTGAGTGTGTGTTCCTCATTTATTGCCTGTGTGTTTACAACAAATGCTTAACACTACCCTCTGATAAGTCTACTGCTCGACCACACTACCACAAAATAGAGCATTAGAATTACCTCTTTTTGCCATTATCTTACCTCTAAGGGGAACCCTTGGACTCTGTGCACACTATTTCTTACTTTGAAATAGTATATACAGAGCCAACTTCCTACACAGAACCTGCAACCTACCAAGAAGAACTGCCTAGCTGCCCAAAGGAAAAATAGACGCAAGGCCTGCAAGAAATGACGCACAGCCTGCATAGCGGTGAGAAAATCACTGCACGCCGAACCAGAACAACGCAGCCCGACTTTGCAAGGAGAAGATCGACGCAGCGCCAGCATTGTAAGTGGAAATTCGACGCACGGCCCACTGGATCAGCGCAAAGCTGAGCTGGAACGACGCAGCCCAACTTCCTGAGAGGAATCAACGCAGCGCCTGCTATGTGGTGGAGATTTCCACGCATCGCCCACTGGATCGACGCAGCCCCTGTGACTTCGTCCTGCAAGCACCAGATTTCAATGCATCGTCCCCGGGGCGTCTGTAAACCCCGCAACCTGAAGAGTATCCAAGTCCACATGCCGGAAATCAATGCAAAGCCTTCCCTGCGTGAAAAATCAACAATGCATCGTCTGTGTGCGCCGGAAAATCTACGCACACCTCGCCGTTTTCCACGCATCTCCTCCTCTGCGGTCCCTTGCGGAGAATTTGAAAGCAAACCAGGTACTTTGTGCTTGCAAGGGACACTTGTTGCTTTTTAAGAGACTAAAGGCACTCTATATCATTTTTACAGTGATATTGCAACATATACTTATTGCATCTTGATCATTTTTGACCTGCATCTTACCAGATAAATAATACATAGTTTTCTAAACACTGTGTGGTGTATTTTTGTGGTGTTCTACTGTGTTATTGCATGATTTATTGCACAAATACTTTACACATTGCCTTCTAAGATAATGTGGACTGTGTGTGACTTACCCTGACTAGAGTGAGGGTCCTTGCTTGGACAGGGGGTAACCTGACTGCTAACCAAAGACTGCATTTCTAACAGCCGTTATTACGAACAAGGGGAGAAAGCGAGAGGCCTTTTGGCAGCCCAACTGCATCAACAAGAGGCCTCTCTAGCCATACCGGCCATATGCTATGCGACTGACAGGAAATTGTTAATGAATTTGCAGTCTTCCCCGAAACCGCAGTAGATCCTGCACACTTATCCGCCTTCTTATCTGATCTCTCCCTCCCCAGTCTTAATGACGACTGCAGGAGCTTGTTGGTGAGTGAAATAAGCAGGGACGAGATTGCCCAGGTGATCTCTAGGTTATCCTACCCTATAGCCCCGAGAATAGATGAATTTCCTGTGGAATTCTATGAATGGGCAAGAGAAGATATAGTCAAATCCCTCTATGAAGCCTTCAAGGATATGACGCACACTGGTACCTTGCATCCCATTTCCAACAAAGCATCCATAATCGTGCTCCCAAAACAGGGGAAAGTTCTCCTGCTCTGCGGAAGCTATGGGCCCATCTCCCTCTTGAATGGGACATCAAGATTCTGGCAGGGGTACTGGTGGCTCAGTTACGCAAAGTCATCCCCTCTCTTATCCATTACACACAAGTGGGATTTGTGCCCGGCCGTTCATCCTGTGATCACCTCTGCACCTTGGCCCACACCTTATGATCAGCCAGGGATCTCCAGGAAGAGGCCCTCGCCCTATCCTTGGACGCAGAAAAAGTGTGCGATTGGATTGAATGGTGGTACCTGTTCAAAGTCCTCAAACGCTTCGGCCTGGAAGATGACTTTATTGCCGAGGTCAGGTAGCTCTATGACTACCCCACTGCACAGGTGAACTGTGGGGGCTTCCTATCGGATCTGTTTCCCATCAACCATGGGGCCCGTCAAGGCTGCCCACTGTCGCCCTTATTATTCCTTCTGGCCATGGAACCCTTAGCCACCACAATCCATCGAAATCCAGAGGTATCGGGAACCCCAATACCAGGCAGTGTTTGTACAGTATATTTATATGCGGACGACATCCTCCTTGCTCTCATAAATTTTCCACGTTCTCTCCCAAGCCTACCGGGTATCCTTATGGAATTTGCAGCCCTACCAGGCTATAAAAAAACTGGGACAAAAGCAGGGCATTGCCAATCTCCCCAGTCACCACCAAGTTGGCCATTGCATGCCTACTGATACGCTGGACACCATCCCGTTTTAAGTATTTGGGGATCTTTATCAGCAGAGGTCTTGAACACATGGTCTCAGATAATCTCGAACCACTGCAAGCTCAAACGGTATTAGATTTTGCCAACTGGTCCCATCTTGGCCTCTCCCTGTGGGGGAGGGGTCAGGCGGTGCACATGGTAACATACCTGCTTCACCTATGATCTGGGTATGCTGCCTTTGCAGACACCTCTACCTTTCCTGTGTATGGTAGACAAAGCCATCCGTTCCTTCATCTGGGGATCTGCTCGTCCCTGTCTAAACAAAGCCAAACTATTGGCCTGCTGCTCTTGTGGTGGGGTAGGCCTACCCTCAGAGATGTACACGTTTTTGCTGCACCTCTCCCTATTGACGTATATGCTTCCTGGGATGAAAACCCCACCACAATGGGTGCAAACGGAAGAGGCCGTGTTCCACTGTCCGAGGGGAACCAGTCCCCTTTATGAGGATGGGACGTCTGGAACACATCCCTGCAACCCCATGGTGCAAGCAATGATACATTCCTTTTATTTGGCATCGAAGTTTATATCCACAAACATGCCCCGCAGTGGGGTAACACAAAGCTGACAATCAGAGGGAGGACGTTCAACTGGAGTATGAGGCGAATGGCAGGCATCATACACATAGGACAGGTCCTGACAGATGGAGACTAGAAGTCATTTACTAGGCTACGAGAGGAATTAAATCTCCCTGCCCAGCAAGCTTGCCGATTATATTCAACTTCATCACTGCTTTGCTGGTAGCCTGGGTCCGCGCCTCTGGTTTCTGCCACCCTCCCCGATGGCCTTTTATCTTCGCACATGGGGTCACTAAAGTGGTGTGATGTCCAGCATACATGCCCTCTTAATCTAACACCTTTACTCTATAGTCCTTCTTCGTAACCTCCGCACCTCCTGACAGTTAAAGTTCCAAATGGAATTTGACCAGGAAGATTGGGCAGACATTATAGAAGCCTGCGACCGTGGAGCTAGGGAGGCCAGGATGAAGTTCTGCCTATTTAAAATGCTCCACAACTGGTATTGGATGCCTGTCAAATTGAAGATGGCAGGCCTTCTGCCTCATACAAAATGTTGGCGCTGTCTCCACGTCCACTGTGATCTCCTCCATATCCTATGTGATTGTCCATCAATAACCACCTACTGTGTAGTTGCTGTTCCTTCAAAAGCAGTAACAAATGTCCTTCTCTGGGCATCTGTGGTACACTGTCATTTGTGATTTTCATCAATAAATAATTGTGAAATAAAAAAAGAACACTACACCACATTGGATAGTTTGAATACCCCACACCTGACACACATTCACAGACCTGACACACCTACACACTGCACTATAAAACACACCCCCACACAACCCACAATCCTTTGCAACCAGAACACCACTAACAGCAAAAAACTAACAATAGGCACCCCTACACATTTCACTTAGTACTCATCCCACACTTGCACAACATACACAACACACAATTTTCCAAACCACACAATACACAACTGTCACCCACTCACATCACAGCAACCACACGTCATCACTAAAATGTTTCATTCTTTTTTTCTCTACCTCACCATCTTTACTACTATTACCATGTCCCCACAAAACATCCATGTTTCACTGATGATGAGTTGAGGGTCATGATGGACAAAATTATCAGGATAGAGCCATATTTATTCGGATCACAGGTCCAGCAAACACCAATAGCCAGAAAAATGGAGTTGTAGACAAGGATAGGTGATAGGAGGAATGCTGTAGGCAGTTACCCATGCACAAGGGAGGACATGAGGAAGAGGTGGAACGACCTCAGGGCGAAGGTACGTTCCATGGCATCCAGACACCAGCTGGCGGTCCTCAAGACTGGTGGTGGACCCCCGTCCCCCCATAGTTCACATCATGGGAGGAGAAGTTCTTGCATGCTCACTGATCACTTTTCTCCACCCCAATGACCAAAACACCCACGCCCCTCTGTCCAAATCTGCAGATACCCCTCTCTGCCATGCCACATGTCAAATAAACCCCCCTTGGCCCACAGTGTTTGGAAAGGGCATGTGAAATCCTGGGAACTGACAGCACTACAACTCCCAGAAGACACTGTTCCACCATTAACAAAACCAGAACAGTACATTACATTTGAAATTACATGTAAAAGGAAAAGTCAAAGTAATCCATTGTGAATGGTCCACCATTGAATAGTTCATGGCAATGGCAGCTATGCAATGGCACAATACCAGTACCATTACAATCAAATCACAGCTACAGCTGTGTCCCATACCAAACTGGCCTCTGAGAAAACCTCCCTAATAATTTCATATACTCAACTGGGCAGGACAGCCAAATAGAAAACTGGATGCACTTGCAGTACATGCAGACAGAGGCTCATGTCAAATTGTAACTCCTATATTATGTGTCAGCTCTGACATTGTGCATTGTTCAGCTTCTAGTTGACTCAAGGATGCCATACACCTTACTAGGACAGAAATGTACATTGTCATGTCTTTACTCAGGCAAGATGTGAGGGTATCAGCAGACATCTGAATATCAACATACTCCAAGAGCTTGGAGCCTGCTGTATGTAATTGCAAATCTCTGTATCCTATATTGCACTAACCCAGATTTAGTAGCAGCTATCATTGTAATTTTAGGTGATCATGTAAAGGCACTGTGTGCATCTTATATACCATGTTTACTTGTTTAATTTATACATCACTTGTTGCATCACTTACAGCAACTGTGTGTATCACTTCTCCTACAGGTAACCTTGCCATCCCCAACATGTAGAGGATACCAGAGACTGACACTACCACTCTGGATGAAGGCCCCAGTGAGAAAAACACACCTGGATGTCTGGACACTGATGACGAAGCTGGCGCATCTGGGACACATGGTCAATCAACAACTGTCAGCCTCACCCTGCCCACAGCGATTCCTCCCAGCCCTGTTGCAACTATATCACAGGCAACCATTCACCCCCAACCCTGTGTCCCAAGGATGGTCTCTTCCATTGTGTGTCCCCAGTACAGGTACCTAAGTCTCCTAATGTCACCCCTGAAAATGATGGTCCTGCCACCAGTGTGAGTGGGCACACAGTGCCCATGGACACAGGTATGTGGGGGTAGGGTGTGTGGGAGGGATGGTGTTGGCCAGAGGATGGAGGCTCCAAGGGACACAGCTGACCAGGAGACCATCTCCCAGGTCTTGGGAGCCTACCAAAGTTCCCAAGGCATGATGGGCCAGGTACTGACCATGATGGGGAGATCCAACAGCTGCAGAGGGAAAACCACCAGGACGCCATGCAGCAGTGTCAGGCCCAAAATACCATCCTGGCTTCATTGTTGAGGGACATGAACACTAACCTGAGTAGGTTTGGCACCCAACATCCGGCCTCTTCCACTAGTAATGAGACATCAGGCCCCTCTATATCTATGGCTGCTAGTGGAATTGAGATCCTGCCAGGGGAAGGGAATGCCTCAGACCCCTTACCTTCTGTAGCAGAAGAACCCCTCCGCAAATGTGGACATTCACCCAGACATCCAGGAAGAGCCGATGCCAAGACAAAACCCACTGCCAGGAAGTGAACCTTTCCTGATTGATTCCCCTTGTGTGTCACTGAAATGCCCTGTTGACTGGTATGATACCTAACTCTATTTTCCTATGGTGCAAGGACACTGGACCTGTGTTTCCAAATCGTGTAGCTGCTACCCTGATGATTTCGTCCACCACGACTGATCCCTTCACTGTTAACTTTGTGTTATTTCTGTTTCTAATCACTCATTTTGTTGTGCACTCCCCAATATATACCACTTAACCACAGATCCTGTGTAAGTGTGATGTGTCAGCCATATACAACTGTCATGTATGATAACTATTGTAGCAAAATGGTCCTCTCTACTGTTAAACCTTTGTCTTGGTCATCACACATGTACTGATAACCAGGATAGATATTGCATTGGGATTGTAACATAGACATGATGCAAATCACCCTTATTGTAGATCTCCACATATTTATTTGGAGACTGGCAATCACACATAGTGAAGTACTGCTGTGGACTTCAGTGTTTTGGCTTAGATGTCATTCACTACCAACCCACAGAATACAGAAGTTAGAGACATGTCAATCTTTTACCATCCTAGGAGGCAGACAGATGGGTTCCATGTATCATCAGATAAAACCTTATCATATACTTATACCTTAGCTTCCAAATAACCATAGCCCATGAAACAGACAGAGGTCAGTCTAATATCCCCAGTAATGGAACCTTCCTGTTACCATGGTCAGGTTTCTGTAGGCTTGACACATGTCAGTCTTCAGACACATGCACATTGGTCTCCAATGAGGAAACACACTGACAGCTATGCACAAGTTAGTACACATACAAAACAAACCATAATGATGTTTGAGGGTCAGGGTACCACATTATGACACAAATGGACACAAACATGGCACCATTTGAGCCGCCTGCAATAACAAACATGTAATTTTTGTGGAAAAGGACACTTCCAGCACACTGTCCTGATAGTCTGGGCATAGAACACACACGCCACAAATCTCATGCAAAGCAGCACCTGGTGTAATCCATGTCCACTTCTCGTGCCAGCCTGCAAATCCCATCTGCCCGTGACACTGTCTGAGATTGCCAAATGAGGGTGAGCCAATCTGCAAATGTTTGATTGACAAAGATTGGTATAGGCTAGAGCAGAACACATACATCACATTGTCAATGCATGTAGGAAAGTACCATCTTGCCTGGCATGTTAACCCCATTTTTACTTGTATGTCAGTTTGTTTTTGCCTGTCTCACTGGGATCCTGCTAGCCAGGACCCCAGTGCTCATAGTTTGTGGCCTGAATGTGTGTCCCTGTGTAGTGACTAACTGTGTCACTGAGGCTCTGCTAATCAGAACCTCAGTTCTTATGATCTCTCTGCCTTTAAAATTGCCACTATAGGCTAGTGACCATTTTCACCAATTCTAATTGGTACACTGGAAACCCTTATAATTCCCTAGTATGTGGTACCTAGGCATCCAGGGTATTGGGGTTCCAGGAGATCCCTATGGGCTGCAGCATTTCTTTTGCCACCCATAGGGAGCTCAGACAATTCTTACACAGGACTGCCACTGCAGCCTGAGTGAAATAATGTCCACGTTATTTCACAGCCATTTTACACTGCACTTAAGTAACTTATAAGTCACCTATATGTGTAACCCTCACTTGGTGAAGGTTAGGTACAAAGTTACTAAGTGTGAGGGCACCCTGGCACTAGCCAAGGTGCCCCCACATCGTTCAGGTCAATTTCCCCAGACTTTGTGAGTGCTGGGACACCATTACACGCGTGCACTACATATAGGTCAATACCTATATGTAGCTTCACAATGGTAAGTCCGAATATGGCCATGTAACATGTCTAAGATCATTGAATTGTCCCCCCATGCCAAATCTGGTATTGGGGTGCCAATCCTATGCATCCCCGGGGCTCCAGCATGGACCCCGTGTACTGCCAAACCAGCCCTCTGGGGTTTTCACTGCAGCTACCGCTGCTGCCAACCCACAGACAGGCTTCTGCCCTCCTGGGGTCTGGGCAGCTCAGTCCCAGGAAGGCAGAACAAGGGATTTCCTCTGAGAGAGGGTGTTACTCCCTCTCCCTTTGGAAATAGGTGTTAAGGGCCTGAGAGGAGTAGCCTCTCCAGGCCTCTGGAAATGCTTTGAAGGGCACAGATGGTGCCCTCCTTGCATAAACCAGTCTAAACCAGTTCAGGAAACCCCCAGCCCCTGCTCTGGTGCGAAACTGGACAAAGGAAAGGGGAGTAACCACTGTCCATCACCACCCCAGGGGTGGTGCCCAGAGCTCCTCCAGTGTGTCCCAGACCTCTGCTATCTTGAATCCAGAGGTGTGAGGGCACAGTGGAGGCCTCTGAGTGGCTAGTGCCAGCAGGTGACGTCAGAGACCCCTCCTGATAGGTGCTTACCTGACTAGGTGGCCAATCCTCCTCTGAGGGCTATTTAGGGTCTCTCCTGTGGGCTTTTCCTCAGATAACGATTTGCAAGAACTCACCAGAGTTCCTCTGCATCTCCCTCTTCGACTTCTGCCAAGGATCGACCGCTGACTGCTCCAGGACGCCGGCAAAACTGCAAAAAAGTAGCAAAAAGACTACCAGCGACATTGTAGCGCCTAATCCTGCCAGCTTTCTCAACTATTTCCTGGTGGTGCATGCTCTGGGGGCTGTCTGCCTTCACCCTGCACTGGAAGCCAAGAAGAAATCTCCTGAGGATCGACACAATCTTCCCCCTGCTAACGCAGGCACCAAACTTCAGCTTCACCGGTCCTCTGGGTCCCCTCTCATCGTGATGAGCGTGGTCCCTGGAAAACAGGTGTTGGATTCAAGTGACCCCGACAGTCCAGTGGTCCATCTGTCCAAAATTGGAGGAGGTAAGTCCTTGCCTCCCCCGCCAGAGAGTAATCCTGTGTACTGAGTGAACTGCAGCTGCTAGGGCTTCTGTGCAGTTTTGCAAGGAATCCTTCTTGCAAAGCCTAGCTCAGGTACCCAGCACTCCATCCTGCATTGCTCAACTCGCTGATTTGACCACCGGCTTCGTGGGACCCTCTTTTGTAGTGTTGAGACGACCGCTGAACACAGTTTTCTTGAACCCATGTTCAAGTACTTCTGTGGGTGCTGCCTTCTTCTGCGTGGGCTATCTGTGTTGCTGAGGACCCCATCTGTGTCCTCTTCCAAGTGGCGACCTCCTGGTCCTTCCTGGGCCCAGGCAGCGCCCATTTTCTTTAACTGCGACCTTTGCAGCTAGTAAGGCTTGTTTGCAGTCTTTCTCCAAAGAAACAACTCTTCTTCCTCCAGCATTCTGTGGGACATCTTCTGTGCAAAGGAGAAGTTCCTGGCATCTTCCGTTGTTGCAGAATCTTCAGCTTCTTCCACCAGAAGGCAGCCATTTTGCACCTCCATCTGGGGTTTAGTGGGTGCCTGCCCCCCTCTGGACACTTTTGTGACTCTTGGAATTGGTCCCCTTCCTTTACAGGTATCTGTCTTCAGTGCTTTGCAGTCTGTTGTCTTTGTAGAATCTCCTATCACAACTTTAGTGTGTTTCTGGGGAAGTAAGGTCACTTTACTCCTACTTTTCAGGGTCTTGGGGTGGGGTATCTTGGACACCCTTAGTGTTTTCTTACACTCCCAGTGACCCTCTACACACTACAGTATGCCAGGGGTCCCTAAGTGGTGTGCATTCCACTTTCTTAGTATATGGTTTGCGTTGCCCCTAGGCCTATTGCATCCTATTGTATTTACAGTGTTGGCACTACTTTTCTAACTGTTTACTTACCTGATTTTGGATTGTGTGTATTTTACTTACCTCCTAAGGGAGTATATCCTTTGAGATATTTTTGCCACATTGTCACTAAAATAAAGTACCTTTATTTTTAGTAACTGAGTATTGCGATTCTTATGATATAGTGCTATATGATATAAGTGGTATAGTAGGAGCTTTGCATGTCTCCTAGTTCAGCCTAAGCTGCTCTGCTATAGCTACCTCATTCAGCCTATGCTGCTAGAACACTACTAATCTACTAATAAGGGATAACTGGACCTAGCACAAGCTGTAAGTACCATCAGGTACCCACTATAAGCCAGTCCAGCCTACTACGATGCATAACTACAAATGTGACTTTGTGCATTTACAAAACAATAGACTGTGTACATAACAGTTCTGTACACAACTCCAAGTAACAATCTGCATGCATATCTGAGTCATGGGCTTTGGAGTCTCTTAAGACTCCACTATGGTGGTAAATAGAACATTACCTGGCATGCATAAGCTAAACAATACTCCAAGGAATCAGATTTGTAACATCACATCACATACCTGGAGTCGGTTGAAGTACTGATTGATGACATGTGCCCAGATGTCTCCAGCTTCATCCTCATCATGCTCATCTTCTCTTGGCTCCCCCTCATCTGGTATGAATGGTATCTGATGGCTCAGGGCAAGGTTATGGAGCATGCAGTAGGCAATAATTATTTGACATACCTTGTAGGGTGAGTAGAAGAGGGCTCCTCCAGACTTGTCTGTGCTTCAAAATCTTGCCATCAGGAGCCCAAAGGTCCACTCCAAGACACGCCCAGTCCTTCTGTGGGCCTCATTGAAGTGGACGTCCTCTGGCGTGGTTGGGTACCTCACTGGTGTCAATAACCAAGGACGGTTTGGGTAGCCAGAGTCCCCTGTAAGGTATAGTTACACCAATCCAAACTTTATTCTTGGACATCAACATATATGGTAGCAGGGAAAAAGGTACATACACACATGACATATGTGACTTACCAACCAGTCAGACCCTCTCTCTGTATAGTCGTATCATCAGCAGTGGGATATTGCTGTTCCGCATGATGAAGGAATCATGGACTGATCCTGGATACCTTTACACAAACTTGTGAAATGTATAGGTCAGTCAAACAGACCACTTAGACGTTGATGGAGTGAAAGTTTATTCTGTTCTTATATACCTGTTCTTGGAACCAAGGCTACATGGGTGCCATCTATGGCTCCAACCACATGTGGAATGTGTCCTAAAGCATAGGGCCAAATCCTCACGCTGGGGAGATCTAATGTAACTGTCCAGGTTTTTCAATAATGCAGACAGTACAGCCTTCAAAACCAGACTGAACATGGGCTGATATATCCCTTCAGTTAGGGCCACTGTATTCTGAAAGGACCCAATGACCAGGAAGTGTAGCACTGACATGACTTGAATGATGGAGGTATGACATTGGGATTGTGAATGGCACGCATCAGATCTGGCTCCAACTGACGACATAGATCCATAATTGTATGTCTATCTAGGCAATATATTTGGATTACATGCCGCTCCTCCATGGTCTGCAGGTCTGCTAGTGGACGGTACACTGGAGGTTGTCTTGTTCTACTAAGGCCAGGGTAACTATGTGGGACAACACCAGAATGTATGTGAATGACTCAATCTATACATCATAAGTATGATCACATAAGTGTTACATATATATATAAATCATGTCACATGAAACAGTGAATATGTGGATTTCAGCACATAGCTATGCAAAATATGAAAGTGTACTGTATTCAAATCCCCTAAACCCTTGCATGTTCTCTAAATGGAGATACATGTCAATGACAGTAAAAGTAACATCAACCTAGTTGACATGTAACACATATTTGTTGCACCTATATTATCTTCAGATTGTTGTTTGTATGGTGACAACACTGTTCATGTACATAACCCAAAATACCTCATTTCACTTCTTCTACTAATGACATGCACATTGATACTTGTAACCAGGAAACCAGCACTTAACACATTGTCATAGATGCGAGTTTTCAGCAAATGACGCAACTTTCATAACTTCATCATACATGTATGAGCCCTAAATGGCAGCTGCCTGACCTACTGTACAGGACATGAGGAAGTGACTGACACATTCTTTGTGAAGGTTTTTTATAGAGTGAATCCAATTAATAAAAGCACACACCCAGCGTAATTTTCCATTGTTAGATTATGTGAACAGATAAGAGATCTCTTCTCCAGGGAGTCAGCGCTAAGTGATAGAAAAATGTCAAGGCCCGTATGCCTGATGTTGAATCACGGACCCCGATTGGGAATTGAAAAGGCATTTTAGGCAACGACGTTTCAGTGTTCACATCGGGCTCTTTCATCCAGGATGAATAATTCAGCTATAAAATCCTATTGACACTACGTCTCTGAAAAAGCTTCAAAAAGAGGAGTCATAAAGTTACTACCATGTGTATGCTCAAACCTCTACTTTCTGGCATTTAAGAACAGACATCAAATCTTAAGAGAAATAAAATATTGTTTCCATCTTAAGTTAAACATAAATATGAAACTCAAATATTTCCATGCCAGGACACATTCTGAAAAAAACATTCAGTTGTCAAATGAGCTCAGCTTTCTTTAGATTCTGTCTCCTAAAGGAGTAGTATTTTTCTTTTCTCTAAATTAACAATATGATTGTTTTGAGCAGGGCCGTAGCCATTATTGATGCAGCAGGTGCAGTGGCAAGGGGGCACATTACATCTTCATGATTTCTATATTTTACTACCCCAGCAGCAGTCAAAGGGGCTATTTTCCTTGTTTGCACCATGGCCCATGGTGTCCTTGGGTATTCAATGTATGTTGTACCCCAAAGTGTTTGTGATTGAGCAACACTAAGTCAGCTGCTCAGAGTAAGCAGGTTGTATTGGGTTTATTTGTTTTTTTCTGAGAAGGAAGGCGATCATTGCTTGGCCTTGGGAAGGTTGACAAGGAAGAGCCCAGACAATAGCATGGCCAATATACAGCCCTGGATGTGTGAAGTGGGAGTTGGGCAAATGATCTGGCATTTGACTAGGCCAAAGCTCAATCCCCTATGAGCAGTAAGTACCAGCTGCACAAAGTCTTTGCTCAAGACAGTTGGGCCGGTTGACTTTTGCCCATACTCTGCAATCAGTCACTCCTATGTACAACAGAGGGCTGTATTCATTTGTGGCTGGTTACAGGGCTTGTCACTGTGCAGCCATAAAGCCAATCTTACCAGGAGAGGGAAGATCACCAAGAGTTCTTGCAGCAAGAAAAAGGAGTGGGCACCATAGTCTGCCAGTCTCCCATCTAAGTGAGGGGCCATCACCCAGGCCCCAAGAAAACTTGCAGTGTGTCTGGAGCACTAGGTTTCTGGCTACATGCAAAGACCAGTGTGCCAATTGAGGAGGGGAGAGCCTGGAAGTAGCAAAGCCTAGTGGGAATCCTAGTGCATGGATACCAATGAGCAGGGTCTGAGATGCCCAGTCCAATCAGGACCAATGTTACAAAAGAGCTGTCTGCCTTCTAGTAGAAAGCAACAACCCCTTTTTCGGCTGTATGAAGTTGTGGGCCGTTGCCTGGTAGTACCGATCATGTTGGGCTGTTGTCAGTGTCGGGGGCCCCATGTGCCAAGAGTATGGGCCGCTGGGACTGCTGGGGCTGCCGCATGTCCCACCGTACAACTCAGACTGTGGGCCGTCGCTAGTGTCTGTGACCCCTTTTGTGCCAGGAGAAGACCACTGAGACTGTTGGGGGGTTTGCCTGGAGGATCTGACCTGAACGATACTGCTGCATGTATCTGTGCCCCCCACCCCGTATGCAAAGAGAGGGCAACTATAACAACGGGGGCCATAACCGTGTCAGAGAAATCCCCACGACCAATGGAGTGACTTGGGAGCACGTCCAGAAGCCACATGCAGGAACACCTCTGTCTCATTGACTTACCAGCAGGAACCGTGAAGACAGTTCAGCTGCAGCAGGAAGCAGTCCCCATAAGTGACAACCACACTGCACCGATCCCGTCAACTGGAGGAAGAGCATCGCACGAGCTGTGTGGAACATGAGAAGTGCCCTGGCTCTTGGACTCCTATGAAGGCCATAGACCCATCTGAGACTTTTAGTAGCTCGACCTCCTGAAAAGCTGAAAGACTTTCAAGGCCAAAGACAGACTTTGATGTGCATCACTAGTGCAGGTTGTACCTGGGGTCACCTCCTAGAATTCACAAGAGGCACAGACTGTATCATGGAGGAGGCAAGGAGGGAGCGACAGAACCGCCATGGGGAGCACTGTATTGATAGCACTAGAGCTCTATCACTGAGAGACTACTTGTGTGATCTATTTAGTGTCCTGTGTTTAGTGTGTATATACATATTGCTTTTTACACTAAAGATGAGTATTGGAAAGGACAATTATCTTACTTGGCCTAGTTACTCAGGACCCAGGGTAGGTCAGGTCCCGGGATATCAGGAATAAAAGATCACAGCTCCCATGTTTTGGCCCAGTAACGCCTGCTTGGCCTGTGGCCCTATGAAAGGATTTCTGACAACAACAGAAAATATGTATTTCCACAAAACTTGCCCAACACAGTGATGTTGTGGTTTGATGAAAATAATGGCACAGGCAAGCACTAGAGAGTTTCAAAATACAAATGCCCAGAAACCAGACATCAGCATTTAAGGAGTAAGTGAAACATATATAGCACTAATAGAAGTAGTGTAGAAAAAGAATGGCGCATGCTTCACCCAAGGAGCTTAGGACTTTAATCACAAGAGGGTGAATAACACTTGCAAGGGAAAGGACAAGAAATGTCAGGAAATTATACATTAAACTTGGGCACTCATTCTGAAACATGCTTTTGCTCAACAGACAGAGAGGACATCATTTAGCTGACCTCTGCACTAAGATGGACTATTCCTTTTCATTAAACATAATTTACAGCAAATTAAACCCCAACCCCTTAATTATAGCTCCAACAATTCACAATCTGTAATTGATAATATACCATTTTTTTAAAATATATCCTTTTATTGGCATACATAACAGTGAAACAGGTTGCATTGTCCAATAAATTGTTCCCATTTGTAGTATCAATTCGGGGTAATGACATTAGACATGTTTTTTTTTTTTTTTTGCTCAGTGGCAGGCAGTATCTTAAAGTAAGTCCCATTTGGAGTGATGTGTGTCATCTTTGATGGTTTGTGTGGATGCCTCCACCACGGTGTCCCAGGCTTGAGCAATGGAACGTCTGCAAAAGCCTGTTCTTTCCTCTCTGTTGAGGTTAGCACTCCTGGCATTCAAACAAGAGTGGCTGTACGTGCCCACAAATGTACTGTTGATGGGATAGGGTTTTTCCAACTCATCGTATTATGATGCTTCACCAACAAACAAAAAAATGGGCTTACCCTGTTTTCCTATGCAGATAACACCCAAATTGTGGTATCCTTATCTTTGCAGGACAATCATGAAAGGAAAAACTCCTTAATATTAAATGGAGATAAGATGGGGGTTCTAGTTGTGGGAAACCATCCCCACCTCTGGGATCCTCATGTGTGGGCAGACATCCTGGGTTGCACCCATTACCGATGCATGTTGTAAAAACATGGGTGTGTGGATTGACAACACCTGCTGTCAATCCACAAAGTTGTGGTTAGCTCAAGTAACTATAACTCGTGTGTAGTGATTCGTTTTAGAGATAGAAGAAATTGCAGTCTGAATAGTTGTAGAAAGTTCTTCTTTATTTTGCAGAGATGAAGGTAACAGAAACTCCAACCACACCTGCACACAGCTTCTCTTGCTCCAACAGGATCGAACCCTGGAACATTCCAGATAATACAAGAGCTGGTGCAGGGGTAACCAGACCATACCAACTACAATATTTGATATAAATGAACAGAAGTTCTGAGTATGAAATATGCTTTACAATAAAATATAACCTAAGTTGACACATACAATACTACATCGTGCCTTAAGGTCCTCTGCTAATTACCCCACATATTACATTACTCATGATATCTTTGATAACACCGTTGATAATATCAGTGTAAAATTTGCAGTAAAATTAATTAGTAGAAAACTGTGCTTAGTGGGGAGGTGAGTTATAGTTACCTTTGGGCACGTCTTATAGTTACTTGAGCTAACCATAACTTTAACTGCTGAATTGCTATGGTTTTGTGCGATTGAATTCAGATCCTAACTATTACATCCCTGTAACCTTTGTTTTTTAAGTAGATATATGAAATATATATGTAGGTGTGTGTGTGTGTGTGTGTGTGTATGTGTCGGAAAATTGATTATTGGTAAGGGCAGGTAGGTACCTACACTTTTCACTAGGCCTCAATCCCCCATTAGATCCAGTAGTCAAGGTCTCAATAATTTAATCCTTGCTCAACCATTGATAGCTTGGCCTACAAGCAGTTAGGCTTAATTTAGGAGACTGGTGTGTACAGCATTTAATGTCAACAAAACAGCAAATAAGTAAAACACCAGCGACTTAAAGCCACCCACAATGTAACACTGTTACAATTACTTTCAGAAGTGTTTCTTGATTCAAGGAAGTGGTCCACAGCACCAGCCAAGGGTTCAGGGGCTCTGGCTTTCCTCTTGGGGACTGGGACTACAGTTCACACAATGCACCTCTTCAATTTAAGGAGCTTTTTACAGTTGCTCCAAACTTCTCCAAACTTTTGGATCTTCTTCCAGAGGTCCTTTTAGGTTCTTGAAGTGTCCACAAACTTAATCCAAGGTTCCAGGAGCTCTGAGTTGCTCCTTGGGAGATGGGACTACAATTCCCAGACTGCACCTGATCAGAATCCTTGGGCCACTAGTCAGCTGGGCTTTTCTTGCAGGACATAATGCAGGGGACTCTGGGCAGGTCCTTTGTACCTGTAGTTTACATAGACCCCACACCGGGAGTTACAGAACCAAGACAAAGGTGTTCATTAAGAGTGTGGCGGGTGGCGGAGGCCGCCTGCCAAACTCTTCCCGCCCTCAGACAGCCTGTGCGACCTGAACCCCATAGGCCCTAATAGGACTTCACCGCAGGGCCAGCCGGCGGAAACAGTCTTTCCGCCCGCCGGCCCTGCGGTGAACAGGGCCTTAACATTGATGCCTGCTCCTAATGGAGCCGGCGTCAATGTGGTGATGCAGCGGGTGCAGCAGCACCCGTTGTGCATTCCACTGCTCATAATTCAGACAGTGGAATGCGCGATGGGGCAGTGCATGGGGGCCCCTACACTGCCCATGCCAATTGCATGGGCAGTGCTGGGGTCCTCAAGGCCCCCGAGTCCCCCATTCCACCAGCCTTTCCATGGCGGTGTAAACCACTATGGAAAGGCTGGTGGATGGGGACTCCTAATCCCCAGGGTGGTGCTGCAAGCAGCGCTGCCCTAGAGGATGAGAAACCAACGGGACCGCCAGGCTGCTGGCTTGCAGCAGCCTGGCGGTTTTGGTGGTCCGCCACGGTCATAATGTGGTGGTCCCACCGCCAGCCTGTTGGTGGGGGGGCCGCCACTGCGAGTCTGGCGGTCATGTGACCGCCAGACTCGTAATGACCACCAAAGTCCTTTTCTTTGGGAAGCCCAAAGTGTGCAGCTGGTGTAGTCCTTATGAGTGCAGTTCTTCAGGTGCAGGTCAGGGGTCCAACAGGGCAGTCCTTCTTCTCCAGTATCTTCTACCAGCAGGGATCTAGATTGTGGGGCAGCTCTGCCATATTTATCCTTGCTACTGTCCACTAGGGTGCAGGCCACCACCCTCTGGGGTGATGTTTCCTGTGAAGTGTGGCAAAAATCATTCCCAGAAAGCAACATTCTCTAAAAATCCAAGATGGCAAAAATGCATCCCTGGAGATGAGATCTGGCTTAGTGCACCCACTGGTGTGGCTAAGTCTCCCTTAACACACCCCTTTCTGCCCCTCTCGTAATCTAATTAGTGGGGCTCCCATCTGTCTGGGGGAGCAGGAAATTGGGTAGGTCCAGGTTCTGTCCCAAGTGGCTTTCCCTCCTTTGAAGACCAGTTTGGCTACTCTTCCTCCATCCTGCTCTGCCATCTGCTGCAGCAGGTCTCCACCCACCAGATGCTTCCTTTGTCTCAGCCCTGGCCACTTCACACCTTATAAAGGTAGCCTGGCTCAGGCTGCTATAGGCTGACCAATCAGGCAAGGGCACTACAGGGCTGAATTCGGTGACTTTCAGAAGGAGTTCTAAAACTCTTTCCCTGTGCTAAAACATTGTACAACATTGGTAAGTTGTTGGATTTATTATACCATTTCATTTGGTACCAAACTTGCTATATTTAGCTCATCTCCATTGGAAATAAGACTTTATTATGTTAAAATAAAGTATCTCAATGTTAGCCTATGGAGCCCATTGACTACAATGGGGTAAACCTAACCTGGCAGTTTTTCCCTGGGCTTATAAAATATCTTGTGTAAAGTCCGTACTTATATTTACACTGCACCCAGCCCTGGGGGCACCTAGGACAGACCATAGAGGTGACAAATGCAAAAATAAGGTAGTTTGAGACTTGGGAAGTACTTTTAATTCCAAAGTCAAATTTGAGATTAGTTTTAACTTAAAAGCAGCCAGCAAGGTACGCCTACCTTTACAATGACACCAGAGACCACAGCAGTGCACCTAGGGGTGCCCTATCTACCTTGGGGTCCCAAAACATACTTGCCCTACCATATACTAGAGACTCATATGTAGGTTGCCAGACCCAATTATAATTAGGCATAAGTTGCATATGCCATTTTAAACAGAGGACTGGGCCTGGGACTGGGACTGGTTAGCAGTGCCCAGGGCACAGTCAGAATCAGAAAACACCAGTATCAGCTAAAAATGTATGTATATATATATATATATATATATGGATTTTGGGCTATAGTCATGTCTAAAATCTCTATGGGAATTAACATAGGAAACTCACTTTTTTTTACTCCCTCCCCTTTTCTTGGTCCCCGCTTGACGGATCACTGGAAAACAACTTTCCATGCACAACGAGACCCAACTTGATACTTTTCTTGAAAGATTTCATGAACATGCATCAAACGGCGCAAAAGTTATAAGTCAAAGAACTCTATTCTTATGGAATCTAGGTCCTAACAATAACTACCTACTGGCAAGCCCCAGTAGGTCAGTAGGTCATATAGATAAATATATATATATATATATATATATATATATATATATATACACACACACACACACACACACACACACCCACACCCCCCCCCACACACACACACACAAAGGTCCTGTGAGGACTGAATACGTTGGTTGGCTTCAACCTAAAAAAATAAATCGGAGTAAAGCAAATGTGCTGGGAATGGCTCTGTTTCTTTATTGTGAGGAGCATTTGGAGCTGGGTTATATATAGAGGCCTATATATATATATATATACATATATATATATATATCTGTGGCCTAAAGTACCCCCCCTCCCCACAAAATACACTTCTAGGTACTCAACTGATAGTTTGGCTAGTGGTATTTTAAGCAACACATATAATAAAAAAAAATAACAAAATTAGAGAGACAATAAGGAACATGTACATTAATTGTAAAATCCCTGCCCCTTTCCTGGAGACATTTAGCAAAGCAAGGTCCCTGTACAAGGCACAATTGTGCTAGGCTTTGACAGCCATCACAATCACCCACATGATGTACAATACATTCAACATTCTAGCTATGTTTTGTACCGTCCACTGCCTCTGAGAAGAGGCCTGGTCATGTTACTGAAGTTGCACACATTCTCTGGCTAGGGGTGCAATCTGGCCATTTTCATTCTTGCAAGACCGGTATATTAGTGTCCATACCAGTATGTGTTTTCCCCTTATCAGTAAATTGAACAGTTAATGTAAGAAGATAGCACTCTGAAAAGACGAATACTCAGGAGGATTATTTCTGTGTGTTTAATTCAGCATTGACGACAGCTTCCATGTAAAGGGGCACAGAGAAAATAACTGACTGCGATGATACATGGAACTCCATGACATCATAAACACACAATGTCATGAAGTTCCATACAGCTCCCATCAGTACCACCTAGTAACAATTCCCCCTTCCTTAAAACAAGAAAATGAACTACAGAAAATAACACTGAATTATGCATACAACCATGAAATTAACAAAATATCCTACCCTATGCTAACAAAATATTCATACAAAAAATTTACATTTATTTTTATTATGCTTTTACATATACAAATAAAGCAGTACAGTAAGATTATATATTTGCATACTAATACAGTTCAAGCATCATACTACATTTTGTCTGTAGACCTTTTCTCTTTCTGAAGTGCTTCAGCACTGAGTTTTGTTGTTATGGTTACAGGTCCCCAGTGGTCACGAACCACTCCTCCATTTATGATCACACTTTGCTTATCCATCAGTAGTCTCGTCCTCCGCCTCCCCCGTTTCCTTCCGTATAAGGTACTGTTTGTATATTTCCCAATATTTTGCTGGCTTGATTGTGGGAGGGAGTAATTCGTTATAATTGTCTGTTTGTGTGGTGCAATAAGTCATATCTCTTTGCCATTCCCCTATCTTAGGGATCAGTCCCCGGTCCCACCTCATTGTAATTCTACGCTTAGCCAATAGCAGACCCATCGCCACCAATTTTCGAATCGTTTTTGGCAAATGTGCATCCCAGCCTGCGAGTGCCAAAAGTGGCTCAGCGTCTATTTGTGTAGTAGTTATGGCTGTCAGCTCGTCAAATATTGCTTTCCAGAAAGTTTGCACACTTCCACACTCCCATGCCATATGCAAAAAATCGGCTCGTTCTACCCCACATCTGGGGCAGTCTGAGTTTTCACGCAAACCATATCTGTGTAGCCGGGTTGGGGTGTAGTATATTCTATTAAGAATTTAAAGTGAATGAGACGATGTCTGCCATTTAGTGAGATAGATCGTGTCCTTTCACAGCAGTAATGCCATTGTCCGTCAGTGATCTGTACATCTAAATCTCTTTGCCATTCCACGCGGGCTCTTGAAAGTTCCTGGGCTCTAGCCTCCTGAATCGATGCATATAAACGGGACACCAATCGTTTCGTACAGTCTCCCTGTAGGACCATAGTAAGCGATGTGATCTCAGGGGGTTCTTGCTCTTGCAAATCGTTACCCAGTATTTGTGTTAATGCATGTTTTACCCTATGATATTAAAACTGGTGTAGTGGTGTAGTCACGTTGGTTCCTTCCCTTAGTCTGTCCCAGCCATTCAATTTGATGTTTTCAAAGAGGTCTCCTATTGTGTTGATTCCTAGTTCACTTAGGGTATTTATCAGTCTACCGTCGTGCCACAGTGGGAACCAGGCACAGCAATGTATTGGGATTTGTGGTGAGTATAGCGTGGCCAGCTTCAGTTTGTCCTTGATCTCGTGCAATGCCCCCGCCACCGAGTCCAGAGATGCCAGCTTTTTACATTGCCTACCAGGGGCCAGGTGCAGTCTACTCTGCAACGGAGCAGGCAATGCTAATTCCCTCTCTATCTTAAGGAATGGGGTATCTTCTGAGCCATGGAGCCAAGTCTGCGCCACCGCAGCCCGAGTCACCATGCTATAGGTCTCCAAATCAGGCGCGCCTAGGCCACCAAGCTCATATGGCAAATTCAGCACACTCCACTTCACTCGGGGCTGTTTACCTGCCCAGGCTAATTTTATGAGGAGTGATCTCAACCTGGCAAAATTTTCTTGGGTAGTACCAATGGGATATTTTGAAATATGAAAAGGAAGCATGGTAGCACCACCATCTTCATCAGTGCTATTCTACACAATAGGGATAGTGGGAGACGTATCCATCTCTCAACATCTGTAGCTAATTTAGTTATCGCTGTGTCATAATTATTCACCACAATAATGTTAGGATCAGTATGCACTTTAGTGCCCAGATATCTAACTGACCCCATCTCCCATCTAAGTGGGAAACCTACCTCTGCCTGTTTTGAGGAGGGAGTTAGTGGGAACATTAAGGACTTACCCCAACTAACTTTAAGGCCGGAGAAGGTTACGTATCGTACTATTTCCTGTAGCATCTGTGCTGCATTATGTTTTGGATTTTTGATATATAGTAAAGTATTGTCTGCATATGCTGAGATTACCACCTTGTAGTACTTGAATTCAAGGCCCGATGCCCATGATATTGCCTCAGAGCGCACGTCAGTGGCTCTGCAACCAGTGCATACAGTAAGGGGGAAAGTGGGCAGCCCTGTCTAGTGCCTCTGGTGATGGTTAATGTCTTTGTCACGGTATTGTTGATCCGTGCTCTGGCCAGGGGGTCCCTATATAGTATAGCCATCAATCGCAGGAAAGTGTACCCGAATCCAAATTGTCATAGTGTTGCCCAGAGAAAATCCCACTCCACTGAATCAAATGCTTTTTCCACGTCTAAGAATACTGCTACAGCTTGTATGTCGGGGTTTATGTTTTGTATTGTGCCAAATAATGTGCGTAGGTTCGTGGTTAAATTACGGCCTGGGACAAATCCTGCCTGTTCAGGTTTCACCAGTAGGGGTAGCACTCTAGTCAGTCATTTCGCTAAGATTTTGGCATATTTTTTTACATCCACATTTAGTAACAATAGTGGTCTATATGAGGAGCATTGTTCTTTTGGTTTCCCCGGTTTAAGCAGTGTAACTATCATGGCTTCCCTCATTGATGGGGGCATGCAGCCTTCTACGATCATCTCCTCGAACACCTCTTTCAGATGTGGAAATATTAGTGTTTTATATGCTTTGTAAAAGTATACAGTTAAGCCATCAGGTCCCGGGGCTTTACCCTCAGCCATGCCATCCAACGCACTTGCTATCTCAGCGTCAGCGGTGCCTCCAGGGCCTCTCTGTCACTCTCAGAGAGCTTCAGCATCACTATGTGGGTTAGATAGTCTTGTATGGAGTTAGGTTCTGAGTCACCCTTTGCGGTGTAGAGTGTTTGATAATATTTGTGAAATCTCACAGCTATATCTTCAGGATTATTTAGTATTCTGCCATCTGTTGCTGTCGCTGTATTAATTAAATTGGCGCTGCGACTGGGGCGGATCAAGTTAGCTAGGACCCTACCAGGTCTATCCCCCTCACCATACGTCCGGGCTACGGCATACTTCCCCATGTGGCGGATTTCAGATAATGCTGTCTCCTGAAACTCCTGCACCTTAACTCGGATATGACCCAGTGTACTTGTTTCTGCAGTTGCACAATGTTCCTGCTCCAACTGGGATAGTTCCCCTTCTACTGTTTGTAGTCGCCCGCGTATTGATCGGAGTACTCCTGCATGTTTTGACATGGTGATTCCTCTTATGTATACTTTAAATGTCTCCCAGATTGTACCCACCTTGTCTACTGATCCTTTATTTAGTTGGAAGTATTCTTTAATTGCATTAGATAGCTCCTCCCTGAACACCGTGTCTGTTAGTGAATATGGTGGGAATCGCCAGGTGAACGGTGGAAGTGGAACATGACCCATTGTCAGTAATATCGGAACCGGTGAGTGATCGGAATAAGTACGTGGCCAAGGCACTTCCGGTGTCACCCTATGAGATATGCTACTAGAAACTAGCCAAAAATCAGTGCTGGTGTACAGGTCATGTGCTGATGAGTAATGGGTATAACCTCCTTTTTCTGGATGCCTGTTCCTCCAAACGTCTACCAAACCGGAGGCTATCATTATGTCTAGTATCGCGCATGCTGCAGCAGCTGGACCTCTGGTCCTGCCTTTTGATCTATCCAATGCTGGAGACAATGTACAATTAAAGACTCCACACCAGAGTTGTGGAACATCCTTCCACCTCCTTGCTCGCTCCGCTATATCTCTGTAAAGCTGTGGGTCATCGTAGTTCGGTCCATATATTCCTATTATCATAAAAGTGAGGTCCCTTCTCTTACATTTTGCTATTACGTATCGTCCCCTGGGATCAGCTATTACACACTCAAACTCAATGGCCGAAGCCTTGGACGCCCACAATAATACTTCCCTCGAGTGGGACGTAAAACCCGCCGCCAAAAACTGGCCTTTCATTCTGCGAGGGTTAAGCATGGGGCTATTTGGGACCAGGTGCGTCTCCTGCAACACTGCAATATCAACTTTATGTCTGAGTAAATATGCCACAACACCTCAGGTTTTGCGTTTGTCATTGAGACCTCTCACATTCCAGGTGATCAACCTAAGCTTGTGGTGGTTACTTTGTGTGTCAGTGGTCATACATACCGGGGCTAACTATTTTTCTAGGATGGTTTCCAACCATTGTTTGTATACAATACTTGTCTGTTCTGCTTTATCCAATTTTTCCAACACACAGTAACTGCGACTACATCCCTCCCTCCAACGATAGGCTAAATCCCAACCTGCCCATCTGTTAGTAACTTTTGCAATCCTCCCACGGTCTACCCTACTTAATACGAACCCCAACATTTCCGAAAGTGGAACACACACGAAGGCGGATGTTGCTTCGCCTTAACAATAAGTATGTTAACTTGGCTACAAATGTACCTTTTTTTCTTTTTCTTCCAAAAGGACCGTCCCTATATCTCTGGGCAAATCCTACTAGTTATGTACTACTCGGATAGTTTACCTCTGGGTCTAGAAGACCCGAACTTCCCCACTGTGGGTGATATTCACATATCGATGATTCTGACTGTGGTTCGAATAACCTTCTACATTCTGGTAATCTGTACAAATTTCTATAAAAAGGGTTGTAATAATAGGCAATAGAACTTTGACTAGACATTCATTGGTTCAGTACTAGGTGCGTTTCTTTTATCTGCCAACTTGGTGTTCACAAATTGTTCCAATTTTTTATGGTCAGTGAAGAATATTGTGTTGCCCTCTACATCTACTCTCAGCTTAGCTGGGTATAACATTCTATAGTCCAGCTGTAGGGTTCTTAATTGTTTTTTCCCCGGCAGAAACTGTTTCCTTGCTTCCTGCACCTGAAATGTAAAGTCAGGGTACAGCGAGAGCGTCATTCCCTCATACCGCAATGTTTTCAACTCACGTGCCCGCTTCAAAGCAGCATCTCGGTCCCTGTAGTTCAATAGTCTCACTATCACCGGGCGAGGTGGGGCCCCCGGCGGTGGTCGAGCTGCCAGTGACCTGTGCGCTTGCTCGACAACAAAGAAAGTTTAGAAGGTGTCTTGTCCCAATAACTTTATCAATAGGCTCTCAACAAATTTTTCCATATTTACAATCGAAGTAGACTCTGCAAGTCCCACAATGTGAAGATTGTTTCTCCGTGAACGTGACTCCAAGTCGTCCATTTTGTGTTCGAGGATATCTGGTTCCGTATTCGCTTTCAGTTGTCCAGACGCCAAGGCAGTTTGACCATCCTCCACTGACGATAGGCGCCTTTCCACCAGGTCCACGCGTTCCGTTTGCTTATCTAGTTATTCCGACATTCTAGCCACACGATATGATAGAGAGTCTATTTAGCCATCTGTTTGGGCTAGGCTTTGTTGCATCGCTGCTAGGATATGTCGTAGTGCAGGCTCATCTTGGGGTGGGATCTTAGGGGGCTCCTCTATTCTTGCTTCCGCGCCCTCCCCAGTTTAACTCATAGTTTTACGTCTCTCTAATTGTATTTTAGGTTGGGTTTTGTCATGTTTTCCCATGTTGATAGGAGAATTGTTTTTTACCGCGTGGTCAGCTCTTCGTAACTGCACTTGTGAGTATTGCGGATTCCAGTAATTGCAACCCCCTGGTCACTTCTCGCCCGGGGCCCTTACAAGGAGTCATGGCAGCTCGTTTGTAGTTTGGCTGATATTTCGTTCTGCTGGGGCGCGTCTTCTCCCTGACCGCGCCGCCTTGCTGGCCTCCTGGCGCTTCCCGGTCCAGTCCCAGCCCGGTGTCGGCCAGCGAGCCACAATCAGTGCCCACAGCATTCTTCTTACATTTGTTGTTTGTTCGCCCTGTAGGCCGCTTCCATCACCTTAAGGAGCCACTCCTGGTCAAACCGCGACCCCTTCCAATTCGTGTAGTCTGGTTAATTTACTTTGTTCGCCGTGGCAGTGGGTCTAGCCGGCCCTCGCTGCGTTTCCCAGGATCAGTGCAAAGTATACCACTTGTAAGGAGCGCGCTACTACGTGTCTCTCCTCCCTGGCCGCGCCGCCTTGCTGGCCCCCTGGCGCTTCCCGGTCCAGTCCTAGCCCGGTGTCTGCCAGCGCGCCACAATCAGTGCCCACAGCAGTCGTCTTACGTTTGTTGTTTGTTCGCCCTGTAGGCCGCATCCATCGCCTTAAGGAGCCACTCCCGGACAAACCGCGGCTCCTTCAAATTCGTGTAGTCTGGTTAATTTATTTACTGCTTGTAAGGAGCGCTCTACCGCGTGTCTCCCGTGTCGCCCCAGGACCTCCGCGGACGACTAGCCTGCCGGGGCCACACTCCGGTGTGATTCCAACACCGTTCCCGGCGCGGCTGTGCCACGGGGGCTTTCTTTCCTATATCTTTGGGCTGGATCCAGCGCTGCCTCACCACTCCTAGGCCTCTGCCCGCGCGGACCGATCCTCCTCTCTCCTCTCTTGCTTTCTTCTTCGAGCCCCACCGGCGTCCCAGCACGGCCAACTTATCTCCCCCAGTGATCAGGCATCGGTTGCTTCCCCAGTGGGTTCGAAAATATGGGCGTAGTCCACAGGATAATGTAGGATTGTGCGGTAGCCGGCGGAGCTCCGCTAAGGTGCGGCCATCTTTCGGCTCGGCAAGCTCCGCTGCTTCAAAAACTGTAACTCTTTATGTGAAATACCATAGAGAAAACATAAAAGGATAAAATAAAATATAAGCATATCTAAGACATAACATAATCTTGAATTTGTTTTTGTTTAAAGTATACTCTTGTGCTTCTCCTATATTTGTACTTCCCATTTTCATCAGAATCTCTGAGGGTTTTCTTGACAGGTCGAGAGTTAGCTGACTGTGTACACTCGGATCCTAAGCTATGCGGGAAGTGCTCCACCAACTCCCATCTGACAATTTCACGGCATTCTTACGCACATCACAAACTTGTTGTGAATCCTTGAACTTGGACAAGCCTTTCCTTACCAATACAGGGTTCTTCACTCTCACCCAATCACCCACCTTCAACCTTCCACTATCGTCGCAAACCCCACTTAGCTTCCTTTTGCTCACATTATTAGACTTGTTTTCTGCCTCTTGCCAGATTTCTTTCAAATTACACCCTTAATGAAATAATTTAATCATTCAAAAAGGACATAACTCAGTGGATGCTATCCTCCCTCTCATAAGTTCAAAAGGTCTTTTGCCTGTAGCCACATGTGGAGTGGTATGATAAGACCAAATAAGTTCATTGATAGCACGGTCCACAGGCATATTATTTCTATACGTGGCTTGAATACAATCTACTATCACGTGATTGAATTGTTCCACAATTCTATTACTTTGTGGATGATAAAGAGATGTCCTAATATGTTTAACACCACATTTGACCAAAATCTGAAGCATTTCTGCTGAAACAAATTGGACTCCATTGTCAGGTAATATCTGTTTCGGAAACCCTTCTTAGATAAAAATTCTCTTTAAACACTGAATTACACTTTGAGTGGTTGGAAACCTTACAGGTTCTACCTCAACCCATCTCGACAAATGATCAGTGATCACCACAAAATATCTCATGTTAGGTGGTAATATATGATATGGACCAAGAAAATCAAGACCGATTTTTTGCCAAGCTCTAGCTGGCGTAGAAACAAACAAGTCTGCGACACCCTCAGTGATTAAAACCTTATCACTACTACTGCATCTTGTGCAATTTCTAACATACTCATCAACTTCTTTATCCATTCTGGGCCACCAAAAATCGGATCTCAATTTCCTTTTGGTAATAGTGGCACCCAAATGTCCAGAATGAACCTTAACAATCAAATCTTTCCTGAAACACAGGAGGAATACGCTTGTTACCTCTAACTAATTTATCTCCTTCAATGGATAACTCATCAGACTCTTTCCAAAACGATTGCAACTCTAAAACAATTGCAACTCTAGTGACAAACTCTTCTCCTTCGGTCAACCAGACTTAACCAAGCACATCACTTCACATAACAATTTATGTTTTTTTAATAAATCAGTCCATTTCTCTTCATCCACAATCACTTCACTCTCTGTAACACACCAACAAAATATTCCTCAATCTCTGTTTCCCACTCTTGTTCTTCATCATCAATGGGCTATCTAAACAAGTAATCAGCTCTTCAGTTTTTCCCACAAGGAATGTACTCAACAGACAAATTTATTTCTAAAAGCTTAGCTGACAATCTTGCAATGCGAGCCGTAGACCGTTTCATTTTCCTACCTGATAGGATTTCTACAAGTGAACGATGATATGTTTTCAAAACAAAATGTCTACCTTATAGATATTGTTTAAACTTTTCTACACTCCACACACAAGCTAAAAGTTATTTTTTAATCACTGAGTACTTACTTTCAACCTGCAGCAAAGTTCTTGAAGCAAACCCAACAGTGCTCTTACTTCCTTCATCCGACATTTGTGACAACACAGCACATAAACCATACTCAAGTGCATCCACTGTCACAATAGTGCTCTTTTCCTCTGAAAAAGGCTGTAAAGCTGGAGCTTTGACAATTTCTTGCTTGATTAGATCAAATATCCTGTTACACTCATCTGACCATTCAGTGTTCTTTGCGAAGTCTCTTAAAAATTTGGCATAAAATTCACATAAATCAAGAAAAGACAATAATTGTTCTCTAGTTTTTGGAGAGGGAGCTTCCAAAATGCATCTTACCAAACCTGGCCTCGGTTTAATGCACTGTTTTGAGAAAACTTGACCTATATATTCGATTTCCCTAGATTTGAAAATACATTTATCTTTTCTTAAAGTCACATCTCTCTTTTCTAATGTGCTAAGAACACCTTCCAGAATCTTATCATGTGCTTCTTCACAATCCGAAAAAAACAAAATGTCATCCTGAAAAACTACCACATTAGGATCGTCAAGCAACATGTCAGACATGAGTCTCTGAAAAACTGTAGCCACTGACGCTAGGCCGAAGGGTAGTCTGTAAAACTGAAAAGTTCCATCGGGGGTGACAAAAGCCATTAATTATTTGGAATCAACATCCAATTCTACTTGATGATAGGCAGACTTTAAGTCGAGTTTTGTAAACCAACTAGATGAACCAACTTTTGTGATCAAGTCATCAATTCTTGGTAAGGGTAAACTATCCATCCAAATTGCCTCATTTAAACTTCTTAAATCCACACACATTCTTAGGTCTCCTGTTCTTTTCTCAACTAGAACAATAGGAGACAACTATAAAGTTGCTTCCACCTTCTCAATTATGCCCTGTTGGCACACGTCCTTCAATAGCTTGGATAAGTCTGTTCTTATACTCAGAGGTACATTTCTTAATTTGTGTTTCACAGGAACCGCATTTTGCTTCAGGTTTATCATGTGTGTGAAATTAGTTATCTTTCCTAAAACTACATATTGTTGGTGCAGTTAGGATCAAATTTGCATTACTTTTTCTCAATGGAAACAGGTTGGTCCCTTCCATGCTTGATGATCAAGTTAAATTCAGATTGATGAACTAAACCTAAAACATTGATACCGCTTTTTTCTACATAAACTTTTCCCTGAATAATTTCATCCAGAATACCCAATGATGCCCAAACATAACCAATCAAATCAATTTTGCTTCCTTCAGAAGCAACAGTAGAAACATCAGGAGGAAGAAGAGTTTTAGAAGTCCAAAATTCATAAAACTTTTCTTGTGAGACAATGGTGATGCGAGCTCTTGTATCTACCAAAAAGTTTCCCATTACACCTTCTATCGTCACATCAATGTCAGGATCTACCACTACTTTGTTCGTCGGTGTTGTTGTTTCTTTGACCACTAACACGTATTCATTGTTATCGTGATCTGCAAGACTGTTATCCACATCCTCACTGAGCACACAACGGACATTATTTTTCTTAGCACTCCTACAAACTTTTTAGAAATGTCCCATTTTACCACAGTTTCTACACAGTTGATTTGCTGCTTGACAGTTCTTAAATGAAGAAACATGAGCCGAAGAACCACACCTGTAGCAACTAATCTTCTGATTGTTCTTGAAATAATTAGCGCTTCTCAAACCAGAAACTACCCCTTGTTTTTTTTCAGAACTCAAATGTTTTCTGTTATCACTACTATGCACACTGGTCACTGCTCCAGAAATTGTAGTATTAGACAAAGATACTCCTAACTGTTTAGCATCTTCTAATGAACATTCAATGCTTTTCGCTATGCCAATAGCTTTGTCTAATGATGGATCTTTACATGTTAGCAATTTTTCTTGAATTCTTTTAGAATGACACCTAGTTGACCTCTAATAAGCTGAGATGTGAAATTCTCAAATTCACACTTAGCTGGTAGAACTTTCAGTGCTGTAATAAACTTATCAATACTCTCATTGGGATTTTGTGACCTGGTGAAGAATTTATATCTGTGTACAACGATGTTCTTTGTTTTAATAAAATACTTGTCCAATTGCCCAATTGCCATTTCAAACTCATCCAATTCTTATTCTTCGCCCATCTCATAAGCTGGCAAGTGATCAAAGATGTTTTGTCCCTCAACTCCCAAATAGTAATACATTAAACTTTTCTTCCTTTCAGGTCTGAACTTATGACCGTCAATGGCTCCTAAATAAGCTTTAAAAGAATGTATCCGGGGGCGTGGCTATGGGTGTCAAGATGGCCGTCGTACTCTAAGAGTGCTCCGGACCCCTCCTTCATCCGCCTTGAGGAGCCCTGCCGATCCCGTGCTCATCTTCCCCTCGCTTGGGCCAGGTTGTTCCTGAATTCACAAGTGCAGCACTTGCGGCCTACCCTGAGGCCCAGTCGAGCGGGGCAGGCCGCCGGTGAGCTGTGGTGGCGCACCTGAGACCGTGTTATTGCCGCAGGTGGAGGCGAGGAGGACAAGAAGTGTCCGGCCCTCCAGGCCGCGGCCTGGGGCTTTTCCTGAACTTGCGGCGGGCCTGGGATGGGCTCCGCTGAATGAGGCCAGCAATTGCGACCTACCCGGGGGCCCGGTCGAGCGGGGTGGGCCGTGGCGGCCTTTGAGGGTGGCGCGTTGCACCAGTGGCGGCGAGCCTGAGGCTGGGGACGTTGCCTGCCCCGGCCAGTGTTCTTGCCGTGGGTGGCGGTGAAGAGGACGAGAGGTGCCCTGCCCTCCCGGGCCACGGCCTGGGTCTCGAACTGCGGTCCGGGGCGTGGGGCGAGATTTCAGTGGTGCCGAAGGGGGCCTGTGCTGGCCTGACGCAGCAGGAGCGGCCTGGGCCCGGGGCCCGGCGGGGCCCATGACAGCTGTTGGTGGGAGTGGGCCCCGCCTGGCAGCAGGAGTCAGAGCAGCTGGTGACATCCGGTGGTGAGGCGGTGTTGGTTGGTCCCGGCTGGGGCCTCGGAGGGCCTGGACTGTGTGTTCCGATAGGGACCGGACACACCCTGAGAGGAGTGCCAATGGACTTTGGAGGTGGGTGGGCCACTGACCCCCCCCCCTGCTGGAACCGTGCACGGTCACCGGTGGCAGCCCTGAGGTAACCAGCAGTGCGGAGCCTTGGACTCAGTGACCGCGGGCCTTCAAGGAGCGGAGCAGCCTGTGCTGGGGTGACCGGCCCCAGGAGGAGAACGAAGACCGGGACAGAAGGCACCTGAAGGGGGGACCTACAGGCAGCCGGCGAGACCCGGTTAGTGGTGGACCATGGGCAGGACCCGGCCCAAGTGTCATTGCATGAAGGAGCCGGAGTAGGCTCGGGTTCTGCAGAGGACGGGACCATTGGACTCCGGGCCCTCGCTTGCCCACCGGAGGGTGATCCTGGGGCATCTAGAGTGTGGCTGCTGCCGGTCCTCCACCTGCCCTTTTGGTGACTGGATCGTTGGAGGGGGCCCTGGTGGCGTCTGTGCTGCCCAGACTGGTGACTGCCATGGGGAAGGACACAGCAAGTAAGCAGCTGCCGGCGTCGCAGCAGCGTATTGATCAATTCTCCAAGCATGCGGCCTCTCGGGCGGCAGGTGATCCGGGACCAGAGACCTCCGCGGCGGAGGGGGTGAATATGATCCTTCAGGCCATCCAATCCTCGCAGTTGGAGGTGGAGACCAAGGTCGGTGAAGTAAGGGAGGATGTGGGCCTGTTGCGACTGGCTCTGCGGACAGCAGTTGGTCAAAGAAGCTGAAGACCAGGTCTCCCAGGCGGAGGGTGAGATTGCGGAACTCAAGGCCAAAGTTGCTCAGCTGCAGACTCACACAGGTGAACTACACCATAGCGCAGAAGACGCCGAAAACCGCTCCAGGCATAATAACCTGCGTTTTGTGGGATTCCCGGAGGGAGCGGAGGCGAGCCAGGCGATCGATTTCCTGGAGCGCTGGATCAGATCGTGGGTTTACTGTCCTAGCCATTCAGTGCCTGCAGCCTGTCTCTGGGTCACATGACTGAGTGTAGTTGGCAGTTGGTCTTTGTGTACTCCTTCTAAACAACCACACACAATAGAGAGGTTAAGTGTGTCTGGATGGGCCGTGACTGGCAAGATGGAAGGGCAACCCTACTTACACATGAAAAAGTTGTGTCCTGCTGTTAGAAATGGGGTCTTTGGTTGGCAGTCAGGTTACCCCCTGTCCAAGCAAGGACCCTCACTCTAGTCAGGGCAAAGGAGAAACACACCTAGTTAACCCCGCTCACTCCCTTGGTAGCTTGGCACAAGCAGGCAGGCTTATCCTAGAAGCAATGTGTAAAGTATTTGTACCCACACACACAGTAATACACTTAAAACAATACAAAATGGACACCACACCAGTTCTGAAAGATAGACAATATTTGTGTAAATCAAACAAGACCAAAACAACAAAAATCTAACATACACAAGTTAAGATATGAATTTTCAAAAGAATAAGAGTCTTGCTCCATTGAAAACAATGGAAATGATGATTTTGCACAAAGTACCTGGTTTGTGTCAAAAATAAAGTCACACAGGCAAGCGTGCGTGCTTCGTAAAAGTCAGCAATGCGCCGATTCCTTGCTCGCAAGGGAGGCCGTGCGTTGTTTCTTCTTGGGTCAAGTCGCCTATGTGTTGTTTTGTGGACGGGGCACTTCGAGTCCGCACAGTCGGGATGACTTTGACGGCCAGGGATGATGCGTGGAAAATCCGGTTGCACGGTGTTAGAAACCACACTGTGTGGGGTTTGCGTCATTATCAGCACCTGCAAGCGTGTGTTGCGCATTGTTTCTCCAGCCGCAATGTGTTGATGTCCCAGCCGCGATGCAGGTAGAGCGTCGATTTCAGCTGTAAAGCCAGTGGTGCGTCGTTTATCAGTGGTGTTGGTGAGGGTGCGTCAAAAATTACTCCGCACGACGTTCTGTGCATGGATTTCTTGTTCTGCCAACGTCACCTTTCAATAGCCCAGGGACTGGATAGGATACCACTTGGCAGGCCAGGAGTCTCAGCAGAGAGTCCAGGTGCTGACAGAGGAAGTCTTTGATGGCCCTGAGACTTATAAACAGGTGGCAAGCTCAGTTCAAGCCCTTGGAGATTCTTCCCAAACAGGAATGCACAACAAAGTCCAATCTTTGTCCCCTTTCACAGGCAGAAGCAGCAACTGCAAGATAGCCGAACTAAGCACAGTCACAGGCAGGGGCAGCACTGCTACCCAGCTCTTCTCCTTGGCAGAGGTTCCTCTTGAATCCAGAAGTGATCTAAAGGTCTGGGGTTTTGAGCCCAATACTTACACCCCTTTCTCCCCAGGGGGTTGGAGACTGCATTGTGAGAGGGCAGGCACAGCCCATTCAGGTGTAAGTGACCACTCCTACCTCCACTCTAGGATATGCAGTCTACACCCCAGCTCCCTTTGTCTCCCTGTCCAGAGGGGATTCACAAACAGCCCAACTGTCAAACTGACCCAGACAGGGAATCCACAAACAGGCAGAGTCACAGAATGGTTTAAGCAGGAAAATGCCTACTTTCTAAAAGTGGCATTTTCAGACTAAAAATATACAAAACAACTTCACTAAAAGTTGTATTTTTAAATTGTGAGTTCAGAGACCCCAAACTCCACATGTCTATCTGCTCTCAAAGGGAATCTACATTTTAATAATATTTAAAGGCAGCCCCCATGTTATCCTATGAGAGAGATAGTCCTTGCAACAGTGAAAACAGAATTTAGCAGTATTTCACTGTTAGGACATGTAAAACACACCAGTCCCACCTTTAACATACACTGCACCCTGCCCATGGGGCTACCTAGGGCCTACCTTAGGGGTGCCTCATATATATAAAAAGGGAAGGTTTAGGCCTTGCAAGTGGGTACACTTGCCAGGTCGAATTGGTATTTTAAAACTGCACCTACAGGCACTGCAGTGGCAGGTCTGAGCCATGTTTACATGGCTACTAATGTGGCTGCCACAAACCAAAAAAGGACTTCTGTGGTGCTAAAAGGACTGCCACTCTACTCACATTGCAAACCTCTTGCTGACAAGATCCTCGATGATGGCGCAGAACCTTATATCGCAGGCTTAAAGCTCCTCAGGACCATTGTATCACCTCATCTGCACAACAAACCCTTGATGCCGGACTTTGCATCTCAATTCCTCATTGACGGGACCCTTGATGATGACACAGGACCTCGCAATGCAGACTTGCAACTCCCCATAAAGAAGGCATCACTTTGCCCGTGCAGCACTTCCTCTATGTGGGACCCCACTACTCTTTGCAACCAGAATGTAACATACTCTAGCTCAGCAGGCATATCTGGGTCATCATGGTTGGCCTAAACTTGTGACTTTGTCCTGGCCAAGCACGATCAAATATTGACAGTTAGCGATTTGTCCTTTTTGGCACTATTTTCATTCAGATCTTTAAAATTGTATATCTCTAGTTCTCCTGATTGGATTTTTGTTGTCTTGGTCTTGTTTTATTTATTATGACTCTCTTTTCCTAATCTGGTGTGGAGCCCTTTTGAGGCATGTTTTGACTCTTTTACTGTATGAAGTGTTGCACAAATTCTTTACACTTTGCCTCTGAGTTAAGCCTGACTGCCCTGTGCCAAGCTAAACGAGGGTTGAGCACAGGTTAATTTAGGATTTGCTTGTGACTTCACTGTAACAAGGATTGTTGCTTCTATTTGAGTACAATCGCTTCTCCCCTCACAAGTAACCCAGTTTCATACAACCCCTCTATTAGGTGTTCCACTGTTGTCATAAGGTAGTCTATGACTGACTATGGTGAGCCCACCTTTAGTACTTTGTTGTAGAGATACAACATTACAGGAACTTCTGAACTTTGAGGGTGGACAGTGAGTACCACCATCACTTTTGTGAACAACTGATGGGCGCTGTCAGGTAAGGAACTGAGGCAGACTGAAACTGCTCCTGGCGTACCTTGAACAATAGGTAACACCTATCACACTGCAGAATGGGTATATCAAATTACTTGTCCTGCAAGTCCATGGGCACCATCTAATGTCATGGGGCCAGGATAGAGAAGAGCTGAATCAATGTGAGCATTGTGAATTTGTTTTTCCACAGGAAGGCATTCAGATGTGGACGTGCCAAGATAGGCCTAAGGTCCCCTTCTGTGGAAATAACATTAAGAATAAACCTTGCCTTTTTCCGAATCCTGGACCCATTCTAGGGCACCCGTGGAGAGCAACATTCATACCTTCTTCAGCAGGATGAACAGATGTTGGCGCCAGAGGAATATTTGGTTTGGAGGAGAGAAAAGGTATGGTGTAGCCCTTTTGCAATACCAATCTGTCTGAAGTGATGTATTATCACCCTACAATTAAATGTAGAATCCTGCCTCCACTGGCTAGGCATGAGGGTAACCTACATTGATTTGTTGTTTGTCGTAGCAGGGGAAGAGGATTTGGAAGGCTGCAGTCCTGTGCATTGTCTTCTGGCTCTGTGTCTGCTGTCCCAGAAGGACTGGACTGTCTGCTGCATCACTGGCTGGAAAGGTTGTACCTGTCTATATGCCAGTCCCATGGAGGGCCTTCATTTGCAGAACTGGTGAGGAAATTGCTTTCCAAGGATCAAAGACCCCAAGACCCATCAAAGGGCACATCCATTAGTGACAACTTTGTATCACCGAAAAATCTGGTTGATCTCCTCCAGCTGTCTGTGGTATCCAAGTCCAAGCGGTTAATGTACTGTGCTATCTCTTGTCCATTATGGATTGTCTGAGTCAAAGAGATCCTACTGTCCTTTAAGACCATTGACAAGATCTTGCTGGCCATGTCCCAGAAAAGGGTATGTGTCTATTGATCTACTAGGCATATTGCATTTAGGGATCTCTGTGCCAGACTGGCAGAAGGAAAGCATTTTCTTGGCAAAGGCATCAATCGTTTCGGATTCTCTATTTGGGAGATTGGTCAGAAATCAATTAGAATTCACCTTACTGGTCAAAGCCTGTACAGTGACACTTTACAGAATCTGGGTGCTTGGTTACAAAATCTGTGTCACCCGGTGCTGGCCTATGTCATCTGGTCACCTGCAGACTAACACGCAGACAGGAACATGGTTTCTGGCCAGACAGCCATCAAAGTATGTGAGAGGGTGTCATTAAATGGAAAGGAGGGCTCTGATGTTGCTGGCCCAAGCTGCACAATTTCTGTCAAGACATTGGCTTTAGTCTTAATGAACGGCAGCTGTAATTCTGGTACCTCAGGTGCCCTCCAAACCATCATTTCAAATAAGGCACTTTCTTTCATTGGTGGCCCATGTCAAACTCTGTTTGAAGGGAGGTACCAAGTCCACTAGAATTTTTCAAATCAAAGTATAAGGCTTTATCGGTATAATAAGGAGGGTGCAAGCTATCCCCTCACCATCAGCATAAGTATCCTGAGGTGCACCCTATTCTGTCACAGGATCAGAGTCATACCCACAATGAAAATGGAGTCTCTGCTGAAAGTTGCATCATGGTAGAGGCACTGGATTTTAATCAGGCTGATTGAAAACTGATGGGCTTTTGTAATTTCATAGCATGACACCGGTTAAGCTCTGTCTGATGGTGACTCAGGGTCTGGCTTGGTTGCCAGCCCTGGATCATCAATCGGTGACAATTCAATTGGTATTAGTGTTGGATGGACATGGATCTCGGGCCAGAGTGGAAATATGTACTGGTATTAGTAGGGTCCATGTAACAGGCCCCACAAGGACAGACAGCGCTGGAGAATCCCCTACTCTTCCGGGGGGCCTGAAGACACGTCAGAGACATTCAGAAGCATAGTGGAGTTTAGCAGCATGACCCTAATCTTCTTCAGGGTCAAAGGTGAGCTAGAGAATTCAGGACATGTTGGCACTAACCAAGGAATCAGTTCTGTGGCTGGTAAACTGAAGGGAGTGCAGCTTGCTCCTTCTTTTTGGAGTCAGAGTGGAAGGATGGGGTTGAGTCCCGCTTGACTTTGATATGCTTGCCCTTAAACTTGGATTGTTAGTGAGAATGGGTGCAGTCGTAGGAACAGCCCCCTGTCTGGGACCAGTTCTGAGGCTTGGAGTAGCCTGCGTGACAACTTCTTCTTGGGTACAAAAATATTCAACTTCTTTTGTATCTCAAATTAGTTTTGGGTGCTTTAGTCTACACTTGTCTTGCAACTTCAAATTGTGCTGGTGCCCAGACATCACAGGCACACCTCATGCACATCTGTGACTGATATCTCCTTCCTACAGTCACAGCACAGCCATTTGTGAGTTTGCCCTGCCAAATGGTGTCACTTCAATCCTTGACCCTTAGAAGTGGAGCTAAGGTGCTCCACCAGCCTGTGGGTCCAGTGGAACCAATGTCTCTCCTCTGCTGAGCACTGCAAACCCAAACAGAACAGATACATCACCGTCGATGCATGGATTTGACCCGTCGCAGAGACTTGCATCACCGCTGCAACCTGCATCGCCTTTGGAACCACTGTAGGCCCTCGAATCTCTTGACGATGGCAGCCTTAACTCATCAATGGGATCCTCAACATTGATGCAACAGGGCTTTGCACCTCATCATATCTCGGAACCAACACATCACCTTGGCTGCACCATGCATCCTAGACGCAGATCATGCAGTGCACCACAAACCAGGATTGAAGGTACTTTTGATCAGCTGGCCTAACTAGGTCATTGAAGCTGGCCTGTGCTCCAATGCAGTTGGCCTGAACTTCTGACTTTGTCCCTGTCTGGCATGACCAAATAGCCAAAGTTGCTGCTTTATGTCTTTTGGCACTATTTTTACCTAAACCTTTGAAATCTAATATCTCTGGTTCTACTAATTGGGATTTTGTCACTAACTCTGTTGAGGGCTCCTTTTGTGGTGTGTTTTCAGTGTGTTACTCCTTAAAGTGTTGCACAGATACTTTATGCATTGTCTCTAAGTTAAGCCTGACTGTGCTGTGCCAAACTGCCAAAGGTTTGAGAACAGGTTAATTTGGGGTTTGCTTGTGCCTTACCCTGAAAAGAATTGTGGTTGCTGCTTGACCAGGGCTCAGAAAACGATCAACCAACAACATCTATATTGGATATAATTTTTTGTCAGCAGACCAAGGCAGTAGTCTAAACCTGAAAATTGGGGATTGGGAGCTGGAAACATACCTTAATGTCATGAAAAAGAGACTTTCCATATCTCTCCTTGTAGCGTTTTCTTATGTTCATCAGATCTATTTCACTACGGGATATCAGGATCCTTATCACTGTCTTGTTATGAAAACCGAAGTCCTGCATGAGGAGAACCATGACATGTCAGTTGATGTTGAAAGTTTGAAATAGTTACATGGTGTTTGTTAGTTGTAAGCAATGACAAAAGAACAGCAAACAAATATTAACTGATATAATTTACGGACATAATCAGCTAAAGCCCATAAAGACCTTTCATTTTGGACTTTGCCATTTTGGGCCTGATATAGAACTCGGCAGCCGGGTTAATCCGTTACAATGATGACAGATATCCAGTCCACTGAAATCTAAATCCTACAGGATAGAATGGGATTTAGTTTTCGGCTGATGGAGTAACCTGTCCTCCAAGTTCTTAAATCACGCCCTTTATTGGTGTAGGAAGTTGGCTCTGTATATACTATCTCAAAGTGAGAGATAGTGTGCACCGAGTCCAAGGGTTCCCCTTAGAGGTAAGATAGTGGCAAAATTAGATAATTCTAATGTTCTATTTTGTGGTAGTATGGTCGAGCAGTAGGCTTATTAGAGGGTAGTGTTAGGCATTTGTTGTACACACACAGGCAATAAATGAGGAACACACACTCAAAGACTTAACTCCAGGCCAATAGTTTTTATGTAGAAAAATATATTTTCTTAATTTATTTTTAGAACCACAAGTTCAAGATTTGAAGTAAATACATAAAATGCAAGGTACTCGACTCAGGTAAGTTAGGAACTTTGAATTAGAGCAATATTGTATACAGTTTTTGTTAAAAGTACAGTGCAAAAATCAACATTTCCTGTGGGAGATAAGTATTGGTTAGATTGTGAGGTAAGTAAGACACTTACAAGTCTCAGTTCCTGGGCATAGACAGCCCATCATTGGGGGTTCAAGGTAACCCCAAAGTTACCACACCAGCAGCTCAGGGCCGGTCAGATGTAGAGGTCAAAGAAGTGCCCAAAACACATAGGTGCCTATGGAGAACAGGGGTGCTCTGGTTCCAGTCTGCCAGCACGTAAGAACCCGCGTCCTCAGGGGGCAGACCAGGGTTTTTTTTCAGAGCACTGGGGGGGACACAAGTAGGCACACAAAACACACCTTCAGTGGCACAGGGGCGGCCAGGTGCAGTGTGCAAAGCAGGCGTCGGGTTTTGTATTGGGTTCAATGAAGGGACCCGGGGATCACTCTGGGGTGCAGGCAGGGCACAGGGGGGCTTCTCAGGCCAGCCACTGACTGGGCTAGGCAGAGGGTCGCCTGGTGGTTACTCCTGCACTGAGGTTCGGTTCCTTCTGGTCCTGGGGGCTGCGGGTGCAGTGCTTGGTCCAGGCGTTGGGTCCCTTGTTACAGGCAGTCGCGGTCAGGGGGAGCCTCTGGGTTCTCTCTGCATGCATCGCTGTGGGGGTCCAAGGGGGTCGTCTCGGGCTACACACAAGGTCACAGTCACCTGGGAGTCCTCCCTGTGGTGTTAGTTCTCTGGAGCTCGAGACGGGGGCGTTGGGTGCAGAGGGTGAAGTCTCACGCTTCCGGCGGGAAGAGTGAAGTCTATAGAAGTTGTTGCTTGTTGTTGAGCAGAGCCACTGCTCACAGGAGTTTCTTGGTCCTTAGGTCCAGGGCAGTCCTCTGAGGCTTCAGAGGTCGCTGGTTCCTGTTGGATGCGTCGCTGTTGCAGGTTTTTGAGTCAGGAGACAGGCCGATAGGGCTGGGGCCAAAGCAGTTGTCATCTCCGTCATCTCTGCAGGGCTTTCAGGTCAGCAGTCCTTCTTCTTAGTTCAGGTTGCAGGAATCTGATTTCCTGGGTTCTGGGGTGCCCCTAAATACTAACTTTAGGGGTGTGTTTAGGTCTGGGAGGGCAGTACCCAATGGCTACTGTCCTGGAGGGTGGCTACACCCTCTTTGTGCCTCCTCCCTGAGGGGAGGGGGGCACATCCCTAATCCTTTTGGGGGAATCCCCCAAACTTAAGATGGAGGATTTCTAAAGGTAGGGGTCACCTCAGCTCAGGACACCTTAGGGGATGTCCTGACTGGTAGGTGACTCCTCCGTGTTTTTCTTATTATCTCCTCCAGCTTTGCCACCAAAAGTGGTGGCAGTGGCTGGAGGGGCGGGCATCTCCACTAGCTGGGATGCCCTGTGGCGCTGTAACAAAAGGGGTGAGTCTTTGAGGCTTACCGCCAGGTACAGGCTTTGTTCCTGCCACAGAGTGACAAAGGCACTCTCCCCATGTAGCCAGCAACTCATCTGGTTGTGGCAGGCTGGCAGAAACTGGTCAGCCCAACACTAGAAGTTGGATTGGTATTCATGTGGCATCTCTAAGATGCCCTCTGGGTGCATTTTACAATAAATTCCCCACTGGCATAAGTGTGCATTTATTGTGCTGAAACGTTTGATACCAAACTTCCCAGATTTCAGTGTAACCATTATGGAACTGTGGAGTTTGTGTTTGACAAACTCCCAGACCATATACTCTTATGGCTACCCTGCACTTACAATGTCTAAGGTTTTGCTTAGACACTGTAAGGACATAGTGCTCATGCACATATGTCCTCACCTGTAGTATAGTGCACCCTGCCTTAGGGCTGTAAGGCCTGCTAGAGGGGTGACTTACCTATGCCACAGGCAGTGTGAGGTTGGCATGGCACTCTGAGGGGCGTGTCATGTCGACTTAGTCATTTTCTCCCCACCAGCACACACAAGCTGCAAGGCAGTGTACATGTGCTGAGTGAGAGGTCCCCAGGGTGGCATAAGACATGCTGCAGCCCTTAGAGACCTTCCCTGGCATCAGAGCCCTTGGTACCAGGGGTACCATTTACAAGGGACTTATCTGGGTGTCAGGGCTGTGCCAATTATGGGAACAAAGGTACAGTTTAGGGAAAGAACACTGGTGCTGGGGCCTGGTTAGCAGGGTCTTAGCATACTTTCAATCATAACTGGCATCAGCAAAAAAGGCAAAAAGTCAGGGGGTAACCATGCCAAGGAGACATTTCCTTACAATTGGTTATTTGAAAGCAGTGAAAATATGCACAAGGCATTGTAAAACATTCTTGCATCATCAAATACACTATACACTTAAAATTAAATAGAGATCCACGATCAATTTATACTAAGTAAAACAAGTTCTTAAAACAATCAGTTTAGAGACCCATTCACCACTGCTAAAACCATAATTATTCAACAGAATGGATATCAACTCTCTAAATGTTTAATTTAGCAGCACATTCCCCTGGTGGTTCTTAGTCCAGCGTTAATGTGCTGTATTTTTCATGCAGCTCCATCTCTTCTGTCTCGGGTGTCACCACCAGCCTTGAATGTTTGTATGCAAATCACAAAAAATCAGCCTTCAATAGGACTTTTACCCTGCATTTTCTTAGCTTTGACTTTTGTGGCTCCCTCCATCACACCCAATACACAACGGTCAATATACACATGTACATTTACTCACATATATATTTACTACTGTACATAGATGTAACTCAATGTTTTGCTATTCACCATTTCCATGCAGAGGTTTATATCTAGGTGTGAATTTACGTATCTCCATTTCTCAAATGAAGAAGTGGAGCTTTCTATGATGGTAATTATTAACTTTGCAACCATATTTTATGTTCCACCTGCTTGGTGGACATGTCTGCTGTCGGAGTAGAAACAGAGTTGAAGACCTCTGCCACAAAAAAGAACACAACCACCATCTAGGCCAAATGGAAGGGAATAGGAAAATACTAAAAACGTGATCCACAACTTGACACCGGTTCCTGGAGGTGCACCTGGATCCCTTCTCTGTGTCAACCTCCTCAAGGAGTCTGTCCTCCCCGCAATGCACCCTTGCCCGCAATATGGGCTTTCTGCTGTAGACCACCCTAATGTAATGCCAATTAAAGTAATCCACTTCTCTACCCTTAAAGTTATATTACAACCTATCTCGCAACTCTGCCTTCCCCAACCCTGCACTGTTATGCAGTCATTACATACATTTCCCTCAAACACAGCCTTTAAAATATACATCCTTTAAATAAGATATTGTTTATAGTAAATCCTTTTTCTTCTTCCTTCCTCTGATATATTCATGATTAATATACTCATAGGTCATTCTGGGGCATGGATACTTCCTGGTGTGGCAGGGCAACACACAGGTCCTGTCATTGAACACAACAGCACAATACACCATATCTATGTCATTATGCTATCAATATCACTAACACAGTTTAGGAGATATCTGTACCTTTGTTTATGCATCCTAACAGTTTTTTTTAATTTTTGTTATATTTTGCTTTAACTTACATTTGTATTCCTCTATAAATACTTCTGGTTTCAAATACAGTGAGACACAAACCTTGGTGTCGATTGCGACCAATTCCACAGGTTCACACTCCAGCCAGGCCCTGCACCTAACCCCATGGCAAGCAGCCAACAACCCCGCTGAGCGTGGCCTTTCTTAATTTATGTAACTTCATGACCTTCTTGATTGCAGGAATAATGTGTGTGTGTGCGTGTATGTATATACATATATATATATATACGTATATATATATATATATACATATATATATATATATATACACACATGTATATATGCACACATATGTATATTATCTTAAAAAAACAGAGGTTGCAGGGACGTTATACTTAGCCTCAAATTTTAAACTTACAAAACCATAGAAAGTCACCAGTTATAGTTAGAGTTATCTCAAGTAACTTTAACTCGTGCCCTAAGGTAACTATAACTCGCGCCCTGGCCATGCACAGTTTTTTCATCAAAAATGTTACTGCAAATATTACAGTGATATCATCAATGATGTTACCAAAGATGTCATGAGTGCCAACATTTGTGGGGTAATTAGCAGTGCATGGTGAGGGCGCGAGTTATAGTTACCTTTGGGCAGGAGTAATTCTCCACTTTTTGACTGCAGGACCTGTTTGACAGGTCCCGCTGTCAAAAAGTGGAGTGTTTGCTGTGACTTGGCGGCAGCTTCAAAGCTGCAGCCAAGCCACAGCAAACAGCTATGTCCTGGGGGTGGGCACCCTGGTAAATAGCAGGAGCCAGCCCTGGGTGGTGGCGGTCCCCATGGCCATCAGTGGCTCCATGTGGGTGGGCGCGTGGCCCCCCTCCAACTTAGAAGAAGCCCCGGGGAGGTGGTGGTCCCCGGGGCTAAGGAGGTCAGAAACAGACGTCTTATAATTATTTGTAATATAGCCCCAGGGAGATGATGATCCAAAGGGTCTATGGGGGGCCGTGCAGCCCCTTGCACACTATTAAAATACAGCCACTGGGAGGTGGTGGTCCCCAGCGCTGTGGGGAGGCTGACAGGCCTCCCCCATGCCAGTAATTAATTTAGCCCCAGGGCGGTGGTGATCCTCAGCGTGCGGGGGGAGTCTGTGCGACCTCTCCGCACATAATTTCTACTTTGCCCTGGGGGAGGTGGTGGTCCCTGGGGATGTAGGGGAGGCAGATGAGCCTTCCCCACGCCAGTAATTAATTTAGCCCCAGGGAGGTGGCGTTCTCCGTGGTGCGGGGGGCATGCGGCCCGCACATAATTTCTACTTTGCCCCAGGGAGGTGGTTGTCCCCTGGGCTACGGGGGGTTAGGCACCCCACACATTCCAATAAAATAATGGCCATGGGACTTGGCCCACCTGGGGGCTTAAAACAGACGAAGCATGGGAGCTGTGCTTCTTTTTTAAAAACTTTTCACCTGATACGCGGATCTGCCGCAACCCTGGGCAAAAATGTAAAAAAATGTTTTTTAGCCTTGAGCGGGTCCCTCTGGGACTCCACCACCAGAGCTAAGGTGTCAGGGTGACCATACCCTGCCCCATTTTCTTTTTTTATATTTTTTTCTGGGACTCAGCTCAAGCTGAGTCCCAAGATGGTTGCCAACACTTGTTGTGGAGCCATTTTAGTGATGCATCTTGGCATGTTATTTTAGCAACTAGGTCTGCTGGTTGTCCCCTTTAGCCTAGTAATGTTTAATTTTATTCTTTTAGAATCAGGCAGATTTGTGGTGGTGTTTTATTTTCCTTTATCTTGTTGTCCTTTCGCCTAGGAAAGCATTACATTTCTTTGTGCGACATTCTTTCACTCTGTGCTTTCCTCAAGCCATCATTGAGATAGGATTGTCGGCACAAGTGGTACACTGTGTCTCTAACATTCACAGAAACTTACGTATTTTTATGTGAGGACACTTTTTCAGAACATCAGTTGTTTTATTATAAAAACATTTCCCTGTCCCATGCACGGTAGAGGGAGGTTCCAGCCAGATGACCATGACAGCAGGCTGTCTGACTTTGTTACAGCTGTTCTCTGAGACCAGGGGTTCCCTGGCCCACATGGGGGTTGTGTCTCTATAGATAATTGGCTTCTTTACTACTGTCATTCTCAGGTGTAGGGGATGATGTCTTCCCAGGAGGGAATCCTGTGAGGCGGATTGAGGCTTATCCTGCTGTGCTCTAACAGAGCTTAGGTAGGAATTACATATATCATGCATAATGACAGTATGGTGGGACTTTTACTGTGTTTCACTTTTCTTGTCTCCATTTTGCTTTGAGTATATTTCATCATTCTAATTATTGCATTTCATGTTATTTTATCCAAGACACATCTGATTCAATACATCTTTGTGAACCATTTCCTACCTCTGTTTGTCTTTGCATGTGTGAGACTAATGTAACTAAGAGAAAAGGATGAGATCTGATCCACCACGATTTCCCTGAGAAGTAACAATGTCATGCACCCGGTTGCCACAAATCATCCCTGCTCTTGGGCAGAGATGAGGTGCTGAAAGCTGAAGGGAAATGGATTAGGCCAACAGTTGTCATATGGTGTGGGATTGAACTCAGTTCCCCACAATTTAGGTGATACTGCTGCCCATATCCAGCAGCCTCATTAGTAAAATGAGAGCCAACGTGACATGGCACCACCAGTGTTTGGGCAGGCACTGATTTGCAGTTCCTCCTGAGTATATCTGTCTCACTACGTGCTAAAGGCATATATACGGAGATGTCCATGGTATTAAGGATTTCCTCCTCAACCAGATAGGTAGTACATATTCAACGCTATAGGACGTTCAAACTTGAACCTTAAAAGGAATGATCCCCATCTGGTGTCCTTATCTCTGAACAGGTGTATCTACCATGTCGAACCTGCAACAGGTGGTAATTGACATAAACATGCAACCTCCCCTCACTGCTCATTTATTAGCTCATGCCCTTACAGCCGAGGGGGGATCCTGTTACATTTGTAGTCGAGGCTCATTCAGCCAATAGAACAGAAACGTTTTGTTCGTGGGTTAACTTTCCAGCAGTCAATGAGAACACTAATACATTTCATCATTACACATCTGCTAATATACCTGCACAATACAGTGCATATGCATAACTAGATATACCCCTACCTTTTCAAGACCATCATAAGTGTCTTGACGGCATCCTACCCCACACAATACTAAATGTTAGGTTAGGTCCTCGGAGCAATAATGGTCCTACCTGGCCTTTATTGGCCACATATACTCCACAACGTGATGCAGGCACTTTGTGGTAGCTGAGGTTTGCTGCTTATACTCTGAACTCACCACAATATATAGACTCTTGGTACAGTTTGTAATGCAAACATTAATCAATAACCTAGTATGAGCTGCCCCAGCGCAACCACATGCAGTCACATCAGGCATTAACCCTGCTAAAGTACATTTGATCATGGGTAAGGTACCCGCCAAGTGGGAAGAAATTCCGTTTTGGTTAGCTCAAAAATTAAATGCGCTGGAAGCAGTATTTCCCCGTACAGGACCTCAAGATAAACACAGAATTCTCCCTATGTGCTTGCCGTTTGGGGTGGTTTCCAGAGTAGATAACTGCAAAACTTGTGGCATGGTATTTGACATGCTCTAAACTACCACACACGGTACATCAACACTTGCCAATCTTCTGGAAGCATTAAAACCAAATCAAGGTGAATAATGGGATGCCCCGACCCTGGATTTGGGGATGCAATTAATGGGAGATGTTGCCACTGTGTCTTCCATAATATTAAGTCATCTCAAAGGGAAAGCAGTGGCACTAACAGTGAGCATGCAGCTCCGGGACGTTCCTGTACAGGATCAAGAACGCAAGCTGTCAAAGATTATTGCCGAGACCTACTCTAGTATTTGTCAAGATAGTCTGTGAGCCAAACCTAGTAAACTACAATTTCAGGGTAAATCCAGTAAGAATTCTACCAAGCACGCACCTGAAGGTTCTAAAAATCCCTAGGATAAACAAAAACAAACACCTAAAAAAGAAAGGTGAAAATCTCTGCGCTCGGCGGCCCCTCAAAACCAATATAATCTTAGAAATAGAGATAATATAAAAACTCCTGATAGATATCAATATACTGATACACACCAATCTTGTTGGTTTCAGGACTCACCGGATAAACACAGTGAGAGAGGTGGGCAGTCAGATCAGTGAACAGAGTACGTGAAACTAAGAAAGGAGTCACAACGCTCGTTAGAAGTTTCTGTTAAGAAAGAAGAGAAACTTCCCCAACAAAAACCTTAATTCAAAAGCAAGAAAGTGGCAGTGATTTTTATATGAAATGCCACTCAGGATGAGAGTTTTTACTGAAGAACAGGAAATAGGCACTGACTCTGCTCGACATTGGGGCAGAGGTCACAATAGTTTGCAGGAATCTTCAAAAGCAGCTGGAGGTGAAAGCAACAACGTTTTACAAATCGAGACTGCAGACATGCATGTCTCCACACACAATAGGGTGCATAAACTAAAAATACCATTAGAAGGAGACATTGAGTGCATACCAGACACTATGGCCCTCATTTCGACCTTGGTGGTCTTTTGTAAAGACCGCAAGGTACCGCTGTGCTGAAGACCGCCAGTGCAGACGGTTTTCCGCGCGGCGTATTATGACTGGCGGTCGGCGGGGAAGTGGAGGCTGCTCCACCTACACCGCCACGTTGTGTGCGTGCATGGGAGTGTGCGTGTGAGTATGTAGAGGAGGTGTGTGAGTGCGTGTATGCATGCTGGGAGTGTGTTGTGTGTATGGGAAATGTGTGCGGGTCGGTCTGTGTGCATGTCTGTTTGTATGTGTGCGGGTATGTGTTGTAGTGTATGTGTGCGTGTGGGTGTGTGTGTATGTGCATGTTGCGGATGGGGTGGGGGGGTCCTGCCACCTTTGGGGGTAGTAGGGGGTGTGGGATGTGGGGGGAGGACTCGGGGTGAGGGAGGGGGTTGGGGGAGACCCCTATCAGTGCCAGGGATGGAATTCCCAGGCACTGATAGTACCTACCGCCATGGATTTCGTGGCGGTTCCAAACCACCCGAAATCGATGGCGGTATGCAGGGTCCTGATACTGCCGGCAGTCTGGTGATGGCCGCTGGGTTGGAGACCGAAGTCTCCAGCCCAGCGGTCATCACCGCCCTGGCGGTCGGAGTGGGGAAGTGGCGGATGACCATGGCGGTAACCGCCATGGTCATAATTCCATTTTTTTTTCCGCTGGCCTGTTGGCAGTATTACCGCCACTTCTCCCCCGTCCGCCAGGGTTGTAATGAGGGCCTATGTTTTGGGATCGCGTAGTTACCATTTATGATATTTTATTGGCCTAAAAAGATTGGGCACCAGAATTTGTCCATAATGTCCCATATGGCGAAGAGGTAATTGAACCCTTTTTCTCACCCCTTGTTCCAAGAGAAGTCAGGGAGTCTTGCGCAAGTGACTGGGCGAAGGTGCAGGCACCCGCATTGTATCACAACCTTGCAGGGCAGGATAAATATTCTCCCTATCATATAATATCAATTAGATCCCAACCACAACCTCAACCACAATATCCAATGAAGCATGAAGCAAGTCCACCAGTGTGAGAAATCCTCATGCATTTAGAGTACCAGGGCATAATCGAACCCTGTGTCTCACTAATGAACAGCCCATTGTTCCTTGTAGCTAAACCAAACCATTCATCTAGTATAGTCTTAGACTGCAGACATTTAAATAGTCACACAAGCACATTTGCTATTCAAAATGCACACAGCACTGCACTCATTGACAATATAGGGCCAGATGTACGAAAGGATTTTACCCATTCTGTGTCTATGGGAAAAAGCTTTCGTACATATGGCCCATAGTGCGCAAAAAATACAAAATAACCTTGGATATTTCTATTGTTTTTTTCTGCCAAAATATAGCGCCTGAAGGTTAAGATTTAACAAGTTTTAGAGCTTCAGACTCGCAAAAAAAATGTGCAGACTCCTACAGGGGTATAGAAACAGTCCAGGATTGTTTTCATCTTGTGTTACTTCAATTTTACCCAACATTCACCTTGAGACATTGTCCTATGTAGATGATATCTACTTTATGGTTAATGATCTCGTACAACATACAAGACAGGTGAGCTGCATTGTTGTGGGATTTGCCGAACTAGGCTACAAATTTAATTTCGGAAAAACAAAAATAGCCTTCCTTAGTGTCCTATTTTTGGGATATAAATTATCAGATGAAGGCAAGACCCTAGTGCTCGAATTTCTAGAAAAGTGTGCACAGTTACAAACACCAAACACCATCAAAAAGCTCCAGTCATTATTGAGCTTTTTAAATGTTGGCAGAACTTACATTCCAGATTATGCACAATGCATTAAACCATTATATGACCTACTATGTCCTGACTTTTCAAGTAAATATTGGACAGTCAAACTCACATGCATTCTCAGAGCATTGCAACAAGACATGCTTGCAGCTAAACACTTGCACACAAGAGACAACAAAATGCATTTGGCTATCAGAGTAAACTGCTGTTCAAAGAGGGTGATACCATTCCCATTGCATACAAAAAACACCTGTATTCCACAGCTGAACAACGCTTTGCACCCACAGAAAAAAACCTGACTGCTGTTCAGATGGCTGTCATCAAAGAGAGACCTTTGGCCCAGGGGAAACATATTATTGTCGTATCCCTGATCCCAGCCCTTTAGGCAGTCACAAAAGCCAGGGTACCTAATGACAAGGCACAATATCCACGTTGGATTCAATCCGACGGCCACTGATGTCGATTATGTTTTTGACCCTAAATTACAAACTCAAGAATTTCTCCAATATGAACTAGAATACTCAGTTTCAGCAAACACTTTGCCTATTGAACAATATCAAACAATTCTGTACACTGATGGCTCAGCCCAACCAGCAGTAGGCACCAAACTTTGAATCTCTGCTGCCTGAGTGGTTGTGAGTGGCTACATGAAGGATGGTGAATTCCATCCACAACATACTTACACGTAGACCTTAGGAGACTGCACTGCACAATTAGCAGAGCTCAAAGCTCTGTTGATGGCACTGAAACACATGGATCCATGACAGTTAACATTAATCCTCAATGAATATCTGCATTACTGGCACCAGAATGGGTTCAGAGATTCAAAAGGCAACACCATCAAACACAGACTTCTGTGGGTGAATGTAGCGGATCTGAAACAAATGCTACCCAATGTCCATGTAGTTCATACATTGGGACACCAACGTGTTGAAATGCACATTACAGGTAATACCTTGGCTTATGAAGTGACCAAGTCAACAGTAGCTGTGGCTTCTGTTGCTGCAATAACTCATTCACGGACGACGTTGGATGATGAAACATTGGCTGCTGTGAAAGCTTCGGCTGAAAGCAAGCCCATGCCAAAGGCATATCCAAGTATTCCTAGCTCAGATCTGGCCTAAATACTGCCCTAGTAACAATACCAGGGGTGGGTGATCTTGTGACCCCCAACCAATACCAAAGGCCTGAGTTGATTAAAACAGTGCATGAGGGAGTTGCTTCTGCCCATGCTGGTGTGGTGGCTACTATTTCATTATTACAAGCAAGTTATTGCTGGCCAGGTCTATACAAACAGACCAAGCAGTATGTCCTTTGTTGTGACATCTGTCAGCAAATAAGAGTCCACTGTCAAATGCCTACCGCAGACAGACCTCCTAATTTCCAACATACATCCTCAATTTCTGTACCTGGACCATTGCGGTCCCTTGAACTCTGGTGGTGCATACAAATACATCTTAGTCACTGTCAACTCATGCTTCAGATTTCTATGGGTATGGCCACAATGCTTAGCTGCCGTTCGAACTGTTATTAAAGATTTGCAAGTCTTTATATTCACATATGCAGTTCTGGATTTCTACTCAGACCAGGGCCCTGCTTTCGCCTCAAGGGCATTCGGGGACACCATGGCTTCATTACGGGTCCAACTGTATTAGTTTTCTCTGTATCATCCCTCGGGAAACAGTGTTGTGGAGTGAAGAAACCAGGACTTCAAGCAATGCTTAACAGCTAGAGTATTAGGCACACAACGTAGTTGGCATAATCACCTGTATGGAGTCTAGAGAACTCTTAATAATATGCCTAGAAGTTCTCTGGAAGGGCATACCCCATGTGAATGCCTTTTTGGAACACAAATGTACATTCCAGATCTTGATGGTCCTGGCGCGTAGGCGGAAGATACACCTTTTGACATAAATATACATGCCACTGTATTGCAGGACTTACAACAGTTTTGTGATGACAGTGCATCTGCCAGTGCGCCCTCCTTCGGAATAAGGGATCCCCCAATAACACCTACTGGCTGGATTTCCAAAAGTTAGGGATCTAGTGTGTGAACAGATTGGTGTAAAAAAGGAGTTCGGCCTTCTAATCGTGCACTAGTTCCAGTCCTGGGAATATACGATACCAGAACTGTTATTCTGCCACTGCTGCCTGGTTCTAAGAAAAACTGCTTTGTCTCCATCGACAATGTCAAGCTAAAACATACAGCCTATCCTGCACAGCAGACCTAGATGACTCCTGGGTAGTCTCCGACTCCCTCTCACTACAGACCAGAATGTTCCTCTACAGATTTTGAGCAGCAACACCTCTCCAAGCTTGGGGAGTTTTGAAAAGGATCTTTCATTAATTCCACTAACTTTTTTGCAACAAGCAACATCAACAATGATGAGCAATTTTAGTCAAATGCAACACAAACGGATGGAATTGTTTACTATGAACCCCCAAAGGGGACTGCTGGCAGTTCTCCTGTTCCAAACATGGCCCCAGTTTTTGCACAAACTGCTTCTGGATATTTTGCCAACGCCAATGACTCTTTCACCGACTCATCTTCTGCAACAAGACTGTCAAGAGCACGTAAGCTGATACATTGTCTCAAAATAAACGATTTCATTCATACATGGATTTATCTGTGGCTCTTATTAACTATACTTGCTTTCTTCTTTAGATTGGTGTCAGGAATAAGGCTGTGCGCGGTCCAGGACCCGCCTTGACCTCTGCTTCGCATCTTTGCGGCACATCATGTGCGCCGCTTGTCATCCCCGCTTGCTCCAGAAGTGGTCATCAGCGTCGCCTGCCCTGTGGTAAAGATCATGTAGCTGCAGGGTCAGGACATTGGTGTACAAGATGCACTTATCAATGCCATTCTATGAATGGACTACAACTCCCAAGTTTTTAGAAGCAGAGGCCATCTTGGGGTGTGGCAGGCCTATAAAGCCCAGCCACACCCAAGCACATTGCTCACTATTTTGAAGACTTTGGTGCAGTCGGACCTCAAGGGGAGTTCTTCTGAAGAAAGCGGATTTCCTGCATGGCAGAGTGGCAGCATGTCAGAGTATCCTTGTTTCCATGGTGAATTAAAAAACGAGTAGGTCGTACACGTATCGGTAAGGTCTTGATGAGTAAATTTTGAAGAGGGTTATTTACTCCCAAAAGTAAAGCGCCCCTCAGCAAAACAAGCAAAACGCTTTAGACCAAAAGTAAAGCGCTCCTGGCACGACGATCAAAGCGCTTCAGGCCAAACGAGTAAAGCGCCCTTGGCACGACAATCAAAGCGCTTCAGGCCACATGAGTGAAGCGCCCCCTTAGCACAATGAGCAAAGAGCTTCCGGCTAAACGAGTAAAGCACCCTTGGCACGACAATCAAAGCGCTTCAGGCTAAACGAGTAAAGCGCCTTTGGCACGATAATCAAAGCGCTTCAGGCCACACGACTAAAGCGCCCTTGGCACGACAATCATAGTGCTTCAGGCCACATGAGTAAAGTTCCCTTGGCACTGACGATCAAAGTGCTTCAGACAAAACAAGTAAAGCGCCCCTTGACACAACGAGCAAAGCGCTTCAGGCAAAACAAGTAGAAGCGCCCCTGGCATAATGAGTAAAGCGCTTCATGCATGACGATCAAAGCACTTCAACTTCAATTAGTAAAACTTTTCAGGCCTCAGTTGCAAATGTGAAAGCGCTTGAGAAAAGCAAGCTATAGTTTCATTGTTTTTTGGGAAGTACAATATGTGAGATACATATTTAAATCTTTGTGCATTTCTAGGCTGAGATCAAACGTTTATGTTATGAAAGCATAATTGTTACATGGTTAATATTCAGAGTATGATCATAGTCCAAAGCTCTTGCCATCTTTAGGTACAGAGATTGCAATTCGTTCTTGTTCCACGATTCAAAGAAGGGGCTATGCCCAGTTCACAAAGGGTCTCAATCCGATATCACGGAGACGCCTTTGTTCCAGAGTCTATTGGTGAGTTTATACTGTTATGAAAGCGTATATGCATATTTGTCCTAACCATCTTCTTTTCAGATCTCTCTCCCTGCAGTTTCCTACCCTAATTCCCTTCCCCCGCCTGGCTTCATCAATACTCTGCACTCTGATAGCTTTCTGAGTTGGTGACGCCGGGAGGTGGGCCTTTTGGTCAGCAGCGTGCAGATCCAGAGGAAAGGGCACTGTGACAATTGGGTTTGTCATCGCCTTTTTCTTATTAATACATGGTCGTTACCTTCCTGAATGCTCTACAGTTGAACTGGTGGATGAGGTGTTGAAACCACATTTTTCCTCCCAGAAGACCCACAGAGACTTGTCCTTAGTGAACATTTCAGTTATAACAATTCCTGATGGGATCGTTTGGGATAAAGTATCTTTTGATATATATGGCCTGACAGAGGTTATTCGAATTCAATTTGCATTTAAACTTTCTATGAATGATGTAATAACACCTGGAACTGTAAAAACAGTTGATTCTATGTTATCTGAAATAGAGTATTTTAGTGTGTTTGAAAGTGTTTGAAAGTGAAGATGTTTATCAATCAAAAGAAAAATAATGGAGACATGTTCTGTTACAATTATTATGGATATAATTTCATTCATAGAGCAAGTACCCCAAAGACTATCTTTAATTACACACATTGTCCTACTCCGCCAGTTCTAGAACATGCTCTGAAAAGTTTGTATATTTTTCTGGGCACAATCTTAAAAATGCTGAGTCGTATTATCTTAAATTGCCAATAATGGAAATTCACCATATTTTATTGACCGATACAAAATTGATTTATTCTGATTCCTTTCTTTTCTGGTTGGCTACAGAAGGCTGTGAATATTGGCTGTCGATTGACTTAAAGAGTGTATGGGGAACTAAAAATTGGCAACAAAGGGGAAAGGAAGCTTTATTTAGAGCATGCCTGATACCTGTTTAAATTATATTTTTTAATGAAACTGTACAACAGATAAGTTGTTTAGGCTTGGCAAATAAATAATGCAACTGAAGGTCAGCTCGATAAGTGAGTTCAAAATGGAACATTTCACACCTCACTTTCACGTCCTGGTGGGTGGTTATTGTGGGCGCTGGATGCAAATGGTTGTCATGCATGTTTTGTAAAATCCACAAAGAATGAATAGACCAGACCCTCACTATGTATCATCAGAACATTCTGGTATTTTAACAACATACAGTGTAGGGAAATTATGCAGCATTGGTTAGAAAGTTTCTCACTAGATGCTGTTAAAGAGCACCTCAGTCTCCTTTCTAACAACACAGACTTGCAGGATTTTCTGTTAGGCCCCAAAAGACAATGTAAAAAGTGCTTCTTATATGTAGTTTATAATGAAATTAGGATACTTTCCCAACAAGAAGCTGTTGTCCAGTTAAGGCGAATAGATCAGGAAAATTTACAGAAAGCATTAGCCTTTGTAGATAATGGAATTATCACCTTGTCCGACTGCAAATACACCTTAAACAACAGAATCTCATCTGCAATAGACATTGTGCAAAGTGACATGTCACTTTTACAACATGGACAAAGCCAACTTAGTTCCATTATGCAGTTAGGTTGGACAGTACAAACATCGAAATCTGGTTGCATTCCCTGGCAACATGTCAATGCGAGGGACAATTTTTCAGTATTGAACTTGACGCTACAGCAACAAATAATGGCTAAGAAAGAAGCAACCTATGTTATGTTAAACATCGAAAAATAAGAAAAGTTGCCTTTTACTGTGGCTGAAATACTACCTGCTGAATGGTTAATAAACGGGGTTATCTTCCTATTTCAACACTGCAAGTCACATCCTGCTTGAAGCGCATTTCAGTGGGCAGATATGAAAGGCTAGGAGATAGTTACATCCAGGAGGTGTGGGAGCTACCCTTTTCGCACAAATATCTCAATGGCATGAAAGAGGTTTTTCTTAGCTGCAGTGAATTCAAGACTTCTGTGACCCATTCAATGGTTTGTAGGCAGCTGTCCTTGCACGGGGTGTGCAATGCTTTGGCAGCAAATTTAGCTCACTGTCTAAAGGGAGTTCCAGTCCGCTTGATTAGACTTGCGTTCCAGGTGCTCTCGAATGGAAGCAGTGAGAGCCATTGTGGAATGCGAGCCAGAATAGCTTATGTCGTTTCGGTCTCCCAAATTGTCACCTGTTGCGGCAATGTCCTTTTTCCCTCTACACAACAGAGGAAAGTAGCAGATACTTGCCCTCACATTGCTACTTCAAATGTGAAGATTGACAAGATGAGCAGACTCAAGGCTTTATTGTTTCAAAAACACGTGGTGCTTACATCTGTGTGCTAGACCTATGCGCTTCAAGTTGGAGGTCATCTGCAAAAATTAAGTCCCTTTTAAGTACAAACTTTCTGAGACACTTTGGTGAACTTGTGGGATGAATTTTTAACATGTCTAATGGTTCAGGGACTGTACATTTCTTTAAGAATGTTGGTTATAGTTTCATCACCAATTTTTGGGGGGATTTCCAATTACTTTGCCTATAATAAGTGCCATCTTGCTGTTGCTGTTTTTTTATTCACTATGGCTGTCCCATCGCAACAAGGAGGACTGATGGTGCTTCCACCAGCGCAACTGTGTTGTGAACGCATGATGCAGTATTTCGGAACACCACCCCTGGAAGAACTGGAGTGCAATCGGTCTTTGTCATTTAGACCAGTGTTGGATTGTATGCAGTCCGTGTTTCAGTGCCTCTGGTGCCCTTTCAAATGTAATGGACTGTGCATGTTTACTGCCAGTGTCTGCCTTTTAAAATAAGGCTGCTGTGACGGAGTTAGGGTAAGGGGGACTTGGCTTCTTACATGTGAACACAAGTGCGCATGTGAATACAACATACAGGCTGCACATGTGAGACTACTGTTGTGTGCAGCACAGTAACTGTGCACAGGTAGCCTGGTGCAGTGGGGAGTCTGCCGGATTAGAAAATGACATGGGATAGGCCTTATATTATTAGTGGGAACTCATAGGTGAAGTCAGTATGGCTTGGTGCTTTGTCTTCAGTGACACTTTATTATGTACATAGGGGAATATGTGCCTTAGAGTCCAGTTTCACCTACCTTAAGCCTAAAAAAGTCCAGTGAAGTATTAAACTGGGGTGGAGAGTGTGCACCCAATTCATTTACACAGGTCCCAAGTTCATACATATACACATTATGGGTCATCCAGCATTTTCATATTTCCCTAGGTTAGCTAAGGATTAGAGTCCAGGGCGTTTGTCACCTTGCTAGGCCAAGTTAATTACATTTCTCCTCGGCGGAGGGAACAAAGACCTCCACACAAAAAAGAAGTAATTAACAGTGCTTCCCTCAACTCGAGGACTGAGGATCAGAAAATGTGCATCTGTTGATTAGCTGTCACACTGTACCAGGACTGGGGACAGCCCAGCCCACTGAAGAAGGTGCCCAGACAAACGGAGCCATCTCCGGAGGGGGCTCCTCTGTGACATTTTGGATGGAAAGGTCCTGGTAGTGATGTCAGCGAGGAACGGAGCTGAGGCTCCTAGAGGAGACGTGACCAGTGACTTTTGGACCACTGAATTCAAATTGAATTGTCTTAGCATGCTGTGCAGGAGGTTTTGGACAGGGGTGGAGAGGCGATGTAGCACCCTAGAATTGGACAGGGGATACCTTGCTTCTAGAACCTTCCAACTCTATTTAAAAACTCTTGCAAGAGGGAGAGAGGGTGCTTTTTCTGTTGTGCTTTTCAGTGGGACTGCAACGACAGCCACAGCCATGGACAACTGGAAGGACAAACCCCCTGATTCCCTCAAGGTCTATGGACTCTACCCCCACTGATCCTACGACCAGTGGGCCTCTCCAAGGGCCAGTGAGGCTGGCCTCTTAACTCTCCTGAGGACCAGAAGGGAGAAGTACTTATGTGCCCTAAAAGGAGGAGAGGAGCACCAGAGACTTGAGGGCTTTTAGGGCCTAAAGATCCGAAGGGGTTTCCTGTCGGACAATCATTGGTGGATTTGTGTCCAATGTTGTATGTGCCCCTTGACTTCAATTTTGGGTCCACACAATTCTGGAGCTGGTACAAGCCTGACACCCCTTACCGTGGCAGGTCTGCCACCATAACCCTGAACGCTAGTGCTGGCACTGATGCCACCCCGGCTGGATGAGGAGCCAATAGTCCTTTCAGACACAGAACTGACCTCATAAAATTCACAACCTCCTCACCTTCAAGATGCCAATGGCCTAGATCCCTCTCCTGACACTAGCCTACAACTATGCACCAATTAGTTCAGGAGGTTCGGCATCCCAGGCAGACCTCAAAGGAACCCCTCCTGCCTTTTATTGAGTACTTAACTGACTCCCTGCAGGACAGCTGGGTCAAACAATTAATAGACAGATAGCCAAGACACACCAGCCTGCTCCTGGACACCCACCCTTTCTCCTGCAACACCTCACATCAGAGAGTCTAGTGGTCGAGGCCTATACCAGCAGGCTCATCTCCAACACATTCCTGCCAGAGAGAGAGTCAAATTCATAGAGATATTTGCCGAACAATTGTTCTCCTTCACCAGCCTTACCTTATTGTCTGTGAACTCCAGCTGCCTCCTGGGACACTATTGGCATGTAGAGCAGCGTAATTCTGCCTCCACCCCTATGCGTTACAAAAGTAACTTGACGATGTAATCAACATCATATATACTGTGTGCCTTAATCTTATTAGTGTAAAGTGAAGCATCAAACTATTTGATTAAAGGTGATTTCACTGAAGAAATTAAAGGTTTTATGTGTACGTCTGAGTTCTAATATTTAGCCTTAACATGAAATTCGTACTTCCCATTCATATATACGTTTGTCTAATGACATGCTGAATTTATTTAAAAGCGCATTGCATATGTAACTACATATTAATTGCTCGTGTTTTACATTTATTCTGATATTATGCCTACAGTTATAATCAAATGTTCAACCATGCTTATTAATGGTGCTTTGCTAAGTTAGCCTGTGTAGGCCTTAATTTTAATGTATAAAATGCTTTTTTTGTGCTACATGTATTTTTCCTTTGAAGGTGCCCATTCTTGTTTTGTTAACTAGTGAAAAGACTAGTGTGTATTAGAGATAGAAAGCCCGAGCAAGAAGAACTGGGTGTGGACTAGAAGGCTTGGTGTACCTCCCATTCATTCACTATCTGGGAAGAAGAAGCTCAAGGCCGACCTGTTCATTAGTGTTCCGTGGGATGGAAGAATCTCTCTATTTTGCAGGTGTACTCCATGAGAAGGAGAATTAATTGGATTTCTGATGACATTTTCAGAAGATACAAATGCTCCTGGAACTTTCCACATAAATTTAGTGTTCACACTGTTAGAATTTCAGCACATCTCTTTTAGACTTTGAGGGGTGCAGTACATAGCTTTATGCTAATACTGGATTCTATACTTTCTGAAGGCTTATAGTGGAGTCTTTTCAATGCTAACACCTACATTCCTTTGTCCCAGACCCTTGAATTTAGCTCTATTTAGGATGGAATCCAAACAGGTGTCCTTGTTCCAATTTGTGCTGCATAGAAGGAACTTAAATTCTTTTACAGAATGTCAGTTCTTATATCTTAGTTTCTGCTCTTCTGTGACTAACCTTTACATGCCTTTGTACTGGAAAGACTGAATCTGTTTCCGTATAACAGTTTGCCGATTTTGATTTTGTATATCTATAACCTGATTTTGATATGCTCATATTATAGAACGATTACTAATTTGAAATAAATCTAGCAAACTTTAATACTGATTCCCGGTCCTTTTTGTGTAACTAAATGGGCCTCACAGAATTGTAAATTTGAATTTAATGCTTAATTCCTTGCTTCCCAACACTCTGAAAAGATCCAGAAAGGAACTGACCATCGCCTCCATACACGCACCAGCACCAGCTTCGTGGGACATGGTAAGGGAAATCTTGCCAGCAGTCCCAGATGACCTCATAATCAACCTTCAGCAAATCAAACATCAAAGAGATCTAGAAGAGAACTGACCATCGCTTCCATGTGCACTCCAGCAACGTGGTAGCATTAGTGGAGGGTTCAATTGATGCAACAGAGAGCTTGAGTGCCCATTCCAGATTTGCCCAAGCCCAGTCCAAACCCTAAAGCCCATGGTTCGAGTCAGACGATTGTTGGTGTTCCAGCCATTCAGGAGAGGATTGTAACAGCGGAGTATTGAGCAGTTGTGTGCGCGTGGCACTTGATGCTGAAACGTTTAAGTTGTTATTGGGTCTGACGTGGTCTAAGATCCTGGAATAGTAATAAAAAGTATAGAAGACACTATATTGTAATGTTCTGCTAAGTTTGATGGTGCTTGTCATCAGAGGTTGTCGATGGCACAATGATGATAGGGATATTATCTTTGCGTGAAAGTAAGGTTTGGTTGCTGTGGTGAATCCCCAGTGCACGGGGAAGCACTACACCAATTTGGGTGATTCCCTGCAGGCTGAGGTTTCATTCCAGAGTGTGTCAGATTGAGTCAGAAAGTGCTTTTCCAAACTGTTTCGTATGTGATTGATTACTTTAATTTCTTTAGTGCAGCAAAATTGTTTGTTGAATTTGCTTTGCAATTTCATGTGTGCATGTGTTTAGCTTTGAGATGAGTGTGTTTGTGAAAATTGTTAAGGAGAGTGAGCCGTTGCAAGGAGTGAGGTTGACGTCACAGTGTGTGGCTCTGGTATTGGCCGGTTGGTGTTAAGTCGTGCTGGTATTGTTCATCCACGTCATAGAGTGTCGCTGGTATTGGAAGCTACAGGATTTTAAAATGGTGATTGATGGAAATTAGTTGAAAAAATTTAATATTTTAGGACTTTATGAGACTTATTTAGAGGAGATGTAGAAATACCTGTTGAGTAGGGGAAGAGGCACCAACAAAGATATGCCAGGTCATTATATGGCTATAATGATAAGTCTTCATACATGTAGCTAAACCAATGGCATTAGACCAGTGAGAAAGAAGGTAGATTGAGGTTTTCCAAATATAGCACATTTAATTTAAGAATCATTAAAAATCTAAGGGGGATACTGTATGAGGCTAAACCATGACGAAGGTGTGTACATTATGAAACAATGCTTGTGAGTGAGCAGCTCAAGCTAAGCAGAGAGAAAAATTTCAGGGAAGAGTCCAAAAGGCACTGCATACTTGTGCCGATTCTAGGTGGGATGCACAGCAGACAAGATGGAGAAGTGACATTATAGAAGGAGCTACATTGTACCCAGCACTAATGAGTGAGGAGACAGACAGGGAGAAAGGACATTCAAGAAAACCGAAAGGGGAGAAGGTAAAAGATAGTGAGAAGATAGATGAAAGTGGTAATAGTGATTCCAGTCTTAACATATTGAATATGCTGTGATCAGCATGACCACCCCCTTACAATGAACCTCAGTTAAGAGGAGTGAGTGGTTCTGATCTCCATGAGCACTTAGCAGTGCCTTATGCACCAGCAAGTACAGGAGTTAATGTGAGTCCAATATCAATGGGAAGGAGTTCAGGGATTAATACCCCTGCTAATTCTAAAGTCCAGAATGCTCCAGATGTGATTACTGTCCCAGTCACTATTGATCCTACAGTCCCATTGTGCAGACCCAAATTATCAGGCACTGTAACACATGCTTTGACATTACCTACTGGGGGAACTCCTTCACTACCAACCCAGATAGATACACCACATGCTATCTCACCAAGGTCAACAGCAAATCTGGCAGGGCTTACCTCTGTTGAAGGTTCTACTCTGGGATTGTCAAACATTGATCTGTCTCACTGGAGACCACTTCATGGTGCGGTTTGTGGACATTGTGAAAGGAGTGTTGTACCTAGCACTCCTATGGTACAGAGTGAAAGTAATTCACAAGCTTTAGATGATCTGATTAGATTATTTAATGAGTCCCCAGGTAAAGTTGAAAGTTCAGGAACAAGCAGAGAATGAGTTCAGGCTCCTTTGTGGGAAAATGCAGTGGATGTAGTCAGGCTGAAGTTAGAATTGGATGAGATGATTTCAGGAAAGCTTGTTCTCTCTCATCTAGATGCCTATCAAGAAAATGAACTTGTATTCATTGGTAAAGAGGATACCAAATGTGCAGGACCAGCTCATGATAAATTGTCAGAATTGGCTCAAACTTATGAGATAGATTTGAATCAAGCCAAGTAACTGCAGAAAAGCTATCATGTATATTTTGATGAGAATTACAGTTGTAGCATGAAAACAACAGGAATGAAAATGCAAATTAGAGTGTTAGTTAAGAGCATTTTAAGCGGAGTGAATTAGACAGATGGTAGAGTAGATGGAAGAAAAAGAAAGAATAAAAGAAACTGAAGGGAGAACTGCCTCTGCCTTTAGAGGACAGGGAGGGTACTTCGGCCTTTCGGTTGAGGGAGGTGTCTGGTGGAGGCTTCATCCATGTACCTTGGAGTAGAGGTGATCTTGCATCATTCACTAATGATTTCCCCAAATTAAGAGAAAAACCTGTGGAATGTTATAAACAGGTTGAGGAGTTTCAAAAGATCTCACAGGATTTGTGGGTAAATTTTATTACGTCCTTTGACATTGTGGTACCGATGATTTATGGGGGGAATGCAAAGTGTCTGTGGAGTGGCTAGAGAAGGAGCCTATCAGAAATCTGATCACAAATGCCCCTTCAACTTTAGTGAGGAAGAAGTATCATCAAACAATGACCTTTTTGAAAGGAAAAATCACACCAAAGGATATACATTGGCTTAAGACTGAAAGAATGACCCAGGAGCCCAAAGAGTCAGTGAACTCCTTTTAAGAGACTGTTGTAGAAGTTTACACAGCATAGTGGATTGGAGACTCTGGAACCTAAATATATGGAAACTTTTGTGTCTAGATTTGTGATGGGATTGAGACCAGAGATTAGCTTGATGATTCAACAGCACTTGATTTGTTGAATGAATAAGTCAGTTGATGAGGCATTGGGGTATGTGAAATTCTGCAGTGATGAAATGGAGATGGCACAGAAGAAAGCAGCAAAGAGAGGAGTTCTGAGTCAACATTTTGTAGGTAATGTTGGTCCTATGCAAGGAGTGTATCAGCAGGGAACAGCAATGATGTAAATTTGAAATGGGTTTGCGCAGCAGGGTACAGGACGTGGTGTTCCAACTGACTCGAGTACTGGAATTGATGTGGCTACTTTGAAGAAGACAAATGCTTGTCACTATTGCAATAAGTTGGGCCATTCGAGGCTGGAATGTCAAAGAAGGAGCAAGGGGGGGTGTCACAAGAAAGGATTTAAGCAATCCTAAAGATGAATTTGCCAACTACTCAGAGAGAAATCAGAGTGTTTTAGAGAATGGTTGGCTACTGTCACCAGTGGATACCCAACTTTTCCCTGGTGGCAAAGCCTTTACAGAGGCTGGCACACACGGATGTGTCTGATTCATTACCTTAGGGCAATGATTGCTTGGTTGCCTTCCTAGAACTGAGAGAAAGCCCCTGTTGTGCCCGAGCACTGGGAATGTCTGTTACAATAAGAGTTTTTGTTCTCTCTTGAAGTGAGAGGGGAGGTTGTGCTCTCTCACTGCTTACACAATTGCAAGGTAATGAAAGGAGGTCTGTGGCCTAGTTCTCAGCTACACTTGACCCAGTAGCAGCAGCACTGCCCGGATGTCTTAACTCCATGGCGGCGGCCGAACCCAGCATCGGGAAATGTAAAAGGATCATGATGGGTTATTTTCTTATTGTTTTTGTGCCCATTCTGTTGAGCTGTTGACCCGTACCCACATTCAACATTAGACAAATACCAGGTTGACACGTTATGAACAGATAATATTGGCCGCCGAAAATGAGAAGGTCAAGCGTTGTACCGCACCAAATCTTGCTAGGTTGTTGCCCTTTCATGAAGCTGAGGGAGAAGAGGGTATTGTCGAGCATAACTGTCTAGATGCCACTGAACTATGCACCATGCCAAGGCCAGACATTCAATATGAGCCACTACCAGAGTGCGATTTCATATTTTTTGTGGATGAGTCTTGATTGAGAGACCATGGAGAAAATCTGAGAGCTGCCTACACAGTCTATACTGTAGTTTCAGACATAGTTGAAGCTCTTGGCTTTGTGGAGTTCCCTCCGCACAAGTGGCTGAAATAATTGCCCTTACCAGAGCATGTAGTGTTTCTGAGCAACCAAGAGTGACGATTGTCACTCATAGTATGGCTTTGGTGTGGTCCATGACTTTGGACATTATGGTCACAGCAAGGTTTCACAACCTCCTCTGGACCTCCCATTTGGAATGGAGAGCATTTTGCCCACAATCTGCTGAATGCCCTACAATTACCTCACAAGTTGCTGTTGTAAAGTGCCATGTTTATCACAGTGGAGATGGCTATGTAACAGTGGGTAGCAAATATGTAGATGAGGTTGCCAAGTATTGTGCTCATAGAGCGTGTACTTTCTAATGGAGAATATTGTAATGAGTCAACAGATGAGACCAGTTCCAACTTCTTGTTAAATAGAGCTGGTACTTGTGAAGCAGTTAAAAGGATGAAGGAGTAAGTAACAGTGGTGAAACAGAAAGGTTGGATTAGAACAGGTTGTGTTGGAAGAGAGGATGACATTTGGGTTTTGGGAGATGGAAGACATGTAGTGCCAGATAGTCTGTTGTCCCCTATGGTTAGACATTTTCGTGGCCCTGCCCATGTTGGGAAAGACGCAATGATCCCTTTGTTTTAGCAGACCTGGTTCAACCCAAGATTCAGACTGATGGCTGAAGGATTGTGTCACAGATGTGTGGTGTTTCAAAAGATGAAAGTAGGGAGCAGAACTGCAGTGGTGTTAGGAAGATCAGGTGGTCCTTTTAACAGGATGCAGTTGGACTTTATTGAGATGCTTGTGTGTAAATGGGCTGTGATATATCCTGGTAGTTATGTGCATCTTCTTGCGTTGGGTTGAAGCTTACCCAACCAGAAAAAATGACAGTCTCATAATAGTTACGCTGTTGTTACGGGAGCTCATCCAGAGGTTTATTTTCCTGCCTTCTCTGGAATTAGATCACAGGACCCATTTCAACAATGAAGTCTTGAAATTGTTGTGTGCAGCATTGCAGGTGGAGCAGAGACTATATTGCAGCTATCGTGTGGAGAAGTCTGGCATTGTGAAACAAATTAACAGAAATTCAAATTAGCTAAAGTGTGTGCTTCATCATCTTTGAAATAGGCTGATGCTTTGCCTCTTGCATTGATGCGTTTGTGCAGCATTCCTGATTAGAGGACAGGATTGTCTCCTCCATGGGGGAGCAGAGCAATGAGACAACCAGCTGTGCCTGCAAATGTGCTTGTGAACATTACAGATGATTTGATTCTTGACTATTGCAAAGGACTGGCTGATGTGGTCCATTCTACGTCTCATCAGATCAGAGAAGCCACAGCCCCACTGCATCAGGAGCAGTGCCACAACCTTAGTCCTGATGACTGGGTCCTGGTAAAAAAAAACACATGAGAGAGTTAAGCCTGCAACCTTGTTGGCGTGGGCTGTTCAAATTATCTTGGTGACCACGACAACTGTTAAATGTGGAGGTCTCCACAACAAGATTCACACATCCCATACTCGCAGAGCTGACTGTCCCCTTGAGGATGTGATAGCATCTCTCCTAAAAGCAACAGTTCTAGCTGAGAGACAGAGGAAGGAGGTCAAACAAGCTGTCGGGGACCAAGCTGAGTCTGAAACAGCACCTATTTAGTCTGAGGGGAGTCTGGATGAGTCAACAGTCAAGTTTGAGACAAGAGAGGCTCTTTCTGTGTTGGTGGTGAGTCTGATTCAGACCCTGACGAAGGAATTAGTGCTGGGAGAAGGTAAGTGGGAGCTGGAGACTGCTGGCCAAGAGAGAAAGACTGCTTTTTCCTCAAAGATGTGCACCTCAAGCTATTCCAGAGGAGACTGAAGATTTTGGCTGAGTGACAGTGAGGATGAGGGACCTGCACTAAGGAGGGCAAAAGGGTAAGAGTGCTCTGTTGAAGGTACCCCTCACCTCAATGACCAAATGTTGTTGCCAATGGCAGAGAGCAAGATTTCTGGAAGGTTTGGGAAAACTCTCTAGATCCAGCTGAACCTCCTTGAATTACGCATTTTGCTCGAGTTCTACTTTGAGTTTCCTTTATTGTTGGATAGGCTTAGACATTTCACTCTGGGTGTAATTATTAGTGAATTTGAACTGTGCATATTTTAGAGACATTTGTGATGACTTTAGTAGGGCAGAAAGAAGAGTACCAAGGCCAGAAGCAAATTTGAAGGAGCGTAGGGTGTCTATTTAGAAGAACAGGGGTTAATGAAGTCTCACAAAGATTCTGTAAATAAAATAAAGCATCACATTTATTGTATTTTGTTTTGCTGTTTGACAGCGAAGGCTCTGTTGCTGCTATATTCCACCCAACATCTGCTTTTAGACAAGTCATGGAGACTAATAAACCTAATAGATGTAGATACATATTGATAGTCACATTAATAGTTGTAGTATTATTAGTTTTGCCTATAGGGTCATACTTACCCCCATCTAGTGCAGTAGAAGACAAACCTAAAACTATCTCTACACCTCCACATCCTGGTGATGAGAGTAGGTATTATTCACATAGTGAGAAGGAATTACACATAGACACATGTAGAGGAGAATTTTCTTTAAATGCTTATTTTAAATGTATGAGTAAATTGACACCTACGTTTGTAGGCAATTACCTGCATCAGCAGCAGAAGGGGTTACTTATCACCAAATTCCTCTGACTTATGGAGTTACATGAAGCCTTTTGTAGGGTTAGTTTTATGGGACAAGACATTTTCAGTATTATTTTTCAAACTATGATGAGCATTTGAATTATCAACCTGCTCCTAAGGAGTTACAAACCATTGCAAGATTCTTTAGACCCATTACAGCATTAGATATTGTCTATGCATATTGTCACAATTTGACCTGTGTTCGAACAGATGTTGAGAAGAACTTTCTACATTTAGTTGAAGGCAGGAGGATAGATTTGGAAGCTAGGTCAAAATCAGAAAAGGATCTTAGGAGTCAGCATAAGTGAATTGGAAAAGAAATTGAACATCAAGTATCAGGAAATTTTGCTGCTTTGATGCTGGATTGGAAACGTAAGGGAAGACTGTATATTTAGAGATAAATCTACAGTGGATACTTGATTTGTGGGAAGGAGTGAATGTGATTATACTTTTGAAGTGAGAGGAAACTGGAGGTTATTTTTGGATCGAGATTATCCTGTTTTTCTGGAGTTTACTTTATTTGTGGAAAACATGCATATTTTAAGCTGCCTAAGGGATGTTACAGTACATGTTATTTAAGTGTTATTTTCCCCAAAATTTATCATCTGGAGCATTTTGATGTTGGGAAAGGAATCTTAGGCCTAAATGACGTGGCAGTGCTGGAGGAGTAGTGGGAGATGTCTTTGGTGCAATGATTCCATTTGCAGGTGTAATGCTGAATGGCATAAAAATTTGAAAGTTGTCTACCATAGTGGATAAGTTGTCTACTAGTACAGCTGGAGCCTTATTGGTCGTAGACACTGAAATGGTAGCTACAAAATCTATGGTTTTGCAGAATTGTCTTGCGTTAGACATTCTTCTTGCCAAGGAGGGCGGAGTCTGTCTGAAGATAAGGGTTCCACAGTGTTGCACCTACGACTCTGACAGGCGTAATGATTTGAAGGCTTATATTAGGAACATTTCAGGATTGAAAGACATTTTGAAGGAGTTAGAAGCAACAAGTGTGTGGGTAGCAATTGGAAATGGGTTTTCTGCAATTGGCAGGTGGTTTGGAAATCTAAAAAGTGGAATAGTAGGCTCTGTTGTGAGACCCTTCGTGATCATTGCCTTGTGTGTGATATTCTTGGTTGTGACCTTTAGGGTGTACAGGAGAGTATAGACAAGGAAAGTAGTGAGGAGGAATGGAGAAGAAATTGAATTTGAGAAGAGTCAGAGAAGATACTACAATCAAATGAAACAGTTGGAAGAAAGTATAGGAATATTTTTGAAACCTGTTGGAAAATGGGTTATTGGTAGGGCAGGTAGGTACCTACACCTAGCAACAAGCCACAAACCTCCACAAAAGTACAGTTAGGTCTCAGTAAATTAATCCCAGCTCTACCCTTGGTAGCTTGGCATCGAGCGTCAAGGCTTAACTTAGGAGACAAAGTGTAAAGCATTCAAATATCACACAACAGTAATTAAATAAAACACAGGAAACAGTTTAAAAATCCAAAACCAATTTATAAAAATAGCTTATATTTTTATCTTTAAAATGACACAAAAATGACACAAAAACGATTAAAATCGGTTCAGGGGAACCGGAGATATGAATTTTTAAAGTATTATTATTTTCTAGCGCATAGAAACAAAAAGCGCCAATCGGGTCATCTGGTTGCACCAGGACCGGGACAAAGTCAAACTTTCAGGCCGACCGCGATGGAGCCCTGCTCGGCTACAGGTCGCGGGAAGCCTCGGTTAAAAAGTTACCTTCTGACTTAGTCTTTATTTTGAAGTTTTTCTTCACCGGGACGAACCTGCCAGTTGGATCCGACCTCCTGGAGCCCTTGTCCGGATACGCGAAGTCGGTTTCCTCGGTGGTGATTTTTACCTTCGGACTTAGTCGTTTTTTCGAGATGAAAATCCTTCGACCGGGGTAAACCTGGATCTTGATCCGACGTCCGTGGAGCCCTTCTCGGATACGATGGCTGGAAGGTCCCGGTCAACTTTTTACGTTCGGACTTAGTCTCTTTTTTGGATGTTTTTCTTTACCGGGACGAACCACGAAGTCAGGCCGGGTCGCGGTTGAGGCAAGCCGGCTAGAATTTCCGCGTCGGGTCGGTCACTTTATGGAGCTTTTTTCCAAAATTTCTCCAATCTTTTCCAAACTTCTGGGGCTTCACCCAGATGTTCTTTTAAGGTTCTTTTGGGGTCCACAGCTCACCCCAAGGGTCCAGAAGTTCTGTGATGGTCCTTGGGAAGTGCGGACTTCAACTCCCAGAATGCACCTGGCGCAAACTCCTTTTTGGCCACTGGACAGTGGTCAGCTGGTCACTTTTTCAGGAGTTGGTGCAGGGGACTCTGGTTAGCAATTTTTCACCTGTAGCAAACAGGGAGTCCCTCCTTGAACCAGTGGAAGCCAGGCAAAGTCCTTCTTGTGGTGAAGCCCAAGTGTGCAGCTGGTGCAGTCTTTCTGAGTGCAGGGTCCAGGTGCAGGCCAGGGGTCCAGCAGGGCAGTCCTTCTTCTCCTTGTAGTTCTTTCTTCTTGAAATTTGGTGGGGATCTGAGGCGTGGGTGCAGGTCTGCCAGTTTTATCCTTGCTCCTGGGTGAAAAGCAGGGGGGCCCTGGTTCTCCAATCAGGGACAGGGTCGTCCCCCTGTGATGACCACTTCCTGGGAAGTGTGGCAAAAATCCATCCCAGAAGGCAACAGTCTCTAAAAATCCAAAATGGATGAATCTGATTTTTGGAGGAGAGATCTGGCTGAGCCCACCCACTGGTGTGGCTAAAAATCATAAACACACCCCTCTCCTGCCCTCTCCTAATCTAATCAAGGGGGCACCTAGCTGTCTGGGGTTGCAGGATGTGGGGGTGTTGCTGGGTGCTCCAGATGTCCTTCTCTGCCTTTGAAGACCAGTTTGGCAGCCCTCCCCCTTCCTGCCTCACCATCTGCTGAGGGGAGATTCTCTCCCCCAAGCACATTCCTTTGTGTGAAGTCAGGCCACTTCACACCTCATTAAAGTAGCCTGGCAGAAGCTGCTGCAGGCTGGCCAATCAGAGCACAGGAGCAAAAACAATGCAGAGCTGAAATTGGCAACTTTTTAGGTAAAGTCTAAACTTTTTACCTGCACTAGTTATATTAAATCCAACAACTGGAAGTTGTGGGATTTATTATAACAATCAATTTGATACCAAATTCTTGGTATGTAACATTTAAGGAGACTTTAAAATTTAAAATAAAGTCTGCCCATTCTAGCCTATGAAGGCCATTTACTTCAATGAGAGAAAAACGAATTTGGCTGTTTTTACCTCACCAGGGCTTATAAATCTATTTTTATAAAGTCCCTGCTTATAGTTACATGGCACCCAGCCCTAGGGGCACATAGGGCACACCTTAGGGGTGACTTATATGTAAAAATAAGGTAGTTTAAGACTTTGGAAGTACCTTTAATTCCAAAGTCGAATTTGCATATAACTTTAATTTAAAAGCAGCCAGCAAGGCAGACTTGCTTTTAAAATGACACTGGGCACCTCAGCAATGCACCTAGGTGTGCACCACCTATGCTGTGGTCCCTAAACCTACATGCCCTACCATATACTAGGGACTTATAGGTAGGTTAACTTAGCCAATTATAATTAGCCTAATTTGCATATCCATTTTACACAGAGCACAGGCCCTGGGACTGGTTAGCAGTACCCAGGGCACCAGCAGAGTCAGGAAAACACCAGCATAAAGTGGAAAATGGGGGCAAAAAGTTAGGGGGCCTCTGCAATCAGCCCCAGTTTCTCACACAACCCCCCCCCCAGCCCACACGCCCAGGAGACTCAGCCCAACCCTGGGAGAGTCTTCCTGGCTTGTTAGGCGAGGAAGACAGTGAAGAAAACTGGCTGTCCCTTTGCAGGGCCTACTCTGCCTTATATCCTCCTGTCAGGGTCACTCCCTCTGGGTAGTGAAGCCATCCCAACAGTAAAAGGACCCAACTCAAACTGAAACTTCCCTCTAGGGGGGTTTTCCTCCTCTCTCTCTGCCAACTTGGGTAGTGAGGTGCCCACCTCCCCTACTCCAAACTTTGCTAGGGCAACACCTAGCTTACCCAAAGAGGTCACCCAACACTTGAGCAACCCCACCATGACCAATAGGGTCAGGGGGCCTACTTTGCTATTGGCCCTGGGGTCTGCCTCCCAGGCCAAGTACAGTGCTGCCAGGAAGGCTAGCACCCAGCAGAGGCTACTGACAGCTGTCAGTACCCAGAACCACACCCTAAGCTCTCCACTGACAGGTGGCTGAGCTGCTTTAGGGGCATCTTTGGGGTCCTGGCACCCCTCTTGCTGTCTTGAGTGGGGGGCTACCACCTCCTGTGGCAGACACCCTCCTTCCACTCTCCCTTCTGTCAGTGCAGGGGCAACACCTTGCATCTGGACAGCTGCCTGACTACTCAGGACTTCCTTGGGGTCAGGTGAGGCCTCACCAGTGCCAACTCTGGGCTCCCCCCCTACTGGGGCAGAAGGCCTTTGGCTCCCTGGAACTCTCTTTAAGAGTGGCCTACCCTTCCTTTTCTTCTTTCCTTTTCTTGGGGACCCCTGTCTCCTAACTGTAGGGACTGACTCCCCAGGACTTTGGGTTGGGGGGGCGCCCTGGGCGACCACCCCATCTGTGACCAGACTCACCTCTGGGAGGTCATTGCCCAGGATACAATCTAGGGGAAGGTCAGCACTGACTACCACCCTAATCCAGTCAAGGATACCCTCCCTCTCTAGGGGCACTATGGCTACAGGTTTGGAGGTGACCTCCCCTGTGGCTATCCTGACTTTCTTTGTCTTTCCTGGGACATACATGTCTGGGGTCACTAACCGGTCACTCACTACAGTGTGACTGGCACAGGTGTCTCTCAGGCCAGTGGCAGGGATCCCATTCACTTGAATGTGGTGGAAGTGCCTACTCCCACCCTCAGGGATCACCAGCTTACCATCTGGTCCTGTCTCCCAGCACAATGCTAGGAGGACTTCATCATCTGAGGAATCCTCCTCTATGGCTACACTGGACAGCCCAGTGCTAACCACCTTCTTTGGACAGGCTGCATCTCCTCTGAAGTGACCTGTCTGCTGACAGTCAAAGCAAGCCCTACTGTCCAAGAGCTTTTTTAACCCTGGGTCTCCCTGTCTCTGCATGTCAGAGTGGGAGTGGGATTTACTCTCCTCCTTCTTAGGGTTCTGGGGTACAGAGGGAGTCTCTGTGGTGGGCTTACCACCTCCCTCCTTAGGTTTTTGGGGACCTGACCCCCCCTTCTTGGAGTCTCCCCCCTGGGACTTGACAACCACCCTGGTTCTCAACCACTCATCAGCTGCCTCCCCTAGCTCTCTAGGGTTGGTCTGCTTAGAGTCCACTAGATGCTGGCGTAACCTTTCTTGGATACAATTGGTCAAGATGTGCTCTCTCATGATCAGATTGTATAACCCCTCATAAGTATTTACTTTGTTGCCAATAATCCAGCCCTCTAGTGCCTTTAGTGAGGTGTCCACAAAGTCAACCCAAGACTGGGTACTGACCTTCTGGGTGTCCCTGAACGTCATTCTATATTGCTCTGGGGTCAGACCAAACTTCTTGGCTAAGCACCTTTTCATACTAGGGTATGAATCTGCCTCCTCCCCCCTTAAGGTCAGAAGCCTATCCCTCCCTGAGTTGGGGACCAACTCCCACAAAAGGGAACCCCAGTATTGAGGCTTAACCCTTCTCATTTGGAGTGCCCTCTCAAAGGCCCCTAGCCACTTATCTATGTCATCCCCCTCTACATAAGCAGGAACCACCCCCTTGGGTAATCTGGGGCAAACTCCCCCACCCATGGACACCTCAGCTTCTCTATCGCTGCTTCCATCTCTTTTCTCTTTGTATGCCCACTTTTTCTTTTCTAGGGCCAGCTTCTCTGCTTCCAAAGCTATGTAGGCTAGCTGGGCTTCCAGCTCTCTTTCCCTGATGGATGGGTTCTCTCCTCCTGAAAGGACCCTCTTCCTACCACTAGCTTTGGGTCTGCCCCTAGTGACTGTATCCAGTGAGGACCGTTCCTCCTCTTCCTCACTTGGGGTCTGATGCCTTCCCTCCCAGGTGTTGGGATGGGTGGGTTGTGATGGTGAGCCATTTGCAAGGAGTTGGTGTGATGGGGGTGGGGGTGAGGGTGGGGGTATGATTTGGCATGTAGGTGGGGTGGGGGGAATGAAGTAGTGGAGATTTGACTTACCAGAGTCCATTCCTCCGCCTACTCCTGCGAGGCCCTCAGGATGCAGGATGTGCAAGACTTCCTCCTCCCATGCTGTGAATTCTGGGGGAGTAGGCGGGGGTCCGCCGCCAGTCTTCTGCACCGCAATGTTGTGCCTTGATACCATGGTACACACCTTCCCCCGTAGGTCGTTCCAGCGCTTCCTTATGTCATCCCGATTGCGTGGATGCTGTCCCACCGCGTTGACCCTGTCCACTATCCTTTGCCATAGCTCAATCTTCCTGGCAATTGTGGTATGCTGCACCTGTGCCCCGAAGAGCTGGGGCTCGACACGGACTATTTCCTCCACCATTACCCTGAGTTCTGCGTCAGTGAACCTGGGGTGTCTTTGGGGTGCCATGGGGTGGTGTGGATGAGGTGTGGGGTGGCGTTTGTGGTGATGAGTGTGGTGCGTGTAGTGGTGTGTGGTGTTTGGTGCGTGGATTCTGTGTGGGTGATGGTGTTGTGTGCCTTTGTGTTGTGGGTTTGTCTATTCTGTGCTCTCTCTCTAGCCTTCGTCAATAATTTTGGGTCGTAGAGGTTTGTGGGTGATGTGGGGGTGTGTTTTATATTGTGTTGGGTGTGTGGGAGTGGTGTCAGTATGTGTATCAGGTGTGTGTGTTTCAAAATGACCAATGTGGCTGAGTTTTCTATGTGTGTGTGTATTTTGACCGCAGCGGTGTGTACCGCCAATGGAAAACCACGTTTGAAAGACCGCCGCGTGGATTCGTGTGTCATGATAGTGTGGGCGTATTTCTGTTGGCGTGACGGTGGAGGTTTGGTCATCGCCATCTTTTCGCTGACCTTTGGTATGGCGGACTTTTGTGGATGTCGGGTTTTTGGAGGTTTGCAAGTTGCGGGTCAGAATGACCGTGGCGGTTTACCGCGGCCGCGGCGGTGTTATGGCGGTTTTCTGACCGGCGGTAAGCGCCTTTTACCGCCGAGGTCAGAATGACCGCCTAAATATCTCTTTTCAAAAGTGTAAGCAAGCCTTAATCCATAGGAATCAATGGATGTATCTCTTTAACACAAAGTACCTTGAATACATCAAAAACAAAGACAATGCAGGCAACAGGGGAGTTGAGGCACAGGAAAAGCAAAGCGATGCGTTGGTTCCTTACTGCTCATGGGAGGTGATGTGTTGTTTCTTTCCTTGCAGGTGAGATGATGCATCCATTCCTTACTGGCAGGGGAGGCAATGCGTCAATTCTTTCCTCACAGGAAAGGTGATGTGTTGATTTTCAGACTTGCGGCCACGGTTCATTACTGCGGTGCAGGATCAATAAACAATTGGCGCCCATAGACGATGCTTGGAAAATCCAGACGAACTGTGTTAATTGGACTGCAGTGAAACAGGTGCTGAGTTGATGCTGCAGCTGCAAGGCAGGTGCTGCGTCAATTCCCAAGCAGTGGGCCAGGCACTGTGTTGATTCTACAGCTGCGAGACAGGTGCTGTGGCTATCCTTGTGGCGCATTGATGCATGGATTTTCTCCTTCAGATCACCAGCTTGCACTTCGTGGGCGCTGGGTCTGGAATTTGGCAAAAAACAACTTCACCAAAAGATGTATTTTTAAACTGTGAGTTCAGAGACACTGAACTCTACATTTCTATCTGCTCCCAATGGGAAAGTACACTTCAAAGATATCTCAAGGCAATCCCTATGTTACCCTATGGGAGAGACAGGCCTTGCAATAGTTAAAAACGAATTTAGCAGTATTTCACTATCGGGACATGTAAGACACACCAGAACATGTCCTGCCTTTTAAATACACTGCGGCCTACTCCTACCAATGGGCTGCCTTGGGCCTACTTTAGGGGTGAGTTACATGTACCAAAAGGGAGGGCTTGGGCCTGGCAAGTGGGTGCGCTTTCCAGGTCAAATGGCAGTTTAAAACTGCACACACAGGCAGTGCAGACATGGTTGCAGGGCCACTCATAGGGGTGGCTCACTCAGTGCTGCAGGCTCACCAGTAGCATTTGATTTACAGGCCCTGGGCACACTTGGTGCACTATAGTAGGGGCTGACTAGTACATCAAATAAGCCAATCATGGACATACTGATCACCAATACAATTTAGACAGGGAGCACTGGCACTCTAGCACTGGTCAGCAGTGGTAGAGTGCCCAGAGTCCTAAAACCAGCAAAAACAAAGGATCTAAAACAGGAGGTCAGAAGTGAAAAGACGGGGCAGCATGCTAAGAGCTGCCAGGTCTAACACTGAAGATGATCCAGCAGAAGGGTTCTACCAGTTTTCGTTGTGAACCAGTAAGGAATATTTATATAATGCATTGTTGCTTCATGTATTGCTGCTTTTAATACTGTGTGACTTAAATATTCAACTGTATTGCTTTCTCAAACTCTCTCATAATCAGAAAAATGTCAGATATAAGATTTAAATAGATGCTTTGAAAGGAAAACAGCATTTTTTAAATCATATGACATTCTTTTAACACATGCACAGGCATGTTTAAGATAATGTCATGAACTAGCTGTCCTGGTAGATGAAACGTCGCTAACAATTTGTGAAAGAGCTGAGAGGATCGAATAAACAATTTGTACTGTTAGATAAAATGATGGACTAGGGTAAACGTACTCAATGATATTCAAATTTAATATTTCATTCACCATTGAATGCCTTTATATGCGGGGGGTATCAGATCCTGCCAAACCGACGCAGAAACCTTTCAAAAAACAAGATCAACTCTTCTGGTAATTGCTAATAGTATACATGTTTTAAAATCTGCTTAACATTTCGGCCAAAAGGTACACCAGACTAGGCTACCCACATCCGGTTTGGTCATCTCACTTTTAAATGACTTTGTAGTGCCAATTTAAGATGCATACACTTGTGCTCAAATTAAATGCTGTAGTATGTCTGTACGTTTGCCTAGATTCAATAGTACAATCCCAGATATATGCCATAAGTGCTGTAAAATATACCATAGACTACTGGAGGCATTTGATAGGGGCCTGACCTAGCTTACAAAAGAATAAAGAGGCCACGTCAGTCTATATTGAACCCAGCTCATAGGCTAGTATGCTGGGCTGGCATGGGCTTGAAGAAAGTGATAGAAAATCACTATTTATATGCCCTATTATTAGATAGCTTTTTGATAACACAAAGATGGAAAAAGAGATATCACCCCCTAAAATTTATACTTTGAATTCAAAAATATGGTTCACATAGGAACATTGGAACATTGTTATGCTTTGAGAAATTGTGTTCTAAAAATGCTTTGCAAAATATGAAAGTAATTTGGTTTAAAGAGTGATGGCGTAATTTAATTGTTGATAAAAGAAAAAGTTGTAATAAGGTTGAGATGCCTGGAAGATCAAGCTTATTGTCTGACCTATTAGAATGTTAGCTACCTATGCTGATGCTTTACTTGAATTATTAATTAAGAATGATTGTACCGTATTTATCACATATAAACATAGTGTGATTATTTGATATATGTTTGTAGAGTTACCACCTGAAATCAGCAAAACAGTGAAGGGAAATAAGCTGCCCTGACTGCCCACTTCATGGTACCCCTGTCTCATTTAGTACAGGTGCAACCATTTGGAATCCTAGACTCATCTTACTCTGCCAAAGTAACCCATTTGCCAGTGTTCCACTTTCTGTAGGAATGATGAATAGCAGTAGCAGAAGACTCACTCTGTTTAGGACGAGTAATCCGACGCTGTTTTCCTGTTTGTGAGCACAAAGAAAGGCATGATTGTTGCAAACTGAAAAAAAGCAAAAAGTATCCCCACGTGCTGGGGTGTAGCGGGGGTACCATTGCTGGACATTAGGCAACATTTTGTAAGGAAACGCAATGTCAGAGCTATTGCTTTGCTAGTTTACATAAACAAACCTATTCTTTGGTGCTTTTTTTCTGTATATCCAGAATTTTGGCTGGTTTCCACTTGGCATTCGGGAACGGATCTTCAATTTCCCAGCAGTTTGGTGGTCTGTCAGCCAAATTTTTAAATGAGGCTCTCATGTAAAATCACTCTCAAAATCAGATACAATTGGTGGTCCTTGAAGAAGCCAGAGGCCATGCAAACTGTTATAAAAAAACCCTGGGTAATTAAGGAGAACCGAAAAATGTACAGGCTTCAAACACTGATCTGGGGTCTGCCAGTCTGTGATACAACACGGGATATATCAATCAATCAATCAATCAATCAAGGATTTATAGAGCGCAGTAATCACCCGTTAGGGTCTCAAGGGGCTGGGCGGGGGAGCTACTGGTTGTAGAGCCATGTCTTAAGGCGTTTCCTGAATGTCAAGAGGTCTTGGGTCTAGCGAAGGTGGAGCGGTAGGGAGTTCCAGGTCTTGGCGGCTAGGGGAGAGAAGGATCTTCCTCCGGGTGGTGCGGCGGATGTGGGGGATGGAGGCGAGGGCAAGGCTGGTGGAGCGAAGATTGCGGGTGGGGGTGTGGAAGGTGAGTCTGTCATTGAGGTAGGCTGGGCCTGTGTCGTGGAGGGCCTTATGTGCGTGGATGAGGAGTTTGAAGGTGACCCTCTTTGATACTGGTAGCAAGTGAAGGTCTCTGAGGTGGGGAGAAATGTGGTCGCGGCATGGGATGTCCAGAATGAGACGGGCGAATGCGTTCTGGATTCTTTGCAGCTTTGTTAGGAGTTTGTTTGTTATTCCTGCATATAGGGCGATTCCGTAGTCCAGTCGGCTGCTGACCAGGGCATGGGTGACAGTTTTCCTGGTTTCGACGGGAATCCACTTGAAGATTTTGCGGAGCATGTGGAGAGGAGCAGGAAGAGGAGATGGCATTGACCTACTGAGTCATGCTGAGTGTGGAGTCCAAGATGAAGCCTAGGTTGCGTGCGTGGGTGATGGGTGAGGGAGCGGTTCCTAGGGAGGTGGGCCACCGGGTGTCATTCTAAGCTGAGGGGTTGCTGCCAAAGATGAGGATTTCTGTCTTGTCTATGTTTAACTTGAGGTGGCTTGATTCCATCCAGCTGGCAATGGCGTGAAGTCCATTGTGGAGGTTGTTCTTTGCAGTTGTAGGGTCTTTCGTGAGGGAGAGGATGAGCTGAGTGTCGTCTACGTAGGAAACTATGTTGATGTGGTGGGTTTGTGCGATGTTGGCGAGGGGGGCCGTGTAAACGTTGAAGAGTGTGGGGATGAGCGAGGATCCTTGGGGAACACCACAGATGATTCTGGAGGCTTCTGACAGGAACGGTGGGAGGCGGACTCTCTGGGTTCTGCCTGAGAGAAATGATGAGATCCAGTCGAGTGCCTTGTCGTGGATTCCAGCGTTGTGGAGGCGTGTGCGGAGAGTGTGATGACATACCGTGTTGAAAGCTGCGGAGAGGTCCAGGAGGATGAGTGCTGCTGTTTCTCCTTCGTCGAGCATGGTCCTAATGTTGTCTGTGGCAACAATGAGTGCAGTCTCGGTGCTGTGGTTTCTGCGGATACAGGATTGGGAGGTGTTGAGTACCTTGCTGTATTCCAGGAACCGGGATAGTTGGCTTTTTTTCGATGACCTTGGCTGGGAAGGGGAGGAGGGAGATTGGCCGGTAGTTCTTGGGGTCGTCTTGGTCTGCCTTTGGTTTCTTCAGCAGGGTGTTGATTTCTGCGTGCTTCCATCTTTCTGGGAAGGTGGCTGACTCGAAGGAGCTGTTGATGGTTTTGCAGAGATGGGGGCGATGATGTTTGCCTTATTGAAGATATGGTGTGGGCAGGGGTCCGATGGGGATCCGGAGTGGATGGAGGCCATGGTGGTGGTGGTGTCCTCTATGTTGACGGGGGTCCAGGTGTGGAGGAGATGTGTGTTGCTTGGAGCGTTGGGTTCTTGGGTGTTTGTAGTCAGCTGGTGGGTCTGGTGTTTGAAGCTATTTTGGATTTCTTCTATCTTTCGACGGAAGTGGGTTGCTCCTGTGATGGCGGGGGTTCGTTGGAGCAGATCCTGGGGGTGGAGAGCTCATTGATGATGCAGAAGAGCTCTTTACTGTTGTGAGCGTTGGCGTTGATGCGGTTTTTGAAGTGGGTCCTTTTGGTGGTGCAGATCAGTTGGTGATGTTTGTGTAGGGCATCCTTGAAAGTCATGTGGTTGGAGTTGGTAGGGTCAAGGTGCCAGGTTTTTTCCATTTAGCGACATAGCCTTTTGGATTCCTGTAGTTCTGGGGTGAACCAGCTGGCCTTGATTCTGTGGGAGGCACCTTAGAATTATATGTCAGAGAAAGGACTCTAATGGGAGTCTGCATTTCCTAGTACTTCAAAATATCAATATTGGATAAAAACAAACTAAATAATTAAAAAGACCTAGAACTATGTCTGTTTATACTATTGGAAGACAACCTCCACCAGACTATTTTTTAAATTCCCCTTTAGCATTTGCATGGAATTATATTTTTTCAAAATCTTCATTAGGTCAAAATACCATTCCATTTAACTCTTTCAGTTATTCTCTTATATTTTTTACTTTTCTGTTTTTTTGTGTACAGTAATAATAAAAGGCTGGATAGGATATTCCATGGAAAATGAAAAACAATCAGGAAATAAGCTTGTTTGACTGTACTCCCATAGGGCTTTTCATGAAGAAAAATACTTTTACCTAAAACCGGTGAATGAATTGTTCGGATACCCTCTCTTCCTAACTACGTCCCAAGATCCTTACAGACGTAGTATGCTAAGATAAGCACAGATTATGTGTGCAACTGAATTCCAAAACATATATCTTCCACTCTTAAAGATAATTGATGATGCTGGTTGTGGTTGAGACTTGTTGTGAGATGGAATCATCTGCATCCAACCAAAGAAAAGGAGAAGGAGGTTGACCCTTGTTGCATATGCCAAGGGAATGCAAGTGATGCTGTAAGTGGAGCTCCAGTCATCAGGACTTTTAGTACCATTCAGACATACATGATGGTCATTAATCCACTTATGTCTGGCTTATTCCCCAGTTGCTAGTGGATCCATGTATCATTGAAAAACATTTGCAAATATATTTGATGATAACCTTTGCCAAGGGCGACATGCAAAACTTGAAAAGTTGCTGCAATGGTACAGAATCTTGTTGAACACAATGGGTGACAGTTTTTGAATGATACTAGTGAGATGGTAGTGTTTCTGAACTGTTACCTAGACTCTTATGGGAAGGGCCTGAGCACTTGTAAGGTCTATAAAAAGAAGCCACACCCTTTTTTCATGGGGTCTAGTACAGTGACATACATGATTGTGTCATATTCTAATGACAGGTCTAACAAGATCTGGGCTTATCCAGTGACAAGATGAGGTCCTCTCTGATATTGGACAATGTGGATTCTCTACCTCTGAGAGGCCTGAAATTTTGACTTCCAAGTAGTGTTAGAGCTGGTGTTAGATTAACTATCATGGTGAGGCAGGAGGAGTTGGAGACTGGAAGATGGTTCACTGAATTACTTGGAGGTCACCAGGTGTGGCTGTGGCCACACCTACATGCTCTCTCATTCTTGTCCTGCAGCTCCCTGTGCCTTGTTGGCGGTGGGAGGTGGAGAGAGGCCTGCAACAAGCAGACAGGCGGGAACAGAGACACAGGGGGTTATTCTAACTTTGGAGGAGTGTTAATCCGCCCCAAAAGTGACGGTAAAGTGACGGATATACCACCAGCCGTATTACGAGTTCCATAGGATATAATGGACTCGTAATACGGCTGGTGGTAAATCCGTCACTTTTCCGTCACTTTTGGGATGGATTAACACCTCCTCCAAAGTTAGAATAACCCCCACAATGTCAGATGTAGATCCCTACTCCAAACCCTTGGTACATCGAGGACTGGGAGAACTGTGTTGAGCGCACCATCTATTGGCAGCCTGCAAACACTGCACTCATCAGTGACATTCCGTTGTATGCATCTAGCTGATGGTGATATGGTGTCTGCCTGAATCTGCATCTCTGGCTTTGAATTTCTAAGGACTAACAAAATGTTGTAATGGCCTGCCTAACAAGGGGGACATAGGAGAACCAGACCTCTTCTTCTCCCTTTGTGCTCCGGACAGTGACACTCATGTTGCTTAAAGTGTTAACAATAATCAGCCCTTCTTCGGAGACCCCTGGAGAGGGTTAAGATACTGCCTACTGCAAGCAGACATGGCAGATGACACCCACAATGCTCAAAAGGTGCCAAAAGCAGATCATCTGCCATCCCCTACTAGCCACCCAACGCTCCCACCATTGAGTAAGCTGGTTGATCCAGGCACTAAAGCCCTAGATGGAAGACCTGGGTACGTCACCTGTAATGGCACTTCTGGGCTACCTGTGAGACAGATGGCACTATTAAAAGGTCACTGCTACTTCACTATGTCGGAGAAGACACCTGAAACTGTTCAAACACCTCCCAGGGACAGGTATGGATTATGACTTGATGATACCATCATGGCACACTTTGAGCTCCAGCTAAATCCAGATTCAACCTTTTTAAACTTAAGAAGGAGGGTAGTCAATCGTCAACTTCTGTACCCTTCAACAAGAATTATCAAGCAGGTGCATCCATGAAGACCAGGCCAGGAAGGTCAGAATTCCTACAAGGATGTCAGTTGACAGTGCTGGGGTGCTTAATCCTGAGACAGCTGGAGGAATCAAGCTTGAAGACATCTTAATTGCCCACATCTTCCGACTTGTTGGGCACCCATGCTGAGGAAATGGAAATGGAGCTAACCAAGGAGACTGGGTTGCAGCACAAAGGGAGGACAGCACCTATAAAGACAGAATCAGTGAGTGCCATACGCAGTCGATCAGCTCCGAAACAGTGGGAAAAGCTGACCATGAGCCATCCGGCCCTGCAGAAATTGTGGCCTGGAGAACCAACCATTAGACAAATGCCCCAAATAGGGGAAGACCTGTTCCAGCTGCTGCAGGACAAACCATTTTGCCTGTGCAAACTGGAGTGGAGACAGAGGGTGTAAGCCCAAAGGAAGAGGTACAGCCCTGCTAGCTATTTGAAAGCTCACTATCAACAAAGAACACCCATATACGCAAGGGAATCCCAACAGATGGCTATTTGATGGTCCTAACTCATTCCTCATATCATGTGCATCAACAGCCAAAGGCAACTGCCAACTCTAGCCACTGTCTGAGGTCAGAGTGACTGGCACCACAGTCAAGGCTTTAATTAATACTTGAGCATCAGTGAATGATATGAGTCTTGAACAGTAATTGGTATAAACTGCAGGTGGCAGGTGTGATCGATATGATGGTATGAGATAGAGTAATAGATGACCCAATCAAATTTCACGTTGCGACAGTGGATGAAAGGACTCTAGCAGTCTGCTATACCATGGAAGACCTAGGGCTAGTGTTCTTCGCATGCTCCATACACCACCTGTGAGTGGTCAACATTCTAGAGCAGTTTCCCTGCCTTTTCTAATGCCTTGGATGCTTCAAGGAGGAGCCAATCAAGTGACATACTGACAGAACAGTCAACCCTATGGCACACTGGCACTTACCTTTTCACCTATGGCCCCTTGTTTATCAAGAGTTGGAAAAAAAGCTGGAGCATATGGATGTAATTGAGAGGGTGCCTGGCTCCACTCTGTTGGTGTCACCTATGGTCATTTCTGAAAATCCAAGCATCTTGGAGCCATCAAGGTCCGCACTGACATGTGCCTCCCTAACAAGGCAATCAAAAGAGAACAACAAAAAACACCAATGATGGACTACATTATTGCCGACCTTAAAGGGGACCAGTGGTTCTCAAAGTTAGATCTCAACATGGAGTACCAACAACTGCTGTTGGATTCGGAGAGTCGCAAAATAATGACCTTCCCAACACTTCTAGGACTGAGACAATATGAAAGGCTAAGCATTGGGAATATCAGGATTAGCTGAAGTGTTCCAAAACACCATACGGGAAGACCCTCTGAGGGCAACAAAGAGTCCTGAACATTACCAGTGATATTCTTATTTATGCATCCACACTAGAGGAACACAACTGACACCTGCTGGCCACCTTACAACGGATCAGTGAGCATGGTCTCACTCTAAACAGAGAAAACTGTTTGTTCCTCAAACCACAAATAGAATTCTTCATGTATGTATTCTTGGAGGAAGGATGAAAGTAGACCTGAAACCATCAAACAGGCCCTTACTCGCAAAGTGCGTCAGAGAAACAGAGTTCCTGCAGCATGGGCTACAAACTGTGTTTGGTTCATCCCAAACCTTGAAACCCTCTCAGGATCACTGAGGGCTCTGACCAAAATCACTGACAAATGTGACTGGGTCTCCAAAAAAAGCTGCTTTTGAGAACATCAAGCAAGCCTTGCTGAACAATACTACTATGGCCTACTTTGATTCCTTTGGATGTCACAGAGCTGATCTTTAATGCCAGCCCCAGTGGGGCTGGATGCAGTTTTTGGAAAGGGAGCCGGGAATGTGGGTTCTGTTGGAAAGGGGATTATTGGTAAGGGCAGGTAAGTACCTACACCTAGCAATAGGCCACTAACCCCCACTTAGGTCCAGTTAGGTGTCAATAAGTTAAACCCAGCTCAACCCTTGGTAGCTTGGCAATGAGCGACAAGGCTTATCTTAGGAGACAAGTGTGTAAAGCATTTAAAAATCACAAACAGTAAATAAGTAAAACACAAAACACAATACAAATCCAAAACCAATTTATAAAACTGGATTATATTTCTATCTTTAAAATGACACCAAAATGACTAACATCAGATAAGGGGAACTGGAGATATGATTTTTAAAAGAATTAATGTTTTCTAGCGCATAGAAGCAACTAGCGCTCAAAGGGTTATAAAAGGTCACACTGGAAAGGGACAAAGTTCAGAGTTTAGGCCACCCACAAGGTAACACTGTCACACTTACTCTCAGAAGTGTCTCTTGATTCAGGAAAGTGGTCCACAGCACCAGCCAATGGTTCAGAGGCTTTGGTTTGCCTCTTGGGGTCTGGGACTACAACTCCCACAATGCACCTCTTCAACTTATGGAGTTGCTCCAAACATCTCCAAACATCTCCAAACTTCTGGATCTTCTTCCAGAGATCCTTTTTGGATCCTTGAAGCATCCCCAACTTGATCAAAGGTTCCAGAAACTCTAAGTTGCTCCTTGGGAGTTGGGACTACAATTCCCAGAATGCACCTGGACAGAATCCTCAAATGGCCACTGGACGCTGGTCAGCTGGGCTCTGCTTGCAGGACGTGATGCAGGGGACTCTGGGCAGCTCCTTTGTACCTGTAGCAAACAGGGAGTCCCTTCTTGAAGCAGTAGAAGACAGGCAAAGTCCTTTTGGTTGTGAAGCCCAAGAGTGCAGCTGGTGTAGTCCTTCAGAGTGCAGTATCCAGGGGCAGGTCAGGGGTTCAGCAGGGAAGTCAATCTTCTTCTTTGTCTTGTCACTTGTAGGAATCTGAGGTGTGGGTGCAGCTCTGCCATATTTATCCTTGTTCCTGGATGGAAAACAGGGGGGTCCTGGGTATCCAATCACAGGCAGGCTCCTTCCCCCTTTGATGACCACTTCTTGGGAAGTGTGGCAAAAATCAATCCCAGGGAGCAACATTCTTCAAAAATCCAACATGGCTGAAAGTGATTTTTGGAGATTAGATCTGGCTGTGCCCACCCACTGGTGTGGCTAAAAATCCTAAACACACCCCTCTCCTGCCCTCTCCTAATTTAATCAAGAGGGCACCTAATTGTCTGGGGTTGCAGGATTTGAGGGAGGTGCTGAGCTGCTCCAGATGTCCTTCCCTGCCTTTGAAGACCGGTTTTCTCACTCTTCCCCTTCCTGCTTCACCATCTGCTGAGGCAGATATCCTCCCCAGGCCACACCTCATCAAGGCAGCCTGTCCAGGCTGCCAGAGGCTGGTCAATCACAGAAGGGCACTACATAGGGAAAGTTGGCAACTTTTAGGCAGAGTTTTAAAACTCTTTACCTGAACTATTTATATTAAATCAAACAATTGTAAGTTGTGGGATTTAGTATAACAATTAATTTGATACCAAACTCAAGGTATCTGACACTTAAGGGGACTTTGTTAATTAAAATAAAGTCTCCCCTTTTTAGCCTATGGAGGCCATACACTACAGTGAGGGACAAACAAATTTGGCTATTTTACCTCACCAGGGCTTATAACACGATTTTTATAAGGGCCCTGCTTATAGTTACATGGCACCCAACTCTAGGGGCACGTAGGGCACACCTTAGGGGTGACTTATATGTAAAATAAAGTAGTTTAAGACTTTGGAAGTACTTTTAATTCCAATGTCGAATTTGCATATACCTTTAGTTTAAAAGCAGCCAGCAAGGCAGGCCTGCCTTTAAAATGACACTGGGCACCTCAGCAGTGCATCTATGCGGGCACTACCTATGGTGGGGTCCCTAAACCTACATGCCCTACCATATACTAGGGACTTATAGGTAGGTTGACATAGCCAATTATAATTAGCCTAATTTGCATACACATTTTATACAGAGCACAGACACCGGGACTGGTTAGCAGTATCCAAGTCAGAATCAGAGTCAGGAAAACATCAGCAAAAAGTAAAAAATGGAGACAAAAAGTTAGGGGGCCTCTGCAATCAGCCCTGTTTTCACAACTACTCACTGACCTCACCTTTCCAAATAGGAAAACGAATAACCAAGGGCACAAATCGTACCCCTGACGTCTTTCCATTATAGAACCCCGTACTTCTTTGTGTGTTTTTTGGTTATATATATAGGGAGCTAAGTACGGTTGCGTTCCTCCTAAATGTGGTCGCAAAGCAATTCGCAGTTACCACCAGTGTCACACTGGTGGTAACCCATTCGCAAAAGGGAAGGGGTCCCCATGGGACCCCTTCCCCTTTGTGAATGTTGCCAAAAAGGGTTTTTCAGAGCAGGCAGTGGTCCAATGGACCACTGCCTGCTCTGAAAAACCGAAACCAAATGGTTTCGTTATTTTTTTTATTTTGCAACTCGTTTTCCTTTAAGGAAAACGGGCTGCAAAATCAATAAAAAAAACTGCTTTATTTAAAAAGCAGTCACAGACATGGAGGTCTGCTGTCTTCAGCAGGCCACCATCCCTGTGAGTGCAGGGGCTCGCTATGGGGTCGCAAAATGTGACTCACCTCATTAATATTAATGAGGTGGGTCTTTGTGATCCCATAGCGACTCGCAGACGGTGCCTGAGACACCGTTCTGCATCCGATTTTGCGAATCGGAAAATGCTACATCTGGCCCCAAAAGAAATGGTGCCCCTTAGAAGACTCTTGAGATGTTACTCCTGGGAGAGGGGAAGACGTTCCTACACAACGCCATCCATTGGAGTGGCTGCAGGCAGACAAGAACAGCCTGTCGGTGCAAGGACAAGGTGACCAGACAAATGAATTACAGCCCAATCCCAGCTGGCCAGTGGCCAGTAGGAAGGGAGAAGAAGACTTTTAGGCTAGCTATGAAGGCCAAAGCATCCTGAGTCAGGAAGCCCAAGAAGATGCCATGGGAACTGCCCATAAAATAAACCTCCACCACCTGGCCAAGCTCCAGGTCTTCAGTACAATTCTCCACCATCTGAAAAAAACTGCTTCAGCAGAAGCTTCTCAAGTGGGGATACCCCAAAGATCGACAAGAATCCACTGGTACGACATGCAGTCCAACCCTTCTCCAAGCTAGAAATTCAGAGACTGTGTGTGTGGCTTGCAGTCCAGTTCAGGCCAGCAATGAACTAACATGGGAAGGGATGTAATGACCCATCCGGGCTCTACAAAATGCGGGCTCTACCTTGCCAGCTTATTAGACCCCACCCCATCGCAAATAGATCGGCTTTAGTTGAGACCTAATTTAGGGACTTATATGCTAATGTTCCATTCGCAAATCGGGATTGCAATTTGACACACCGACCTTTTGCAAACAGAATAGAAATTTGCTAACCGGCAGTTAGCAAAATTCCCCTTTGGAGTGGGTCGTAATCTGACCTACTGAATTACTAATCATGTAGTAAGTCACAAATTGCGACTCATTCTGATTGGTGGTCATTCCTTGAAGGAAATGGTGGTCATTCCTTGAAGGAAATAATTGGAAAAAAAAATAATTTAAAAAAAGTTTTTTTAAGAATTGGCAGCACTGACCTGACCATATAGCCTCAACTAAGCAACGCTCACAAACAAATATTTTATCACAGTCAAGGACTGGAATTAAAATAGAAAATCAACAGTAATCACGTAAAATAATACAAAAAAACCTCAATAATCACTTGCTCTGTATTAGGCAAAGCAGACTACTCCAAAATATTGTTGAAAAGAAGAAATATTAGCAACATCAAGTCAAAAACTGCATTTTGAAAGGCCATTACTTACGTGGAATGCACTGTGAAGCCTGTATGCAAAATAGGCGGCTTTGTCACGGACGCACAGAACTGTGGGAAACACAAAAAATAAAGGAGATAGTGGTAGTGCATACTAAGCAAATATTTCCACTTTTTATGTTTCTGAGAGGCATTTCTATTTTTCTCCTTTGTGGCAGGAGATATGAAAGGTGATGCCCGATTACTTACCGGTAACCTTCATGAATGGCACGGTCATTTTTTTCTTTTTTTAAATTTTGTTTACACATAGAAGTAGGGAATGTGTCTGATATAATGTTCATGCAAATTTAATTTCAACCACGCAGCAAATTTTCTCAGGTGTGCAAACCTTCCGTGCCTCCTTCTGAAGCCTCTATCCCACAAATTAGACTAAACAGCTCAACCATTGCCAAAAAATTAAGTTTGGTAACTAGAAATCATTGTATCCATAATACTAAAAAACTGGTTGTAATGTATATGGACCAAAGACAATGCTTAGCTTCTCAAATGCATGCTTTGTGGACCAACCAATGGCAACATACAAAGCAAATGATCCACTAGGACACAAATGTGGTGGCAATAGCACCTCTAGATATGTTGTTCCTTTCCTTGTTGACCCGAACTCTATTTCACCCTATCCCCGTACTTTTGGCCTGCATGACAGAAACTGCTCATACCCTAAATGATAATGCTACCCTGTATCATAAACGTAAGCAGTAACAAGGAGATCTCTAAGTCCACTGTAGTGATTAGTCTTTCAGGTAGCCTGACATTAAGGCAAGGTCAGGTGATAGCTGGTTCAACACAGAGGAGTCTGGTGGAAAGGCCCTCTGACAACGATCTCCATTAAGTAGTCAAAATAAAGAGGAGCTCTGTGACTTGTTATCATCCACACCATGAGCATTCATCCTTGGATTTCTGTGATAAATATTGGTCAACAGCAAAAGAAGGGTCAGTTTTTGCCAACCCATTCACTTTAGCCAGTACCTACTTCACTTGACAGCAACTTACTGTTTGGGCTCTTCTCTTCTGGTCGTCTTAGGACCTAATCTCCCCTCTCACACTGTTGAAATGCCACATATGTGGCAGACAGTGATTATTCAACCTGTGGTATTCCACTTTTTAGTTGTCTGCCATGTCGTAGTTCAGCAGGTGACTTTGTGATTGAGTATTTCTGTAATTCTGCAATGTGTGGCAGAGTATATTGCATATGGACATTTGCAGGTACTTTATTTTACAGTTCCCATAACATGTTCAATTACGCTATTGGCCTGGTGCCAAATAGGTGTCAAGTTCTTGTGGTAGAAATCCATGTATTTTATAAATAACTTGAAGTCCTTCCCACTGTCCCTAAATACCTGGACCTGCTCTCCCTCTTATACCCTCTTGTACCCAGGTCAAAGGACTCCTAGAGTCTCATGAGCCTGATCTCCTGTGCAAGCTATAGTAACACCAACTGGACCTCCCCTGAACACTGCAGGTGGCGTCTGCTGGAGCGAGTCATGCCCCCACCAAGTGCTGTTCCTGAGGCACCCCGGGCTGTGTTAAAGGGCACTCTTCCTAATCTCCTCACAAACCTGGGGCTTAGGAACTTGCTCTAAAGAACTCTGGAGGACCGGTACAAACATAGCATATGATGTGAGGAAGGTGCTTTGCTGCTGGGCTAAATATTCAGACATCCCTGCTTGCAGATTTTCCCAGCAGTAAATCTGATTCAGCTGGACCTCGCAGAGAAGGTATCTGGCCTCATGGAGCCTTCTTATGATACAACCTGCAGCCATGCCCACCCGGAGGAATCCGAGCTCAAAAAAGTGACTGAGTTGGAATGTAGAAATCTTCACTGAGAAGAGTATCAGGCTGGCAAGTGACCTTCCTTGGGAGCAAAATTCAAATTTCTCCCACTTGCTTTCCTGCCAAAACATAAAGGCTTCACAGGGACTTTATCCAACTGCTATCCGACATCATGGAGCCCTTCTCTTCCACTGCCTACCGCCTTGCCCCACTGATGATTTTTGACTTCCATTTCAGTGACAAAATCCAAAGGTTAAACTTCTAACCTGGCCAAACCTGGGTTTTGTAGCTGTCCTTAAATGGCACCTCAGTCGTAGTCTACTGCAACCAGTTGACTGCCATTGGCGCTTAACACATTTTGGTGCTATTTTTAATTCCAAACTTTAAAAATAAATATTTATGCTTTCATTTATTGGATTTTTCTTGTTTGGTGTCATTTTATTTGTTAAAACGTTTCTAAACTAGTTTGGGATTTTTCCTTTGTTGAGTTTGACTTTATTACTATTTTGCATAAATACTTTACACAATGCCTCTAGGTTAAGGTAGTCTGCTCTGTGCCAGAGCTACCAAGGAGGTGAACTCAGTATAATTTAGTTACTTTAGTGATTCACCCTAACAAGGATTTTGGTTATTGTTTAAGGTGTGTGTTAGGCCTGGTATCCTTGGTGTGGTTTTCCCCCTGACATTTTGCCTTCCGGCCTCCAGTTTTTGCTGACTTCAGTTTTGACAGCTTTATGACTGTGCACACTATACCACTTCTAACCAGTGCTAAAGTGTTTGTGCTCTCTCCTTAAAACATGTAAGATTGGCTTATACCCAATTGGCATGTTTAATTTACTTGTAAGTCCCCAATAAGTAAAGTGGCACTACCAGTGCCCTGGGCCTGTAAATGCAATGCTACTAGTGGGCCTGCAGCACTTATTGTGCTTTCCAATTAAGTAGCACTTTAAACATATCTCAGGCCTGCCATTTCAACCTGTGTGTGTGCAGTTTTAAACTGTCATTTTGGCCTGGCAAAGTAAACCTTTTGCCAGGCACTAATCTTTTTATTTACTACATATAAGTCACCATTAGTGTATGCCCTGGACAGCTTATAGGGCAGGGTGCAATGAACCTTAAAAGTAGGACTCGAGCTTTTAAGTTTAACACATCCTGGTAGTGAAAAACTCTCAAGTTCTTTTTTCACCACTGTAAGGTCTACCTCCCCCATAGAACAACATTGGAGCTACCTTATTACATTTAATATGTGTAATTTCCAAATGGGAACAGGTCACCAGTTCATATTTGGTGTCTTTGGAACTGTAATGACAAATCCTAACTTATGGTGAAGTTGGATTTTAAATGACAATTTTGAAAATGCCACTTTTAGAAAGTTGGCATATTACTACCATAGCTATTTAGTGCCTGCAGGCTATCTCTCAGTCACATGCATGGGTGTAGTTGACAGTAAGGCTTTGTGTATTCCTCCTAGACAGCCACACACAGTGGGGAGCTTAGATGTGTGACTGAATGGGCCATCACTTGCAGGATGGGAGGGAGGAGCTGAACCCAGCCCCACTTACACTTGAACAGGCTGTGTCCTGTCTCCACACAAAGGACTGCATACCCCTTGTAGTTAGTCTGGAACCAGTGCCAAGAAGGCAGGGAACCTGTGCAATTCAAAGGTGTGCCTCTAGAAGCTTCTCCCACTTCAAAGGGACAAATGGTTATAAATATTAGAACTCAGGTACCAACTCTTTAGTACACTTCTGGACCTGTGGATACTCTCCCAGGAAGAAGGATTGCTGTGCTGCTAAATGGACTGCCACTCTGCTGGACTGCTCCTCTGAAGGATTTATAGGGATTATTTTCAGGCCAGTTTTTCCCCAGCCTCTTTTTAATGCTGCAAAACACTCTCATTTAATACAGAACTTGCTGAACCACAATCATTCAAGGGTATGTTAATTTATCGCCCACCAGGCCCGAGAAATCATTTTACCCAAATGATAGGCTCTTTAGTAGAAAACGGTATATGTGATAGAGACTTCACTGTTTTGGGAGATTTTAATTTATATTTAGAGATGGGATAAGATAAAGATACAGAAGCTCTGATAGACTTCCTTAGTTTGGCCTTTTCAGAAAGTTTGTGGCCTCACGCACTCTGCCGTTCATACGCTGGATGGTATTTTTACCATTAGTTCTCAGTTAAAAGAAACAGAATCCCTGCCCTTGACCTGGTCTGACCACCATGTTGTGTTATTTGAGATACTGCTAAATCGCAAAACTCCCCATGCTACTCATGCACACAACTCTCTTAGGACACATGCATTGAATAAGATTAGCCCTGAGGATTTTCATTTGAAGTTGCTAAAGACTCAGTCCTCTTCCTCAGAAGGCTTAGATCAAGCCAATCCTAATTACTTTCATGGGATTAACATGGTGGTTTCTAGCATAGTGCCAATTAAGAAGTGTCGTTCACATACAAGTGAACCTTCAGCACTGTGGTACACGGACGCATCAAGAGTACAGAAATAATGTTGTAAACAACAAGAATGCAAATAGAGAGAAGGCTATATGAGGGAAGAAAAAGAAAAATACAAACGGTGCCTGGTGGAATACAAATCCTTGCTGATCAAAGAGAAATCATTGTATTTTTCTCAACAAATTGAATCTTCCAAGAACTCATCTGAAGAGTTATTTCAGTTAGTGAAACTGTCATCAGCTCCTTGTAAAAATCAGATAAACTCCAATCAAGAGTTCTGCAACTCTTTTGCAAGTTTTTTTCAAGATAAGGTCATACAGGTCTATCATAAGCATGATGGCAGTAAAGATACAGTGAGGGAAAATAACAAGCAGGTAAGTCACGGTTTAGAACAGTCCATATTTTCTCTACTTTCCACAGAGCATATAACAAAGCAAATTCTTCTGGTTAAATCAGGATCTCCTCTTGATCCCTGCCATCCATCTGTAATCAAATTAGCATCATATACCATGGCTTCTAGTCTCATAACTATTTTTAATTCGATGTTCAGGACAGGATATTTTCCCAAACAATGGAAGTTGGTCTTTATTCTACCACTATTAAAGAAACCCTGTTTAAATTCAGCTGACACTAGCAATTATCAGCCTATTTCTCACCTCCCTTTACCCATAAAGATTATTGAAAAAGCCATGAATCAGTAGCTCTCATGCTTTATTCAGAGCAATCAAATATTAGACTCAACTCAATTAGTTTTTCATTCTTGGCAAAGCACTGAGACAGCATTGATAAAGGCAACAGGGGAAGTAAGAGTCGTCCTGGATGGAGAAGGAAGTGCAGCCCGCGTCTTACTCAACCTGTCAATCATGAGTTGTTGATTGACTTGCTCTAGGAGATTGGGATCAGCCAGACTGCACTTGCTCTTCTAAGATCATTTCTCACAGAGTAGAAGCAAATGACGGCTCTTGATCAATTTGTGTCTGAACTTTTGTCACTACCATGTGAGGTCCCTCTGTTCAATGTTTACTTAGTAGCCTTGGCCACCTGGATTAGATCCTCTGTTTTTTCTTTAGCATCCTGTGCTGATGACACACAAATTGCTGTGTCCTTGGCAAATAGACATCAATATAGGATTGAGGTTCCATGACTGCATAATTGCAGTCAGTCAGTGGATGGACAAAAAATGGCTAAAGCTTAATTCTGATGAAACAGAGGATATTCTCTTTGTGAATAGGGCCTCCTTTTGGACTCCTCAGTGGTGACCTCAGGATCTGGGAGCACTCCCTACACCAGTGAGTAAGGCAAAGAATTTGGGAGTAATCATGGACAACAGGCTCACCTTCGGAGACCAGTCAACTCGTCCTCCTTTTACACGTTGAGGTTGCTTAAAACAAATCTCACCTTTCTGTCCTTTGAGGTCCAAAAAATGGTGGTTACTGATTTGGTGCTCTCAAAAGTGAATTATTGTAATGGCATCTATCTTGGTATGCATCTGCAACACCTAAATACACATCAAACATTGCAAAATGCTGCAGAGCGACTATTTCTGGGATTCCTAAGTTTAGGTCTGCTTCTTTAGCTATCCAGACACCATACCAGGCAACAAATCCAGTTCAAGGCACTATGCATTGCTTTCAAAGCATTGTATAACGTTGGCTCAGACTATCTTATCTGCAAGTTTAGGTAGTATGAGCCAAGTAGGAATTTACATTCCTCTAGCTCCAAGAGGAACGGAATTACAAGGTTTAGATGCACTAATATTAACATTTACAAGGAGTGCTGTGCTGCCCTGCGTCTTGCTACCCTCTTGTCTGGGTGAGAAGGACTGGTCTTGCATCCCTTGACCCCAGACCCCAGGGTGACTCCAAGGGTAAGTTGACTGGCCTCCTAATCTGAAGTCTCAGAGACACAATAGTCTTCCGACAACCTTGAACATAGCACCTGGACTCTACCATCTGAGTCTACCCTACCAAGTGGTGTCACCCCAATCCTAGACCCTTGGAAGTGGGTTTAAGATGCTTAGCCAGCCTCTGTGGATCTAGCGGGACCAATTCATCTCATCTTCTGTGAGGCGCAAACCCAAGCAAAACTGATGCATCTATATATCTGTGTGGATTGGACCTGTTGGAAAAACAATCATTGCACTACAGGCCATTGAAACTGCCACTGCACAATGCATCCTTGGCACAGGTCCTTGCACCCCTCATCAGTGGCAGCCTCGATGATGATGCTGGACTCCCCATCACAGCCTTGCAGTTGCTTGGAACAGATCCATTGTGCAGACTGCATGCTGCATCAGATTTCTCATTGCCTTTAAGATAAGCCTGACTGCTTTGTGCTAAGCTACCAGAAGATTGAACACAGGTTAAATTAGGGTTGGCTTGTGCTGCTTGACCAAGGCTCACATCCTAGTCAACCAAAACCTAATTTCTTACAGTGGTTCAACATCGCCCTCTTAACTAATAATCTAATTTCCTACATGAACTAAATGAGGACTACTTGAGCTATATCCATCCAGATTGCAATTGGATTACAGAAACTGACTTAGGGCCTCCGTCACAAACAGGACGGATATCCTGTCTACCATATTACAATCCCATAATAGCCTACGGAGATCCTAATATGGTGGATGGGATGTCTGTCACGTTTGTGACAGATTAACCCATCCGCCAAACTGTAGATCAGGTCCTAAGTGTTCAATATTGTCAAACACCTCTAAGATATCAAGAAGTACTTGAAGGCGGGGGTCACCCTTAATAGTTATTGATAATTTGGATAGTCAATGTCTCTCTGCTGTAGCAAGTACAGCAGGCTGTTTAACAGGAATTAATGAGATTGTGGTGACATAAAAATTGCTGTTACAATTTCATCCATTAGAACAAACATAAATATTGCATAGTAAACTACATTATGAAAGAAAGTAAAAATATAATTTATGGAATAATACAAATAAACCACTATCTTAAGAACAAAACAAATTGCAAAAATACATTGTTAACCACTGCTTTTGAATGAAATCAGAGGAAATCTCCAGAAAATTAAGTTTCTCATGTCAGCCCCACTGGTACATTTTCACTAAAACTGATGATTGAAGAAATAGTAACACATGTGTATGATGCCTTGTTGAATCAGTGATGAGGTGGTGGCATGGATCAATGGTTTTCAGACCTCTCCCATCCCATAATGGAAGGTTAGTACACTTGTGAATTTTACACAGAAGGGCAGACTATATGGAGTAGGGAGATGCTTCTTCATGTGTATAGTTACTGCACAGAACATTGTTGTTGTGGCAATGAGACCAATTGCCAAAGAGGCGATATGGACCATCACCAAGGCATGCACACCTCCAACTTCAGCTCCAAGACAGCTAAGGGTCCAGTGCAAGCTGTAGTAAGGTGTGGGCAGCACCAGCAATAAGGAAGGGGTGTGATGAGAGTAGCCGAGTAGTGGGACCAACCGAGCAAGGTAAGTCACCAAACTCTGACACCAGAACTTACACACATAGCAGCTCCCATAAAGGTGGCTAAAAAATCCCTAAGATTCCCACCTTAGCCAGTAGGGTTAGGGGCAAAAGTGATGGCAGCAGCTCGTTTCCAAATCGTTATGAAATTCAGGTAGTAGTTATTTGATAGGTGTAAAGTAGGAAAGCAGCACTGATTATATAGATGAATCAGCATCATGCAGTTGCTCATCAGCTGACCTCTTCACGTATATATGTTCTCCACAGGCCCACAAGAAGTGTCGGACTGGTCTGACAGATCAGTTTGTGGGCCACTTTGTTAAAGTTTGTGACCCGGTTGTATGGCTAGATGGGCCAGTTTCTACTGTTGATTTCTTTAACATTACAATTTTTCCTATATTTTTTCCTAAGGGGGGGACTTTTATTATGGTGCCTGGGCCTATTTTGTGGACCAGTTCGACCATACCCACAAGCTCAAGCACTCAACTACAACTTCAGAAATCACAAAGCTTTCACTGATCTCTAACAATCTTCTATCTCTTCATTCTGCCATCGTAGTCAATCTCACAATCCCACAATGAAGAATGGATGCCTTAGATAGCTCTCCACCTCATGAATCCTTAAAATGGAATCCAATAGCTGATATGTTAATTAGTGGATTGTACTAGAAAAGGGGAGCTCTGACTCCAAAGCCACATGCTAGTATAGAGCAAACACATGTATATGATGTGGTGGGTCTGAACACCAGAAAGCAACAATCTGCGACCAGGCCTTTAGCATGCTTCTGGAGACTTTAAGCACCAGCAGGGTATTTCCTTGAGTTTTCCTGGAAGTGGCAGTAAAAAAAAAACATTATTGCTTAAAGTGTACCTCAATCCTGACACAGACATTCTGTAATAGTTTGAACTGTCTTTAGATTTCTGACCTGCTGTTTCCCCTTTTATATGGTCCTTCCTCAGCTGTACTGCTCATTGGTCCAACAGCCTTCCTCTATCTAAATTCCCTCACTGTAATCAAGTACTTTGTTCCCACCCATTCCCATTCTGAAGGACTGTGTTCAGTAACTGTTAGAAATGGCATCTTTGGTTGGTAGTCAGGTTACCCCCTGTCCAAGCAAGGATCCTCACTCTAGTCCGGGTAAAGGATAATCACCCTCAGTTAACCCCCGCTCATCCCCTTGGTAGCTTGGCACGAGCAGGCAGGCTTAACTTCAGAAGCAATGTGTAAAGTATTTGCACCAACACACACAGTAACTCAGTGCACCACTACAAAATGACACAACACAGGTTTAGAAAAACATGTATTATTTATCTAAACAAAACAATGCCAAAATGACAAAAATCCAACATACACAAGTCAAGAAAGGAATTTAAAAGAGAATACAAGTCTAAAATCCTTAGAAAACAGTGAGAATGCTGTTAGTGTGCAAAAGTACCTGGGTAGCGTAAAAAAAAAGCTGCACGGGGGAGCGTGCATCAGAAAAGGCCAGCAATGAGTGAATTTCTTACTCGCAAGTGAGAACGTGTGTTGTTCCTCCTCCGGTTGGGTCAGCGTGCGTTGTTTCTTCTCTCCCGCAAGAGAACGATGCGTCGATCCACTGGGCACCTCGGGTCTGGCAGGCTTTGCGTTGATTTTCCACATCCAGCGAAGTTGCGTCGAAATCCAATTGCACGGTGTCAAGAAACCGTGCTGCGTGGGGGCTTGCGTCGTTAACAGCAGCCGCTGCGGGTGTCACACGTAGTTTCTCCAGCTGTGCTACATCAATCTCCCAGCCATGAGACACGTTAGGGCACTCCTTGGCAGGCAGGACTCTCAGCAGAAAGCCCAAATGCTGGCAGAGAGAAGTCTTTGTTGTCCCTGAGACTTCAACAACAGAAGGCAAGCTCAGTTCAAGCCTTTGGAGATTCTTCACCAGTGGGAAGTCACACAAAAGTCAGTCTTTGTCTTCTCTCAGGTAGAAGCAGCTATTGCAGGCCAACCCAGTAAAACACAGTCACAGGCAAAGGGGCAGTACTCATCCTCCAGCTTCCAGCTCTTCTCCTTGGCAGAAGTTCCTCTTGGTTTCCAGAAGTAATCTGATTTTCAGGGGTTTTGGGTTCTCTTCTTATACCTCTTTCTGCCTTTGAAGTAGGCCTACTTCAAAGAGGAGTCGCTGTTGTTTTCAAGATCCTGCCTTGCCCAGGCCAGGCCCCAGACACACACCAGGGGGTTGGAGACTACATTGTGTGAGGGCAGGTACAGCCCTTTCAGGTGTAAGTGACCACTCCTCCCCTCCACTCAGCCCAGATGGCCCATCAGGATATGCAGGCTACACCCCAGCTCCCTTTGTGCCATTGTCTAGAGGAGAGCCCAACTGTCAAACTGACCCAGACAGGGAATCCACAAACAAGCAAAGTCACAGAATGGTTTAAGCAAGAAAATGCCTACTTTCTAAAAGTGGGATTTTCAAATATGCGATCTAAAAAACCAACTTCACTTAAAGATGTGTTTTTTAATTGTGAGTTCAGAGACCCCAGACTACAAATGTCTATCTGCTCCCAAAGGGGATCTGCGCTTTAATAATATTTAAAGGCAGTCCCCGTGTTAACCTATGAGAGAGATAGGCCTTGCAACAGTAAAAAAGAATTTGGCAGTCTTTCATTGTCAGGACATTTAAAACACATAAGTACATGTCCCACCTGCAACATACAGTGAACCCTGGCCATGGGGCTACCTAGGGCCTGCCTTAGGGGTGCCTTACTTGTACAAAAAGGGAAGGTTTAGGTCTGGCAAGTTGGTACACTTGCCAAGTCACATTGAAAGTTTAAAACTGCACTCACAGACACTGCAGTAGCAGGTCTGAGCCATGTTTACAGGGCTACTAATGTGAGTGGCACAACCAGTGCTGCAGGCCCACTAGTAGCATTTGATTTACAGGCCTGGGCACCTCTAGTGCACTTTACTAGGTACTTACTAGTAAATCAGATATGCCAATCATGGATAAGCCAATGTACACATACAATTTATACAGGGAACACTTACACTTTAGCTCTGGTCAGCTGTGGTAAAGTGTCCAGAGCAAACAAAACACCAGAAACATAGTCCAGCACACAAAAACAACCTGGGAAGTAGAGTCAAAAAGTTAGGGGAGACCATGCCAATGATGCCAAGTCTAACAGTAACCATATGCACCCCTTTTGTAAATCCCACTATTGCCCTTGTGAGCCACCTTATTGCAAACCAGTTTATAAAGTCATCCACAGCTTTGTTCAAAGGAGCTTGCAAGACAGAGAAGCCTAATAAAGTTTCTCCAAACTCCACAGTCACTATGAAGCACAAAAATGTGTGAAAATTAGAAGGTGAATATTTCCTTTTATCTGTCTTCTTCCTGCCACATTGATTTGTACTGTAAGTTCTCTATTGTCTTTGACCCCAGTCTTTCTTCACACCGACAGACTGTTTATACTTTTCCATATTCTGCAGCATTACAATTCTTATGTAAACTTTTCCTTTCTAAATCTTCAAACTCAAACAGCGCAGAGATAGACTTGTGTGCACAAAGCAGACTTTCCAATGTATTCTAAGACCATTTAAATCCTATTTATCTGGTATTGAACATCTAACACACATCTTGAACAATTCCGGATGGTACATTGAAGGTAAGTACCATGCATGCAAGTACGAGGTTTTTACTTTTAGTATGCATCCTTTACCATGCAGTACTTTACCACATAGGTATATTTTTTAAATAACATCATGTTTAATGTTATTTAAAAAATATGAGGTAAAGATGTGGGTTTAGGTAAAGAAGGAAAGGGTGTTTTTAGGGTTTAGGGCTGGGTAGTAAAAAAGGGAGGTGGGGTGACTTTGGGATTTAAGTGTTTGACAAGACAGCCAACTATGGGCGGTGGCTGGGAAGCTGTCAGGAGCTGCATAGGCCCACAGTCCCCCATTAAAAAATGTGGGTACCGCCAAGTATGCACCAGGGCTCCCACAGTAAAAAATCTATCAAAATGGCAGGGGCACCACCAGCCACTTATTCTAATATTGTGTAAGGGCTGCAGGGCGTGTAGCAGCACGCCCAGCAACATTTAAAAACACAGTAAGTCCCCTGGGTCATTGTATCCATGACCCCAGGAGTGCTTACCTTATTTTTGTGAAGCAGTCTGAGCTAAAGCCTAACTCCATGCTGCTTTCAGTGATGGATATCTTATTTTATGTTAACAAAAATTGAAATTCAGTGAAAAAACAAAAGTGAATGTGACTTTATAGTTAGTAATTTAAATAATATCTTACTATGCATTACAAAACCTTAAAAATTAATTGAAAAAAACAAAGGTTTAAGAGATCTTATAGTTACATCAAAATGCCAGGTTGAAATTGTTTCTTGGTTGATTAGGTGTGAGACCTGCTCAAGAAGCGACCACAATCCTTGTCAGGGTGAGGCACATGCCACTTCTAAAGTAACCTGGGCTCAACCACTGGTAGCTGGGCATAGAGCTGTCCGGCTTAACTTAGAGGCAATGTGTAAATTATTTGTGCAACACTTCAAACAGTAATAACGTGACAACACCACAAAAAAGAATCCCAAACCAGATTAGACAAATAGAATCATTTTTATGCAATAAAGCAAGACCACAATGACAGAATCCAATCAGAGGTATGATGTTTTATCCAGGGGATCCTCATAAGTGATAAGCTCTGAATAGTCCTGCCTGGGTGGGGAGTACTTCTTAAATCATATATATATATATATATATATATATATATATATATATATATATATATATATATATATATATACATATATATATATATAGATACATACACACATACATACATACATATACATATACGTACTTTCTCCCCACAAAAAGATCTGAGATGGGTGAATCAAAGAAGCTAAGATACTTCGCCCACTGGGACATGATTATAGAAGCACCCATATATTTCCTAAGATTGTTAAAAATGAGCCAAATGCCTGATTTGTATAGTATCAATGTGTAAGAATGGATGAAGTAATTGCAAAATGGATTTTGTTGGCTAAAGGGTCAGATATTATCTTATCGTGTATTATTGAATTGTCAAAGGAAAGCTCCTACAGAGAAGTACATATAAATGAATTGAGTATTTGGGGCAACAACATAGGTGAAATAACTATGATTAATGTGAGATGTAAAGATAATCTAGGGCCATATTTATACTCCGTTTGCGCCGAAATTGCGTCGTTTTTTTTGACGCAATTTCGACGCAAAACTAACGCCAACTAACGCCATATTTATACTATGGCGTTAGAGGCGAATAGCGCCAAAGTTCCCGGAATGTGCGTCATTTTTTAGCGTGAACCCCTTCCTTGCGTTAATGATATGCAAGGGAGGCGTTCCCGTCTAAAAAATGACTCCCAGGCCTTTACGTGGTATTTATACTCCCGGGCAAAAGAGACGCCCGGGAGTTGGCGTGGCTAAAAACGGCGCATTTGCGCCACTTTTTAACGCCTGCTCAGGGCAGGCGTTAAGGGTCCTGTGGGCTCAAAATGAGCCCACAGGTGCCCTCCCATGCCCCCAGGGACCCCCCCTGCCACCCTTGCCCACCCCAGGAGGACCCCCAAGGATGGAGGGACCCACCCCAGGGACATTCAGGTAAGTTCAGGTAAGTATAATTTTTTATTTTTTATATTTTTTTTTGGTGGCATAGGGGGGCCTTATTTGTGCCCCCCTACATGCCACTATGCCCAATGACCATGCCCAGGGGACAGAAGTCCCCTGGGCATGGCCATTGGGCAAGGGGGCATGACTCCTATCTTTACAATGATAGGAGTCATGTTGATGGGGGATGGGCGTCGAAAATAAATGGCGCAAGTCGGGTTAAGACGATTTTTTCGACGTAACCTGACTTGCCCCATTTTAAGACGCCCATGCGCCATTTTCCCCCTACGCCGGCGCTGTCTGGTCTACGTGGTTTTTTCCCACGCAAACCAGGCAGCGCCGGTCTGATTGCGCCGTCTAACGCCATTCCATAAATACGGCGCCCGCATGGCGCTTCAGAATGGCGTTAGACGGCGCAAAACTTTTTGACGCTAAACTGCGTTAGCGCAGTTTAGCGTCAAAAAGTATAAATATGGGCCATAGTATTTTTACTATTTCTACTATGTCCTGAAAACATGTGACTATGATGTAACCAATCAGGGATTAGGTAACAGAGATACCATTTTAGAAAATTCGGAAACACAGCGGTGATTGGTGGAGATTGTTGACATGTGATAAACAAAGGGGAGATGCAATATGGTGCCTCATAGGTTGAGAAAGGCATTTGTTGCCGAAATGCATTCCTCTACCATGCTCCAGGATTAAAAACTCTGTTTTTTGCATCCAGAGTGCTGTCCTTCTTTCTATAGTGTGGGGAGAAAGAGGTTCATACAAGTCGAAGTGGCGACGCAGCAAGAGAGCACCACCGGCAATTTGGTGCTTCACAGTATCGCCGAAATCAAGCAGTGAAGATATATATATATATATATATATATATATATATTTTTTTTTAATTTATAGTTTCACTTAAAAAACAAAGGTTCCAGGGACTTTATAGTTAGGCTCACATTTCAAATGTACAAAACCATAGAAATTCAACAGCTCTAGTTACAGTTATCTCAAGTAACTATAACATATGCCCTAAGGTAACTATACCTTGTGCTAAGGAGGTGTTCCAAAACGTAATATTGACATTCTGACTGTGACATCATCTTTTGATTTTTGAGACACTACAACACAAAACACCCTCTAGACCACTCTTGCCTTTGGTCCCTGGCCTTCTGGAACCTGCCATGCAATTGTTTCTAACTCCAACTAGTTATTTTGCTCTCTTGAGGTGCTCTGATAGGTCTCTCTGGGATTCATTATCCAGATTTCCTGAAAAAGTGCTTAAAGAAGGTAGGCAGCATTCTTGGAGTTGATTAATGAAGGGGGCCTAGTATGGAATCAATTTATATAAGTGCTGCTGCAGATACCTCCGATTTGGCAGCACATGGTTGTGCACATGGCAGAGGTGTTAGAAGATCATCATGGTTGTGTCTGAAGCTGGAGACTCATAATCGGATTCTGAACCTTCCTTTCTCAAGTGACACTCTTTTTAGTTCACATGCTGATGAAGAGATGGCCAGAATAAAGTTACGTTCAAGGAAAAGGAAGCTCAACAGATAGCAACACTGAACCACCGAACAGTGTCAAATATGCAGGGGAACCCCTACATAGACAAACATAATAAAAACTATCATGAACAGAGATGCACAAGTTTTAACAAGTAGTCCAATGTCAATAATTGTGTCCGAGTCAGGTGAGGTATCAAATGGTTCTAACATTCTTTTATTTCAGATGAGAGAGGCAGCCGATACGTATTTTGTCTAAGACAGCTTTCTCAAGGCTGCAAGGCAACATCAAAAAAACAAAGAAGATAAGCATTAAAATGTAGACGTGTAAAATAAAAACAAAAAAAAAATACCGTGTTGTCCCGAGGTGTGTGGGATACATAGAACACCCCAAACCAGTGAACAGTTAGACAAACTGTGCAATCCGGTAGCAATCTAAGTGGAAATGAGAAACAGGCCATTGTGAAACCAAGTATGAAAAATTAAGACAGGAGCGCGATTCCAAAGTTCACACACATGTGCATTATCAAGCTAGAGAAAACCATATTAAATGTGGGAGAGCGGACAGACGTAGATAAAAGGGAGCAAACACAGCACTAGCCATGTTGAACGTGAGGGGACCGAAAATATGTTGAGAAGGTGAAGACTGAAATGAGAGAAAATCATCTGTATATAAAATAAGTAAATATTTAGAAGGATCAGCGATGTAGAAGGATAGATGCAGTGTCACCCTTGTAGACATTGTAAATCTGGCACGGGATAGGAATAATAAAAATAAAAAGTGACAGTCAGAAAATGTAGCAGTGGAAGTCGTAATAACAACTGTAGGCTAATGATGGGAAGTATGGTTCATAAGAATCTGGTAATGGAGTAAACGGCCCACCAAAAGGCTCTAGCATGGACTAGAAAAGATTGTGTCAAAAAATCACAGGAGAGGCCAAGTAATGCCTCCAGAAACCTGTACATGGAAAAGGGGATCATGCATTGAGAAAAACCCAGAGTAAAGGTCAATAAAATGATCAGGTGGAAAGTAACATTAATAAGTATCTGTAATTGTAGAAAGATTGCCAGATTTACAGCATCTACAAGGCTGACACTGCACCTGTCCTTTCACATTGCTGATCCTTCTAAATATTTACTTATTTTACATACAGGTGATTTTCTCTAATTTCGTAGTCTTCTCCTTCTCATATTTTCAGTCCCCTCAAGTCCAACATGGCTGGCGCAGTTTTTGCTCCCTTTTATCTATGTCTCTCCGCTCCCCCACATTCCATATGGTTTTCTCTAGCTTGACAATGCACATGTTTGAATTTTGGAAACGCGCTCCTGTCTTAATTTTTCCTACTTGGGATCACATTGGCCTGTTTCTCATTTCCACTTAGGTTGCTACCGGCTTGCTTAATTTGTGTAAATGTTCACTGATTTGGGATGTTCTATGTATCCTACACACCTTGGACAACACATTATGGCTTTTTCTTGTTATTTCATGCATATACATTTTAATGCTTATCTTCTTTGGTTTTTTGATGTTGACCTTGCAGCCTTGAGAAAGTCGTCTTAGACGAAACACGTGCCAGCTGCCTCTCTCTCATCTGGAATAAAAGAACATAGAACCATTTGATACCTCACCTGACTCAAATACAATTATTGAAATTGAACTATTTGTTAAAACTTGTGTGTCTTTGTTCCTGATTGTTTCTATCATGATCCTAAAACTCTACCAATCTCAAATCAGAATGATATTCATAGTCCCAGAATTACCTTGTCAGTGGTGGTTCACGAACCTTCTACATCTGTCAGAGAGGCCCCACAAGAGATGCCCATGCCGTCAGGATCTTCTGTTCAACTCAGGAGGACAGATACTACATGCCAATCTACCGTCCCTGAACTTGACAGCATGGCTCCTGAATTCCTCCAATAAGGATATATAGGGCTCTCTAAAGAATGAATGCACATTCTCGGGGAGGCTAGGCATCCTTCCACTAGAAGATCATATGCTTTCAAATGGAAAAGATTCTACATGCAGTGTTTACAGAATAGTTACAATCCTATTTAATGTCAGTTAGATGTAATTATTCCATATCTACTATACTTAGCTAAATCAGGTTTATAAGTTTCTTCAGTCAGAGTACATGTTGCAGCCATCACGGCTTACAGGAAATCCCCATCTCAAACATCCTTCTTCCAAACCCCAGCAGTGAAAGATTTCCTTGAACATCTTAAAAAAGTGTTCCCCCAGTTAGGGATCCTTCCCCTCCATGGGAACTAAACAGTGTACTTTCCAAGTTGATGGGCCCTCCAGTTGTGCCACTACATAAGGCCTCTTTACAACATCTCAACTGGAAAGCGACATTTTTGGTGGCTATTACTCTGCCCATAGGGTACTTGTAATTCAAGCTCTATGTTGAGAGTCACATTACACTGTATTTCATTCCAATAAAGTTGCTATGAGGATTCGCCCTAGCTTTCTCCCGGATGTAGTATCAGACTTTCGCATCAATCGGAACATATTGCTACCTACTTTCTTTCCAAATCCTTCTAATCCAGCTGAAAGGTCTCTATATTCACTAGATGTCAAAAGAGTGTTAAAATGTAATTTAGATAAGACCAAGAGTATTAGAAAATTGACACATCTGTTTATAAACTATGATCTGGTAAGAACGGGCATAGACTCATCTAAACAGTCTATTTGTAGGTAAATTGTTTTTTGTATTTCATTGTCAGATCAGCCAGCTAACAAGTTGTTACCTGTTAACCCTAGAGTGCATTCTACAAGAGGAAAGGCTGATACTGCAGTTCTCTTGAGAAATGTCGCAGTTACTGAAATTTGTAAAGCTGCTACCTGGAAGTCTGCTGATATGTTTACTAGACATTATTGTTTAGATTCAGATGCTAAAGCAGATACTCAAGTATGCCATGGTTCATTGAGAAATCTGTTTGATTAAATGATGGAACTGTTTTTAGTCTTCTAAGTCCACTTCTTGTGGGAAGGGCTTGCTATTCTATTCAGTGCTAGTGACTATCGACGAGGATCCCCTGGAAGAGAAGGATAAATTGCTTACCTGTAATCCTAGTTCTCCTCCAGGGAAATCCTCATCAAAGTCATAATCAACCCACTCACCTCCTTGGATGGAAGCTATTACAGTTCTAAACAAGTTCTGTATACAGGGTTCTTTTGTTATTTATCCATAAAAATGACCTGACCTAACTGTCACCTATAGGACATGATGGATTACAGGGGGTGCTGTGAGATTCTTAAAGGCACAATGCTAGTTTTATGCATTTTATTGCAGTAGCAGCCTATTGGGTGACAATGTCCCATATTCCTTTCATTTTTACTTTTGAATAAAGATGGGTCTGCAAGGCTTCATATGGCCTGCTCTTCTTTATTAACATGTATTGAGTCCTGTTTGTTTTAAATGAAAAAGTAAAGGTAATCTGGACATTTTCTATCTTATTCATAGGCGGATATATATATATATATATAAATCGGTAGGTAAAGTACTATGTACTACATGTTTCTACATATCTATATATATAGCTATATATCTATATATAGCTATATAGCTATATCTATCTATCTATCTATCTATCTATCTATCTATCTATCTATCTATCTATCTATCTATCTATATATATATATACATATATATATAGATAGATATATATACATATATTACATTTAAGAAGTGCTCTGGGGTCCCCATGCGAGGGCAGGACTATTCAGTGCTTATGACTTTGGTGAGAATTCCCATAGAATATAGAAAGGATTACAGGTAAGCAATTTCTCCTCAGTGAAAATGGCACCAAAAACTGCTAACTGTAGGTTTCTGGTCGCACCGGACCAGGACAAAGTCATAAGTTCAGGCCAATTGCGATGGAGCATGGGCTAACTACAGGGACCCAGTTTGTCCTGCTGAACAAAGTACCTTAACTCCTGGTTTGCAGAATGCTGTGAGGGTCCGTGCCTAAGATGCATCACACAGCCAAAGCAAAGTGTTCATTCTGAGATGCTATGAGGCTGCAGTGCTCGGGCCTCATTGAGGATTTCGATGATGAGGGCTTGCAATGCGAAGTCCGTCATCAAGGATGTGTTGCACAATCGGGAGATGCATCAGTTCATAGGAGCTGCGAGGCTGCGAATTGCGAGGCTGTGATGCAGAGTCCGGTGTCATCATCGAGGTTGCCCTCAATGAGGGATGCAAGGGCCTGCACCCAGGATGTTTCATGGAGTGGTGGTTCCAAAGAGGCTGTGAAGGCGATGCTGGTTTTTGGGACGGGGAAGATCCACACAGCAGTTTTGATGCATCAGTTCTGCTCGGGGATGAAGGGCACAACAGAGGAGATGAATTGGTGAAGCTGGACCCCTAGAAGTTGGCAGAGCACGTTAGGCCCACTTTCAAGAGTCCAAGACTGCGGTGGCACCACTTGGCAGGGTAGACTCATAGATGGCAGAGTCCATATGCTAGGGTCAAAGTTCTTGGAACCTTCTGTCTCTGAGGCTCATTTCAGGAGGCCAGCCAACTAGCTCTTGGAGTCACACTGGTGGTCCTGGGTTCAAGAGATGCAGGTCCAGACCTTCTCACCCATGCAGGAGGGCAGCAGGCAAGCACAGCAGGGCAGCAGTCCTTCAGAGCGGCAGTACAGCAGAGTGGCAGTCCTTTCAGCAGCATAGCAGTCCTCATTTCTGGCAGAGTATCCACAGGTCCAGAAGTGAAGTGAAGAGCTGGTGTTTGACGTCCAATATTTATACCTGCTGCCTGTCCTCTGAAAGGTGGGAAGAGCTTCTGGAAATTCTCTTTGAAGTGCACAGGCTTCCTGTCTTCCCTTTCCCTAGAGGGTATGCAGTCCTTAGAGTGGAGGAAGGAAACAGCCTATTCAAGTGTAAGAAGGGCTGTGGCCAGCTGTGCCCTCCCATCCTGCCAATAATGGCCCATCTAGGCACACCCAAGCTTTCTATTGTGTGCGGCTGTCTAAGGGGAATACACAAAGCCCTAGTATCAGCTACACCCAGTCATGAGACTCATGCACAGGTTGCAGGCATTAAATGGCTAACTCAGGAAAATGCCAACTTTCTAAAAGTGGAATTTTCAAAATTGTCATTTACAATCTGACTTCATCTAGAAGGAGGATTTTTCATTACAGTGCCAAAGACACCAAACATGAACTGGTTAACTGCTTTCATTTGAAAATGATCAATTATTAAATGTAATGAGGTAACCCGAATGTTAGCCTATGGAAGATGTAGGTCGTGCAGCACTGGAAAACTAATTTTAGAGTTTTTCTCTACCAGGACATGTAAATCTTAAAGGTATGTCCTACTCTTTAAATACCTTGCACCGTGCCCTTTGGGTTGTCCAGGGCCTACCCTAGGGGTGACTTTTACATATTAAAAAGGAAGGTTTGGGCCTGGCAAAAATGTTTTTTTGTCAGGTCAAAATGGCAGTTTAAAAGCTGCCCATGGATGCTGCAATGGCAGCCCTGAGCATGTTTAAAGTGCTACTCAAGTGGGTGGCACAATCTGTGCTGCAGGCCCACTAGTAGCATTTTATTTACAGGCCCTGGGTATAGGTAGTTTCAGTTTACTAGGGCCTTACAAAGTAAATTAAATATGCCAATTAGGTATACACCAATTCGACCATGTACCAGGGAGAGAACACAAGCACTTTAGCACTTGTAGCAGTGTTAAACTGAACTGATTCCTAAAACAAGCACAAATCAAGTTAGCACACAGGAAGGTTGAACCTAAATAAAATGTTGTCAAAGCTCCCGTCAAGTCACAGCAAACAGCTATGTCCCGGGGGTAAGCACCCTAGGACATAGCAGGAGCCAGCCCTCCATTGAATAGCCCCGAAGAGGTGGTGGTGTCTGCGGCCCGCGAATGGACACCCTTTAATATTTAAAATTGAGCCCCAAGACGGTGGCAGTCCCCGGATCTGTGTACCCTGCATTTTAATAAACAATGTGCCCTGGGGAGGTGGCAGCCCCTGGGACTCTGGGTGGTCCCCCGCATTGCATTTACTTGAAGCCCCAGGGAGGTGGTGGTCCCCGGGGCTGTGGGGACTGGCAGCGCACTGCATTCTCTTTAATTGTAGCCCTGGGGAGGTGGTGGTCCCCGTGGCTTTGGGGGGGGGCAAGAGGCCCCTCAGTATTTTATTAAACAATGTGCCTTGGGGAGGTGGCGGCACCCGGGGCTGCAGGGGGGTTTGCAGCCCCCTGCATTCTCTTTAGTTGTAGCCCTGGGGAGATGGCGCCCCCGGGGCCCCACATTCTCTTTAGTTGTAGCCCTGGGAGGAGGCACTCCCCTGGTCTGGGAGGGGGCCACCTGACCCCTTGAATTTTATTAAACAATGTGCCCTGAGGAGGTGGAGCTGGATAGCCCCCCGCATTCAAAATTGTAATGCCTCCTGGACGTGGCCCACCCAGGGGCTTCACTAAAAGAAGCACTTGTTTTGCGGATCGTACGTGGCTCCTTACAATTTTTTTTTTAATGCTTTTGTGCTCAGCTGGGGGGATCTCTTTGGGATCCCGGCACCAGAACTAAGGTGCCAGGGTGTCCATACCTTGGCCCCTTTTCTTTTTTTAAAATCTTTTTTTCAAGGACTTGGCTGAAGCCGAGTCCCAACATGGCTGCCAACACTTTCTTGCTGAAGTGTTTGCAGCCAATCAGATCTCAGCACAAGATCGGAGGAGTTTGCAGGACCTTCACGTCCCTATGTATACAAATTTGTTTTTTATTTACTATTTTGAAAAATACTGAACAGATTTACACCAAATAACATAACAGGTGCTTCCTGGACCAAAAGCGACCCTTCTGCCAAATGTGGTGTAAATTGGTCCAGTGGTTTGGGCTGTAGACCTGTTCAAAATCCCTATGGGAATTAACATTGGAAAGGCACCTTATTTGACCCCCTTTTTCTCAGCCCCTCCTTGAAGGATCACATCAAAACTTTCCAGACAGCAGCTGACTTGACTGTAAAATGTTTGGGAACATTTTGTGAATATTCATCAAGCTGTGCCAAAGGTATAGCAAGTCACAAAACGCTTATTCTATAGAAACTAGGTCCTAACTATAGCTGCCACTAGGATATATATATATAACATTATATTTAAGAAATATAATTTTTTTTAAACATAGAAATTCTCTTTAAAAACCAAAGGTTACATGAATGTTATGGATAGGCTCACATTTCAAATGTACTAAACTATAGAAATTCACCAGTTATAGTTAGAGTTATTGCAAGTAACTATAACTCATGCCCTAAGGAAACTATAACTCGTGCCCCCGCCATGCACAGTTTAATCATCAAAAATGTTACTGCAAATAATACATTGATATTATCAATTATATTATAAAAGATGTCATGAGTGCCTTAATTTGTGAGGCAATTAGCAGTGCATGGTGAGAGTGCTAGTTATAGGTACCTTGGGGCTCGAGTTATAGTTACTTGAGATAACTCTAACTATAAAGGGTGAATTTCTATGTTTTTTAAAATTCTGTTTCCTATCTATAACGTCCCTGTAACCTTTGTTTTTTTATGTGAATTTATATGTTTGTTTAACGCATAGTAATGTTCAGTACTATACGTTAATCCAACCACTGCTGCGCACAACATTTGGCTGTGTGAGGTGACGGCTGGCCACAGGGCCTGGCCTGTGCCCAGGCCGTGAGCCCAACCCCGTATAACCACCCAACTTTGCACCATGCACGGCCTCCGCCCATGCGCAGCAGAGGTTGCCCGCAAGAGCTGGCCTGCTGCCAAACCCTGAGGTGAACTCCCCCTAACCACCTAAAACCATGCTGTGCACATCTGTTTGGCCGTGCATGGTAAAAGTTGGCCGCACACTCTCTGGGTGTGGAAATAGGTGTGAGAGGGTGTATCTGGGGGTAAGAGTGAGTGTGAGAGAGTCTGTCTGGGTGCCAGAGTGGGTACATCATTGTTTTAGTAGGTGCATTAGTGTGTGCACGGGTCTGTGAGTCAGTGCATCTGTGAGGGGGCATCTGAGAGTCTGAGTGGGTCTGTAAGGGGATGTGTAACTGTCTGAGTGTCTGTGAGTGGGTGCGTGAGGGTCTGACAGGGGCTCTGAGTGGGTGCACAACACTGACTGAGTCTGTGAGTGGGTGCGTGAGTGTCTGAGTAGGTCTGTGAGTGGGAGATATTGAAAGAGAGACAGAGAGAAAGAGAACAAAAGTGAGAGGGAGAGAGATTTTTTAGGCTTTGATGTATGATATACTTAGAATGTAATATTTCTGTACAATTTGAAAAAGTATCTGTTATTTTTTAAAATTAAAAAAAAATTGTACTTTAAAAAAAAATAGGGAAGCGAGTCTGGCTGGACTCGAACCCTGAGTGCTCAGTGTGAAGGTCTGCGAATGCCCAGGAGGTGGTGGTCCCCAGGCGCTGGAGGGCCACGCACCCCCGAGCACTCATATTTCATTATAGCCCGAGGGAGGTGGTGGTCCCCGGGGCTGTGGAGGAGGCCATCTGGACTCCCCGAAGTTATAAAAGTATTTTTGCCCCTGGTGGTGGTGGTCCCCTGGGTGCGGAGGGCTGCGCGGCCCCCCTGCTCATTTTTCATTATTCGAGAATGGGAGAGAGTAGTGGCATATCAATAATTTTGTACTAAAGCAACTTTACATTTGTCAAAATATTTTAATACGTACGTAAAATATGCGCACTGATCACATGTATTCATTTACCTATTGCAACCATGAGCTGTTGAAAGTATCCGTCGTAGCATTCACTCATGGCGTTCACTAGGTCTTGCCCGGAGATGTTCTGAAACTCCTGAAACACTTCAAAGACGCAGAAATTGTGATTAGTGCACATTAGTACTGCCACCGATAATGGCTTATTTTTGGCGTGCAGATCGTCTTCGTAAAACGTTATATATTCCCTGAGCGAAGCTTTCATCTCCCAACAACTTGAACCACCATTATACCTCTGCATTATTTAGATCCTGTTTGAAGATCCTAACATTACATCATCGATTCTAATGTTTGGCGGTTGCTAAAACATTAGAGGAGACAGACCTGTGAAATTACAATCATGAGTGGTGAAATCTTTTCTTGTTAACAAAATACATGTTCTTTTTCATTTCGAGCTTTTTTAATTCCATAAATGTACTTTGATAGACTGTCTTTGTGTTTGTAGTTTTTCAGGAATTACCCATCCACAGCTGCTGGTAGCTCTTGTTGCAGAGGATCATCTGCAACATATTTTTGTGTTCTCCTGTTCTTCTTTGGCAGGCATCCCACAGCACCTAGGGCATCACAAGAGCAGGAACGTGTGAAAGGTTATAAATATACCGACGGTTAAAGGCAGACCTTGAAAATAAATAATGATCTATTTTTTCATAACACGTGCAGCTCGAGACACTTACTGCTGCATCCTGAGCCGCCATGCCAGGGTCACTGTATCCCTCCTCCCTGATTCCCTGTAAAACAAAAACACGTAGGGCAACATAATAGATTTTTTATTACTGATATACACACAAAATGAACCTCCAGTCGTCCGTATTGCGTTTTACATATGAACACCACCAGTTATCTCCATCACTCACATTTAAATCATGGTTGAACTTTCAACTTATGATGGATCATATCAAATCAATAGGCGGTTGTGCAAGAATTGTTGGTCAGAGTCAATTATCCCCCTTATCATCAATTTGTACAATGCCATTTGTGGTTGGAAGTTCTCCTTTACTTCTGAAGGCAGTGATTTCCTGGTAAGTGGTCATTTAGGGGTATCTTTAAGGTAAGGACACTCAACAAAAATGTATATTAAATTTAATGGGCTAGCGCTACGCTCCCTGTTTCCCAGGATAGGTTCACAAGACTGTAATTCTGAAGAATTTGATACAATGCAATGAGGATTTCCAGGACAAAAAGAAACATTTCTAACGTTTCAAAATATTAATTGTATACACAATTTTTCTCATGCATGCTATGACACACTACCCCACTGCAATCCTCAACAAATGCACAGCTTTGCGATTACCATAACAGGTCGTGATCCAGCTCTACACCGTGCGTATCTTTCCCTCCTTGTAAATTAAATTGTTGAAATACATGTGAAAGCTATAGATGCAGTTGTTGCAATATTAAATAAACATGTTCTGGGGTCAGAGGGATACAGGCAGCTTGTGGTGAGAATTCTTTGCAAGGGAACATTAATATTAGATCTCTGTTTTGAAAAGACCCTCCCCCCCCCGAAAAAATATAGGCTAAATTTAAATTTCAAACCTTTTCCTTAATTTGAGTATAGATGTGTGCATGTGTGTGTTTGAGGTCCAGTTGAGAGATTTTGTGCTGTCTGCCAGTAATCATATATTCATCAAAAAGTTTTTAAAAACAGTACAGAGAGAGGGCCTAAGGCTCTTTCTATAAGTTAATCTTCATGGTCACACAATAGGGAATACATTTTATTAGCACACCTGGGAAGTAATATCACTGCTGAAAATTGACAGACATTATTAACCCAGTACCCTTGTCAAATACATTAGGAAAGAGCCTTGCACAGTGTAACCTCACGAAAAAAACACAGAAAGAATGGGTTTTTCATTGTGTGCTCTATCTGACCAATACAATGGGAAGGTTTCTTTACAATGTGAAAATAAAACACTGAAGGATATATTTACCAAGACTTTGCACTGTGTTTGAATCACAGAAGTGGCACAAATCGACACAAAATCTTTTTTATCTATTTACTTTCCAGCATGATACTTGATATCAAAAGAACTGCTTTGCAACAAGGAGGATTATTGGTAAGGGCAGGTAAGTACCCACACTTAGCAATAGGCCACTAACGCTGACTAGGTTCAGTTGGGTCCCAATAAATTAACCCCAGCTCAACCCTTGGTAGGTTGGCAACGAGTGACTAGGCTTAACTTAGGAGACAAAGTGTAAAGCAATGAAGTATCACAAAACAGTAATTAAGTAAAACACAGGAAACAGGTTAAAACTCCAAAACCAATTTAGGAAAATAGGAACTATTATTAGCTTTAAAATGACACCGAAACTAATAACATCAGATAAGGGGAACCAGAGATATGAATTTTTAAAGAATTTGTGTTTTTTAGTGCTTAGAAACGAATAGTGCCAATCAGGTCGCACCTCGACCAGGACAAAGTCAAACTTTAAGGCTGACCGCGATGGAGCCCTGCTCGGCTACAGCAAGCGGGAGCCCTTGGTCAAAAGTTTACATTCAGAATCAGTCGTTTTCTTGAAGATTTTTTTCAGTGGGACGAAGTCGCCAGTCCTATCCGACCTCCCTGGACCCCTTCCTCAGATACCACGGGAGCCCTCGGTGAAGATTTCTACTTTCGGAATTAGACGATTTTTCGAGATGAAAATACTTCGACTGGGGCAAACCTGAATCTTGAAACGACGTTTCTAGATCCCTCTTTAAATACACTGTGCGGGAGGTCCCGGTCAACTTTCTACGTTCTGACTTAGTCTCTTTTTCTGAGATTTTCTTCAGTGGGACAAACCTGAAAGTCAGGACAGGTCATGGTTCAGGCAACCCGGCTAGAGTTGCCGCGGCAGGTCGGTCCCTTTATGGAGCTTTTTCCAAAAAGTTCTCCAAAGTTCTCCAAACTGGATCCTCTTCCAGAAGGTCTTCTGAGGTCTTTTAGGAGTCCACAGCTCACCCCAAGGTTCCAGAAGCTCTGAGTTGCTCCTTGAGTGTGCAGACTACAACTCCCAGAATGCACCTGGCGCTCTGGACAGTGGACAATGGTAAGCTGGTCAGTTTCTTCAGGAGTTCGTGCAGGGACTCTGGTTAGCAATTTTTCACCTGTAGCAAACAAGGAGTCCAGCAGGGCAGTCCTTCTTCTTATGATGTTTTTCCTTGTAGAGATGTTAGGTGTGGGTGCAGCTCTGCCATATGTATCCTTGCTCCTGGCTGAAAAACATGGGTGTCCTGGTTCTCTAATCAAATGCAGGGTCCTTTCCCTTGTGATGACCACTTCCTGGGAAGTGTGGCAAAAACCAATCCCTGGGAGCAACATTCTTCAAAAATCCATCAGGGCTGAAAATGATTTTTGGAGGTTACATCTTGCTGAGCCCACCCACTGGTGTAGCTAAAAGTCCTAAACACACCCCTTTCTTGCTCTCTCCTATATCTAATCAAGAGGACACCTAATTGGCTGGGGTTGCAGGATGTGAGAGGGGTGGTGGGTTGCTCCAAATATCCTTCCCTGCCTTTGAAAACCAGTTTGGGAGCTCCCACCCTTCCAGCTTCCCCATCTGCTGAGGTAGTTCTCCTCCCCCAGGCATATTCTTTGTATTCAGCCCAGGCCACTTCACATCTCACCAATGCAGCCTGGCCAGGCTGCCAGAGGCTGGCCAATCAGAGAAGGGCACTAGAGAGCTGAAGTTGGCAACTTTTCAGGTAGAGTTTAAAATGTTTTACCTGAACTAGTGATATTAAATCCAACAATTGTAAGTTGTGTGATTTATTATAACAATTAATTTGATACCTTACTTGAGGTATCTGACACTTAGGGGGGCTTTGTTAATTAAAATGATCTCCCCATTTTAGCCTATGGAGGCCATTCACTACAGTGAAGGAAAAACAAATTTGGCTATTTTACCTCATCAGGGCTTATAAAACAATTGTTATAAGGCCCATTCGTATAGTTACGAGGCACCCATCCCTAGGAGCACATAGGGCACACCTTAGGGGTGACATATGTAAAAATAAGGTAGTTTGAGACTTTGGACGTACTTTTAATTCCAAAGTCGAATTTGCATATTAGTTTAGTTTAAAAGCAGCCAGCAGGGCAGGGCTGCCTCTAAAATGACACTGGGCACCTCAGCAGTGCACCTATGGGTCCATAAACCTACATGCCCTACCATATACTAGGTACTTATATGTAGGTTAATACTGCCAATTATAATTAGCCTAATTTGCATATTTATTTTACACAGAGCACTGGACCTGGGACTGGTAGGCAGTACCTAGGGCACAGCTAAGAGTCAGGAGCCACCAGTGTGCAAAAGGTTTGGGGGTGACCATGGCAAAAATGAGGACTTTCCTACACTGCTGCCCCCAGATGAAAGGTGATGGGTACTAACCTACACCCTTGTAGTCCTCATCAGCTAAGTGGAAAAATTAGGAAAGGGCATCTGCATTGGCATGGGCACTCCCAGGTCTCTGTTCCACTGTGAAGTCCATCCCCTGTAGGGAAATGGACCACCTTAACAGTTTGGTGTTCTTCCCCCCTCATTTGCATCAATCATCTGAGAGGTCTGTGGTCAGTTTGTACACAGAAGTGAGTGCCAAACAGGTATGGCCCCAACTTCTTCAGGGACCAGACCACAGCAAAGGCCTCCCTCTCAATGGCTCTCCATCTTTTCTCTCTGAGGAGTAGTCGCCTGCTGATGCAGGCAACATGCTGATCTTGGCCCTCTTCATTAACTTGTGCTGACACTGCCTCAATCCCTTATTCTGGGGCATCTGTTTACACTATAAACTCTTTGCTATAGTCAGGGGCCAGTAACACTTGTGCTGAACACATAGCCTGTTTCAGAGAGTCAAAGGCTTTTTGACACCCTGGGGTCCAAATTACTTTCTTGGGTTCTGTCAGAGGAGCCATTATGGTCCCATAGTTTTGAACAAACCTCCTGTAATACCCAGTCAGGCCAAGAAAGGCCCTGACCTGAGTCTGGGTTTTAGGAGCCTCCCAATCCAGGATAGTCTGGATCTTGGGCTGAAGAGGCTGTACACGGCCTCCACCAACAAGGTGGCCCAGGTGCACAACTGAACTTTGCCCTATCTGGCACTTGCTTGCCTTGATAGTCAGGCCTGCTTGAAGCAGGGCCTGAAGCACTTCCTTCACTTCCTAAGTGGAACTGAATACAGCTAAATCACCCAGATAAGCTGCACTGAAAGATTCCAACTCAGACAGGACTCTATTCACCAACCGTTGGAAGGTGGCAGGAGCATTTTTCAGGCCAAAGGGCATCACTTTGAACTGAAAGTGACCCTCTGGTGTGGAAAATGCTGACCTCTCCTTAGCTCCTGGATTAAGACAATCTGCCAGTATCCTGAGGTCAGATCAAATGTACTCATGAACTTGGCAGCCCCCAACCTATCTATGAGCTAATCCGCTCTAGGTATGGGGTTCGAATCAGTCTTGGTGACTGCATTTACACCTCTGTAGTCTACAGAGAATCTTAGTTACTTTTTCCCACCTTGGGAATTGGGTTTGGGTACCAGTACCACTGGACTGGCCCAAGGACTATCAGAGGGCACAATTACCTTGAGATCCAATATCTTAGCCACTTCAGCTTTGATGTTAGCCTTGACCTGGTCAGACATCCTGTACAGATTGTTCTTGACAGGTAAGCTGTCACCAGTGTCAATATCATGGACACACTAATTGGTGAGTTCAGGGGTCAAAGAAAACAGACCAGCAAACTGCTTCAAAACTTGTTTGCAGTCTTTCTGCCGCTGGGCTGTCAACGTGGGAGAGAGCACCACTCCCTCCACTGACCCATCTTGTGCATTTGTAGAAAGGAGGTCTGGCAGAGGTTCACTCTCCTCCTCCTTCCCTTCATCTGTGAACGACCATTAGCATGATAATGTCTGCCCTGTCCTGGTGGGGTTTCAGTCTGTTTACGTGCAGGATCCAATGAGGATTCCTGGGGGTGTCAAGGTCCACCAGGTAGGTGACCTCACCCTTTTTCTCCAAAATTGGATAGGGCCCAGTCCATTTGACCTGAAGTGCCCTGGGAGCCAAAGGCTCCAAAACCCACACCAGCTGACCTGGGTGAAACTCAGGCATTGTAGCCTTCTGGTCATGCCAGAGCTTCATGAGTTCTTGGCTGGCCTCCAGGTTGCTGCTTGCATTTTCATGTACTCTGCCATGCGTGACCGCAGGCCCAGCACATAGTCTGGCACATTCTCCTTGGCTTCTTTGAGAGGCATCTCCCAAGACTCTCTCACCAAGCATAATGGGCCTCTTACAGGGTGCCCAAACAGTTACATAAGGGGGCTGAATCCAACCCCTTTCTGTGGCACCTCTCTGTATGCAAACAGCAGGCATGGGGGAGGAGAACATCCCATCTCCTCCTGAGTTTGTCAGAATAACCCATGATCATGCTCTTTAGGGTCTTGTTAAATCTTTCCACCAGACCACTGGTCTGGGGATAACAGGGGTGGTGAATTTATAAGTATCACCACGGTCATCCCACATTGCTTTCAGATAGGCTGACATAAAATGTGTGCCCATATCTGAGACCACCTCCTTTGGGAAGCCCACTCTGGTGACCACACCAAGTAGGGCCCTATCCACAGTGGGAGAAGTGACTGTTCTGAGGGGTATTGCCTCAGGGTACCTGGTGGTATGATCCACAACCACCAAAATGTACTTATTGCCTGAGGCAGTTGGTGGGTCCAGGGACCAACAATGTCAATCTTATCCTCTCAAAGGGAGTCCCAACCACTGGCAGTGGTATCAAGGGAGCCTTTGGTTTGCCCCGTGTCTTAACACTGGCCTGGCAGGTGACACAGGAGCTGCAAAACTCCTTGACTTTCTCTGACATTTTGGGTCAATAGAAATGGTTGACCAGCCTGCTCCAGGTCTTGGTCTTTTCTACATGTCCAGCTAAGATAATATCATGGCTTAAGGTCAGGAGGAATTCTCTATACTCCTGGGGGACCACCACTCTCCAGGTTACCCCTGGTTTGGGGTCCTTTGCCTCTGTGTAGAGAACTCCATCCTCCCAGTAAACCGTGTGGGTCTCACCAGTATCCCCTTGTTCAAGCTTGGCAGCAGTCTGCCTTAGACCCTCAAGAGTAGGACACTCTCTTTGTTCCTGGAACCATTCTTCTCTGGTGGGCCCACCTACCCCTTACAGTCCTGCCAAGTCAGGCAGGGCTTGCAGGGGAAGGGGCCATCCCTCAGAGGTCAGATCCTCCCCCTCAGGTTTGGATTCCTCCTGACTCTCTGTACTTGTTGGGGCTGGCAAGCCAGAACCAGTACCCTTCCTCTTCTTCTTGGAGTATTGTCCCATTGTTCCAGGGTCTAAGTGTCCAGCACTTCCCTGTTGTGCTGCCCTTGACCTGGTCACAGCACACACTCATTCAGGGAGGTCTAGCATCTGTGCATTGACCCTTCTTTCCACCTCTGACCATTCAGATGCTTCCAGATCATTTCCTAGGAGACATTGTACTGGGAGGGTACGAGCTACAGCTACCTTCTTAGGGCCAGTTACATCTCCCCATTCCAGGCTCACCATGGCGATGAGATGGAGTTTGGTTCTGCTATCTTCGTATGTTACTTGGTGGAAGACACCAGGTAAGACCTGCTCTGGAGAAACCAGCTTCTCTGTGACCATTGTCACACTGGCTCCTGTATCTTCCAGAGCTTCCACCTCAGTCCCATTGACTTTAGGCCTCTGCCTATACCTCTCCATGCTGGGAGGTAAGGTGGCCATAGTTGCAATGTCCACCCCACTCACAGACACTAAGGTGACCTCTGTGTACCCTGATCCCAGCCTTGGGCCAACCTCCATCCCCATACCTACATTAGCAATCCCATGCGACTGCCCAACAGTGGGGGGCTTCTTGGAGCAGATAGCATGTTCTCTTTTGTGTCCAGGTTAATGACACTCAAAACACTTGCCGGCCTTAGCAAGCTCCTGAAACTGTCCTGCATTAACAGGATCACAATCCAGTGATACACTTTCCTCTTAGAAGTGGCATGGTTTGGGGCTCCCCCACCCTGAGAAGTTTTTGGGGACTCTTGTGAGGACTCTTTAGACTTCTTGTCATCTTTCCCTTGGTTCTTCCCCTGAGAAGAACCATGTCCTCCCTTTTTCTGGTCACCCCCTATGGGTTTCTAGTTAACCCTAGGTTTTAACCAGTCATCTGCTGCCTCCCCCAGCACTCTGGGTTTGGTCAACTTAGAGTCAACTAGATACTGGCAGAGCTTTTTTGGGGCACAATTAGAAGGTGCTCCCTCAAATCAAACTGTAAAGCCCCTCAAAGGTACTTACCTTGTTTCCCTGTATCCAACCCTCTAGTGCCTTAACTGAGATGTCCAGAAAATCAACCCAGGACTGGGTGCTTGTCTTCTGGGTGTCCCTAAACATGAGCCTATACTGCTCTGTAGTCAGACCAAACTTTTTAACTAAGCACCTCTTCATACTAGGGTATGAATCTGCCTCCCCCCTTTTAGGGTCAGAAGTCTATTCCTCCCAGAGTTGGGAACCAACTCTCATTAGAGTGAACCACAGTACTGATGCTTAACTTTCCTCATCTGGAGGGCTCTCTCAAAGGCCCCCAGCCACTTGTCTATATCATCCCCCTCTACATAGGCAGGAACCACTCCCTTGGGCAATCTGGGGCAAAAAAAAACACCCATGGACATCTCAGCTTCTCTGTCGCTGCCACCATCTCCTTTCTCTTCCCTTGACCACTTTTTATTTTCTAGGGCCAGCTTCTCCTCCTCCAAAGCTATATATGCTAGCTGGCCTTCCAGCTCTCTTTCCCTGAGTGACAGCTTATCTCCTTCTGAAGGGAACCCCTTCTCCCAACTAGCTTTGGGTATGGCCCTGGTAACTGTGTGCAGTGAGGACCGTCTTCCTCCTCCTCACCTAGGCTCAGAAGCCCTCTCTCCCCTGAGTGGTTGGAGCTAGCATCCTCCCCGTCTTCTTCCTCCCCTGGAGCTTCCTCTGTGCCTACATCTTGGGCCTCAGTCCAGGTTGTCAGGGATTTAATCAAAACATTCTTCCTGAGGTTAGTGGCTGCAGGCAGCCCCCTCTCAGTACACAACCCCTTAAGCTGGACTACTTTCACTGTGGGTATGCTAGCCAGATCAAGCTCCATGGTTCCCTAGATTTGTGTCAACAAAAACTTTTTGCAAAAATTGCAAACAAGAAATTAGAAAAATCACAAAAATTCAATAATTGAAATGAATCCAAATAAAAATTTTTTTTTTTTTGCACTAGGACAATTTAAAGAATTTTAAATTTGCTTTACTTAAAACTGTAACGTGATACTGAACACAAGTACTGGATCCCACCGCTGCGCACCACAAATGTTGTAAAGTGGATTATTGGTAAGGGCAGGTAAGTACTTACACTTAGCAATAGGCCACTAACCCCTACTAGGTTCAATTGGGTCTCAATAAATTAACCCCAGCTCAACCCTTGGTAGCTTGGCAACGTGCGACATGGCTTAACTTAGGAGACAAAGTGTAAAGCATTCAAGTATCAAAAAACAGTAATTAAATAAAACACAGGAAACAGGTAAAAAATCAAAAATCCAAAACCAATTTATAAAAATAGGAAGTATTTTTAGCTTTAAAGTGACACCAAAACTAATAAAATAGGATAAGGGGAACCGGAGATATGAATTTTTAAAGAATTTGTGTTTTTTATCACTTAGAAACAAATAGCGACAATCTGGTCATCCGGTCGCACCTCAACCAGGGTAAGGTCAACGTTTAAGGCAAACCGCAATGGAGCCCTGCTCGGCTACAGCAAGCGGGAAGCCTTGGTCAAAAGTTTACCTTCGGACTTAGTCGTTTTCTTGAAGATTGTCTTCAGCAGGACGAAGTCGCCAGTCCGATCCGACCTCCCTGGACCCCTTTCTCGGACATGTGTCACGGGAGCCCTCAGTGAAGATTTCTATGTTCGGACTGATTTTTCGAGCTGAAAATCCTTCGACCAGGGCAAACCTGAATCTTGATCCGATGTTCCTGGAGCCCTCTTTGGATACATTGTGAGGGAGGTCCTGGTCAACTTTCTACGTTCGGACTTAGGGGGTCATTACAACCCTGGCGGATGGTGTTAAAGCGGCGGTAAGACCGCCAACAGGCTGGCGGTCTTTTTTTTAGTATTATGACCATGGCGGTTACCGCCATGGTCATCCGCTGCTTCACCGTTCTGCCCGCTGGGCTGGAGACCTGGGTCTCCAGCCCGGCGGCCGTCACAATACCGCAGCCGGTATTTCGACCCGGCTTACTGCCATGGATTTCCAGCGGTGGGAACCGCCATGAAATCTATGGCGGTAAGCCCTATCAGTGCCAGGGAATTCCTTCCCTGGCACTGATAGGGGTCTCCCCCACCCCCCACCCCCACCCGACTCCCTCCCCTACACCCCCCACCACCCCTGCCACCCCCCAAAGGTGGCAGGGCCCCCCTCCCCACCCCGACTCCCAACATCACATAACTCACACACACACGACACGCACGCAGGCACCACCAACACACATACACGCACACACACCAACATACATGTCTACATCCACACACTCAGTCAGACACGCACACCCATATACAGACATACACGCACACATCCATACATACATACAGACATACACGCACTCATTCCCAACACACGCAACACACCCGCAAGCATCCACGCACTCACACCCCCCTCTACATACACAGACGCACACCCCCATGCACCCACACAACACCCCCCTTTCCCCCTCCCCTAACGGACGATCGACTTACCTGTTCCGTCGATCTGCCGGGAGGGGACGGGAGCCATGGGGGCAGCTCCGCTGACACCACACCGCCAACAGAACACCGCCGCGCAGAATCACAGGACATGATTAGCTGGGCGGTGTTCTGTTGGCGTGGCGGTGGAGGTGGAGCAACCTCCACTTCCCCGCCGCCCGCAAGTATGGCTGTTGGTGGCTCTCCGTTGGAAAAACGACGGAGGGCAGCCAACGGTCATAATACGCCCAGCGGCAAACCGCCACTACTGCCGGTCTTCCGCACAGCGGTCCCTCAAGACTGCAGAGGTTGTAATGATCACCTTAGTCTCTTTTTCTAAAATTTTCTTCAGCGGGACGAACCTGCAAGTCAGGTCGGGTCGCGGTTGAGGCAAGCTGGCTAGAGTTGCGGCAGCGGGTCTGTCTCTATTTGGAGCTTTTTCCAAAAAGTTCTCCAAACTTCTGGATCTTTTTCCAGAATGTTTTTAAAGCTATTTTAGAAGTCCACAGCTCACCCCAAGGTTCCAGAAGCTCTGACTTGGTCAGTGAGTGTGCGGACTACAACTCCCAGAAAGCACCTGGAGCAGACTCCAAATTGGCCACTGGACAGTGGTTAGCTGGTCAGTTTCTTCAGGAGTTGATGCAGGAGACTTTGGTTAGCAATTATTCACTTGTAGCAAACAGGGAGTTCCTCCTTGAACCAGTTGAAACCAAGCAAAGTCCTTCTTGTGGTGAAGCCCAAGTGTGTGGCTGGTGCAGTCCTTAAGAGTGCAGTGTCCAGGTGCAGGTCAGGGGTCCAGCAGGGCAGTCCTTCTTCTTCTGATGTTCATTCTTGTAGGGATCTGAGGTGTGGGTGCAGCTCTGCCATATTTATCCTTGCTCCAGGGGGAAAAACAGAGGGTCCTGGTTCTCCAATCAGATGCAGGGGCCTTAACCCTGTGATGGCCACTTCCTGGGAAGTGTGGCAAAAATCAGTCCCGGGGAGCAACATTCTTCAAAAATCCATCATGGGGTGAAACTGATTTTTGGAGGTTACATCTGGTTGAGCCCACCCACTGGTGCTTAGTTACAGTAGATTTGAACTAGTTGTATTAGTTTGACTGACATTTAACCATGCCTTATTATTTTGACCCTGGGTCCTTCTACGTAGGATTACATTTATCCTAAGTTTCGGAGTATCGCAGGTACGGGACTACTTAATAGCTTTCCTTGGTGTGCCGGCTTAGCGCCCAAACTTCCCACTGTATTTATCCTGAATTTTAGAGTACCTAGATCACTTCATGTCGAACTTCACTTATTATCATGGCAACTCTGTAGCCCAGACCTGTGTATTCCTATTTCCCTGATAGCATTTCCCCAGTACTAACTCTCACCCCACCCCCTTTTGTTTTTCACTTTAGGATTTACCAGGGTCCTTTGATTTCTTTTCTTCTCTTCTTCGATGACTCTCTATATCCCAAACAGGTTTACGTATCTACTATTACATTTGTTTCCCTGACTACGTATACATCACACTTCCGTGGCTGCATAAATTGTGAAACAGGTACTTATACCAGGAGTTATCGATTTCTCTGAGTCTTACCAGAATCACTGTTATCTCAAATTTAGATCCTCATTTGGTCTTTTTTCCTATTTCCGTTTCAGTTGTTCCGTACCATATGTCTAGTTTGATATTATTCTACTTCATATACAATCTAGGTATGATTTATCTGTCGGGTGTCTCTCTCTCTCCTTATCTTCTACAAGGATTCTTAGTGTTGAACTACAGTATGATTCTTACAACTTCCAGCTCACGTTTATTGCTGCCCTTGCTCACACTATGGGTGTTTTGGTCTTAGCATGCAGGTAGTCAGACGTTATTCCACTCCCTGACTCTCTCCTTTTTGATGCACATATACTACATCTCACACTTTTTTCTAGACATAACCACCTAAAGACTAAACTTTTGGTCACCTTTGCCATGTCTGAGTCCTCTTATACTTATAAGTACATCTTATTTTTATATCGTCTCACTATGTATGGTATTGTCTTGCTTATTTTTCCATTTACTTGTACTAATAACTAATGTACTTATGTATGCTATGTCTTCTACAGCCTTGAAAAAGTCACTGTGTGAAGAAACACGTGTTATCTGTGTTTTTAATATAGATATATGCCAAAGGCTACCACTATATGTGGCCTATGATTGCTCCAACTACAGAGAATATCTGTTGGCCTGAATAAACTCTCTACTGGAACATAAACAAAAAGGACTACTCCATTCTTCACTGTCGGACCTCTTAAATCAGATGTTACTTTTGTGCTTATAACTGTATGTGTTTGTGAGTGCTGTTGTCTTAGCTGTATTTCAGCACTCTCACATCTCCTGCTGATTATCAGTCTCACTGCCAAACATCACTCTCACACCCCTTGCAGACTAGCAGTTATACACTACCACAAACACTTTCACATTCCTCATAGAATACAAGGCAAAATCTACTGGAAGCGTGCTCACAAACTTCACAGGCTAGCACTCACACTCTACTGGATGCACTCACCCCGCTTCACAAGGCAGAAACAAAAGGAAATTTGTCTTGTTGATTAATAAAAATCCCTCTTTGTTGTGTGTGTGATATTGAGGAAAGTCCCCCTTTGTTGTGTGTGTGGTGTTGTGGATAGACGAGTGAATGAATGTTTTTATTTTGAATTGTTTTATTTTAATTTATCCATTTTATAAAACATAACATTGCAGTGACGAGAAAAACAGGCCCATCACACAGCGGGTGAGTACGAGACTGCCGCCGGAGATACGATTGATGGTTACATTTAATAGCAGCAACATCAGGGCTACTAAGAGTGTGATACAATTATCTAACACTATATTCCAAATATTCAGAAACACAGTCCACACATCCACAACCGTCTTTGGGAGCAATTCGACTGTATCAAGCCAAGCAGGACACTCAGGGCCGTCAGAACCATCGAGTGAATGAATGTTAGAATGAGCCAATGGGTAAATGAATAGATGCACGAGTGTAAGAATGATTAAGTGCATGAATGATGAGGGATTGAGTGCATGGGCTGATGGAGGAATGACTGCATGGATGAAAGCACCCAGGCGCTAAACGCCTGGTGTAATACCTTTGTCAATACTTGTTTAATTTAATGTTGTTGACTCTTGTAATTTTCGCTAACATGATCTAATAAACAAATGGTTCAGTTTTTATATACATGAGAAGTGACTTTAGGCTTGTTGACTGTACCTGCACAAGATTCATTAGAGCGTCTCTGAAATGGCCTGAAGTCTCAGAAGAAATGTCAACCTGTAGGTCACTGTTGTATTCTGTTGAAAAAAGTGACACTTTCTATAGAGATTAGCACACTTTCTGAAAAGGAAAGTAATTAAAATTCTAGCGAACCTGCAAATGAATAATAATGAGCCCTTATGTTATTAGCTGGATACATGTTCATGCTGCCTTGTGTCACATACATACTACTTTAAACAGGACACCACACATAGAAACAGCGCACAAGTACTAAAAGAAGAGGTGGGGGTCGGTATGCAAGTAGCATCAAAGTGTGTGACATCACAGCATGTTCCATCGCTCGTGGAATCACAGGAAGTGCAATCACAACACATGACCTCAAAGGAGCTGACATCACAGGAAGTCACACCAGACCTTAAGAGCTCACACATAGGTTTAGCAGGTCTATCATGAGTACATTTGACCGCATTACAATACTTAACAAACAGGATTTTGCATCAGGATTGTGCCAAAAAATTGACACAACCTAACTCAAAATCTGGGACCCAATTTTTACATTTTTTTAAAACTCTGCAAAAAGAAATGGTCAAGAAGGAGAAATGTGGCAGTAAATTTGTTCTGCTAAATTGGTTGCAAATTCTACATTTTAAAGAATCTTATGTGGTTAAGGTACCTGCTGCAGAGATCTCTGTGTGCCAACTAAATCTCAGAGAATACTAGTAATGGTAAGATAACTCTGGAGGTTAATGCATTTGCTGGAGAGATCTGTGTTTTTTCTAGGCCCATTTTTGGATCAAAGTAGCATACAGGGTTAATATGTCCCCTGAAAAGCACATTATGTAACAAGCAGATGACAGATTTGTGTTCTATAGAAATAGGTGAGTGGGTTACTGCTTTCAATCCGAAGATCCTTTAGTCACTTGCAGTTCATGAATTGTAGTTCTACTAAAATAGCACATTGAGCTAAGAAGGACACCTACACCTCGTAACCCTCACTGTCTTATGTAACTCATCTTGGACATTGACACGCGTATGATTTATTGTCAATGTATACTATGTATGTGTGATGCAAACTGATGTGACCCCCTGCAATGGAACGATTAGCGCTATAGCGATTTAAAAGCTAAAAAAAAATTAGTGGTGTTTAAATTGTTATTTTTGTAAATAATGGTACAGACCAATACATCTGACATTCTTACAGTGCATGCATATCTTATATACAGGGACTGAACAAAGTCAAAAGCTTGCCGCTCTTAAGTACCTGCGAAGAGATAACCTGCGTGTCTAGGGCACTCCAACAAAAGGAGGCCTGATGGCCTCTTAATTCTGGCCTTTGATATAGGTCCAGCTGGAATTTGATAAGCACCCTCCCCGCCCGCACTTTGCTGCTTGGAAGGAAAGCAGACAGTGCGCAGGCACTGCTGAAAGTGTCCCGGCATCTGAAAATTATACCGGGACAAGTTTAGCACATTTCTTTGGGGTCAGAACTCTTGGCAGGGTACACAGAGTCTACCGTGTGAAAAAAGTAGGCAGACCCCTTCTACCCGTGTGTACCCTCGACTCGTACCCTGCATAGAGAATGCCAAAGTGAGACAGTGTATGAAAGTTATCTGGGTGACACTGAATCAAACAGCATCCTATTGTAGGCAGCGCACGTGGCGGGTCAAGAAAAGGGAAGGCAAATAGATGTACGAATTCCTATAGACTTATGAAGAAGCAGGTTTGGAATGTCTGTCTTCTGATAAATAAACTGATAATTACGCATTGAGTAGAATTCTTTGATTTGAAAGATCTCTCCGTTTGTTCTTGAGGCAAGAATATCAATCAGGCAGTTCTCCTCGGTTCCAAGTCCCTAGGAAATGAAAAACAACAACAAAATGGCTTTAGGAATTATATGTCAAGTGAGAATAATACGAAGATTATCTAAATATTTTCTGTTGGAAGAAGCCATTGCATGTCATCTATATGTTCTTTAACTCAACCCTTCTCGCCTTATCAAGGTTACTCCAGCACTGTTTCTGGTCTTTACTTTATACTTCTTTCGCAGTTTGTTGGCAGGGCTTTATTTCAGCAGGTGTGTGCCTCAGATCGGTACTGAACTCATTTCCTAGTGGTGGAATGTAAAATAGGTGATGATTATACTAAGACTGCATACCTGCAGTCCACAGAAAGATAGCCATTGTACATGAAAGAGCTGCTGCTGCTAATAATGAGTCACATAGGCATATCTTTATTTTAACAACAACCTTTCTACCACTAGAGTGAATTAGGACCAGATGTATCAAAGAATTTTACATTCGCAAACGGTGCGAATTGCAAAATTCGTCCGTTTGTGAATGCAAAATCACCTTTCTGAATGTAAGAAAGGCATTCGCAGTGCAATTTTAAGGAATCCCTAAAATAGCGATTCCTTAAAATTGCGACCCCATTTAGAGAATCGCAAATTGCGATTCTCTAAATAAGAAATCACAAATAAGGAATCCTTATTTGCGACTTCTTAAGCACATGTATGAAGCAATTCCTTAATGCGAATTGGGCATTAAGGAATCGCCAATTACCACGAAGTTGAGCTTGGTGGTAACCATGTGCAAAATTTAAAAATGCATTTAAAATGCATTTTTATATTGTACATGTAAAGCACACATGCCCTTTTGGAATGTGTGCACCTTACATGTCCCCCCAAAAAATTTTGGGGTGCAGCAGAGGGCGCCTTAGGCCCCAAGCACCCTGGGGTTTTGCATTTCCAAAATTGCGATTTCTGGTTCAGAAATCGCAATTTGGAAATGCAAAACATTTGCAGATATGGACCAATAGGCCCATAGCTGCGAATGGGTCTGATATCGCAATTTACGATTCGGTAATAGCATTTGCAATTTTTAAGAAATCGCTATTACCGAATCGCAAATGTGATATATGGCACTTTGCGAGTCGGAAATAGCGATTTCCTAAAAAACGGTATTTCCGAATCGCAAAGGGCCGTGATGATACATCTGGCCCTATGTGACACACAAGCTCCGGGGAAACAGACTACACTGAAGAGTGCTGCACAAAATCCTAGATTGATTTTTTTAGGAAATACAGGGAGGAAAGGAATAAAACAGATCCACCCAAATCAGTGATTAAAAACAGGCACCATTTACAACTCCTTTGCTATGAAGATTGAAATAATTGAGATCAAATCCAAATATCTCAGTACGAGTTTATTAAACCAGTCAACCAAAACGTTTAATTAATGGAAGTTCTGTTTCAAGGCCAAGCAGCATTTAATTTAATTTCGCCGCTCAAAACATTTAGGAGATGCTTCATTTCTCCATTTTCTCGTGATCAATAAGCAGGCTACCAAAAAAGCTAAAAGTAGCAAATGCTGTATTCAATTTTCCAAAAGTTGGCCTTCAGGGAAACCACGCCATTGCAAATCTAGCTGCTTGTGTTGGAGCCAAAGCAATGCTTTGCTCATGTCTCAGTTCTTTTGGCATCACCCCCAAAAGTTCTTGACTTGTGAACAGCCCCAGAACATCTGCAACCATGTCTCCATACAACTTCAACAGCGAGAACAAGGGGAGATACTCTCAGGTCACACTCTTTGCAGCATTTCAAATTCATATTATAGGTGTAACACATCAGACAGAAAGCTAAAAATCTTTGTTCGGCACACTTTGCCATAAAAGCATAAACCCATATACACATAGCAATAAACCATTTCATTCATTCTTTAAAAAAAAACAATAAAACATAAAACAAATTGCCTAATTTTTTTTTAAATTGACATATAAAATCTACAGGAGGCGCAACTTACAATACAAATAGAGGCTATATGTTCATATCGGTTTCTCAGTTGTAACACGCTCTTGGTGACGTTCAGGACTGTGTAACATCTGTCCATCATAGGAAGCCTTTGTAGAAACTCCATAGCAGGCAAAAACTGTTTAAAACCAGGCTAACACAGTAAAGGAATTAGAAAAGCGGAATTGGGACTTGAGTACAAAGAGCAAAATAAAATAAAGTGACCTCTGCTTTGCTTAGAAACATGATTACAGTGGCATCTGGGGTTGATCATGTTTCAATGTACATTGAAAAGGGAAAGCGACTTTAAAATGTAAAAAGCTAATCTAAAAAGAGTTAAATAAAAACGATGGGATGGATTCTCAAACCAAGACAAATAAGGGTCAGCACTTTTGACCGCGAAATAAGAACACATATCATATTCATCACATTCCATAATCTTTCATTTATGCGAAAGTCTGCATAGCAGGATTTCACAATATCCTTTGTGCCACCCTTAATCGAGGTGGGATGTGTAAATATTTCAGGAAGGCCTATTTTGCAGAAACCTGTTTTTATGTATGGCAACCAGGGTATCTTATTGACATTTTGTAAAGATAAACATTCCAAGATGCACCCTCTCATCAGAACTGCTTTTGGGTTTAACCAACATTTGATCCATAAAAGAAGAGGAACATTTTTTTACCTGGTCCTCTACAAAGGATAAACCCAGCTTTTCATGGCAGATAAAATTTGCAGTGTTTTTAGGAACTGCCAATGACCTGCGTGCAAAGCCATTCTCAATACCTGCAAAGCAATAACATTCTGGTATCCCCAAAAGCCAGCCCCATAAACCACAGCTGAAATACATTTTCACTTGTACAAAGTGATCCTCTTTGGCAACGATTTATGATTAAAATTCCTTAAAAAAGGGAAAATTAGTTCCGTATGTCTTCTCATTTGTTGTGATTTTATTAGATGTGTGCTTTCCAGCCTAAATTAGAACTAATAGTAATACCCAAACAGTTAACATCTTTTGCCCTTTTAAGTATAGATACCCTCATACTAAGTGGATTAGTTTTTGTATTTATTGGCCCGCACATAATGATGTAAGAGTTAGACTAATTTACTTAGTCCAGCCCCTCCATATACTCCGTGAAGTGCTCCAATAATATCTATAAACCATTAGGTGTATGGACGAGCAAAACCACATCATCTGCGCATAGGAGTATAGAAAGTAACTGCTCACCCATCTTTGGTACATCCGCCCCTGAAGAATATCTAAATATGGAATTATTCTTAGGCCACCGGTAACTAAGGGTGAGTGTGTGCCTCCATAAGTGTTTACAATCCACTATACTCATCCCCAAACTGGACACTTCCGTCACATACACCGATTTAATCATAGTTATCATTTCAAAAATTATATATAATCTATATAAAAATATATGGAGTCCCCCATTTTACTCATTTAAATAAAACATTTATTTTATTTACATTTCTCCTGTATAGTGAATCCAGTGGTGGATCTGTGTATTTATTTAAGATCGCTTTTAAACTTTAGGATGGCAGATTCACAACTAAGATCAGTTAAAGATGTGATACCTGCCAGAGCCGATGTAAAACGATATCAACTTTTCCTGTTGGGTGTAATTCCCTGTTCTTAATGTCGTGCTGGAATTCCCCATAAATGCCCAGTGGCTTTACTGGTAGGTATTTTACAGAATCAGTTCAATTCTGTTGCCATACCTTACATGGTTCCAAATTTGGTCGGGACACTCACTCATTTCTGTAATGAACTGGACAAAGGCTATATACAAAAAGGAACCAATAGTTTCCTTGATGCAAGGAAAGTACTGAAGGACAGTTATTTTTGAAAGAAGAACCCCGAGCTAACAGTGATCAAGGTAATTCTGCCTGTTTTGCCATACGGAAAAAAATAACGTGTTTCTTCAAAGGCTTATAAAACTATAGTCAAAAATAGCCGGGAGACCTATAGAATCGAGAGAAGCACTGGGGAAATATGATAATCTTAATCAGATACGGCAAGATAAATTAAACCTCATATTATTTAGTTCTGCTTTCAAACACAGAAAGGCCTCATTAGTACAGAGAGCTCTGGTTGAATCCCCCAGGGAAGATCCAGCAATAAAAGTATAATCTCCGTCATTCAACGTGAGGGGATCCACAAAGAAGCAAAGAGCATGGCGAACAGCTCCATTCTGCTCTCACACACCTGTCCGTGTCTCTCAACACGTGCGCTGGCCTGCATATCTGTAGCAAAAACTAGCAAGGTGAAAAGGATTCATTCGCACAGCTTGTTTACTGAAATATCTCAAAGCAGATATTCACTTCACCAGGTCTAGTGTTTTTCCTTGCCTATAACAGAGCTACCAAAGACAGGAGCAGCTCCCACGGCGCACACGCTACAATCTGAAAATATATATTGGAATTTAGGAGTTGACTAAGCCCTTCTAGTCAAACACAACGAGCTTACGAGTACCTAAGGGCTGTTTTGAACATGTTTACCAGTTTTGTAACCAGAGTACCCTGAAAAATTATGTACTGAATGAGAAAAGCTAGCAATGCCACTTGCAAGCTTTCCCTGATTGCAAAGACAAAGTTTTGTTCCACCACATTTTCACTAAAGGAACATTAGAGGACCTGCCAATTTGACACTTCACGAAGTAATTGCAGAAGCACAAAACTTAAAAAAAACTCATTAAGTTTCCCCACTTTTGAGGAGGTGCAGATTATACTTGGAATAGAAATGCAAAGCTGAGTCGTGAACTATTACTGGACCATTATTTCCTACATCCTATTTTCTGATAGGCACTGTCCACCCTCAGGCCAGAAGTTCTCCATTTTCATATCTCTTCCTTGTATACCCGTTGCTGATATCTTTTAGGTGGGACATTTTCTCTGCTGAATATACCGGCAGAATTTCAGTTCACGTCGGTATGGTCTCCACTGAATTAATACTGTGAACTTTAAGCTCTGTTATAACCCACCAAGAGAGGTTTTGTTATAGTTCTGAAAGGACTAAACCGCAAATACCATCTCACGAAGCTCGGCCTTGCTACAATCCCAAACCATTCCGGAATCAGTAGTCACTCTTAGTGATAAAGTTGGTGGAGAACTCCCATCTGAAAAGATAATTATTTCCCGAAAGGACCCTTCTTCCAACATTCCCTACGCAGTTATTCGTTTCTAAACATGTACAGTAGATGCATGGAGTATCATAGCCTATGACCTCTCTGAATACTGTCATCTTCATTCTTCTCCCATTACAGTAAAGATCATTTGTCAGGGGAATCAATAAATAGCCTACAAAACAGGCAGGGATGTACAAACGGAGCACTAGTTGGATCATCCAATAACAGAAGCAGTGACTTGCGGGATACAGTCGAGAAGATCTTACTGTCCTGCATATGTGGTGTATTGGGTCTTCAGAAGCAGGAAGCAATGCTGTGGCAAAATCTTAAAAGGTCTGGCTGTGGTCTGGCATGCTCCTCAATGTTACAATAATAATCGCCTTTTTGTGTGGATAATCAATGTATTGTAGGTCGTCGTTGTAACAGAACGTTACACTTCTACATTGAGAGTAAGAGACTCACATTTACTAGTCGACTTCATGCGGCGCGAGTTAAACAGAGGCCCACTATTGTGGCTTTACATTGTTTTACTTCATGTGACTATCTGAGGCCTTGTAGAAGGGGCCGTTAAAATTGACTGAGAAGGGGCGCAGGGGGAACGTTTTAAGAGCTCTCGGCACCAGCTACACAACACACAATGAAAATTAATGGCTGGACGCGAGGCTGGGGGTACCTCTAACGCACGTGTGAAGGACACGTAGGCATGGAAAAAGTTACCCATAGCGAACTCACTGAGCTGTACAGAGATGCAGTTGCTCCTGTAAATATACGGCCAACCCACGCCCCAACGCAGAAGTCACAATTCAAGCACAGTACGGGTGGAGATAGACCACACAGTGCCACGAAGCAGTTTAGATTATAATGAAGTCTGTAAACCTTTTCTTACTCATAATCCACTTTGGTACTAGTTTTAAGTTTCATAAGGAAACGTGCTTCTTAGAAAGAGAACTGGATTAATTGTGTTTTACAACTTAGAAACTTATATACATAAAATCATTACTAAGGTTACCAGATGACATCATGCCACCAAGTATACAATACTACAAATCTGGGGTTTCTTTTAACAAATATTTGCTGTTAGTTCAGTTTGAATGAGTTAAATGAACAAGGCCTACAATGCCCAGAATGCATTAGAATGTTAAAAGAAATTTCGCTATATAAATGAACCAAAACAAAAAATCAAACCCTAAAACGCGAGAGGCCAGGGTGACAACACTGGGAGCAGCAAGAACAGATGGGGGAGGCGGAGGGCAACACGAGCAAGATGTAGGGAAGCATTTGTGAGGGAGGGGCGGGAGACTGACTGCAGACATGCACTGTTGGAGAGAGCATATACAAAAAGAGAAAAAAGAAATGGCTATCTTAAATTGGTAAAAAATAAGAATGAACAGTGGGACGGGGTTGAGAAACAAATACAAGGGAGTTTGGGAAACAACATTGGGAGGGGCGAGGTGGTAGAGAGCAGTGGAAAAACAGAACACATCCACTCATATGGAGTGCAGGCATCAATTAAAGAAAAAAGTATCTTATAAGTGTGCAGCTAGTGGAAGAACACTGACTTCCACCCACTAATCACCAACTGGAAAGGGTACTTGGTCTAAGCTCCAGGGAATAATCGAAGCCAAGGAATGAAGAGAGAAAGTGCAGTCAGATGACGTCAGAAGCTGCTGCTGACCAACAAAAAGCAAGAAAAGGAGAGTGACCGTGGAAGCCTACCAATGGTAAGTAATGGGAAGGCTGTACACGCCTTTTAAGTTTTTTGTTTTCAAATACAAATGATTTTGCAACAGCGCTGTGCAGGTGAAACATGAAAAGAGGGGTTTCAAGGCTCTCAAACTGAAAAGCATGCACAGATTTTAATCAGATCTTAAAATGAGTCTAGGCACATTTCCTTTACTTTGTGTAATGCACACACAGCCGAAGTAGCCCTAATTTCATATTGCCCATTTTAAGTGGAACATTTTTTACTTACAACAGACAACATTCATTATAGTTTGTAAAAATAAACTCAATGAGTTATTGACTTAAGCACCATTAATCTAGACATTGTTGTATTTCAATTACCTTTTTGATCCTGGAGCTTCTGCTTTTTCAGTGCATCTTGTGTTCTGCCGGCTAAACTTTGCTGTACTACGTTATGCAATCCCAGTGGAGCAGTTTGAGGTACTGTGTAATCTGTACAGCATGCCCTACTACTTTATAGGTAATTTTAACTTAATTAGAAGTCCACCGTTAGTTCTTCCATCCTATCCACAATACATAATACACACCACCAATAATTACCTCTTTATTCCGCTTAGGTTTCAATGTTTTCATTACTTATAGTATGCAAACAATATCAAATACCATAACCCACCCTATGCCCAAAACAACAAAGCCCCATAACAGCCAAGCAAGATCAAACACCAAATTAGCAGCATGGGCATCAAGGGCCATACCCACACTTTCAATAAAAGTGAATTTCCCCCTCCTAACCTATTAACTGACCATTTCCTCACCCTCAGAATGTTGCATGTGGCTCTGTTGTGCTGGATGTACTTACAGATCTTCATGTATTTTGGGTGGGTTTTTTCACTACATATGCCAACAACAGCCCCACACTGTTTCAAAACCTTACCCTCACTTTCTAGCCTGTCAAGTTGGTGTTTGCCAACAACTGTCAAACATGACACTGCATGCATAAAATGTTGCCACCATATCCTTCCTCCAGTATGAAGCATGTATAGCTTGTTCACTGGAAATAGTTGTATTTGAAAAAGTATTGTGGAATTCTGCCCCCTTTTGAAGCAGCATCCCAAGGAAAGAAAGGCCATAGTCATCATGCACATTTTCAACCAAATGTTCCGAAAAATGTCCCATCTTGGGACATGGATCAAGGTTCCTACTCCACCAGTGCAATTCCAACATCGGAAAGATTTTTTTTTTCATGCATTGTTAGACCGGACAGCCCTTAGGGTGGTCTTCCCCCCAACTGTTTTGCCTACCTCCTCCACTTTTCTGACCTCGCTTTAGGACTCTGTGCACCTTCCACTGCTAACCGGTTCTAAAGTGCTCTCTACCCTAAACATGGTAGCATTGGCCTATTCCCAATTGGCATATTTAATCTTCTTTCAAATTAACCATGTCTCAGGCCTGACATTGCAGAGCCTGTATGTGCAGTTTTAGACTGCCATGTTGACTTGGCAAAGTAACCCTTTTGCCAGGCTCAAACCTTCCCTTTTTATACATATTAGTCACCCAAAATGTAGGCCCTAGACAACCCAGGGCGCAGGTTGCAATGTTTTTAAAAGGCAGGGCATGTACCGTTTAGCTTTTCATGTCCTGGTAAGGAAAAACTCCCAAAGTCGTTTTTCACTACAGGAGGGCCTATCTACCCCATAGGATAACCTTGGGATTGCCTTATTAAGTCTTATAAGTGTAATTTACAATCTGTAACAATTCTTTAGTTTGGTGTGTCTGGAATCACAATTTAATATCACAATTTATGGTGAAGTCGGATTTTAAATTGTAATTCTGAAAATGCCACTTTTAGAAAGTTGACATATTTTGACTATAGCTATTTGGTGCCTGCTGCTTGTCTCTCATCACTTGTTTGAGGTGGGTGTCAGGTGGGCTTTGAGTATTCCCTTTGGACAGCCACACACAATGGGAGCTTAGGTGTGACTTGATGGGCCATCCTGGGAGGATGGGATGGAGGAGCTGGACCCAGCCTCACTAATACATGTATAGGCTATGTCATGTCCCAACACAAAGGGATTCATAACCCCCTGTAGTGATTCTGGAGCTACAGCAGGAAGAGCAGGACCTCTGTGCACTTCAAAGGGCTGCCTTTGAAGTCTCCCCCACTTCAAAGGCCCAACTGGGTATAAGTACTGGACCTCTGACACCACCAACTCAGTACACTTCTGGAACTGTGAATACTCTGCCAGGAAGAAGGACTGTGTGATGCTGAAGGACTGCCACTCTGGTGGACTGCTGCTTTACTGGACTTCCGCATTGCCCTGCTGTGCTGCTGCCTGCTGTTCCCCTGCCTGGGCAAGAAGGACTGGACCTGTATCATTTGAACCCAGAGTGACTCCAAGGGCTAGTGACTAGCTTCCTGATCTGAAGTCTTAGGGACCTACAAGACTTCCAACTACCCTGCTCCTGCAGCTGGATTCTTGGAAGTTATCCTATGATATTTGCTCCACTAGAACCACTGCACCCTCTGCTGCGGAAGCAAAATCGACACATCACCATTGTTGTGTGGAACAGAACCAGATCATTGCCTTTGGAACTGCCACTGTGATACTTCTCCCAGGGCAAGGCCCTCGAATGCCCCTCGATGGCAGCCTCGACAACTATGCTGAATCTCTGCATCGCAGCCTCTGTGTTTATCGAAACCGATGCATCAGCTTGACTGCACAATGCATCCTTGACACTGGTCTTTGCATTGCAAGCCTGCCACCAAGAGCCTCAAATTCAATGTAGCAGGAACTTTTACCCTAACTCCACTGCATCTTGGAACCAACACATTGCTGCTGCTGCTGCTGTGAGGAGAAAATCAGCGCATCACCTCTACTGGGTGGTTCAGAACCAACATAATGCTCCACAACTCACTTTGGGTCAGTGTGCCCAACTGGTTCTCTGAAGCAGGCCAGTGCTCCATCGCGGTCGGCCTAAACTTTTGACTTTGTCCCAATCCGGTGCAACCAGATTCTCTTCTTGGTGCTTCTTGCCTCTCAGTGCTATTTTACAGTTTAATCTTTCAAAATTCATAACTCAAGTTCTAATTATTGGATTGATTTTTGTTGTTTTGATCTTGATCTTGTTTTATTTAGTAAAATCAGAGTTACTTTTCTAACCTGAATCTTTTTGTGTGCGTTTTCACTGTTTTAGTGTTTGATGTGTTGCACACATTCTTTACACATTGTCCCTAAGTTAAGTCTGACTTCTCTCTGCCAAGCTACCAGAGGGTAAGCACATGTTAATTCAGGGTTTGCCTGACTCTTACCCTGACTGTGACTGTGGTTGCTGCTTGACCAGGGCTCTTACCTCAGTCAATCAAAAATCCAATTTATAACATGTACATAATATAACAGGTCTGTGGTACCAGCAGTGTCAAAATTCAAACAATTTGCTTTCTAGCCATTAATGTATTTTATATAGTTTAAGTCATTGTAGGTAAGAAGTCAGGGATAAAGGGTCTGATGTACTAAAAGTTTTTCCCTAAGCTGTTTCAATAGGGCCGATACTGTTTATCAATTTCAGCAAACTTTTAGAAGCTACACAAATAAACAATTAGTATCACTTATCTAACAATCAATTAAAGGAATCAGAGAAACTCTTTTTAAAAGCAGTCTCTTCAATAAGAAAGTCTTTCACAGAACTTGACATGTTACCTACTGTATTATTATAAATAATGGATAGCACACGCTCGAGTACAATCTCTCACAAACTGCATACGTCATTCAATATATATTTGGTTGTGGCTCGATCAAATTTGATTGTATAATGAGACTTGTGGAGATGAGAGAGTTCTCACCTTTAGCAAGGGATAGACCTTGTTAAGATGTTTTTTCCTTTGTGTGTGACATTAAAAAGCAGCAACTTGGCAAGGGAACAGGTTAGCAAGTCTCAGTGACACCTTTTCTCTCTAAGTTTGTATCCCCAACTTCATTCATGCCTTAAAACATTAGAAGGCATACAGCACAAAACTCCTTTCACCCCAGACTCTCCTTTCTGTACTACCCACAGAAAACCTCTGAAAAACATCAGTGAGTTATCAGAAACTGAGGTTTTAGATATTCTGGACATTATTTGGGGCAGTGTCTTTAAGCATTATCATAGTCAGCGACTGAACTCACCTGATAAGAATATGCGTACCACTTAGGACCTGAAGCACCCCTGCTACTTTTTCACTGATACCTTCACCTAGATCTGCCACCCTAACTAAAACTTGACCACTGGGATGCATTGCTTTAAATACATCAACATTCTGGAATTCAGTCAAAATTTACATTGTTAATAAAATGCTCTTAGTGCTACATTCTCAATAATTTCTTTTCATTTTTTTATCTTTCACACCACCTCTGGGGCCACTGAGAAAAAAGGAAATGTTAGAAATTGGGTCTCTAGTTGGCAGAGGTCTGTACCCTGTCCAAGTAGGGACCACAGTCCTAGTCAGTGTAAGCAATGTGCTCCAATAGCATCAAACATGTGGGCGCCCCTTTACAGGGGTTACGGTAATCCTCTAGTCACCACACTTGCCACCTCCTTTGCAGAAGTAGAGAGGCTGGAATGCCACAGCACCTTCTAAAGTATGGAATACAGGCAGGTTTCAGGATCAAGCCCTTTCCTCAGGAATCCATAATACAGGTCGCCAGCTTAGGCACTGGGGCCAGAATTTCAGTGCAGCAGGCTCAGAACCGGGGATTCAATGCTATGTTGAAAGCACCTGTGCACTTCTATGTGAAGTTCTGTGGCGGTGGGCCTCACACACTGGGCGATTGTCTGTGGATTGAGTTGTGCTGCTATGCAGCTCCCTGGGCTGCGAGCGGGGATGATGACTTGTGTCCTTAGTGCCAGTGGCCTTGCACATGGAGCCTGCACCGCTGGATCGAGTTGTGCTGGTGTGCGGCTCCCTTGGAGGCACAGCCATGTCGGGTCGGTCAGGCAGCCCCTCAGCTCTGGGGTGAGAAACTGGCTAGTATGTGCCTGGCGTGTTGTTGGTGTTTAGGCAATTGAATGTGGCCCTCATACCACCTTAAACTCCCAGCGATGTTAACCTAGGGATGGGCACTCCCTGCTGGTTTTAGCAAAATGGGAATGTTCGAGCCAAACACATGGCCTCAGGGCATTATGGTTACAGGGACGACAGTGGGAGTGCAGCACTCAGTTTCTTAGTGGTGTGAAGCCCAGATGGTGACTTACTTGGTGACAAGATCTTTAATGCCCCAGGGACACCTGGCAGAACCGGAGGCAAGTCCTCAGGTTTTCCCCTCACTGCAGAGGCAGCAGGCGGCACGTCAACACGGCAAAGCCCAGTGCAGAGTGGCAATCCCTCCTGGCAACAAAACAATCCGCTTGGAGCAGGCCAACACAGTAAAGCAATGGCAAAGTGGAATTCCCTCCTGGCAGAGCAGCTCCTCTCTGGCACGGAGTCTCATCAGGCCCACAAAGTGAACTGGTTTGCAGGGGTTTGGGGCCTAGTACTTATACCCAAAAAAGGTATTTGATGTGGGGGAAACTGGAAAGGGTTTCTCTTCCGTGCACAAGGGTCCTATTCATCCTAGCCGTGTCTGCAAGGCGACCTCTGGTGGGGTAATCAGTCCTTTGTGTGGCGAGAGGGCACCATCTATTGAAGTGTAAGTGTCCGGACCTCCGCTTCCCTCTGACTGGGAAGACCCAGCAGTATGCAGATGAATACAGATGCAGTTGAGTGTCCTGTGTTTGTGGCTGTCTAGAGTGTAGTTGTCACCCAGCCTAACCCAGGTGTGTATTCAGAGACAAGCTTACGGCACAGAATGATTTAAAGTAAGAAAATGCCAAGTTTAAATTTGACTTCACCATAAGTTTTGATTTTAAATTGTGATTGCAGAGACACCAAACTCCACATCCTTATCTCTTCCGGATTGGAAATTAAACCTAAAAGAGGTTTTAAGGTAATCCCAGTACTATCATATGGGAGAGATAGAACTTGCAATAGTGAAAATCAAATTTAAGAGTTTTTCACTTTCAGGACATGTTAAACTTAAAAGTGCATGTCCAACTTTTTAAATACACTGCACCCTGCCTTTGGGCCTGAATAGGGTCTACCTTAGGGGTGGCTTGCATGTAGTAACAAGCATTTTCAATGCAACGGGTCTCGCATTTGCTCGAGTTAGAGCTATTAGCTTTGTAAAGCACGATCGTGATATGTAAAATGCAGCACGATCACGCTGCGTGGAAAATAAACAGATAAAGTAGTCTGGACCTCAGGCTGAAAACATTAAGCCTCAGATGTTTTTAGTAATTTACCGGTGCTGTGTAGGTGGGCTAAGCACCGGAAAAGGCATGACGTATGCATGCCTTTCACAAATGAAAGCAAGCGGATTTTAAAAAGGCAAGCCCACAAACCAATGTAAGTGACTGACGTGACATGGGCGTGGTTTGAAGCCCAAAGAGATATTACAGAATGGATAGAGCGCTTTGCGCTCTCCCATAAAAAGGAAGGTTTGGGTCTGGCAACTGGGTGCACTTGCCACATTGAATTGGCAGTTTAAACTGCACATACAGGCTCTGCAGTGGCAGGCTTGAGACATGTTTGGGTGGCATAATTGGTGCTGCAGGCAACCCTGAGATCCAGTAGGATACAAATCAATAGGACTGGTGCTAGGCAGGTGTAGTGCTTTCCTCTTATCTAGTTTCTAAGCACTAACATAACACAACAGAAATGCACTTCTGAGGTCAAAGAAGACTTTCATTGTTGTTAATTCTTCCCCAACCACAATATTTTATGTATGACGAATTAGTAGCTTTCAAGTCCGCGTTAATCAAACAAAATATATCAGTTTGCAATATACACAGCAGGTTATATTTATAAGATATTGAATGCAAAGCAAAACAAATACTTCACCGTGTGGGAACTATCTACAGCTTCATCTTTCTAAGGTCTGCAAGCTGATGACCCCTGTCAGCCGCGAGAAAGAGAGATTCATCTACCCACACGGGATTGCTGGCAGCCTGCGCCAAGCTCCAGCACGAGGTCCGGCAGATTCGAATCTGACTCTCTGCAGCCTGTTACATTCGTTACAAAGGTGTGCCCCCTCCTCTCAGACCTGGGAAACTGGGCAAGCCCTCTGGAGACTGGCCAGGTCTCCAAGACTACTCCTGTTCCCAAGCTCAAGCGAAGAAAAAACAACACCCATGTACTCTCTCTTATCATGTCTAGTCTACTGTGAGAAAAACGTCTTGGTTCTCTGGTGCAAAAACACAGCTTGGAAAAATACAGCTTGGATTCTCAACTGCAATGTCTAACTCCACGTTAAAGGCAATGGGCAGCTAACCTAAATATCAAATGCAATGTCTAGTGTCATGTCAAAGCCCATAGGCAGCTGAGCTGAATACAAAATGCAATGTATAATATCATGTCAAAGCCAATAGGCAGTTAAGCTGAATACAAAATGCAATATATAATATCATGTCAAAGCCAATAGGCAGAATATCTAATAGCATGTCAAAGTCAATAGGCAGCTAAATTGAATACATCATGTCAAAGTCAATAGGCATGCAATGTCAAAGCCAATAGGCGGCTAGACTGGATACAGCATGTCAAAGCCAATAGGCAGAATACAGAATGTAATGGCTAATGCAATGTCAAAGCCCATAGGCGGCTAAACTGAATACAGAAAGTAATGGCTAATGCCATGTCAAAGCCAATAGGCGGCTCAACTGAACAAAACATACCATGTGCTACTGGTGAACATTGAGCAACTAATATGCGCAGTGGTGAAACACAAAGTCATTGGTCAAAACAAAACTTATCAAATGGCAGTACAGCAGGTGATTATATGTATGTTTCCGCTTACAATCAAACCTTGTTCTGCTATTCACTGCTCAAAAACCCAATTTCATAGTGAGGGCATTGATTTGCAGAGCCATGGGAGACCATTTCTTAACTGTAACCATTGACAGCCTAGGGATGCCCCATACACTATATTCTTCATGGGTATTTGTTGCACCGTCATCATCCAAGGGTTCAAACAGACAGTTAAAATCGCCACCCACCACCTTCAATACATTCCCAGGAGCAGCTATAATATAAGAAATAAAAGTTAAATACAGGGCCACTAATGTGATAAACCACCTGGCCTTAAATATACATTATAAAGCTACACAGTGCTAGCCATGGTAGTTATAGAAACACATAAAATATCTGAGGAGGGTATCAAAACTTCCTTAACCTTACTGGCTAATCTAGTGTTGACCCAGGTTGTCAACCCTCCAGATGGTCTTCCTCTGCCATTGGAAATAGTCTCTTTACTAAAATTAACATAACCAGCCTGATACAAAGGTCTGAGGGCCCAAGTTTCCTGGAAAAGGCAGATGATATGTTGTTCAATAAATTCAGCCCATTTGGGGATATTAAGCTTAGAGCTTAATCCTGCAACATTTCAAGACAATTTCTTTTGACAAATTATCAGGGTTTTTTAAACAAGAACCTACAGGGTTAGGCAGTCCAAAATGGCCACTGTTGCTACAACCTGACATGGGAGCTAATTGAGCCAGGTTATTCAGCTGTGCAGAAATATCCTTGGTCTCCCCCAAAAACTTTATAAGGACAGTATTTATACATCCACTGGGAATTCTGGTGGTCTATGGTGACGATCTTCCCACTTTCTAGAGCTTTTGAGGCTACGCTTTTGTCACATGCTGTAGACTTAATTGGCATTGTGGCATTTTCAATCTTGCATCTGTTTCCCTGCATTAAGGTGGGCCCCCACCTCTCCCCTTTTCATTTGTAAATGTCTGATCACTTTCAATAAGTCCCAAATCCTTCCCTAGTAAGAAACAAGTTCTGGGTGGGCCGGTCCCTACTGGCTCTAGTAATTCAACCCCATCCAGGGCATCAAAACGATTCAAGACTGGTATCTTAAAACCGGCATAGCACATTGCATAATCAATAGGATCCCTTAATACACAGGTACGGGCAGGGGATTTATGTACAAAGGTATCTGTTTCCCCTGGGCAGAGGGATTTGAAAGAAATTCCCCAACCGAATAAGATGCCCAACCTGATCTGGTTGCAGCCAGCAAAATACATCTCTTCCCCACCTCCCACTTAACACGTGAGTAGCAGAGAGACAGGATGTTTTGTTATCTTCTTTCTTTAATTGTCCATTCAAGTGTTGCTATTAAAGTGTTGTGAGTTTAAGAGTGTAAGAATGGCTCCATGTAAGGCACAGGTCCTGGATAAATTAGACTTGGCTGAACTCTCTTGTTACAGTCTTCTATCATTCAAAACTGAGCTTTGTGTCATCACTTTTTTTTACTATGGGGCCCAAACCGATGGGTGACTGGATGATGGTTAACATCAGCAAACACTCTGGGGGACTCTGGATAGTGGAAGATCTCTAAGGGGTATTAGGCGCTTTTAAGCCAATAGGTTTCATAAGTCTCTGTAAGTCTACAGACATTATTGACTTTGTATGTTATTAACAATAAAACAAGTTTACAGCTTATAGTAAAATGTAACAAAGGCACAACATAAACTCACACTTCTTGTGTTGTATTTACTGTTTTTTGTTACTTTACCTGCAGGTCCGTAGTTCAATTGGAAAACATAACAAATTGCTAAAATTATGAAAACTAGATGAAAAAATGAGGTTGCCACAAGACTGCCTATATTGTAAAACAGATCCTCTTAAGTTATAAAACACAGTTAAGATCTAACTCTTCACCAACCAGTTTGGTCTATCATTGTGCAACAGCAGGGCATAAATTCATCTTAATAAACTTCCAGGGCATTGAGTTAATCCCGAGGGTCCAAATGAGTGAGGCTATGATCGGAGAACATCATGTAGGGCATGCTTCTTAAATAATAGATTGGACAAAGTTAGCTTGTGTTGAGATGCCAGACTTTAACCACAATAGTACATCTATAGTCTGGCATCTCAAATGAAAAAGAATATTTAATTATCACTGACATATGTGTCTTAACAGTCTCTGTTCCTGGAGCCTCTGGAGTCAGGGGTCTCCTCCTAAAACTTTGAGTTGTATGGACAGTGGATAATCTCGATCAAAAACTACTGTCTTACTGTCTGAAACAGCAGTTTGCTTGTGAACAATGCTCATGCAACCTTGAAAGCGTAAATGGTGCACCATGTGCTCAAGCCCATTTTTTAACAATTATTTGAACCCAAACCTAATCACTGAGGTTATGATAGCTCATACAGTCTGCAAGACAGAAGGAAGGTGTAGAAAAACAGCTTGATGGGGATGGATTGCCATTTCGAATTGCAGAGTAGATTTGAATAATGGTCTTCAGTTGTTGCTGGTTCCATTCCCTTAGCCCCTTGTGTATCCATTAAAATGTAGCATAGACTTCAGTTTGCTGAAAAGAAAAACTAAAGTGAATGCTATTAGTGAGTATTGTGTTTTGTAAAGTGTTTTGTGTACTTTCAACTTGATCTTGTTATGTTTATCCTGTAAATATATTTAAGGTGTATGACTATACCTCAACATCCCACACACTCTGAGTAAGATGTGAACGGCTCACCCACATCAACCTAAAGAGCCACCCTATTTCCTATCGCTGACTGGGTACCCTAAGCACTGATTGCAAGACATTCTGAACCCTATCTTATTTAGAGTGCTCATTGACCCAGTATTTACCTACTACCGGGACTGACAAGGTGAAATGTCGGGGTTGTTGAGTGCATGGTCACGAATGGGGCCAGAATTGCGTACAGCTAAAGATACTTGCTGTAAGAAATTGGATTGTTGGTTGACCGGGGTTTGAGCCCTGATCAAGCAGCAACCTCAATCCTTGTGAGGGTGAGACATAAGACAACCCTAAATTAAACTGTGCTTAACCCTGTGGTAGCTTGGCACTGAGCAATCAGGCTTATCTTAGTGGCAATGTGTAAAGTATTTGTGCAGCACTTCAAAATGTAATACAGTGAAGACACATTACAAAAGGATCCCACACCAGTTTAACAAATTAGAGTTAAATGCAATAATTGTAACAACAGAAATCCAATCTGTAGAACCAGAGTTTTGAATTTTTAAAGATTTTAGTGTAAAATAACCACACAAAGCACCAACCACAGCTATCTGGTTGTGCTGGACCAGGTCAAAGTTACACTTTGAGGTAGAATGCGACAGACAGCAGTTTGACTATAGTCACCAGGTTGTGCCCGCTGACGTTTACCTTCTTAAATCTATGCCAAGAGTTCTTTTCATGATGGAGGGGGGCACAAGAAACAGGGAGAGCATTGCAGGAGGCTGTCAGAGTGGCATGAAGAGCAGGCCAGCATTGCTGGAACTTCACATTGGTAATCCCCCTCTATTTGTAAATGCTTAAATGTGAAGAGCCAGCTTTTGGAGCTTCGTGCTAAATTGTGGTGCCTGTGGCGAGGTCTTGGTGTGAACTGGCCCGTTTGTGGTCACAAAGAGCCCAAAAGCTTGAAGACATCTCCCTTAAGCCATACCAAGAGCCCAGGACTTCTTGGAACAGCACCACTTGGGGATCAGGAACTCACTGCAGCTGGGTCCAGGGGCTGGAGCAGGATGTTGGGGAGTTGTTTATGTCACTGAGGCTCAGATCAAAAAACAGCAGCCATTGGAGTCACTCTGGTGTCCTAGGTTCAAAGGTGAAGTTGCAGGTCCAATTCTCTTCTCACCCAGGGAAGAGGGCATCAGGCAACAGGGCAGCTCAACAGGGCAGCAGTTCCTTCATAGAAGCAGTCCAGCAGAGTGGCAGTCCTTTCATCAACACAGCAGTCCTTCATCCTGGCTGAGTATCCACAGGTCCAAAAGTTTACTGAAGATTTGGTGTCTGAGCTCCAGTATCTATACCTAGTTGTGCCTTTGAAGTGGGGAAGACGCTTCTAGAGGTTTCCTTTTGAAGACCCCAGGCATCCCGCCTTCCCTGACCTGGCTCCAGACTAATTACAGTGGGTATGCAACCCTTTGTGAGGAGACAGGACACAGCCTATTCAGGTGTTAGTTGGGCTGTACACAGCTCCTCCCTCCTATCCTGCCAGTGGTTGCCCATTCAGGCACACTTAAGCTCCCTATTGTGCTTGGCTGTCTAAGAGTAATACACAATTTCCAACTGACCAGAGACAGACTACAGACACTAAACGGCTAAGACATGGAAATGCCAGCTTTCAGAAAGTGGCATGTTCAACATTGTAATTTAAAATCCAACTTCATCATATGTTAGCATTTTAAATTAGGATTCCAGAGACACCAAACATGAACTAATGACCTAATCCCATTTGGAAATTACTCCTAGAAAATGTAATAAGGTAACTCCAATGTTATCCTGTGGGAGAGGTAGGCCTTGCAGTAGTGAAAAACAAATTTAAGGGTATTTCACTACCAGTACATGTGACACTTAAAAGCACAAGCTGTACATTTTAAATACATCGCACCCTGCCCTCTTGGCATTCCACGGCCTACCCCAGGGGTGGCTTATGCATTCTTGGAGACCTAAACATTTGGTCTGACAACCCCAATATGCCCCATCCAAAAACTATCATTACAGGCCTAGTCACCTTGAACCTACATCAGATAATCCATAATCCCACATACTTCACTTGACACATCCTAGATGTCATTTTTGCAAATCCAGAACTAGTTACCTTTCAGAGCATCACACCGGTCACATGGTCAGACCACCATTTGATAGCTTTCCAACATAAAACACCACAAATTAAGACACCCAAGACCACCTTACATGCATCCACCTATTGGCCAAGAAACACAACTAACAGCCAACACAGATATAGACACAATAACATTTGTTCAACAATTTTATGTGTGGCTACAGGAAGCTTTCAATATCCTAACACCGCTCATAACAACAAAACAGGACAAAAGAAAACAAGCATCTTGGAGAAATACAGAACCAAAAAAGATAAACCAAAAAATCAGAAGGCTGCAATAAACATGGCTCAAAACAAACAGCAATCAAGACAAACATCAGCTACGAAAATTTAACAGAATATACAAATCAACAATCAAAAAAGCTAAAAAAGGTGCTATTCAGATAGAATTCAAAATGCTAAATCTGTGAATAAAGAATTTTATAAAATTCTCACTGAATTTTGTAAACCTAAATACACAGAAGAAACTCAACCCGTGTCTCAAGAATTCACAGACAAACTGGCAAATCATTACACAACCAAAGCAGACACAATGGACTTCTATTTAAAATAAAGGAAAACAATCATCCAGTTTCCAAAAATTCCCACCAAGAGTAAGCCAAACCAGCCTCTGTATCCCTTCAAACAAATTTCATGAAATTAATTTATGGATCTGATCAAAGCAAGCAGGCCTTCCTGCTGCCCTTCTGACCCTTGACGACCACGCATTTTGGAGAACATTCTTTTATATACCTCTGCTGCCACACCAGTAAGAAGAATCATCAATAATTCTTTAAGTACGGGAATCTTTCCAGAAGACCTTAAAAAAAGGCATACCTACACCCATTATTAAAGAAAACAAGGTTGGACCCACATGACAACTACAGACCGATTACAAGTAGATCTTTTCTGGGTGAACTGATAGAAAGAGCAGCATTTGCCCAGCTATCACAACCCGTTGAAGATAACTCCATACTTTCAGACTGCCAAACTGTATTGGGCCCAGGAAGAGGCACAGAATCTTCCCTCATCACCATCTGGAATGACCTTAAAAATATACTAGACCACAATGGAGTTGCTGCACTACTTCTTTTGGACCTCTCTGCTGCCTTTGACAGAGTTGACAATGACACCCAAATAAAAAGATTCTACGAACTTGGCGTAGAGGGGACTTGCTCATGACTGGATCCCATCCTACCTTCAAAACAGAACAAATGTTGTCCAAACCGTACTTCACAAAATCAGGGCTCCCTCAAGGCTCAATTATCTCACCCATTCTTTCAACATCTATATGAAGCCATTACCGGCAATGATGAATGAATTTCCGCGCACATGCTACAACTATACAGATGACACACAATTATTCCTTAAACTGGAATGCATCAAAGACATTAGAAACTCACTAATCTTCAGTGGCCTCAGAGCTGTTGATCAGTAGATGACATGGAAGTAAATTGAATGCTCCCAAATCTGAAATACTACATCTGACGATTGAGAAAAATATGACCCACCCTGCACCTGGCCTGACAATCTGGGATTACCCCTAAAGTGTCCAAGGAAGTAAGAAACCCTGGAATTACCATGGACTCCAAGTTAACAATGAATGTCCAAGTGGACAATTTAGCAATATCAAACTTCATCACCATGAAAGCTCTGAGACATATCTTCCCCCACCTCCGATTTCCACACACGCTCCAGGCTACTATCTCTCTTGTACTGTCTATACTGTATTACGCCAATGGCCTCTAACACGGATCATCTCTATCTACTATGAAAAGACTCCAACTGATTCAGAATTCTGTTGTCAGACTACTCCTACATGTAAAGTCACAAGCCCACATCTCCCCTGCCTAAAGGGCCCTACATTGGTTACTGGTTGCCAGAAGATCCACAGTCAAGCTGCTTTGTATCACCCACAAAGCAATACATGGAATAGGGCCGCCTTTCATCAGGAATAAATTCACCAAATACCTTCAACAAAGGAACCTCTGCTCAAGATTGGCACCTGACCTCAAAACCCCACCATAAAAGAAAAAGACAATAGGTGGTGCATCTTTCTCTGTTCAAGCAGCCAAACTATGGAATTTATTACCTCCAAACATAATATCTATGGATAACTATCTTAGTTTCAGAAGACTACTCAAGAGATGGCGCTTTTCTGCATAACCACCATACTCAAACAGCAATGCACTGCATATCCCTGTGTATGCAAACATTTATAATTTGATTGTATACATATATCTAGATATGTGTATTTATTGTACAAATATGTATAATAGCTATTTTTTTTCTTAAAATATATACATATTCTTAAGACCTGCATAAGAAATTCATATATTACTTACGGTTAAATATATAAATATATATATAAAAATATATAACTTAATTCTACTCTTAACACGTTCATCGGTCAATGCGTATTTTCTATATGTTGTTTAATTTGATGCTTATGAATCTCTGTTTTGTTTATCACAATAGGTAAATAGTATCTTAATTTTCTCTCTACAAGCATTTCACTACTGAAATATTGAGGAAAAGATCAAAATAATAAATAAATTAACCTCAAATACTGCAACACTTGAAAGTCTGTGTTTATACAATAAAACTTTAAATCTCATTATATTATCTACCTTACACATTGTTAGACCTGGCATCCTTGGCGTGGTCTCCCCTAACTTTTTGCCTCTGCTTCCCAGGTTGTTGCTGTGTACTGGACCCTGATTTTGCTATTTTTGTTAACCTGGGCACTTTAGCACTGCTGACCAGTGCTAACGTGCAAGTGCTCCCTATGTGGAATTGTATGTGGAATTTGCTTTTCCATAATTGGCATATTTGATTTACTAGTGAGTCCCTAGTAAAGTGCACTAGGGGTGCCTAGGGCCTGTAAATTGATTGCAACTAGTGGGCCTGCAGCACTGATTGTGCCACCCACATAGGTAGCCCTGTAAACATGACTCAGACCTGCCACTGCATTGTCTGTGTGTGCAGTTTTAAACTGCCAATTCGACCTGGCACGTGTACCCACAGGCCAGGTCCATACCTTCCCTTTTTGTACATGTAAGGTAGACCCTAGGTAGCCCCATGGGCAGAGTGAAGTGTATGTTAAAGGTAGGACATGTAGTGATGTGTTTTTACAATGCGTAACAGTGAAATACTGCCAAATGCGTTTTTCACTGTTGCAAGGCCTATCTCTCTCACAGTTTCTCTTTGAGAGCAGATAGAAATGTGTAGTTTGGGGTTTCTGAACTCACAATTTAAAAATACACCTTTTAGTGAAGGTGGTTTTCAGATTGTCAGTTTGAAAATGCCACTTTAAAAAATTGGGCATTCTCTAGCTTAAACCATTCTATGACTCTGCCTATTTGTGGATTCCTTGTCTGGGTCAGACTAACAGTTGGGCTGTTTGTGCATCTCCACTAGACAGTGAGACAAAGGGTGCTGGGGTGTAACCTGCATATCCTGATGGGCCATCTGGCGTGATGAGTGAGGGAGGAGTGGTCACTTACACCTGAAAGAGCTGTGCCTGCCCTCGCACAATGCAGTCTCCAACCCCCTGGTGTGCATCTGGGGCCAGGCCTGGGAAAGGTAGGAGCCTGTAAACAATGGAGACTTTTCTTAGGAATTGGGCAACTTCAAAGACAGAAAGGGGTATAAGTATTGGACCCAAAACCCCAGACTTCAGATCACTTCAAAGATTCAAGAGGAACTTCTGCCAGGAGAAGAGCTGAAGGAGAAGTGCTGCCTCTGCCTGTGACTGTGCTTTGTTGGGCTATCCTTCAGTTGCTCTTTCTGCCTGATATAGGGGGCAAGGACTGGACTAGGTGGTGCATTCCTGCTTGAGAGGTATCTCCAAGGGCTTGGACTGAGCTTGCCCCCAGTTCTGAAGTCTCAGGGCCATCAAAGACTTCCTCTGCCAGCACATGGTCTCTCTACTGAGACCCCTGCCCTGCCAAGTGGTGCCCTATCCTGCCCCTGGGCCCTTGAAAGGAGAAACTGGTGGAAAATCAAGGAAAACCAAGTGTGCTGACTTCGGACGACCCCGGACTGATGCCGCTGCAGCCCTGCCAAAGTCCGTGACTGTGAGTCCCGAAGTGTCATGTCACTGATGTCTGTGACACCCAACTTCGCCGCACCATGCCATGACTACCAGATGTCGACCCCGCCGGAAGTGCGCGGATCCATGGCTTCACAACTGACACAGCCTCACGTCCACAGCAAGGATCCAATGCCCCTTCATCACTCCTCCACTCCTGCACTCAGCAGCATCAGAACCGACACCACATCGGATCAAGCGACACCATGATCCCCGACTCCATGCACCGCTTGTTTCCTCATTTCCACAAGGTACTGTACCTGGGGGTCTGCCAGATTCCATGACCGGCGCCATTATCGTCCCCTTGTTGGGAACCACTCCATCACGAGGTTGTGATATTAACAATTCGAAGCATTTGTATTTCTCAGCGCTATATTGAAGTTTAATCTTTTAAAAATTCATGACTTTGTTTGTGTATGTTGGATTTTTGTCGTTTTGGTCTTGTTTTGTTTAGATAAATATTGGCTATTTTTCTAACCTGGTGTTGAGTCATTTTGTGATGATTTCACTGTATGACTGTTTGTGTTGGTACAAATACTTTACACATTGTCTTTGCGTTAAGCCTTTCTGCCAAGCTACCAAGGGGTGAGCGGGTGTTAACCCGGTATGTTTCTCCTTTGCCATGACTAGAGTGAGGGTCCTTGCTTGGACAGGTATAACCTGACTGCCAACCAAAGACCCCATGTCTAACATTGGTGATCAGCGGTGAGGATTGAACTTGTATTTGTACTTGACACTCAGTGACTAATAGTACACTACTATCTTCAGTGCATACCGTTACGTGACCATATACCACTTGTTTTTGTGTTTTTGCTTTTTTCTCTTCTTGCACTTCATCTGCTTCAATTTTTTTTATTTTTGAACTTCTCATTGGGGACTCTTTGTTCGGCCTTGGAACTTTGCACTTTTGACTTGCCATAATGTCTCATTCTGGAGATGCACCAGCTGGAGCTGTTTTTTAGTTGGAGAGGATAGAGAGTTCTACAGTTGCTCAACTGAAACAGTTCAGTCAGGGTCTTTCCTGTCCCATTAGGAGCTCTTCCAGGAAGGAGGAGCTTCAAAAGACAGAGACGGCCTGGGGGACACCCAAGGGGGTTGGGGGGGGGGGCACACAGAGGAGGAGATTGAGGGTGAAGAAATTCAAGACTGTCATGAGGGCATACTAGAGGTACCTGTACTGCCTGGGGAGAGGTTCTCCAGGGCAGGTAGCAGTGTGTCCTCTAAGGGTCTGAGTCTTGAAGAGTTGCAGGACAGAGAGGCAAAGGAAGTGCACCAATTTGTGTTGGAGAAGCTCAAAATGGAGATGGAGGAGAGGAGGCTGGCCATTGAGTAGAAGAAGATACTGCTGGCTCATGCGCTTAGTTTAAGGGAACTAGATAAGAGGAGCCAGTCTAGTAGAGATGGTGGCAGGAGTATGGTAGTGCAGCCTGAGAAGAGGGTGCGCATTCCTGAAGACCTGCTGAAGGATTATAAGAAGTATGATGATATCTACTTGTGGTTTAAGGGGTATGAATCTGCTCTCTATATGAACATGACCCCTGAAGCACATGGGGGGGGGGGCTGATCTGTGGAAGCACTTTGAGCTAGAAGGGAGGGACACCTTAACATCCTTAGGGGATCCTCAGGGTCTCACCTACACTATCATGAAGGATGCCCTACTCACAAGGTATGGTCTCACCACTGAGCAGTATAAGGACAAGTTTAGGTCCTACAAGAAGAAGGAATCCCAAACATGTTTCGAATGTGTTGATTCTTTCTGCAGGTCACTGGATGGTAGGGTGAAGGGCAGTAAGGTAAAAACATATGAGGGGCTTTACAACTTAATTGCTTGAGAGCACTTGTACAGTCTTTATTTTTCAGAGCTGTGCCAGCACCTGATTGACAGCAAGCTGACTGACCCCAGGAAGCTTGTGCAGGAAGTGGACCACTGGGAGAGCGCCAGGGTCCAGAAGAAGTATAGGGGAGGCCACGCCAAGGGTGGGCAGACTCCACCTCAGAAAAAGTGTGAGGGGGTGGTAAGGGTAAACAGGGGGAGTTCCCCAAAGGGCCCCAACCAAGTTCCCAGGGTAAGAATTCCCAGTCCCCCATTGAAAAGAAGCCATGGGTCTCTTCAGGAAAACCTGCGGAGAGCCGTCCCCATAAGTGTTATGCATGTGACCAGATAGGTCATGTGAGGGGGGATCCCAAATGTTCCAAGTGGACACCAGCACCCACTGCTGCTCAGTCACAGGGTTTGGCCAGTGTAGCACTTGGGGAGGAGTTGGTTCCAGGTGGGTAGGAGCCAGCTAAGATGACCCTTGTTTCACTAGGGGACAGTGAGATGGTCCAGAGAACACTTGTGCCTGAGAATACTAAAAAGTACAGGCAGTGGGTGACCATCAATGGACAGAGGGTGGAGGCTCTGGGAGACAAAGGAGCCAGTGTGACTACTGTGAGAAGTCACCTGGTGTCTGAAGAGCAGGTAGATCTCCATATACTTCATCGAGTAGTTGGGGTAGACAACTCTGCGCGCCTGTGCAGAGTGGCGCAGGTTCCCTTTGAATGGGGGAGTCTTAGGTTCCTTGAGAGTAGCTGTGAGTCCAACCATGCCTGTAGATTGTCTGCTTGGCAATGACTTGGAGGATTCCCCTTGGAAGGAGGTGGAACACAGGTTTTACTTGAAGATGTTGGGTTTGCCTGGGTAGGTGTGTGTGTCCACCCGGTCGATGGCAGCCTGAAAGAGTGGCCCAGGTGCCTGCCAGAAGGAGGAAGGCAAGGGGCATGGAAAACCTACCCCAAATGTTCACACGGCCTGGGAGGAGGCTGAACCTGAGGGGGACGCCCCAGAGCCTACAGGGGAACAGGTGGCTGAACTGGGGCAGGTTCCCGAGCTGACTCAGTGGCAGCAGGAAGGGGTACCCACCATGGAAGCATTCTGTGAGGCACAGAAAACATGCCCTACTCTGTAGGGTTTGCGGCAGCAGGCTGCTGACCAGGCATCTGGCAGAGTCTGGATCACACTTGATCTACTGAGAGGACGGCCTCCTATATAGTGAACCTAATGTTGCTGAGCCTGGATCTGCCCATGTGCTATGGTATCCCAGTGCTTCAGAGCCTTCCTACTGGGTTTGGCTCATGATGTGCCTTTAGCTGGACATTTGGGGCAGGACAAGACCTTTGATCTGCTTGTCACCCACTTTTAACGGCCCCAAATGCGCAGGCACTCTGATGCGCACTGTAGGTCTTGCCAAGCTTGTAAGGCAAGTGGCTAGAGTGGGGGGAAATGTAAGGCTCCCCTCCAACCTCTTCCTGTAGTCAGCATCCCCTCTGAAAGGGTTAATATTGACATTATGGGGCCTCTAGATTCCAAGACAGCCATTGGCAACAGGTTCAACCTTGTCTTGGTGGACCGATGAAGAGGTGGAGGAAGAAAGTGAGCCTCTTCCTGACCTCCTGTCTGCCATAGAGAAAGATGGTTCAGTGGAGGGTATGAACCTCTCCCCATCACTGACTCTAGAGCAACAGAGGGACTGTCGCCAGGTGATGGGACAGTTTTCCTCATAGTTTTCCTTGATCCCTTGGGTCATGCATTTGTGCACACCTGATGTGGACACTGGGGACAGTCCACCAGTGAAGCATAAAGTTTGCAGAATGACTGACAAGGTTAGGGCCAGCATTAAGGATGAGGTATCCAAAATGTTAGATCTTGGGGTTATTGAGTTTTCCAGTAGCCCATGGGCCAGTCCTGGTGTCTTGGTACCAAAAACTGCTGCTCCTGGTACCACTCCAGAATTCAGGTTCTGTGTGGATTACTGGGAGCTCAATGCGGTCATGAAGACTGATGCGCACCCCATCCCCTGAACCATCTTTCTCTATGGCAGACAGGAGGTCAGGAAGAGGCTCACTTTCTTCCTCCACCTCTTCATCGGTTGCCAAGAGCATAGTCACTTCTGTCCTCTCAAAAGGGGGTTTGGGGCAGTTCACATGCAGGACCCTCAAAGGGTTCCTAGGAGTCCGCAAGTTCACCAGCATCGGTCCGGGGTCGTCCGAAGTTGGTACACTTGGTTTTTCTTGATTTTCCACCAGCTTCTCCTTTCAAGGGCCCAGGAATTGGATAGGGCACCACTTGGCAGGGCAGGAGTCTCGGCAGAGAGTCCAGGTGCTGGCAGAGGAAGTCTTTGATGGCCCTGAGACTTCAGAACAGGGGGCAATCTCAGTCCAAGCCCTTGGAGATACCTCTCAAGCAGAAATGTACCACAAAGTCCAGTCTTTGCCCCCTTTCTCAGGCAGAAAAAGCAACTAAAGGATAGCCCAACAAAGCACAGCCACAGGCAGGGGCAGCACTTCTCCTTCAGCTCTTCTCCTGGCAGAGGTTCAATTTGAATCCCTGAAGTGATCTGAAGTTTGGGGTTTTGGGTCCAATACTTATATCACTTTTTGCCTTTGAAGCTGCCCAACTTCTAAGAAAAGTCTCTGTTGTTTACAGGTTCCTTCCTTGCCCAGGCCTGGCCCCAGACGCACACTAGGGTTTGGAGACTGCATTGTGTGAGGGCAGGCACAGCCCTTTCATGTGTAAGTGACCACTCCTCCCT